>NW_026294747.1:76150829-76778329 GCF_026119805.1 Tympanuchus pallidicinctus | reverse complement strand
CGGCTCTGCCCCCGGCTCCGCGCTGTGCCCCGGCCGGGAGGGACCCGGGGGCGGCGGCGGAGTCGCGGAGGAACGCGCTGCCTGCGTGGGAAGGGAACCCTCGTGGTGTTTGTAGAGCGAGAGACAATACGGGCGTTTAAAAATTCCTCCTGATGTACTTATATGCTGCCAACACCCCCACCCCCTCCCGCTGTTCTCCTCCCCCTGCTTTAAGGTTAAGGCGATGGAGTCAACAGTGAGGGAGCAGTGAACTCCGAGAGAGCTTTTCAGAAGACGTTACAAAAAAATAAAATAATAATAATAAAAACACACACACCACCAACAACAAAACGCCATGAGCCCCGAGGTCCTTTATCTGCACGGAGCTGGGCGGTTCGGTCCCTGCTGAAATCCCCGCGGGGACACACAGAGGCACACACACACATCCTGCGGTGACAGCCCGGCTGTTATTTCCAAAATGCGTGATTTCTGTTGGTGTAATTTCGCCGATACCAAACGCCGGGAAGCAGCGGCGGCTGTCTGAACACCCTTCGCGTTCTGAAAGGTACGGCCACGGCCGCTGGCTGGAGCCGGAGCCCCGTATGGAAGGGCAGGAAGGCGGCAGAACTCCTAGGAAACGTCCCTCCGTGCCCATACCCGCACCCAGCCCCACATTCACCAGCACACCTCTGCCCGCTCCCCGCACCACTCCTCTCCCCGCGCCGGGTCGGGCATCCGGGCTCTGCCCCGGCCCCGCCGAGAGACCCCGAGGAAGGGCCGCGGGCCCCGCGCTCACGCACACGAAGGGCCGGGGGCTTCCGGATTGGTTTGCACACACAAGGGGGACTGCGATCGATAGATACCGCTGTTTGCGGCCGGGATCGGTAACGTGAACGCCAGCCAAAAGAATTAAAATGAGCAATTAAAGGTGTCTGGCGTCAATTACGCGAAAAGTTGTGTGCGTGTACGCCCGCGTGTCCACGTCCGTGTGTGTGTTGACCTGGCTGTGTGTGCGGGGCTCCCAGATGCCAGGGAGTCCCTTTGTTAATTTTACAGACGGTGTCACCCTGCCCGCGATCACGGATGCCCACGGTGAAGGGCCGCTGCCTGTCCCACGTTTCCTGGGAGGAGGACGTAGAGGTGCCCGCTCTGGCCGAGCACACACACACACACACACACACACGGCTCCGGGGTGGTGTGTCCGGGCACACACACACACACACACACACACACCATCAATCAGCCGTGCTCCTTTTCACGCTGAGCAGCGCGTAATGCGCGATCTGCACTCTGCGCTGAGCGATGTTCCAGCCCCGGAGCCGTCTGCCCGAAGTAGAAACCTCATTAAGAAAATAAAGAGAAAAAGAATATTCGTGGTACTCCGCTGCAGACCTATTCCCATTTTCTATAAATCGCATACTTTCATTTTTATAAACTCGTGTTCAAATATAGGGAAGTGCTTCATCACGGCGTTGAGAGGAAAAAAAATACACGTAGAGCTGGAAATTCGCCTTTACGCAATGGTTTGATTTATTTTCACTGAACGGTGATGTTTAAATACCGTCGCAATTCCTCCTGACCTCTTCCCCCCGCAGCGGCGCGGCACACACACCGCGGAGCGCTCAGTGGGAAATGCAGCAGCGATGCCCACCGGCAGCTGTGCCGATGGGAGAGCGCTTCGGGAACCTCCAGGGCAGCCCGAGAGGCCATCTGCATTTCCACCCACGGATTGCTGTCTTATTCGTGAATTCATTACTAATTATTATTTCTTAAGTGCTGGGCTGTGTCTTCAGGTATTGACGAGCTGTAAATAAACCTTCTGCTTTCGCGACTTGGGCAAAAATAAATGCTCAGAAGGATAACTCCTCTGCTCCCAGAGCCCGCCGTGCGCACCGCGCTCGGGGAGGAGCAGCGAGCAGCCAGGGGCTATCACAAAGGGCCGGGAACGTAAATATAATGGGGTCAAAGAACAGTATAATGGGATCCTTCTGCTATTTTAAAGTCAGCCAAATGTGACTGTAGGACTTAAAAATCGCCGTAAATTCCGCTGTGACAACAAACGAGAATGTTCGACTAAATCTCCTAAATACGTAGGACACGTAGAAATGCCAAATATCGGCCTGAACAAAAATCATCGCACCGCTGTGTCCAGGAGTTGCAGGGCTCTCTTTCTCTCTCTCTCTCTTTTTTTTTTCTCTCTCCTTTTCCCCCTTTGCAAACAAAGCAGCGCTGTGCAGTTCCGCGGAGCGCTGTGTAAGTTGTGATGGTCGGAGGGGGCCGGGGCGTCCCCTGCACGTGAGAATTTGGTGCGATTCACAATCACGGCGGGTTGAGGCTCTGCCTGAGCTCGGCGCTCCCGCAGTTTTAGGACACTTTCCGCAGGAGTTTCTGGCCGCGTACTCCATGCCATGTTGTTTACTGACCCATAATCAAAACGCGGTGACCTCCTACCCTTTTTTTGCCCCTTGACCCACGCTGAATTCAATGCAGCCTTTATAAATTTGCAAATCCTTGGACGTAAAGGGGATTTGGCGCGGCTTTGTTCGGAAAGGCTCCCAAAAGTTTGCATTTTTAATTAGGTAAAGGTACAGCACCGAGCGCTGGGAAACTGGGGCCCGTCCCGCACGGAGGTGATCGCTCTGAATTTCTGCACCGGGGATCTGCGTCCCCAAGCCGCGCCGCAGCCCTGAAGCGGAGGGAATCCGAAGTTTTGGGCAGTCCCAAATCGGCGATGTGGCCCTGCTCAGCGCGGGTCGTGAGGACGGACGGGCGCGTCCTTTATCACTGCCATCACTCAGCCCAAAGGACACCGTCATTACGACGGTGATAAAACAACGCCCGCTGATGTGTGCTGGATAAATACAGAATGTTTACAGCCCTAAAGTGCTTCGATTCCAATCAAAGGCTATGAAAGAAAAGCCCCTCTTCCTGCCTCCTTCTCCCCCCCCCCCCCCCCCCCCCCCGTCATTCCTTATTTATTTACCCCGCAGTCGCAACGCGGCCCTAGGAAATAGAACGGCCGCACGGGGGGGGGGGGGGGGGGGGGGAACCTCTGCATTCATTTTCCAGCTGCCCAGGGGGTGCCTCTGCGGGGGGGAACACAGAACCCCCCGCTCCCCGAGAGCCCGCGATCATCTCAAATATTCACGGTATCAGCAGATCCCATCGTAATCAGATTAAAGCGAGGTTTGGGGGTGGGAGGGGTGGTGCCCTGGGGCCACCATTGAGATGCGTGGGGAACGCAGAGCAGGGTCTGCCCGGCGTTAGGGAAAAACAAAAAACAAAAAACAAATACAAAGCACCAACAAACCAAAACAAAACCAAGCACAGTGAGGCACGGCGGCCGTTGTGCGAGGAAGGGGCACCGTAACACGCCGAGGTTCCACATTCAGCCGCCCGGTTCCGCCCGGGGGCTGTTTCCTTTCAAACTTCCTGACCGATGTTTCTGCGGGATGCGCTTATTTGTTTGCACTCGGAGATCCGCGCAGGGCCGGCTCCGAGCTCGTCGGGCGCTCGGCTCACCCCGTCCGAGCCGGGAATCGCCGCGTTTAACCTTTACAAGACGCGCTCCGCGGCGCAGCGCCCACTCGTGCGGACTCAGCGCAGAGCTCCGCCGCTCTCCCTCTCTCCTTCCCTCCCTCGGGCGGTTCACAGCCCCGCGCCGGGCTGGCTCCGTTTGATGCCGCACGGAGCGGGAAGCGCCCAGGAGCGGCCCGAGGGCCCTCCCGACCCCGCGGCCACCTCACGGCAGACGGCGGCGCAGAGCCGACGGGCGCGAAGAAGGTAAAGGCGCCGCCACACCGAGCCCTGGGAACAAAGGCGGCCCGAACCCCGCGCGGCCCGGTCCCGTTCCGCGCCTCGGTGCCCCGACGCGCCGCCGAGGAACCGGGCGCGAAGAGGGCGGTGTGGCCCGGTCCCGCCCGCCTGCGGAGGCGCCGCCCGCCATTGGGGCCGGCGGCCGCTGACCTTTGACCCCTCCCCTCCTCCCGCCGCTTCCTCCGCCGACGGCCGCTCGCCTACCCACAATGCCCCGCGCCGGCCGCGCTCGTGCCGCGCTCGAGCCTCCCGGAACGCCCCCTCCCCCGCTGCTCCCCTCCCCCCGGCCCCGTCCGAGAGGGGGCAGCGCCCTGGGGCGGGGCGGCCCCGTGGCGGCGGCGTTCACGCCGGTGGGGGCGGGGAGGAACCGCGCCGTGTTCGAACGGCGGCGTACGAGGAAGGGCCGGGGCTGCCGGCGGCTCCTCGCTCAGAGCCGCAGGAAGAAGAGAAGAGATGGGGCCGGGAGCGGCACAAAGGCCGAGCGCGGGGAGCGGGCAGGGCTGGGCCGCGCCTTGCCTTGACGGCGCTCCTCGGTGGCCCGAAGGAAGCCACACGTGACGGCGGTCGAGTCGCGCCAATGTAAACAGTCGGAAGTTAAATCCTAATGTTATGCAATTATTTAAATGGAGATGTGGCTCCGCTCGCTCCGCGCCGTCCGTTGCCGCGTCCCGCTGTGTGGCGGCGCGCCGCTCCCGAGCGTGACGTGGGAGCGCTGCGGCCGGACCCGTCCGAGGCGTGCGGGAGCGGAGCGCTGCGACCGCTGCCCCGGTACGAGGCGGGGAGCGCGGCCCCAAGGGAACGTCCGCGTGGCAGAAGGACGGGGCCGGCGGCGCCGAGCGGAGCGGGGCTCCCCCGAGGGGACGGGGCGCTGCGGGGTGGGCTGCAGAGCGGGCCTCCCTCGTCCTCTCGCCGCCCGCCCGCCCGTCCCTCCCGGCTCTCCTCGGCCGCTCTCCTGGCGCGGGGACCCGGGGTCAGAGCAGAACAATGCCGCGCGGCCCGCCGTGCGCGGCACTGTCCCCTGAAGGGAAGCGGCGCGCACTGCAGCCCAGGTGGGGCCGCGCGGCTGCCTCCCCTCCCGCCGGCTGAGCGCTCGGCACGCGGGGCGGGAGGAGGTCAGGGCTGCGAGCGGGGCCGCGCGGCTCCCATAGGCCGCCCCGCCGACCCCGGGATAGGCTCGGAGCGCGGCTGGCCGCGAGCCAGCCCGCCCGTCCCGCTCGCCCTGCGGCACACTTTGCGCTGAGGGCGATAGAGTGCGAGGGTGAGTAGCCGGGAGGAGGAAGCCGCGGTGGCCCGGGCGGCACGGCGAGAGCCGACGGAGCTCTGAGGGGAGCCGGGCGCCCCGGGGCTGAGGGAAGGCGCCGTAGGAGGATGGAGGACCCGGGCGGGAAGCTCGCCGGGCCCCGGGAGAGCGGTGCCGGGCCCCGAGGAAGCGGCCGGGCCCTCCCATTGTTCGTGCGGCCGGCGGGGCCCTCCGGCCTGAGGGAGAGCGGAGCAGCTCCCGCCGCGCGGCCGCGGAACTCGGCCGGCAGCCCGCAGCCAGCAGCGCGGAGGCTCCGGTGCGGGAGCGCTTTGCTCCTGTGGGGCCGTACCTCACTGTTACTGCAAAGGTAAAACCCCGCTCCGGCGGCGGGCTGGTGCGTAAATAACATCTGTGTGTGGGCGGATGGTGGGCAGCTCTGCTCGCAGGGACGGACAGGAACCGCTCCGAGCCGCAGCGTTTGAAATCGCAAACGTAGCCAGAGAAGTTTGGAAGGAACTCGCCGTACTGGTCTGTTTGTAAAAACGGAGATTAATCTTGTCCCGTTCCATATAAGCACCACAATCTGGATTTTTCCACTCTTTTCGTTTTTCAAGTGATTGTTGGATTTTGGCTTTAAAAAAAAATGTTTTCTAGGAAAAGCGTTTGTTTCTTTTTTTTTCTTTTCTTTTCTTTTTTTTTTCCTCCCCCTAAAAATAATTACGAATTAAATAGTTTGGTACGCTGTTCCGACCAGAACCTTCTCATGTGTTGGCATAGAGCAGAGCTGCCTGAGCCGATGCTGAGGCGGTTTCCAACAAGTGCCCTGCTCTGCTGCGGGAGAAATGTGCCCTGCACGTTAGCTCGTGAAGAGCACTGACACGGAAAGGGCTCCTGTTAGCGAGGGGGGAATGGTTTCCAGAGAGTGCGATTTTGGTAAAGAAGCCCTTTCGAGGAGAACGGTGATCGTTTTTAGCAAGTTAGTTCACAGTGTGTGGCAGTACATTTGGAAGGATTACAGTTGGTGTTGTCGAGCTTTTTTTTTTTTTTTTTTTTTTTTTTTTTTTTAAACGTATCACCACGAAAGATTTTGCAGTCTCGTGAGTGAGGAGTATAAGAAGTTAAAGGATGATATTAATGAATATCACCGTTGAAAATAATTCAGCAGTGATTTCCCCCTCCCCCTGGGAAGTTGCCTGCTCGCGGGCATTGTCTGAGATAGCAGCTCCGGACTCCTCTTTCGCTCTTTGTGAGCTCCGCTCCTTTGTGGGACTCCTCCAAATCAAAGCCTGCTGTAGTTCAGATGGGAAAATGCATTTCTGTTACTGCGAAGTTGAGGAGGCTGGAAATATTTAATAGGAAAACCACACCATGGGAGCATCTAAAAGCAATAACTTTAAAATCGAGGAAAAAAAGCTTTTATTTGTTCTGTTTTACCTCTCCTGCTGAGTGTTCCGGAGATGCGTTTACTGTTAATTGCTGTTTGGTGATTTTCAAAAGGTAACTGCAAATTTAGAAAGCGTCATTCAGAAAGACATTTAATGCTCTTGTATTTACTGAAAGAATATATCGCTATTTAAAGGCCGTCTGATGGAAAGGGAAGATGGAAAAAAAAATACAGGGAGAGACTGCATGTTGCCATTCTTTGTTGCTCTTTATTTTGTATTTGTGTGGAACATGTTGATGTATTTCACATAGGAATTTTTTTTTTTTTTTTTTGGAAAGGAACATCGTTGTTACATTTAATGGGGAAGCACCACGGTATAAAACCAACCCACATCCCCCACTCTGCAGTGCCCACGTAAGAGTGACAAATCGCGGGCTGAGGCTCGCGCCCTCTGTCCTCCAGCAATGTGAGGCTTCCCAGATCCCAGCGTGGCCATGCCAGCCTTTTGCTCTTAGGCAGTTCCTCATGGTCACAATCTACATAGATATATTTCTTCCACGTACGTATGTGGGGAATTGAAATTAGATGGTAACCAGTGGGAACGGAGCTCTCTGATCGAAAGACCTTTTTTTTTTTTTTTTTTTTTTTTATTGCATTTGGCAACCTCTTTTCTTTCAGAGACACAATACAATTAATTAACATATTCTGGGGCGTGTTTTTGCGATTGGGAAGTGGTGGCCCCTTGTTGAGAAGAAAACACTTTAAATAAAAAAGTAACATTGTTGTGTCCAAATGGTACTGGGAAAAGCAGAGTGGTACTGCTGATGCAGCCCATGGATGCGGTTGATTTACTCCAATTTGCTTTAGTATATACCAAACCAGCTTATCCTTTCCCACACCCACATTAGATATGTGTTTTCTTTATACAAATCCACCTAAAATAGGTCTGTATTTAAGATATTGGGAAATTCAGCATGTCATTTCTCCTGTATGGCGGTAGCAGAGATATGATTCCTAAATTGAAATCAAACACACGTGAGCAGTGACATGATACAGTATCATGCTGCTCATCGTAACACCACAAACATGAGAAAAGGTTGTTAATTTATATGGAATGTTAATTTGGCAAATCCCACGCTGAGGTATGCCTGTGCAGAAAAAGTAATCCGAGGCTTGGTTTTGGCATGATGCTATGTAAATGTATTTAATAAAAATCCAGTCAATTAATACGTACCTCCCCCAAATCCAAACTTTGCAGTGATGTACGCTTTAAAGAAAAGCCCAATGTTATGTTCAAGTTACATACAATCTAAATTCCAGAGTTTACTAAAGCAGCTTTTCAGGGCTTAGCGCGACATTAATATTCAATATGGTTTGATGGAAGTTTATTTCAGGTTCTTTTGTATCATACTGTAATTATCACTGCTTTGACTTGACTCACATAAAAATGTGGTTAACGTTTAAATGTCCTTTTAATGTAGAGAATTATAAATTAACTGTCACATGTAAATCTTTTAGCTTGTATCACTTAGGGAATGTTAAGTCTTTCACTAGGAAATAATCACTGCGCTTAAAAACATCCCGTGTAGGATCCTTTCCTTTAGAATTTTGGTTTGAGATGGTTCATTCAAAGAAAATCCCTTGTTTGGTGTTTACTGTAAACCTAGGTCGGAAATTAACATTTAAATGCCAACATGAGTAACAGAGGCAGTACTTGAAAATCACCACCCTTATCCATGGCTGCTAGCTAAGTGAAATTTGCCAAAGTCTCCAAAGGTGATAATGCAATTTAAACCAATAAAATGAATACAATAGTTGGTGGAATTCTTCCCCCTTCCATTCCACTCTGAGGAATTACAAAATTTGTCATTTCCATTTGCACAAAAGAAAATAGCACAAGATGCGGAGGGGCGCAGTATCCAGGAGATGCGCCAGCGTGACCCCTGGTGCTGCTCCCTGTACCTGTGTCACATGTGCTTGTGCAATGTGCAGGCTGCCCGTGGTGAAGTCATCGCATCTGGAGTGTTAGAACGTTCTAGTTATTCAGCAGCTTGCATTGGGGTAGGTGTTAAACACAGATTTGACCATTAAATTAAAGAATATAAAGGAAAATAAAACTTTACTTTCTTGGTATAATTTAAGAGTAAGCACACATAGGTGCACTAACGCTTCACTGTGGGTTGTGGATGTGCATTATCCATCCTAACTGAACATGGGCAGGAATAATTTGTTGGATCCGAGGCGGACTGCCATTTAGAACGCGCTACGTGCAAAGGTCAGCACGCGGGAGTCGCATTCTGCTTTGTGTAGGGTGACCATTTTGCTGCTGCCTTCCCAGAAATGGAGCAAGTACCCACGATCAGGATGTATTTCCACGAAGACCGTTAATGATTTAAACCCGCAGAAACAAAAAGCAGACGAGCATCAATCTATTTTAAAGAGATAAACAGGGGAAGTATTATTGTACATATTGAGAACCTCCGAGTTACTGCAATTTTCCTGGTCTCGGTTGCATCCGCTCGCTGTGTAGAGTGTGTCCTTTTGTACAGAGGTAAAGATCAAAGCTTTCCCAACAAAGTCGTAAGTAGAAAATGGACTAAAAATGGCGACGAGAAATTTGCTGTAAAGAATTAGCTGTAAAGTGAGTTTTCCCACTCGGCAGTTCCAAGACCGATGTCAGTT
Source organism: Tympanuchus pallidicinctus (assembly GCF_026119805.1). NCBI lineage: Eukaryota > Metazoa > Chordata > Aves > Galliformes > Phasianidae > Tympanuchus > Tympanuchus pallidicinctus. Next base: position 76,769,228 of record NW_026294747.1, on the reverse strand, counting down.
GATGTTTTCTAATACAGCGCACATTTTATGTAAAACCTCTGCTTTTTCTCTTATCCGTGGAGGACTCCTCTGATGCTTACATCCAACCAATAATGTGCCTCTGTAAAGGAAAGACTTCTGCTTGTTCAGTGTTTTGTTTTATTCACTGAAGTTACAGTGATTGTATACTTCGTAGAGAAAAAGCAGTGAAATTTAAAGCAAGTATGCAGATCCCAGCATTGTTGCTGGGAGTGATGAATGGCTAGTAAAAATTTAAGGTGAATACCTCTTTATTTTTGCTAACGAAGCTGAAGTGCCACGCAGCACTGTACATTAACATTTTTGTGAGGGATCCCTTCAACTTTAGAAGTGCTTTACATGTAGGCAGTGTAATTTTCACGCACTTATGCATTAATTCTATTTTAAAAATATCTAAAATAATGTGGATACGTATCACCCTGTTGTATGTTTGTTATAACCAAACTTGTCTGGGTGTTAGATTCTGTAGGTTTCTTTTAAGAGAATTGGCTTTTCTCCTCGCGTTTAGATTAACAATGAAATTATTCATTCTTACCCCCTGAATTATATTCCTCTCTAATTATTTTAATCTTATATATCCCTATAAGAAGGACAGGCTTCTTTTTTCAAACAGAAAATTGGCCTTCTGTGTCATGTCAGTGCTTATTAAATACTACAATCATAAGAACACATACACTACAAGATTTTACCTTCTGATTCCATAGCTGTTACAGGCTTAGTGGTTGCAGAATTTATTTAGTGGTAATGCATTTCTTTTCCTATTTTGCATTTCAAAGGTCTCGTCTAAACAATTGTTTTACAGAACTATCCAGAGGTTATCTAAATTTCCCCATCAAATATTACGCAGCACCATAAGCTGGGAGTCATGGAGTTTCTTTCCGTTCATTTACATTCTCTCTGTAGAAAGAACTGATCAGAAAGCCACAAAAGAAATACGACAAATCCTTAATGAAATGGTTCAGTGTATTCGGTTTGACTGAATTTGGACCAAAGCAAAGTTTCAAGCTGTTCACTGCTAAGCTGGTGTTAAACGCTCTCTGAGTAAAATATTTTTATTTGGAAACAATGCAGTGGGCTTCTCATAGATGTATCCTTGATTCCTCGGTGCGGCTTTAATCAAGTTGTTGCAAAGCAATTAATTTTTTGCTTTAGTGATGCATTTTTATAAAGCCAGAAATTCGGTTTCAGAATCACTAACATCAAAAAAGCCAAAGCGCCAAACCCAGCGCTACCGGCAGCTGCACGCGTTGCTGTTCAAAGAGGAAGTTGCAGGAAAACCGTCTCAATTAATTAAAAAAGAAAAAGAAAGAAAGAAAAAAAAGCAATGATAAAAATGTACAACTGTTTGTTGCAATACAAGCTTTACTGTATGTACACATTAATCCAACAAATTAAAATATACTTAATGTGTTTTACTTTCAAAAGGATATTTATTTTAATTTACCTGTCAGGGAAATAAAGGACAGATTTGCTGCTGCTGTATCGTGATTTTTTTTTTTCCTTGTCAGGGTTAACAGAATCATTGGGAATGCTTTTTAAATTAGATGTCATTTTCTTGACACGAATGAGGAAGGGCCAGGAGGGTGCATCTACCTTCAAATCATTTGCCTTTTTTTAAAACAGTGGGATCTATTGGCTGCTTTATTTCCTCACACAGTAATTGCTCACACCTGCAATTTTCAGCGTATTTTTTTTACAGGCCTTAAAAGTAATAAAAATAGCGTTGTGTGTTTTATCATACAAATAATTCCAAGTCCAAACGTGTGTTGTTCCTTGGTAAGATAGGGCAGTTTTGTGCAGGGTGGTGTTTTTGGGAGCACTAACTGCATTATTTTATGCAAACTGAAACTTTCCACATCCGGATATCCTCCTCTGTTTTTTTTTTGTTTGTTTGTTTTGTTTTTTGTTTTTTGTCCCATGTGTTAAAAATGTCTAGACTCAGGGATATGGGAGCATGCATTTACAGAGAAATGCTACAGCTTGTCCCAAATGGCCATGCTAATTGCGCTGGGCTGGGCCTTCACGGAGGAAGCTGCCTCCATCACTCCCCTTGCTTTTGCCCTCCATTCTGCCTCTATTTATCTAATTTCACTTAAAACTTTCAGGGAGAGAAAAGAGCTTGACCTGAGCTGTCCTGTCTGCACTGCGGCTCTGGGGGTGGAGCTGGGCACATCCTTACTCAGATCCCGTCTTCCTGCTCCCATACACGTTAATTAACAACGTTTAAAACACATATATATGTATAGGCCCAGGTAGCCAGGCGTCCAAGAATACACACAACTCAGCAGCGATTTGCTCAGATACCGTATCGACTGAGCTGGCCTTGCAAAACTGTCACAAAAAGCACCCGTTCACCACACAAATTCTACATGTCTGCCTTTTAGCATGGCAACGGAGATAAAGCAGTGAGGGCTTCCTGGCCAAACACAAATACAAAAATAAAATAAATATATAACGGCCTTGGGGTGGGTGAGGGAGGACCGGGCAGGGATGTGTGCATTTCTGTGCTCCCGAGCCCAGCCAGGAACACCGTACCTGCCTGCAACGGGGCACCGTGCAGCTCGGGGCTGTCCTCAGCGCAGGCTGCCTCCGCTCAATCAGTTTTGAGATTTTTTAATGTTAATTTTTAATTTTGTTTTAAATTCAAACATTTAACTTCAATAAAATAATAACAAATACCCCCCACCCCTCCGAATAAATAAAAACATTTTAAAAACAATGCCGCCTCGCCCCGAATCAATAAATTCCACCCAACCTCCCGGAGGGAACGGGCACCTCCGAGTGCGGCGGGACAGCAGCATGCGAGCCCGCGCCTCCCAGCGCCCTCCCGGTCCCACCTCCCGCCTCCCTGCAGCAGAGCGGCGCGGGGCCGCCGGCGCCTCCGTTCCGCGGCTCCACGAAGCGGAGAGCGGAACGGCGCGAGGGTGGCGGGAGCGCGCGGCTCCCGCGTGCGCAGCGAGCGAGGGGACGGAGGCCATACGAGTTGGCGGCGGTAACGCGCGAGCCCCGCGGCCGCGTCGCGAACGAACGGGACGGTAAAAGTCGCGGGGCGGGAGGAGGGAGCGGCGGGGGCGACTCCGTCAGTCCCCTGAAGGGGGCACGAGCGGCGACATGGCGGTGGGAGCGGGGCGCATGTCTGCCACCTCCCCGCCCCCGCGCCGCGAGGGGAGGGGGGCAGCGCGGCGCCCGGCCAGCGCTCGCCTGGGCTACGCGGGGAGGCGGCTCGGCGCGGCCCGGCCCGCCAGCAGCCCCGGCAGCGGGCCGCGGCGCGGGGAGCGCGGGGCCGGGGCCCGCCCGGAGGCGGCGGCGACGGCATGGCGCGCCCGGCGGAGGCGGAGTGGCAGCGCGCCGAGGTGGGTGCGGGGCCGTGGGGCCGCGCGGCCGGGCCGGGCCCTCGCTCAGGTGGCGGCCGGGCGAGGCGAAGCGAGGGGCGGGCGGGCCCGGCGGCGGGGCCCCGCGCGCTCGCGCACGCTCTCTCGGCGCGGCGGTCGGAGCCGAGTTGGGGGGCGCGCGCTCGGCCGCCGCGCACGTTCCCTGGGCGGCTCCGAACCATCGCGAGGAGGCCCGGGCCCGGGCCTTCACCGCGGGGGCGCGCAGTGCGCTTGCGCGCGGCCCGCTCTGCCCGCCGCCCGCTGCGCGCCGCCCCGCTCCGCCGGCCGCCGCCGGGCCGCCCCGTGCTGACTGACGCACCCGGCCGCCGGGTCGGGCGGGGGGGGGGGGGGGGGGCGAGGAGCGGCGCTCGGCCCACGGCCATGGGCCCCAAATCGTCGCCGTGGCGGCGGCGGCGGCTGAGCGACTGAGGGCAGACGGCGGCAGGGATCGGACAGGCGGGGGCGAAGCGCGTGTGTGCGTGTGCGGCGCTGACGGCGGTGTGTTTAACCCTTAGATGGTCTCTAGCGAGCCGCTGCTGCTGCCGGTGTCACTGGAGGGCGAGTTCTCCACTAGCATGAAGGAGATGATCGGCGGCTGCTGCGTGTGCTCCGACGAGAGGGGCTGGGCCGAGAACCCGCTCGTTTACTGCGACGGGCACGGCTGCAATGTCGCAGTGCATCAAGGTGAGTGGGCGGGGGGCCCGCGCCCTCTTCCTGGGCTCCCTGTCCTCTGGGCCCGCGTCCGTGCCCCTGGCCGCCCCCCGCCCCCAGCGGCCCCTCGTGGCACCCCCTAGTTGTTTCCCTGCCTGTGGGCAGGGAATGCTGACTGATCTGACCCGGCCTGTCATCCCACGCCTCCCGTCTGTCTGTCTGTCTGTCTGTCTTTTCCCTCACGTGAGACTTACTATGCCGTGACTTCCTGTGTTATGACTGGTAGAGACAAGGAGCTGTGCTTCCAGTTTTCCGTCCCTTCTCCTTCCCCTCGGACCTTGCAGTCTTGTGCTTCCCTGTCCTTTGCACCCCGCTGACAGCCTCACCTATTGCAGTCTGGGGACTGCTGAAAACTCCTGTCTTTTTTATTATCTTTTTTTTTTTTTTTCCTTCCCCCAAAGTTCTGTCCTGGCTTCTGGCCTGGCAGTTGTTGCTTTGTCTCATTCTTCCTCTTCCTGATTCCTGTTGTCTCTGCCTTGCCCAAGTTAGATAAACTGTCAGCCAGTAGCTGAGGAGGGTTTGGGACTGGGATGTGGCAGCGGGTAGGGACAGCTCAGCTGTCATGTGATGTCTGCCCCTGCCTGCCTTTCTCTGAATGTCGTTTTTCCGAGGTCACCTGGTAGGCAGGGAGGCTTCCTGTTGTGGTTGTGCAGCAGGAGGATGCCGGTCACAGCGGCTGATGCAGGATTTGTTTGGATTAGTGAGACCGGTTGGTTGGTTTCCAGCTCAGCACAGGAGCTGGCGTGTTCTGTGTTTCATTTTTGTCAGCGGGCCTACCCTTCTGATAACACAGAGACTGAGTTCTTACGTTGCTTATGTTGTAAGAAAGGCAGTTAACAGTCACTTTTGCTTTATGTGTAACAGAACTAGGGAATAAAGTTGTAGTTTCTCGCGACAAACTCCCAAACACTCGTGTGAACTCCATGGTTGGTTCTGACTCCTAGGTGGTAAATAAATGGGAGGAGAGGTAACATTCTCAATCCAGTTTACTAGTCTGAATGCCTAATGTGTGTGAAAGTACTATTAACACGTCTCTAATGCTTGGTCTTCAAATAAGATGACATAGTAGCTGTTTGTTGCACGTATATGTTCTTAAATAGCAGCCTTCATTTAAGGAGACGTGCAGAAGAATTCAGTTAGTTTTGATGCTGGAGTTCAGGCAGAGAGGAGCTGACAGTATCTGTGAAATCAGCTAACTTCTGAATTAGTTTTGTGTTGTTTTAAGAGCTGAATAAAGTTGACTGGTAAGTTAACTGCTTTTGTGGAACCTCAGGATCGTGAAAAAGAACACCAGAACATGAATAGTTTAAGAAGTCATATCTGAACCACCTACTACTACTGTTGTATTAAATTCAGCATCTTCGTTTCGATTTAGAGTCTCACTGATGGTTTCAGTGAGCAGATCTGATGATAGCGACTGGGTGCTGCCAGTACTCACTGAACTGAAAAAGTAACAAGAAGCTTTAGAAAGTATTCCTAATAGAGAGAGAGAATTAAGTAAGTTGGGTGCAAGAATATTGCACTTCTTTAAGTTCAGGTCCAAATCTGAATTTGAATATGGAAGGAAGCATGCAAAGTCCTGCTTCTAAATCCAGGTGCTGTTTTAGTGATAATAAGAAAGGGAGAACTGTATGTTTTGATGTATTGTATTGGTAATGTTTTCTGTTTTTAATTTGACATGATGTGTGAAGATGGTAGAAGAAACATGTTGATTCTGGATTTTCTTTTTGTAGTCTTTCTGCAGTGGTTGTCAAGGTAAAAGCTGGCGCTCCTCATTTGAAGATCAGATATAAAAATTCCCAATGAGATATTCTTAACTGCATTTTAAAATTATTGTAGTTAGTTTTAATTAAATGAGAGGAGACACCTTTGCCAGCATTATGCCATTGGCAAGATGGGAAGTACAGAATTCCTCAGTGCGTTTTCCTTTGTGCAATTGTAGAATAAACCAAAGGAAAACAAGAAACTCAAGAAATGATATCACAGTGTGTCAGAGCACAAAGCTGTGGTGGAATTCTGCTAGGCTCTGGAGGTACTTTTACATTCGTATTAAGTACTTCAGCTTTGGTTTTTGCCCAGCTTGTGTTGCCTTTGGGTTTCATTGGCAGCCCCATCTCAGAGTTGCATTCTGCAGTTAGTTTCTTACTCTGCACTGCCTTCTGGTAATTTCAATGTGTGATTGCATGTTTGAAGTCTCCCACTGAATTTATAGAGGAATTCAGAATCCCCCCCCTCCTGTCTGTAGCTAATACAAATGCAGCTAAAATTAGATGTTTTCTCTCATGTTAAAAATTTTTCTTGTACAGGGTTATCAGGTAGTTTGGTCTGTCAGTGCTTGGATAATGTATTTGAAAATCTGACAACTGATCTTAGTATGACTAAGTGTATGCACAGAATAGGAAAGTAGTTTCATTAACGCTTCTTCGTAGAAGGAAAGGTGCCTTGTGGAAGGGACAGCTGTGTTGTGCAAGGAAAGCTGTTTTACATACTGCTGCTGCATTAGTTTGTTGTTTGTTTATACAGGCTAGCACAAAACCAACAATGTTTGGGGATATATGGTAGAAGATAGCAATATGATCTCAACTTTCCTTATTAATTTAAGCTATTAATATGTGATCCCCCAGATTTGTAAAAATTTAAATAAAATATCCTAACTGGCTATGGAGGCATTAAAAACACAAGGTCAGAGTCATTATTATGTTTTTTGAGAAACATTTTTGGCTTTATGGGTTGTTACTAGTCATTAAAACCGTGCAGATAGAAGAACTAAGTGCTATGAGCAAATTGTGATACCATCACTCTGTCTGGAGTTCTTAACGTGTTTTGATCAGTGCATTTTGAACATAAGCAGTACTGCCAAGTTGCTAAACTCTTTTTCTGTTGAATTTCTTATCAGACTTCTGTATCAACGTACTGTAAAAATATTGATGATAGGCTGGCAGAGAAATGTGCACATCTCCAAGCAGCCCTTTCCTAAGGGTTTATGTCGTAGCCTGCTTACAGTTACAGCGTTAGTTGTGATGCTCAGATTGGTTTGTATTTAAAGCTTCACGTGAATTTTCAGGGCAAAAAAGCCAACTTTTTCTCATTGTTAAGTTCATAATGGATTTTTTACCTAAAAAGGGTTATGTTATTCATAAAGTGTAAGAAAACATGGTTGTAACTGAGCGTATGAATGTGGTGTGGCCATCTCAAACCCTGTAAGTCACTTTTGGTTTTGTGTTAAGAAAAATCAGTACTACAAATGAGTGCTTATTATTGTAAGGTATGTCACCTGTTTTGCTGGTAAATAAATAGCAAAACATATTGCATATAAAATGTATTGCTGCTTTTGAATTATTACATTACTTAAAAATGAATTGAAGCAAGCATTTTTTCATAAATTGAAGTGGAAGGTAATTGTTCTTGATGTCTGGTACCGTTGTGGTAGAACTTCATGTGCGGTGCGTAGGTGTGAATTTGGGTCATTGATGTGAGATGTATTAATATGAATTTCGCAAAAATGCGTAGTGTTATGCTGTAGAGATACTGCAAATTTGCTGACATATTGTGTCTTGTTCAAAACAGCTTGCTATGGAATTGTTCAAGTACCCACTGGACCTTGGTTCTGCAGAAAGTGTGAATCTCAGGAAAGAGCAGCCAGAGTGGTAGGTGCTTTGTCACATGTTGCTATTTACAGTGATGGTATGGGCAGTGTTTGCTGAGGTATCTCAGTGACAGTAGAAAATAGCTCTGTTTTCTGTCATAATTCCATCTATTCAGGAAGACTTTTTTGTAAAGCAATCTCTAATTGTTCTTTTTTGTTTCTTCAAACAGCTGTTGGTGTGGTTATTTTCTTCTAATCTGTGGTGGGAGTCTTATATATTTTTGTCTGCTTAATACTTTTATGGTTATTGTTCTAAATTTCAGAATCTAGTGCGTACTTTGAATTGGCTTTTGTCATACAATACTTCTAAATAAAGAAATGTGTTCTTCTGTCCTCTTATTTATTTAATAGTGGTAAGTATTGAGGACTCAGGTAAACCTCTGAGCAAAAAAAAAACCAACCAAGAAATCAATTACAACTCACTTTTTTTTTGTGATTACATGCAGTTCTTTTCTGTTTTTCACTTGTATGTTATTAACTCAAGCTGCGTGATGTCAGATTTTTAGTGAGAGAAGCATGCTCATCACTACTTGTAGTTTGTTTTCCAGCAAAAATGAAGATGTTTTGAAAGATGAAGTTGGTTTTTTTTGTCTCTTAAAAATAAATTCTTTGTATAAAAATCAAAGGATAGTTCAGTGCCGTGGGTCATTGTGAACTATTTTTAGTTTCCAGAGCTAAAGACAGTGAGTGTAAAACTGAATTTTTAGTTTCATCAGTGGCTGGCAGGGTGTTTACATGAACTGCTTGCTGTACTGTATTTTCTTTTCTACTGTAGTGTACTATAAAAATGTTAGGAAGACTTCCCAGGGTGTGAATTTTTGGCATAGAATTGAACAGTCTTGTTCCTCTTCTTTTTCCCATCTCACATCTAGTAATTTCATAATGTGCTGGAATGCGTTTCCTGCTCCTTCAGAGCAGATCTGTTGGTGGAAGCAAGAACAGATTGGAATCAATGTGCTCTCCAAATATTTGTCAACAGAAAATCAAAACCACCACCCTTCATAAAGAAAGGTCATTTTTTTCCTTGTCCCGGGAAGATCACCAGCAATGTGAAGTTTTAAGAGGAATGTTTTTTTTCATATTACTGAGTTTGATACATTCAGTTTGACAACACAAGAAAAATTGTAGAGGGGAGAAGAGAGATGGTGGCTGAAAGGAAGGATTTTCTGGCTCATGGTAGGAAATTTTCATCAGGATTTAGTGTAGTTATTCCTGTCTTCTCCTGACCCAGTGTATGAAGGAAAACTGCACTGACTTCTGAAATAAGTCTTGTATTACTGCTGCCTGATACTTCATGGAGTTCACCAAAGAAAATTGCTTTGGTGGGCATTACACTACTCTTCTTCACTGTTGGAATTTGTTAAGCAGTCAGCTTAACTGAGTTCTCTCCCCATTGTATTCAGTTTGTGTTTCCACCTCGTGTCTGTGTACTGTACAAAAAGCTGATTTGTTTTTTAAAAGAAGAAGTGAAGAAATCTCTCCTATTTGTCATACAGCATAGGTTTAAGTGGTTCTTAAATGACCCCATGTTTGGAGGAGGGGTAAAACAGCTTTATAATAGTTAAAAATTTTAAGAACTGCATGTATGCTAGTGAATTAAAGACGTGGTGCTTGTCTCTAAGGTGTCTCGATGAAGTCCTTAATGTAGAGAAACTGAGCTTCGATCGGAAACCAAAACATTATCATTTACCAGACACGGAAGGTGGACCACAATTACAGAAGCAACCCCTTCATCATCCTTCTAGGAGGCTGGAGCTTAGTTTTTCTGTTTGCATTTTTGTCTAAAAACAAAACCAGAAACTGTATCACATTTGAATGTGCTTCAGCTTACTTTTAATTGTTAAGAAGACCCAAGTCTTGCACTCAAGGCAGATGTTTCCATACTGATGTGCTCAAAAGATTTCTTATTGTTTGTTTTAAGCTGCAGTCGAGAAAGAAGGGCTAGTTGCTTGCACTGAAGTTAGACTTGCTTAACAACTGAATGAAGCAGACTAGCTCAAGAGCATGTAACTTAGGTAGGTGGATCACCAGAGAGCTTAACAGCAGAAATGAGTTTCCTATGTACTTTCAGTTACGATGTCTACCTTCTTTTTATTCTTTTTTTTTTTTTTCTCCCAGCTGACCTGCTACATACTGCTTGTCAGTGGAACTGATGGAGTTGTGTAGGCTGTGCAAGCCTCCTGGCTGATTGACTTCTGTGGTTTTGATAGTGAGGTTGTTGCCAGTGTTCTGGATGTAAATGGTCAGCTGTTTGTTGGAAACCACATTGTGGTGACTGAAAGCTGTCTCGTGTCTTGGCTCTGCTGGAGCCATATTTCTGTGTGCGTGAGAGAAACTGCAATTTTGGTAAACTTAAGCTTGTTAATGGACATATTAAGGTATCTGGTAGTTATTTGGCTTATAAGCATACATATACAGTGCATAAGAAGTAGATGAACTAAGAAGTAATCCCAGTATGCTTTTTTTTAAAATTACAATAAATATATACTTCTTTAGTATTGCTTGAAAAATGTGTTTTTCCTGAGTGAGCTGATTTAACTGACTTACGGTGTGTTGACTCCCTTCAAGATTGCTTTCAGTTTTGCTGATGTCAGCGTTGACTGTTATGGCACTGCATTGTGGGCATTTTTGATGTGTTCAGAACTTCTGAATCAAAAAACTGGGCAAAGTCGCTGTAGGAAAAAATTGATATTAGGCTCCATGAGAGGATGTGTGCTTATGAAATAGTATGTTAAAGGCTTTAGGTCCTGACTTGGAGAGCTGATTAATGTGTGTAAGTTCTTAGTGCTGCTGTCCGAAGAGAGCCTAGAGAAGCTAAGTTTAGAATTTATAGCGCAGCTGTTTACAAAATAACTTTTTTCCCCATCACGCTATTATGGTCAAGACATTTTTCTTGATGATATTATTTCAAGAATGATTTAATTATAGTATTTACAGGAGTAGAAGTAGGCAACGTTTTACTACAGAGCTATTCTTCCTTATGCTTATCATGGGGGAGCTGGAATAATCCATGTGAAAGAGATACGAGGCAGACATCTGACATTTGCACAGTTAGCTTTGTGTAGTCAGGCTTCTACCTGCTTGGGTCCTCGTGGATGCAACTCGATTTAGCGAGACAAGAAGATCTTGGCAGTTTGGAATTCCAGGAAGCACAGTTTGTATCATACGTGGGAGTTGGATTGCTTGTAGTAGAACAAGTGAAGTAATACAGTGTTGATTTTTTTTTTTTCCCACTGCAATATGTATGTTGTAAGCATGTCATTGGATCTGGAAAAAAGTTTTAGTTGAAACTGCGTAAGATTGTTAAATATAATTATTTTTTTTTCCACTTGGCATTTCTGTAATGTTTGTTTTTGATGGGTTAGTTTACGAAGTCAAGTGCAACAATGGCTTGCAACGGAGTCCTGATGTTTGAGTGAGGCTGCGGCTGGCCTTATTAGCCACCTGGATTTGAGCCCTGGGGAATGTGTGGAGGGGGCTGTGACTCCCTGTGGAGTTAGCCACATTTGAGTAGTGTTCATCTGGATGTCAGTTGAGTTGAGGGTTACTGGAGTCTCGACACTTACATGTATTTCTTGGAATTTGTTGAGAGACAGACCGTGCAGTCAGTTCAGATGATACAGTACCTCATAGTCAGGGGTTCTGAATTGCAGAAGCACAGCTGTAGTGTTTACCTCCAGTGTGAGTTCAGGTACATTGTACTGCTGTAGTGATAGGTTTCTGCTTCAAGTCCTGCCAGACCTGAGCTGTTCCTGCATCTGCTGCACAGATGATCTGAACTCTGAACACTTGAGAATAATTTTATTTTAATCTGTAATATAGCAATGTTTGTAGTTTGCCTTTCCAGATTCCTCTCTTTTTTTTCCTGTTAAAGCTTTAATCACACGTGTTTGCAAGTTCATTATTGAAGAGCTGTTTATAAGGGTTGAATGATATATTCATAATTTAGCCCTAACTTCCCCCCAGCATTTAAAAAATATAAAATAACCATGCATGTAGCATTGCTTGCATTTTGCCTGAACAGGAGGAAGTGAATGAGGAGAAAATAGGAATGCAGACTTTGGAAAATGGGTTTGTAATCAGGGCTCTGACAGTTTGGGCGCAACAAGTTGGTGCTGCAGGAGTGGGATCTTGGCCTGTGCTGAGAGGCTTTTTGATGTGATTGTTAGATCTGCAACTGTTAAATAGAATGCATGTTGATAAATATGGTCACAATAAGGATGAAGTAACCTTAATTTTAGAGGAAGAAAGTGGTTTGTAATGACTTGATGCTTTCACCTTTTTTTTTTTCTTCTATGTGAACTACTGGCAGCCTAATAGTTAATTCCAAGATTAATTTACTGTGTGTTATTTCTGAAGGTACTCCTTGAAATAATTCTTAAAGAAATTTTGGAATGAACACTCTGTTGTATGTATCCATAATTAATATTAAATATTAATTTTATTGGGCTATAATTAATTGGGCTACTTTAATAGTACACTGACAAGCACTGGAAAAGTTGCTTTAGTTTTGAGCATGGAGTGGAAAAATTTACTTACTTGTATTTGTCACTTGTGTTTTCTACACAATAGTAAATAGTAAACTTCTGAATAAGGGGAGTGACTGTAAAATACAAATGACCAGAATTTTTTTTATTAGTATATAAACTACTTCTAATATCCCCATGCTTCCTCTCCGTTTAGAAGTCAGCCAATGTTTGTTCGTAGTTGGCTAAGTGAAGTAACCTGTCTGTCTGAAGATACACAGGCATTGCACTTGACATTTCTGCTTTTATTCTGAACCCATATGGATTAAGAGAAGTGCATTTCTTGTCTGTTAGACCAGTGACTGTTGTTTGCCTTGCATGTCCTGAGTAGAGAGAATAATGTATCATGCTCAGATTATTTTCATGTAAGTAATAATGACAGACCCTTAACTTCATCGCACTGTGTCTCAGAAGATGACAAAGTTGCATAGGGTCCTGTGTTGTCTGGTTGTCACAGTTAGTAGTACTGTTTGCAGAAGATGCCGATGGTTTCTGTGCACTCTCAACTTGCCATTTTCCTTAGAGATATTGATAACAAGTGCAGTGTCACTGAAGAAATGGCTTCTTTGGTGTTATTTAAAGACACAACAACATCTACCGATTTGCTTGAAGCAGTAAAAAAACCCAACAACTTTAAAGTGATTTTCTTTAATCTTTGTTAACGTATCTGGTATAGCTACTGATGGCACCTTGATGGTTGGTAAAAAAAAGAGGGACTTATAAAATTAATAGAAGATGATGCAGTTACTGGCAGCAGCTCAAGTTTGATGAAATATCACTGCATTGGACATCAAGAGAATTTATGTGTGAAAGCTTTAAAAGTGGATAATGTCACACAAATGGTCATCAAGTTGTGAATTTCATAACGTCCACGGGATTGAATCATTGCTGATTCTAAGGGTTGCTTAGAAGTACAGATGCTTTTTCACACAGAGGATGGTGACACACTGAAACAGGTCGCCCAAGAAGGCTGTGGATGCCCCATCCCTGGAGGCATTCAAGGCCAGGCTGGATGTGGCTCTGGGCAGCCTGGTCTGTTGGTTGGTGACCCTGCACATAGCAGGGGGTCTGAAACTGGATGGTTATTGTGGTCCTTTTCATACCAGGCCATTCTATGATTCTGTGATTTTATGATTCTGTGCTGATTATGGTGTCATCTTTTCTGAAGGAAGATGGCTAAGTTGGGTAAAATACTATGATTTGCAAGGTGAGATATAGTCCTCTGTGGAATCGAAAGGAAAATCAATGCCAGGACATGGAGATTAGAAGCGGCTCTCACATTTAGCATTTTTAGTTGGTTTGACCATTCATTTGAATGAATTGAATGTGTGTCTTTAAGGTGAAAATTACCTGTGCTATGTTTCAAAGCATAACAGCATTTGAAATAACTTAAATTATGGCAAGCTCAAGATATATAATATCAAATAATTTCATGCATTTGGGTGCATTGGCTAAATACAGTCCTGTGAACAGTAAAAAATATGCAGCCTTGCTGTTTCAATGGAGAAATTTGAGAATAAGTTTCAAGATTTTAAAATAAAAAAAATCAGTGTTTTGGTATATTTGTGATTCTCTTTTCAATCAACGGAGTACATTACCTGTGAATTTTCAAGTGGAAGGTATGGAGTTGCAATCAGACATTCAACTGAAGGAAATTTTGGTTGTGTCTCTTCACCAGACTTTTATGAGACCTATCTTACCAGAGAAAAATATCCTTCACTTCACAGTCACGCCTTATTCATGCAGTCACTTTTTGGCAGTGCATGTGTTTGTGTACAATAATTGCCAGAGATGGAGAGTAATATTTCACCAAAAATCTCTGACAAACGCCTTGAGAACTCACTCAGAATTGCAACCACTTCAATTGAACCAGACATTGACACATTAGTTTCATAAAAACAGGGTCAAATATCCCACCAGTTTTATGTTTTTGTTTCACTTTTTTGTATTTTAATAAAAAATACATAAATTTTTGTTACTTACGTACGTTGACTATATTGTAGATTTTATATGTGGCCTGAGACGGCAACTGTTCGCTCATTGCGGGTGGCCCAGGAAAGGAAAAAGGTTGGACAGCCATGAAATAATCTAAATGTCCTGTGGCAAAATGAGTAACTAAAATGAGAATAGAGCCTAAAGCAAAACATTTTCTTTCATTGGAAATGCCTGGTGCTCACACGGAAATGTTTTGTGACCATTAGTTTCATTTCCTTAATTGATGAAAATTTGTTAAATCACAGGCAGAGATATTCTGTAAAGAGCTTCTCAACTGCCAGGGGTCTTAAAATGTGCACTAGGATTTTATACCTCAGAATTTTTAGGGTCCAGCTCTAATATGTTTCAGGAAGACACTGAAGAGAACCAATGCAAACTTGTTTTTCTTTGCCTTTTGCTTTAATTGGGATACTTACAGCCTGATAGCAAAAGCTTATGTGGCTGGTTGGAAATGCAGCCAAACGTGTCATAGCCTTCTGATGCTTTCCAGTAAGGGTAGATGTGTGCGTTTTGAATTTTGTGTATGCTTATAGTTTGTGATCCTGTGACATCAGGACTTGGTAGTCTTAAATATGTGCTGGGAAATACATGACATGGGACTTCCGAGGTTGGAGTAGCCACATCTCCACGTGTGCTGCGTGGAGCTGGGGGTCATACTGATGGTCAGTTGTGCTGCGCGTTATCTCTTGTAGTTACCTTATGTGTACTGAGTTAAAGTATGACCGACTGTCACCTGAGCTGTGTACTGAGTGGATGGTCTTGGAAGAATGCTGATTTGCATGTTAGTACCTCTAATCTTCTTGTCATATTCAGTAAATTTACTGTCTGTAGTAGACGTCTTTGACAGAGCTAACTGAATCTGCACGTACCTTTATCTGATCTCTTGATAAAGCGAACTAGATTGAGTCTCTGTAATTTATCCAGGTATAAAGCCCCAAATACTGCAGGTAGTCAGTCTGTTTTTCTCTTACCTGTCAACTGTCTGCTTAAAAAAAAAGTTTTCTCCTCCTCCTGGGACAGATGACTGAATAGAAATGGGGCAGAGATTTGGCAAATTTGTCAGCATCGAGAAATGATTATTTGAAGAGGGAGATGACTTAATTTCTTCAGTTGTCAAGTTGCAGAACATAGCACTTTGGAAGAGAAGTGTGACAGTATGCATTCGTTTGCTCTATTAGTGGTGTCAGCCAGTTGGGGATTCATGAACACTTTCCCCATGGTAGTAGATCTTTTTGTTCCTGTTGGTTCTTCACTGCAGCATGTAAGTACTGGAGCCTGATGTGAATCATACGTTAGAAACATTGGAACTTCGGTAGTTTTTGTTTGCCTCTTTTTAGGTATCTTACTTTGAAAAATTGTGCAGTTAGCTGCTTGCTGACTTCTGCTTAAAATACTTGTATGGTTGAAAGCTATTATTTATAGAGACATTTAAGATAAAAATATGGAAGGTGTATGCTGTAGGTTTATGAGTAAGGTCATAATTCTGAAATACTGCAGGTTGAGACTATTGATAAGGTATCTTACTATCGAGCTGTAGTTTAGAAACTGATAAGTAAAGAAATGTGGATTTGGTTATATGACCATCAGAAACATTATATAGAAAGCATAAATACTGTGTGTTGTGTGGATAACAGCATTGACTATCTGTGTTACATAGATAACAATGTTGGCTGGGCTATATATTACCATAGGTGCTTTTGAAAAAGAGATTATGTGTAATTAATCCTTTTTGCTCTACTGAACAATGAAAAAGAAAACGGAAACGATGAAATTTTGATGTTAGTAAGTACTAGTAAGCAAGGGTTTGAAAAATCAGAAGTAGTCTGTAATGGGTGGTTTGAAAGTACCTCATTAGTTCTGAGGAAAAATGATAAAAAATATTAATAAAACATCAGAGTAAAAAGGTAGGCTGAGTTTGGTCTAAGTTGAGTAATTTCTGCAGCCCTTGGGAATGCGTGTGAATTTGAGTGGGCTGGATTTTCTGGAGGTTTCAGGAGCTGCAAGGTTGGTCTCCTCTGGTTAGTATGTTGGCAACATCAGTTTTGTCTCATGAGATAGTCTGAAGGGGTGAATGGAAAAATGAAATGTCACTGAATTCTGAGGCCTGGGGTAGGTTATTACCAGCAGATGTAGACGTGGTCAATCTACACATCCTGTTGCTGGGTGTGTTTTTGTACTAACCATCTGTGATTTCTCGTCTATTGATATGCCAAGATCTAAATTTCCAGGTTTGCCCCACTCTGCAAATATCTTTTTTTTTTTTTTTTTTTTCTATTTGTTTAATCCTGGAAAACTTGGCTTCTCTTTGGGCTGTCAGGCATGTATCCTCTGGATTAGCTGAGTTAAAGTTAGGTTTTCTGTTAAGTATAATCTAATTGTCTGTTGTTTGATTATTGGATTAATTTATTTTAATGCTAGTCTTTTCAAAGTATGGTGTCTGCTCATAGAGGAAGCCATGCTTGCCTTGTCCCAAATTATTCTGTTTTTTCCTTTGTTTTTTTAAGGAGGAGTCTGCAGAATTTTCTTATGTCCAGTGTTTTCATTTTAAAGCACTTGTGTTGGTTTTTTAACTTCTTTTTTTTCTATCAAAGAAATGGGCCAAAACATGAAGAAGAGAGATAGTGAAAGAAAAGTTTAAAAAGGGAATATAAGAAAACTAAAAAAGGAATATAAGAAAACTTAAGACTCCATCTTCTGTTTGAAGAGAATAGGACACTGTATGGTTTGAGATGGAAATTAAGCTTGTAAACAAATCAGTTCACACATGGCTGATGCTGGTTCAAAAATTTGAGATGTAGGTACGCTGGGGAATAATAGTGGCCCAAGAAATTTGCATTTATTAGTGGAGTGTGGTTGTATTCTTGTCCTACTCCCTATCTTCATTCCTGTTACATTCGTTATCTAGCATAGTTCTTATGGTCTTACAGAGAGATGACTCGAAGTGATCTGGCTGAAAACTAAGAAGGGAAAAAGAGTATTTTGTTTTTAGCTTGCTGATCAGGATTTCCATATGGTCGAATGATTGCTCTTCCAAAAGCAAGGGAGACGGTAGAAAAGTACACAGCAGGGGGTGGCCAGTGATCTTCTTTTGGCAGAAGTCAGCAATTATGTTAGCTTAAAGTGAATCTGAATTGAAGTCAGCTGGAACTGCAGCCTAATTTCTCGGCTAACAGCTAGGAACTGGACTCTATTTTAGCTGCTGTAGATCTTTTGTGTTATTTAGGTTAACGGGTCATACTGAGACACACTATTTATTGCATTATTGCAGTGCTGAGAATGCTGGGAATTCAGTCCTATAGGACTTGGCTTGCTTGGACAGTCATTACTCAGGTGAATGGCTCCATTGGCCTACTGTGGATTACAATTCAGTAAATTGCTTGCATATTTTGTTTTATTTGTTTTTTTTCTTATAGCAAGATAAAATATAAAATGGATATCTCCACATTATGCTTATGAAACTTGCTTCAAATTAACAGAACTCTGAAGGAAGAACAAGACTGTATTTCTACCATTCTTTTCTTCTCTCTTTTATTGTCTTGTTCTTATTTATATACTCTGTCTACTCTATAAGTCTCTTCATTTCAACACGAATAAGCTGGTCTGTTGGACTAAATCAGTTTCTCTCTTTTTTTCTGATTGAAAAATTGATGGAATTAAGTTAACCAAAAAGGCTCCAGTAATTAATTTGTATAATGTCTACTGATGGATTTGGCAGTTGTTATTCTTGGTTAAAATGGAATGATGTATTTATCTAAAATGAGGGAGAAAACTTGGGACCTTAATGCAGTGGAACCAAGTTGTATTCTGAGTAATTCAGTACAGGAAGTTGAGTTTATGTAGCTCTTGCTTTACTTGTGTTGTTTTGGTCTTTCTGACTTTAGTTTTCCTGCTATGTGTCTTTAATGGTCACCTCCATTCTTTTTATTTTACTGTTATTCTTGATTACTTTTTACTTGTTTAAGACAAAAGTTATGTCTGTGAACTTAGTCTGTTCCACCAGAGAGCTTCAAAACTGAGGTCTGCATGTTACATTCTGTAAGCCAGTAATGCTCCTTTTATCACTTCTCTTCTTCAAATTGAAATCAACTGGTTGTACCTACAGCACCGCATGCACTCATGGCCCGCTGTGCACACAGTAAAGGATGTGGCTATTCCTTTGCATCACAGTCAGCCTTTCTGGTATTCCCATTTGCATGGTCACACCCGATGTTTATCTGAATTGTTGATCAGTCTTAGGAGTTTGCCCTGTTTTTGCTGTATTTTTTTTTTCCCCAGTAGATTTAGTAGTTCCATGAACAGTAGATCTCAGAAATCCTTTGCCAGAGCTGAGACCCACAACTGGGGAAGAGAACCTCGCTGTTGTCAGTGCTTGAATATTATAGGTCATCTGGCCATCCGTACAGAACCTTTTTGCCTTCAACTGTCACAAAGATTGAAGTTTTATTCTGTTGTGTGAGTTACATGCAGATGTGGCATTTAGTAAAGAGATTCAGCTGTTGTTCAATTCAACATTAAGGTCTGTCCATAAATTAAAGAAGGAGACATGATTTTGAATGAAAACATTCAAATAAGAAAATTAACTGGATTTTTGAAATACGTATATATGGATGCTATTCTATTTCTTTTCTCCTAAATAATCTTTTGTAACAACGTGTGTTTAAGCATTTTGAAAGTACCCAGGATTTTTTTTTTTTTTTTTTTTTAACCACTTTGCAAATTCTCAGCTGAAGTTACCACTTTTTTTGAAACACAGAAACATAAAATCATTTGTGTTGGAAGGGACCCTTAAAGGCCATCTAGTCCAACTCCTCTGCAATGAACCGGGACACCTACAGCTGCATCAGATTGCTCAGAGCCCCGTCCAGCCTGTCCTTGGATGTCTCCAGGGACAGAGCATCCACCACCTCTCCTGGCAACCTGTTCTGGTGCTTCATCATCTTTCTCCTTATATCCAGTCTACATACAATTTCAGAGACTTCATGTGAAGGGTCAGGCAGTGGAAGGTCTGTGACATGAGATCCATCTGAAATGGTTGCTCTATCTAGTACTGCTCTAAGATTTTAGAACGAGTAGTAAAATATTTGTTAAAAATGTAATGGGAAGATGGTCTGCTACTTTACTTACTTGTCTCAATCAGGTGGGAATGAGGCACGTGGGGCCCACCAGGCAAGGACACTGGTTCTGCTGCATGATACCTGTTGTGAGGAGGTAACTTATGAGAGCGTGTAGGCTGGGAACCAGTTAGATTCATAGCCTAGAGCAAAAAGGGCAAAGGGTCGCTGTGTGGTATATTAGCTTATTATGATGCTACATTATTGCAGATGGTAGCTAGAATTCATAGCACCAGAAATGCTACATATCGTCAGAATCCCACCTCCAGCTCGAGAGCCGAGCGCAGGCATTCTGCTCCCTGCCAATAGCAGGATACTCTACAGAATTCCCAACACTTCAGTTTTCTTTCGTTGTCAAAGCTCTCTCCTCCAGATCAGTTTTCTGTCTCCTATCTTTATTCTTCCCGGACTAGTTGCAGCTACAGAGGAATAATGAGGGGAGATCTAATGGACCCGAGCCCTATGGGGATCTGAGACAAAAAGAAATGAGTTGAAACTAAGCTCTGAAGAGACAAAGGAGCATACTGAACTCTTACACAGAAATAACTGATTCTGTTCCTTGTCACTCAGTATCTTGTGATTGTTTTCAATTTTTTTTATTGTATGACTTATATAAAGTTTGTTCAAGAAGTTTATTCATTCTTGTTTATGTTGCAGTACTGCCATTCCCTGCCTTCTGTATTGCTGTTGTAACTAACTGTGGGATTATGCTGTAAATTGTGTGAGAAATACACACTGAATTGAAAATATTAAAAGTTCATTTCACTCCATTTCACTGATCTGGTTTGAAGAGCAGCCTTGCAGAGTTTAGCAGCTGTGGGAGTGATGGAAGGAGAGATTATTAAGGGAGTGGTGAAGGGAAAAAGAAGGGAACCTCCTAAACTGGTTTTACTACTAGTGAAAATATATGATGAATTTTCACAGGCTTGTGGAGGTAGGGCAAGGGAAACTATGTTAATAGCTTCAGTTGTCTCTGTGCTAGATACATCATCTCAGCTCACTGCTCTTAAGCTGTATAGCTTTGGGATGGAAACAAACTTTATTGCACTATTATTGTCAGTATGTACCAGGCTTCTTACTTTGAGAGTCTAATCCAGTATGTATGGAATTCATTAAAATTAACCTCCAGCTACTGCGTGTCTCAGCAGCTTGCATGTAGTTAATCTCCAAACATGGAGAGCTGAAGTGTTAAGATACAGCACATTTACTGCATATGTAAGATTTTGTTGGAAAGGAATAATGGAGTCATGGAATATCTTAGGTTGGAAGAGACCTTAAAGATCGTCTAATTTCAATTCCCTGACATGGACAGGGAATGAACCAATTGTTCATTTCAGTTGCAAGAAGGTCATTATAATCTTGACTTGAAAAGGAAGTGGTATAGTGCTCCAAGTCTGGAGCTTACAGAATAGTTTGGAAGTTTTCAGACACTTTGACTTTGAATTTCACTGTAGACTTAATATTGCCTTTTAATAAGTTGCTGATCATTTTCATGGGTTGATGTGAGGGAAGAGTAAAGGAAGCAAAAGACAGGAAGGAGGAATCCTAAAGATTCTTTTTCTTGTGTGCATCTGCCTATACCATTGTACTCAGCAAAAATAATTCAACAACTTTTCAGTTTTACCTTCTGTGAAAGCCTCTTTGCTGCTAATACCAGTTTTGTTACAGGTTACATAGTCCTGAAGATATACTTTATCTGTATTAGTTTCAGGAATTCCCCAAGTCTGCACAGACTGTTTTTGAGGCACATAGAGCATCGTAGGCTCCTTTATCTGCTAACTTAGCAGTTAGCTGATAACAGAGAACTGTGCAGCTCAGGAAACAGAGAAGATCCATACTGATGTCTGTCTCCATTTGAAGGATGTGATAAAAGGATGCATCTGAAGATCAGACTGTTACTGGGTTTCTTAAAAAGCTTGTTAGACTGGTACGGTTTGGGTTGTTACTAATTTGGGAATACATAAAGATTGCAATAAAATGATGTCTAGGTATAGGTTCTCCTGTATCAGTGCTGCTTTTCACATCATCTGGACCAGTTAAGTGGAACGTGTGTCAAACCTGTTCAGTTTATATAGTCTCTGGACTGATTTGGAATTGATTGACTCTATTGTGGAAAACTTAGTGCTAAGCTTGATGTTAGGAAGTTGATAGAAACAGTTGCAGCAGAAAGATTGCACTGCTGTCATTCTGGTATGTCACAAGAAAAGGATGCCCAGCTGCATGTTTCAAGACACGCAGTTTTTGGGAATTTCAGGGATGAGTCAATTTTTGACCAGTTCATGAAACAGAAAATGAAGTTGTTTTTGGCTTGTTGGAATAAGTGTGAGTCAGCAGGGACTATGAAGCCAGTTCTCACTATAGCTGTTCTCTGCTCTAATTATATCTGTGGCACATCTTTGTGATTGACCGTTTTGGTGAGTACAAAGATCCCAGGAGAAGGGCTTACAGTAGGGAGTCTTTGGACTGCGCCCAAGTTTCTTGTCAAGGCACTCTGCCCCATTCTTGGTGACATGTATCCAGAATTCCATGGTGTGGAATCCAGGGATTAAAACTTGGAGGTGGAATTGTGAATAGCTTAAATACACTGTGGTTTCAAGATCCAAAGGGGAAGGCTTTGTTTGTGACAAACTAGCTTTAATACAACAGTGAGGGTTAAGGAAAAATATGCCCATTCACTTTTCTATAGTGGTTACTTTTTTACTGACACCTAATAGATTTGATTTGTATGGTTTCTTTTGTAATGCTTCTGTGATCATTCCATTTTTTTATTTCATTTTTGCTTTTTTTTCCTAGAGATGTGAATTATGCCCTCATAAGGATGGTGCTTTAAAGAGAACAGATAATGGGGGTAAGTTTTATTCTTACTATTTGTGAACTCTCTTATTCTGTGTGAGGGAAATAAGACTGTGAAAAGAATATGGAGGGATCTAATAACAGTGGAAACTAGCAACTGGTTTATCATACTAGTTTAGAAAGTGATAACTATTTTGCAGTAGTCCAGATTAGGATGACTTTAAGTTTGAGAACATCAGTTATTATTCTTAGACTTACTTGTAGATAAAAGTTACAGTAAAGGACAAACTGCATTTTAACACAAGAATTTACAAGCGAAACAGATAAATTTTATATTTATTTAGTTGGAGTTTGAACATTTATAGAAAGCTATTCAAAGGGCGTCGTTCATGGGAGAAAGTTAATTTTTATGTCTATAGCCAGGCTGAATGTGTTGGTGCATTTTCAAAGATAGCTCTTTCATGTTTGGTTTACTAATAGGCTCAGTAACAAAGAAACTAGAGCTGAAAAGTTGTAGTAGCAATTACCTGTCCCTTGCATCTTTCTAATTGTATCACTCAGGTTATCATCAGTTCTACTCCTGCCAAGTAGAACTGCTAAAAGAAATCTCCACAGAATACCATGCCTTGCTTGTTTTTTGTAATAGTTGGTTGATGTGAATGAAATCTTTCAATTAACTTTCCAGTCATTTCTGGATTGTTGTCTTCTATCTGTATTAGATACTTCTAAATTCCTGTCCATCATCTATTTGTAAATAGCGCAGTCATTTTGATACTGTGACCTTTCTCTTGGGAGAGGAGAAAGAATGATCAGGATTGCAGATATCATTTGGACAGTCTATGTTAATTGTTTTCTGGAGATTCTGTGCTGCATACATAGTATTCTACTTAATTTTTATCTTAATCTCAGTTTAGTGTTGTAGTTGCAGTGGCTTTGCTGTTCCTTTTACAGTTGAATTGCACAGGCCAGATCCTGCTTGTATTTGGACTGGTCTCCTCTTTCCCTTTCTAATCAGTATGTTTGACAATAATGTATAACATACCTTCTGGTATTCACTATTCTAGTGTCTGCTTATATCAAACATGTTAGAGAATTTTGTGTTGTTCGTGTTAGGAGATTGTATTAAGTTAGTGTGTCAGCGAAACTACCTTAATGAGTGCCAGCACAGTACTTTAGCCTTAAAACTAAGCCTCTCAAACAGGTTAATATGCAGCAGCATTGAATTAATTTCTTCAGAATGGCAACTGAAGCGTGAGGTAGCTGAAGGATTTTCCGCTTCTGTATTTAAAGTAGTGTTTTGGAATGCCTTGCTGTTCTGTATGGTAATTTTGAAGAATTTTTAGAAAGTCTTGAGAGTGTATTTTGGCAGTTTGCATCAAATGTCTGAACATCCTTTAGATTCTCTCATGCAACTGTACTCTTTGTAATTATGAGTTTCTGTCTGAAAGTGAATTGCTTTATCTGGTTGAAATTACTTAAGTTTAAATAGCAAAGGTTACACTGGACAAATGGTATTTTCCCTCTTTTCATGTTCATGACCGGCGATTTTTATCAGTGAAAAGCTGATAGCAGAGAAGTCTTGAGAATTTGTGTTTCACTGTCTGGGAACCGCCCTCAGTAATAGATATTGTCTGTGGGGCGAATACAGCAAATCCGACTTTATGGACCAACTGCACTTTTAGTAACGGGTCTACAGAGGGGTGTGAGCCTTGGAAAAATGAACTCTAACTGGTGTTATGTCATGGAAACCTACATTGTTAACTTGAAGCTTTCCTTTCAAAATATTGCTTAATATAAGGGATTGTGCCAGAAGAATTTCAGTGTCAGGGTAGTACTGTAGGAGGTCATGTCCTGGGAATCTCAGGTTAAAACTTGATTTTTAAAACTCTTCCACCAGTATTGACCAGAAAGCCAATGCAATTTTTGTTGTAGTGTGCAGATAACTCGTGTGGTCTGCTGGTGTTAATGATAACTTTCTTATTTTTTTAAACAGTCTTCTGAATATCTGCCTTTTACTAATGTGAAGAAACGTGTTTAGTTTTGGGTATTGAAGGTGCTATATTTTCTTTTACATTTGGAATCTTAGTATTTTGTCTGCTGAGCTTTTAGTCTAGCATTCCATGATTTTCTTAATCTGCAGTAAGATGCTGTTATTGCAGTAGGGCCCTTACTGTGCATTACTGCCTCCTTCTTTGTGGTGGCATTGGTGTTTACAACTTTGTTTCCTGTGTTCATTTTCAGCTAAATTAAATCAGTTCCCTGATCCAGCTGACAATGCTGATGTCAGGGAATGAACAGGACCATTCTTTTAGCAGTAGCCTGTATGTAAGCTGTCTTAAGTCAGCTGTACAGCTGTCCCTGAAAATAGCCTAAGCTTATGGCTCTTATTTGGTGGCATTATCTTGTCTTTAAGAACTCTGGGGCACTATAATATCGATTCATCTATCTGTCTGTGACAGAATAGTCCACGAGTCAAACCTGTGTTGTTTTTAAGTGTTGCTAAAAACAGCAATAGTTGTATTTGGTGCATTTGTCTTTATTTTTCCCTATCTTTTATCTCCTCCTTCTCTGTGTGATTTGAAGTTCTTTTGTGTTTTGTTCTTTCTCCTTCTCCCTTTTACTTATCTGTTACAATTTATTTGATTTTTTGGAGCTCGTTGCTTCTTGAAATTTCCTTTTTACGTTTTATATTTCTATTTGGAGATATCTAAAATTCTTTAGTTACGCTTGTTGGTACAGTTGGTAAGGGAGTAATGTTGGGTTTTCCAGTCTCATAGTAAATAAGGAATTAAAGTTTTCAGCAATACCACAAATGTGGCATTCTTGGTGTGGTTCTGTCCTGTATCTTCTACATAAATTGGAAGTGGTAGCATGTGGTAGCAAGAGAAGAGGATCATGCTCTCTTTGTCAGTATGAACTTGGTTCTTGGGAAATTTCATGCATGCTTTCTCAGAATATGTTCCCAACCTACAGGTGTGTATGCTTCAGGACTGCTTGAACCAGTGATGGTATTTTTTGTGTTTTCAAAGAACACAAAATGTATCTATCAGGTGTGTTTTAAATGTGTCTGTTACACGCTTAATTTGTCCATTTCTTTTAGAGTGTTAGTGTCTGTAGCAAGACATTTCACAGCTGATCAGTGTGATGTGTAACACTAGTATGCAGATTGTGAGTCCTTTAAATCACAGTTTTATTTGATGGCACGTGGCAGTTGCTAAGTCAAGGGAAGTGACAAAGACCAGTTATTTTATTTTCAGTACCACTTGTGGTTTTATAGACCCTTGTCATATTCTTTTTCTGTCTCCTTTCAGGGAAGCCCCAGACTGTTGGGGTATTCCTTGTATGGAAGTATGACCCATCCCCTTTCTGCTTCTCTTCCTCTTCGAAGTGACACATAATCCCTACCAGAACTGCATATGAAGTTTTAGAGAAGCAAATCTGTATCTATGTAAGCTGCCAAATGACAACAGTGTGATTTAGTGTTCCATAGCATAGATTGCTAATGTGATTACAGGTCACCACTTTTTGGTACAGATTTTTTCTCAGTAATTACAAAACACTAGCTAGCAATTCACACTACATTGAATCTGGGACAGAACCTCAAATTGGAACACAAGTGTTAATTTTAACAATTAATTTTTGCCTGAGGAATATTCTTAACATCGAGTGCTTGGTTTTCTGCATCCGTTCTGAGAACAGAATACATGGGCAATGTAAATTTTTGAGGTGTTAACTGTTTTTACAGTGTTTGTTGACCCTTGACCATTTGGGTAATTAGAGGTAGAGTGGAATAGGGGAATTTCAGTTACCTGAGGTAACTGCAACTGCATTAGCTGCCTCCTGTTGGTCTGGTGGCAGTGGCTGCTCCTGTTGGTGGTGGGCTGAGAGAGAATTTGATCTGGATTTGAGCTGAATCCAGAACTTTGGGCTGCTTCATTGTACGTTCAGGGCTTTCCATTGCCAGAGACCTGTATTGGCACAGAACAGGAGCAGCTAAGAGCTGAATGCACGTGTTGGTTGGATTTCGTCTCACGCTGTATGAAAATGATTGTTCAGCTTTTGCTGAAACTTGCATGGGTCTTGGAAACAATACAGTTGCACTTCATAGCATGCAGTCTGCATGACATCCTTGATGTGGTTTATTGTGAAGAGAGTATGTGCTGAGGATTATGAAGAGTTGACCATATTTAGCTGCAAATTTGATGTAAGTCATTCGTTAATAGTGATGGGACATTGCATGGTTCTAGTCAGGGTGATTGCCAGAAACTTTAAAAATGGGCTTTGAATGTGTAAATAATACATTGTAATGTTTTGGCTGCTTAATGTGTTGTGGGGGAAAAGGATCTTCTCTGTACCTGAAGCCTGTGAAACTATTTACAAAAGCATTAGGAAGTCTGTGGTCACTGTCTGCAGTTATAGAAATTCTGTATTTTGTTATTTTTTACTGAAAATAAGAAAGTAGAATTGAGCTGAAACTTCAATGAACTTTTGTCTTTGAATATGCTTATGAACAAAAGCCTGTGCTACATTTGGTAGTAGTGTTCATTTAGGGGCATCACTGTGGTTTAAAATACATAACTGAATATGAAAGGTTTTGAAAATGAGGAAAAAAACTGTGGTGTATGTGGGAATTCTTTCTTGATTGCTGTTTTATGTGTAAGAAGGCTACTGAAAGAGCAATTAAGCTGTTTGTAGCAGTATCTGTTCTCTGTATGCGGCTTAGGAGTTGGGCAAAGTGTAAAAACACATTTAATACATTAAAAAAAAGCTCACTTGTTCCTTTTTTTTTTTTTTTTTTCTTTTCTTTTTTTTCCCAAGCACGCTGTTGGTTGGATATATTTTTTGGATGTTTAAATAGTTCTCTTACAGTAATCTGTCGACATTTCTCTCTGAGCCGGAGAGGCTTCAGCTTGGTGTGCGACTTGTTGCTTTGAAATCTGATTCCACTGGCTGATGATGAGGAATGCTGTGTAACAGCATTCTTTGTGTCGACTTTTCACCAAGGCTTCTTTCATGCAGCTGCTTGGGAAAAGGCCAGCTAACAATGCAGTGGTTTTATGTCATCCTTCAGGCCCTCTTCCCATCCCCTGGGTCAGCGTTGGGATCCCCCAAGTCTATAAAAACACCACATGCCAGCTTTTCTTACTCTCAGCGTTACTGGTGTCAGCAGCTCTCGCTCTCGGGTTTGCTGTTCTGATGTGTTTTCATGGTATTCATGTTTAAGAATATGGATGGTATAATGTTATATATTTAGGCTTATGCATTTTGCTAGAAATATTTACATAAAAATGTTCAGGTCCATTTACAGAGATTTGCAAGATTTAGCATATGTATTTTTTACTAGAAAAGGCAGTAATATTATCTAAGCAAAACAAAAATATTTTACTAACAAATACACATATTACCATATAATCCGTTAATATTACTATAAAAAATTAAATGTTTACTAATTATTTTACTAGTAAATGCAATGTAAGGAACTACACTGGGAACCTGGAAAAAAATTAGAGAAAGCGTTAGATAAATATTTATGACATTTTTTCCTTTTGTTGTATAAAGTGTCTTTAGAGAGGAGTAAGAGACTCATTAATGCCGTAGCATGCAAGATAAGATGATTAAAGCTGTTGGCTTACTTAGTGGACCAGTGGGATGTAAGCTGGAGCTGCTTCAGAAACAAACTATTTGTTGTGCTGCCAAACGAAGAGCCAATGAGAATTTTTCATATGTACTTATTCTTTAATTGAAGAGCAAGTATTGATAAATGCAGATTTAGGTGAAATTCTGTAGTAAAGCTCTGTGGAACGGAGCCTTTTCTTCACAGATAACAGGTTTATTAGTGTTATTTTTAGTAGAAATTGTCACTTGATTCAGCGTACTGGTGATGAAGTTGGCTGTCAGCTGCTGGGGGAGGGATCTGCAGCAATTAGTGTGGGCATCCTTTTTCCTCTGTCTTTTCAAGGAGTGGATCAAACAGTGTAGTGAATAATACCACGTTATTAGCTCCAGCAATCTCTAAAACAGTGTTTGCGAGGTTAAGGAAACTGCAGTATTTTAAGCAGCTTCATCTTTTTTTGCAAGTTTTGTTACCTTTGTGGGAAAGGAATATAGTTATATGGAATGCTTTAATGGGGCATTTGGACTAAGGGTTCAAAATAGTACTTAATCTTTCCCCATAGCATACAGTAACAATTCTGGTCTATATGCACATCTTCTCTGGCTTTACCTTTCAGGGTGGGATGGGGCTTTGGGATAGAGTTTTGGGATCAGCCAGCAGATGTGCTGGCAGCAGAACCTGGGGTGCAGTTCCCAGACCTCTGCAGAAAGGAGAGGGCTGTGCTTTTCCTGTGCTAGCTTGTTTTTTCACCTGTGCTTTTGTTTATGGTAAACATAAAACCTTAGCATGCCTTTCATCAGCTTGCTGATGTGACCACAGGGTAAATTGCTGTCTTGCCCCAGGGTTAGTAATGAAATGAATACAGTTTTATCTGCCCCAGTATATGGCAAGCTGTACTTCAGGGAGAGGGAGGTGGGACTTTACTTTCCCGTGACAGCTCGCAGTTGAAATGGATTGAGGTGTGTCCGTAAGCTACCATCCAGAGTGACTCTAATAAGAAACCTAGTGTTTCAAACAAAGAAAGCTTTTTCTGTGCTAAAAAATGGTGTTCACTTTGGTTAGGAGTGAGTTAAAGTTACAGATGGCATAAAATTCCTTAGTGAAATACAATGGACTCTTTAGGAACTTTCACAAAATGCATAAGCAAATCTTATTCAGAGGTCAGATTGGAGTTAGGAGATGGTGATGACATCACAGAGCTCTGTTTTGGGCCCAGGCTGCCATTGCAGCTGGACTTCTCTGTGACTTCATGGTTCTGGCTACTACTGCTCTGCTGTGCTCCTTTGGCATCCATTGTCCAGAGCCTGTTCTGCAATTGTTAGCACTCTGCCTTCTCTGTATTTGAGTGGTAGGGTGGATTATTACTGTAAGAGAATTTGGTTGTTACTATACAACTATGTGTTGGCAACAGCTTTTATTAACTAGTGATGAAATCGTTACCTGTTTGCCGTTGTTGGGATGACAGACTTTTAGTTAAGGCTCTGGAACTTGAGGTCTGTTACACTGAACGTTAATGAATATTACATACTTAAATATTTTGAATATGCGGCGTTAGAAACTTTTCACTGAGGTGAAAATTAGTTAGGCATCTGAGATCAGAATCTCAGCAAAAGGTTTGTAAAATGAGGATGGATTCTGACTTGTAATTAAACATTTGACATGCCAGGACAAAACCTAAAATTGGCAAATCTCAGTGTTCTTTTCTGACAGATACTTAAAGAAAAAATGGTGGCAGTGGGGCTCAAGTAAAAAGCTTTCATAAGATATATTTTCATTTTGAAGGCTTTTTGGCATTAATTTTCAATTCTTGCTGTTTGAAATTACTGGTTTTGTCATAATTGTTACTGAAGTAGATCTTGGACTTGTTTTTAAATGTGGAAAAGTGTTATAGCTACACTTGAGTTACCTTATAAAATAAAGTGGATATGCATAAATATTTCTGTTAGAATTTCCTAAAGTTCTTGAAAGTAATGAGTAAGTAAAACTAGAAAGTGCAATTGAAATATATTGAACATATATTTTAAGTTGGCTGTCATCAGTAAGCTTTGTTTTTGTTTTACTCTTGAGATGTGTGTATTCACACTTAAGCATTGGGAAACCTCAATTTAATTTAATTATGTCTTTTTTTGTGTGGAAAATGTATAGTTGCCCAGAAATATTGTAATAAGTTATATGAAGTTTATGACTTATGTATGGAGCTAATTGAAGAATGTGACTTTAATGTGGCCTTAAATATTATAAATCCAGATAAAAATGCTTGCTTCTTCAGCAAGTTGTATACATGCACACATTTGGGTGGGTGTCTGTTTGGAATGTTTAATTATTCTTGCAAAAAAGTGTGTCTGTCATCTATTAAGAAATAATACACAAAACTACTCAGCTTTGAAGATGGCAAGAGAGTCTCTGAGTTGTCTAAAGGGGAAGGGAGTAGCAGCTTCTCTGGGCCGGGCAGCAGAATGGTGTAAGTACTTGACAAGGAAGGGGAATATTTGGGTTCTGTCCTGTCAACTAGGAGAGTCTGAGCTCTCCAATGAAAGTGGCCTACTCTGTCTGGCTAAATAAAGTCTTGTGTGTTTGTGTGTTGTTTCATTTTGCCTTTTAAGCCTGGGCTCATATGGACTGAAATAAACCACATGTGATAATAAGCACATGAGTATGTAGCCTTACGACTGCACTCTTGAGATGTTTTCTTGGGGAAGATGATACTGAATTTTTTTGTTTCTGCATTCTGTGCTACTTATGTATGCTTCTAGAGTTTAAAAATCTGAAAGGCATAAGGAGGAGGTAGAGCAGGAAGCAAAGCCCTGGCCGTTCACTTTCCTCCCTAGGAAGATGGGGGAGGCATTTTCTCACTTTGTTATGCAGTCAAAAGCCTCTTGGTTCCAGAAGGTTGGAAATAAAGGCTACTTGTATGCTAGTAATAGTAGCTCATTCTTCCATCATTGAGACAGTGAGCTGTCACACTTGCTCCCTTCGGGTGTCCTTGGTTTCATGCTTTGGAATAGTCTTGAGTAATCTTTTGGTGTTCAGGAAAAAGGTGAATCTTGTTTACTTCCTATTCTATTTTCCACTACTGTTTTGTCTTTCTGTGGTGAAACTGAACGCTCTGGCCACCCTTAAGTGATAAATTTTGTGGAGGGGTCTACAGACCTTGCAGAGTTCTCCAGTGATGGAGATTGCACAGCCTCTTCAGGAAACCAGTCCTCAGCAATACTCGTGAGGGAAGAATTTCTTCCCCATGCTTTCATGGGAAGGAACTTCTGAGTGTGCTGGTTTTGCTTCTTCCAGATGAGCTTTCTGATACTTCAGTCTTTCTTAACCAGTGAAACCTTGGACAAAGTAACACTTAAGTAGGTTGGTGCCTGGACTCTTTGAGTCCCAGTGGGAGGTCATGCAGGCTTAGGCATTTGTGGCTTGTAGATGGGGATAAAAATGCTGCAACCTTCCCTGTGATTTAATTTCTTATTGGGCAAGTTGTCATTTTTTGCAAAGGTCAGATTGTTTAGGATCTGAAGAAGATACTGGAAACAGGTGGAGAAGGTCCCTGGTCCTTAGTTCCTTGAGCAGTTTTTAATCTCTTTTCCAAGAAGTTTGTCAGTGCTGATGTATGTCATTTGTTTTGCTATGTAGACACTGTCT
The DNA here is from genome assembly GCF_026119805.1 of Tympanuchus pallidicinctus. NCBI lineage: Eukaryota > Metazoa > Chordata > Aves > Galliformes > Phasianidae > Tympanuchus > Tympanuchus pallidicinctus. Next base: position 76,737,804 of record NW_026294747.1, on the reverse strand, counting down.
GTCACTTTTCTGTGGGTTTAGTGGGTTATTAGATTAATACTTTTTCAGGGGAGGAGATTTAAAGAGAAATATCCACCTTTAACACCATGTTAACGTTTCCTTATCTGTCTCTAGTAAGATGGCTGTGGCTCAAGGCAGTGTGCAAGTCTTAAGAAAATCCTTATGAACACTAATTCTCTGAAGATATATCAAACAGAGAACATACAACCTGAGGTGTTCATAGGTGTTTTGTGTTCTTTTTTCTCTGTTAGTTTGTTAGTGATAGTTTTAAAATGGTCTGTAGAAAATTTTTTAAAAAGTGGCTCAAAATGGCAGTTTGTACTTCATTTTCTCTACTCTTCTACTAGTCAAATACTTGTTCCTTGTGTTAAGAATTTATGAATATGATGATGAAGCAGCACAGTTGCTTCTGATATTGGGTTAAATTTTGCTGAATATAGCCAAGCATAGAATATGGACAGTTTTCTTACACTTGTGGCAAAGTAGTCTCCTCTGGAACAAGCTTGTAACTCTCAGAATCTTGGCATGGAAGGAAAGCCTGAAATCAGTAGTTTTATTTCTGAGGAGTTTTCTTCCTTCCACCCCCCTTTCCCCACCATTCCTAATGCTATTTTAGGAACTTTTATTTCTTGAAGTGTTGCTAAAGTACAATGAGGTAAGTAACTGAGCCCCAGGTCAGTGGCTTAGAACAGGACTGGATGTAGGAGTTGATCTAGTTAGAATAAGTAAGTTGTCTAAATCTTCAAAACTAGGAAAATTAAAAAAAAAATCATAGGTATGTGTTTTTTGTTTTTTTTTTTTTGGCATATATTTATGTGTGTGTGCGCATGATGTGGGATTTCTTGCTTTGGAGAGAATAGATGAGTCTAGTCAATTCAGAATGGTTTTGTTTAAGTAAAAAGTGTACGCAGAAAGTCTTACACGAAAGTAAGGCTTGCATGAATAGTTTCTTCAGACCCTATTTTTCTTTTGTGGGAATTTGCATAGTTTTTAAGTGTTTTCTGTGATAATCCAAGTAATTTAAAGAATGAAACTGCTTTTCCATTTGTGTTTGTATGAATCATTACTGTCTGCAGTTCATGAAGTATTATTTTTAGGAATTCTCCACACAAGAAACTTAAAATATTTTACAGCGCATCTTAACTTTGGGTAATACAAAATGAAATGTGAATGTGATTTAAGCCATTTAGGTCTGCAATGTTTTAAACTGTTAAAATAGTTAATGGAGAAGAGTGTTGCAAGAGGTTCTTCATAGAGTAATTGAAATGTCCTTTGAGCTTCTAGAAAATGTTAAAATTAAATACAATTGTAACTTTTTGTAGGTTGGGCTCATGTGGTTTGTGCTCTGTACATTCCCGAGGTGCAGTTTGCGAATGTCGCGACAATGGAACCTATTGTGTTGCAGTCCGTTCCTCATGATCGTTACAATAAGGTATAATTATGAGTCTTTTTATCTGTATGTAATGTGTATATTTGCAAACTTGTGAGCTTTAAATAAGCTAAAACTACAGTTCTTTAAATGCAGTTTACGTAAAATTTATCAATAGCTACTGTAATGTTGTGTGTTTTCTTCCATGTATCAATGATAAGTTCAAGAATTAAGAAAGCTGTGTTATTCAGTTGAACTGCAAAGTTATCTGCAGTGTCTGATTATTCTTATACAGAGTGGGGACTGTTTTGTTAATTAAAAATACTGCTTTATATATCTTTGAATAATGGTTTATTTTGAAAGCAATGTGAAATATGTCCCATATGTAAGAATATTATTACACCTTGTTTGAAATGTTAATATTAATTACCATTTAGTCCTACTGTTTTAATTATTAATAAGAATTTCATAAACAAGAACAGCAGTATATATTAAGGCTAAATCTTGCAGACTTTTGCTTTTGTAAACAGTGCTTCCTTTAGCAGGATTAATTGCCTATAGAAGAAATAGAATAGCTGCTCCTAAATAAGTGTCAGTGAGATGGAATCTTTTTTGAAGTGTGGCAAGACTATTTAAAAAAATTGTTAATATTTTATACTAATAGCTTATTTTTTCTACTTGGTCTTCCACTTGCACTGCCTTTTCCCTATGATACCTAACTACTCCCTCCTTTGTATTTTTGTGTTTTCCCTTTTGTAGGCAGTGAACTCAATTTATGAGTAGTTTTATTAACACTTTTTTGTACAGTTCCTTTTAATTCTAGTTTCTTTCTCTTATGTTATTCCATGATGATTGGTGGACATAGGAGCAAAAGAAGAATACACTTGATTATATTTAAAAAAAACCAGAACATGTCATTTCCTACAGTGAAACCAGCCCATGTCATGTTGTTTCTGTAACCTCTCTTTTTTTTTTTTTTTCCCCAGTTTATGTCTTTGCTTTTATTTTTTTTTTTCCTCTCACAGAAAAATCCACATTATACTCTATTCTTTTTCCTGTCTTTCTAGTCTTTTTTCCTGTTCAATATGTTGGTCTTTTCCTTATCTGTCTCATTCACTAATATTGCTGTTCCACAGGTTTTTCCCTTCCTACTTACCAGTGTATGAAAAGAGTCAAACTGTAGGTCTTTCTAATGTTTTCTCATTTGTACTACCTGAGTATCTGTATCAACTTTTGACTGTGAACTTCTGCTTGGCAAGAAATTGAAATAGTAAGAGTAAGTGCAGAACCAATAGATGTTTTGTGCTTGGACGTGAAGCAGCATTTTTTTCCCTGCTCAACTTTGGGCCAATAGAATTTCTGTTTGCTCCTTTTTGCTCCTTTTCCTCCATCAGTAGTCATAGTGGTTTTTTTTTTTTTGTTTTTTGTTTTTTGTTTTTTGTTTGTTTGTTTGTTTGTTTTTTTTTGTTTGTTTTTTTGTTTGTTTGTTTTTAATTTGAAATGGTTCTTCCTTAATGTACTTAAAACATTTCATTGAATATCAGTGGCGTACAGACAGTGTAGAGTTCCTGTTGTCAAATTTTTAATTTTCTGCTTCTTTGTTGGTGTTCAGGTTGGGGACGGTTTTCCAAGTTAGCTGTCAGTCTAAAACTACTTTAATACAGGCCAGTATAATACATTAGAAAATGTAATAACTTATCAAAAATTGCAAATTTGGGGTCACAGTTCCAGTCAGTTTGGTTCTGCTTGTCAACTTTGGTTGGAAAAGAATGATGTCTAGAAAGATTTGATTTCTTGTTAAGTCCTGACTAATTTTTGTGTATGCAGCTGTGTATGTCTGGAAGTGGCCTTCCGTATGGAATTGGGATAAAATGTAGTTCAACAAAAATTGTCATGAGAATTCATACTAAAGTCTCTAAAAGAAAGAAAAGCCTCCTTGGAATTTTGCCAGGAGATACTACTTGATTTACATGGCATTCTTCTATGTAATTGTTTCCTTATTTTATGTTGTAAAATACATAATATTATGCAGAACTGTAATCTTGGGTACAAGAAGGAACAAAGATGATGCCAGAGCATGAGCTTATGGCCACTCATTCTGTGGAGTTTACCTGCTGCTTGGATAAAAGCCATCATGTTACAGTGTAAACTCACTGAGTGAACTGATGAGTGAGTTAATACAAAAGCTCTTCTTACATAGTTGCATCCAAAAAAGGAATGGACTAGAAATCACTTTTGTATTGAATAGATGTTTGTTATTTCTTGGCTGCTTGTGCACGTATAATCTCTTACTTGTTTTATGAGAGATTTATCTGTCTTAGATAAATTTCTCAGGTACATTTGAAGCCTGTGGTAATTGAATGTAATTATTGCTTTTAAGAGCCTCTTCAGAGTTGATTTGAACAATAAGTGCGTTTGGAGTTTCTTGATCCACCTAGCAGTAAAGGCAGCTATTAAAATTTTATTTCATTATTTGCTGCAACAATAAGAAACTTGTGTACAAATTCTAAGTTCAATTCTGTAAATAGGCAATTCTCTTAGGTAGCTTTTACAAGTAGAATAAACTGCTTCTCACATTACTTTTTTTTTTTTTTTTTCTTTTTGCAAGACATTCCTCCCTTCGTCTTCCCTTCTGGCTTTTTTTGCAGAGAAGGTTTACAGTTTTGAATCTTTGAAGGGAAATTACTGACAGACAACTCAAGGCAGCTTTGCAAAATGTCTCTAGATGTTTGTGTTGGGTAGGCAGTCCGCAGTGTTGTGTTTAAACTTGTTTGTAATGTATCCAGTCAGTCTTATTTTTTTTCAATCATTTTACTGTAAATCAGTTTAAGGGGTCCTGAATGCAGCATACACTGCCAAAGAACAGGACCTACATCCTTACTAAATGGAGCACTTACACCACTTCTGAACTTTGGTGAGGAAAACTTTTTAGGCAAAACTCTGTCAAAACAGAATGGTAACTGGAGCTTGAGCTGTATGGAATCTATTAAAGTCTGTTTACAGAGCTACCTTACGTTGAGACTTAGAAATAGTTATTCAGATGCAGTTGAAGATCATGACTGAGTTTGTTAATAAAATCTTCACGTGTCGGATCATGGTATGGAAAGCTAAAAAGTGGCCAGTCTCCGACCCTGGCAAATGACCCAATGCGTTGTGTGTGGTACCTGGCACAGCGGGAGCAGGGTGAAAATTCCACCTTCCCCAGCCTTCAAGTGTTAGGAGATAGGGTATGGTGTTGGGCTGTGTTAGCTACTGCTGTTAGTCCTTCTCAGAAGCCTAGAGAAAACCATGCCAAATAATTCACCTACCTCAGAGTCTTGCACAATAACAAAAATGCTTTAGTTGGCTGACTTAAGTGTTGAAGATGGATAACTGTTCAAGGCAGTTCCGATTTGAAAACTTCACTCATTTTCACTCCTTTTGTAAAGAACATCAATTTTGCCTTATTTCCTTTTTCATTCTCAATTTCAATGATGTTTTGGGACATTTTTGTTAAACACTGGGTAGTAGACATCAGTTTATGTTCTTTTTATTTATTTACTATCCTACTCTCTTTCCTTGCCTTTCTGGAGAAGGTTGCACTGCAGTTGGGACAAATCAGTTACACCTAAGGTCTTACAATGGAATACCTATAGATAGCAGTGTACCACTGATATTTGTCCCTTCAGTAAGATTCTGTCATATTTAAGAGGAGTAACTTGATTGTACTGGTGCTGGATTCATTAAGAATGAACTGATAAACAGTTAAATTTTATGTGGGCTGTAGTTTGCAACTGATGATACAAATGTGATGTGATAGATTTTTCTAGATGACATTTTGGTTATTAGAGGAGTGGTGGAAGAAGATGTACTTTTGACTAATACTTCTCACTGAAATGCTAGTGAGAGTTTGTAATGATGTCTAGTGTAATAGTGTGCTTCCGTACAAGTATCCCTGTTCATCAGCTACATATGAAACAATGTGATAGACACTGCATTCTTTTTATCTTGATTTTTTTTCTCCCCCACATTTTATTGAGAATGTTTTCTCAATAAAAATGCCATTGTATCCCAGTAAGGCAAATTTATGTGAGAAATTCTGTGAAAAGATTTTCAGGTAATAGAAACTTCTCATTTTAGCATGTTTTTAAGCTTGAAATAGGTTTGGTGTATTAATTTGATCTTTGTTTCCAGAGAGTTCTTTCTTGATTACTTTCTAAGAGGCTTATGAAACTGTCTGAAACTAAAGCAGAACTCTGTTAAACTCAGTATTTAATTGAAGGTAACTGAATGTTGTATGTATATTGAAGCATGCTGTGAGACTTCTGAAAATTGTTTACACCAAATGTGCAAGTAAAATTTTAAGCTTGCAGCTTTTCTTTTGGTAGTTTGTGAAGATATGTGCACATATACCTTATGGTACCCACTACTGGTAGGCACTCAGTCTGGTTTGATGTTTCTGAATGTCGTAGCTACAAGTACTGTTAAATGACTGTCAAAATGATTGCAGCTTAAAAAGACATAAATGCAAACTTGAAAGCCAGGAAAATCCTAAAGCCTAATGCTATTAGCCTTTGGTTGTTTAACCATTTTGGCTGATTGAGTAGCAGTATAGAATTTAAATAAATTAGTATTTGTACTCGTTTAGCACTGATCAAATGTTATACAGATCCAAAGTATCTACCAGATAATCTTCTTTTGCAAACAAGTGTAATTAGACTTCGTTATAAAGGAGTTATTACATAAGGTTAGATGCACAATCCAACAGTTCTCACCTTAGAATTTCTTGTGACACATAACTTATTTGTTTGCTTTTCATCATATTAAGTATTTTTCTCTTTGATAGACATGCTATATCTGTGATGAACAAGGCAGAGAAAGTAAAGCAGCCACAGGTGCATGCATGACATGTAATAAACACGGATGTCGACAAGCTTTTCATGTAACATGGTAGGTATATTTTATTATTCCACATATCTGAAAGAATTTTCCAGAGAGTCAACTCTATAATATAAAATGAATAAATTTGATTAGAATATTTTGGGATGAAGGAATACAGTGAAGTGGTTTGTGTAGAAATAATTTTATTAGAGTTTACTGATTGTATGGCAGTGGTATCATATACATTGCTGGGAACTGCAGTAGTAGTCTGATAATTCTCCTTTGTGTTGTGTTAAGTGCTCTGTGCTTATGTGAGTAAGGTTTAGTGTTTCTTCTCCTATCCTCTTTTTTTAGATGTTTTATAGGATACAGGCATGGGAAGGAATGTGAATTGTTGACCTGGTGATTTGATGTTATCTTTTGATAAATCAGTAGGAAAAAGTGTTGAAACATACAGCAGTAAAGTGACTACTTCTGGTTTTCAAACATTTGGAGTAGTTCACCTCTCTAGCATTATGTACGTGGTACACGTCTATCCTGAACTATTTATTTAGGTTTCATCTGTAGCTGCTGGAGAAAAAACAGCAATGTCTGCCTGATTTATTCCACTTTAAGCTATTGTGGTTGGCAAGCATTCAGTAGATGCTTGTCTCACTTTATGGGTTTCTAAAAGAGACTGTATTAGATGACAACAAATGTCAGCAAGTAAGATGAGGCAAAGGGATTTCCACCCCAGAACTTCTGGGGGATATTTACTCTTTCAAATTCAGCTGAAGCTTTTTTGTAATAGCAGATTTACACAGATTATTGAGGTACTTTGGCTGTAGATGTACTCATCAGTTTTATGAGTGCCCCATTGTGCTCCATCATTTCTGTGCAGAAGCTCAGTCTAAGAAAAAGTATTTGCACACCTACTTAAAAATATTTTCTTCAGTGTAACCAGGTGTTTTTGAATGTCTTGTTCAGATTAAGTACTGATTTTTTTGCAACTCTGCACGTTCTCACTTACAGAGGTGGTGGCCTCTCTGTGTGGTTTTTGTTTTTTTTTTGTTTTGCTCCTTCAATACTTAGTTATCTGGAGGGATGTTGAAGTCTTACTTCTTCATAACCATCTGATTTTTCATTGGATGTAATCAATGTCAAGTTTGGTTATAGAGTGAGAACAGACTTTGCTCCTAAAAACTTGCATACCTCCTTGAAAAATTGCTTGTGGACATGGAAAAAATGTATGCATCCAATTATTTGAAAGACGAGTCCTTTTCATCTACTGTCTCTTTCTTCCAAAGTCTTGTTATCAGCAAGTGTAAAAAGAACTTGGGAATCACATTCAACTTACAAATATATACCTTTTGTTATCTTGCCATTTCTTAGGATTTCTGTTTCATTTTGAACAGATAAGTACCAAAAAATGATCTCTAACCAGGGAATTATTGATACTGTATTGAGGATATTGAGAGGCTTCTGTAATATTTGTGAAATGGAAGGAAAACGTGAAAACTGCAGGAAACAGAGATCCAGATCAAGCTGTGTCAATTCTGTGTTAACAAAACTAATGTCTGAAGAAGAAAGAGCTGGAGTTCATCTGTTTTTGTATGACAAGCTTAGAATGACAGATCTTTGCTTATAGCTGGCATCTGCTGTAGGTGTGCATGTGTTTAGTAGACAGTATTTTTGGATTGTACAAGAATGTGATTATATATAAATGAGGGGAAAGTGATTTTTAAAAACAATGAAAATAAGCTGCCCTGTATGTTGTTCTTTCATTTACATATTTCCTTGCATAACTTTGTCTGTAACATTGCATTATTATGCTAATGAAAATGATGAGGAAAATGAAACTGAATACTTGGTTTTTCAATATCTAAGTTGGATTTGATACAGAAAATAAATCAACATTACTAATGGTGAAAAGCAAATTTGATTTGAAAAATGTAGTTGAATAAGGTAATATTAGCCCAGACAAAGTGACACTGTAAGTCATTTTCTTCTTTTAAAAGAAATTAACCTGCCACAGTCTTTTAAACCCATGAAATATATTAGATTTATTATGTCATTGAAGTTCTATTTAAAAAAAAAAAAAAAAAAGAGTAATTTTCTTGGCAGAGCAGGGAAGGATATATGCAACTTCAGAATTATTTCTTCTTTGGGTCCACACTATGGTTTTGTTTAAAAACAAAGCAAAAACCAACCTATTCTTTCTGTACATAATTTTGACTTCAGCTTGAGCTAATAATCATCACTGCTGTCTTTATTTATAAAAATAACTCAATTTTTTCAAGCTATACATTTGTTTGAATGGTTTGTAGATCTAGGAGAAAGTCATCAGCTGTAGGTAACCAACAGGTTTTTCCAGAGTTGCCAGAGGTGGATTAGGTGCTGGCATGCTGTTAGAAGTCGCTTGTGTGGAAATCTCCTCTAATTAAATACAAATACAAGCATCCATATGTTATCAACTGTGTTATTTTGGTGCATGTTGGTATTTGCTTGTCATGAATATTGTTTGGTTTGTTTCTAGTGCACAGTTTGCAGGACTTCTTTGTGAAGAAGAAGGCAATGGTGCAGATAATGTCCAATATTGTGGCTACTGTAAATACCATTTTAGTAAGCTGGTAAGTAATGGTTAAATTCTGTACATTAATGATACTAACTTATTTTTTCACTCTGAATTGCTATTAACGCTAAGAATTATATTTTCATGTGGCTCAGAAGGTACACTTTTCTTGTAGCTTTTGATTCTAGATAAAAACGTTGTTTATTTTCTAAATGTGTATTTTTTCCCTCTGGCAGAAATGACATATACATCTAGTTTTTATTTGTATTTTTTTGCAATTAGTAGTTGAAAATACTTTTTCTTTGTTACTCTGTATATTGGCTTGTAAAGAAGGCTTCCATTTCTTTCTCCATCTGTCATTCTGTTTTGCTGTTGTTCCTTCTGCTCCGTCTTCACTGTATAGCCAGTGGATATTCTGCTCATTAGTTCCCTTAAACACAATCTCAAGAACACAGCTTGGGGTTTGATGTTTTTAAAAAAACGAGAACTTTGAAACTTCTCAGTTATTTCAGCACCTTTTTGTGTCAGGCTTCTCAAGCTTTCCCTTTAACATCTGTTTGGCAGTTCCATATCTATGTGTACATGTGTGGACTTAAAGAATTAGAATCATTTGAGTTGGAAGGGACCCTTAAAGGCTGTCTAGTCCAACTCCCCTGCAGTGAACAAGGGCACCTACATCTAGATCAGGTGCTCAGAGCCCTGACTGGTCTGAACTTCAGTGTCTCCAAGGACAGGGCTTCTGCCACCTCTCCAGGCAAGCTGACTTAAACAGTTTAGTGATATTTTAAAAACGTTATTTACAAACATTGACATATGAAAATTAAAACATTTGGACTGAAATTCATATGTTGCTGTAAATATGGTGAAACTTGTAGGTTACTTGTTCTCTGCAGAAAAGCTGAATATTTTGGAGACTTACTCATGTTGCAATGAAGTAAAAATAGGGCCAATTAACCTTTTTAGGTTTCTAGAATATAAGCTCAGGGAGATTAACTGTGAATATTGATGAATTTCATAATGAAGATAAGTCAGGGTCTTCCAGACTTGAATCAATCTATTTTTTAAAAACGTAAATCTTGAGCTAAGTATATGAAAAGAACAGAAGTTAGGCAGGCATTACTTAGTGAAGGCAAGCTCTATATTTCTATACATTTGATTTTAACATGCCAGTGCAGCTGTGTTTGAGAATACGTACAACTATTTAAAACAAGGTAATAGTAAAGACACAGCATCACATTTGACATGATAGCTTGCCATTGCAAGTGGTAAGAACAGTAAAAACTGGGAAGATCATGCTAGTGTTCTAATGTTTCTTTAGAGCTGTTGCCTGATAAATACAGGTATTAGTTGTCTACTACTGAAAATGATGGATGTTGTATAATTACCAAAGATGTCAGTTGGAAAAGCACTGACTTGAAGCTGTTTATATAACTCGGTTATGAGCTACCTCAGTTATAATACAGTGAGAAATGCTTTTCAGGCGCTGGGTAGCATAAATACATGTAGCTTCAGAATAGGCTCTTGAACATAATTTTTTTCATGGATTTCCATTATGTACTGCTTATGACATGATTGTAGCAACATGTATCCTATTTAGAAAAAAACCCACAATTTTAAAGAAAATGTCATAGAGAGGTCACTTGACTGATAAATGGTGAAGCCATAAAGCAATTGCCTCACATTGCATTTTAGGCATGTAACAGTGTTGGTGATGCAACTTCTTCATTTGAGCAGCATCTTCTCTGTTTTATGTTACGAAAACTTGAAAAAAAATGTGTCTATCATCTTTTAACCTTTAGAAGATAATGTATTTTTTCTCTGCTAAAACGTTTTGCTTGGGAGGTATGAAAGTCAGTGAGTGGATAGACATTTTCTGGATGTACATTCAGTAGTCTTGTTAATTTTACTAGTATTAGTTATTTGTCAAGCTTTCAGAAACTGAAGTTTTTTCTTCAAGTACTAAGGCATTTTATCAGTGAAGTGCTTTCTATTTTTTTGTTTATTCAGATGATTCCTTTTGTATATCCATAAATATGTTTTCTCTTTTTAGAAAAAGAGCAAACGGGGATCTAATAGGTCGTATGATCAAAGTTTAAGTGATTCTTCCTCTCACTCTCAGGATAAACATCATGAGAAGGAGAAAAAAGTAAGTGGATTTGTCGTTGCTAATTATGTGGCACATCTGCTTAATAGTAGAACTTTCTGATCAACATTTACCTTAACTTTTGCTGAAAAGCATGAAGGAAATCTTGTTCCTGAAGCACTGGATAACACAGGTGATGAGCTAGAGGTTCTAGGGTCCAGTCAAAAAACATCTTTGGTGTGCTTGTATGCGTGCTTTCCTTTTCCTGCTTCCTTATGGCTAGTTTTGGGATACACCCTGAAACATGTCTCTTGGGAAGGCTGTTTTTGTGCAGCTTCATTTGCCTTAGTTCTTCTATTAGAGATTTTTCTTTTTTGTATAGTTGTTGTGACCAGGAGGGAAATAATAAAGGGAGTAAATTATTCAGCAAATGTCTGAGTACTCAACATCTAGTTCATCATGTTTGTCTGTTGCATGTTTTTTTTTCCCCCCCCCATCAAGGATCTTACATCTGTTGTTGACACATTTTAATGGTACTGGTGATCAGATCTACCATAGTGGCAAAATACTTTGTAATTCACCTGGAATTCTTCCAGTGAAGTACAAAGGTAGCAAACCAAGTGATAACTTTGTCATTGGTGAATTCTCGTAACAATTTAACTTCATATGTTTTTAAAAATGAATTTTAAATTTATGGTGATTATTTTACATTTCTAGTGCTGTGAATTAATACTTGTCTGTTGGAAATTTATCTAAATACAACACAAAGAAAGAACAAACAGTGACACAGCAATACAAATTATCTTTGAATCTTTTTTCAAGTCTCCTTCCTGAGAATACATGCAGAACTGCTCACCTGCATTCATTGTATACTACTAACTTAATAGACTTTTCTATGAGTATGGGTGGACTGAATTTTGTATTTCTCAAAAGCATACAAATTGAGAAAAACAAAATATCTACTGAACAAGCGTGTATTACCTGGAGGAGCTATATGTATAGTGGCATTTAATAACAAATATCTGTCTTCAGGGCACTAGTCTCCTTAACATTGGATTTGTTTTCAAGCTTATTTCCACTGTGGATGGTGTTGATTTTCATTGTTCCAGGACTACCCTTTAAAAAGATGTCTTTATGTCTGGTTAATAGTAGAGGTGAATAGTCCTGTTTTCATCTGGCGCTGAAGGAGTACGCGCACTGTGATGTAGTAGTACCTCTGAATCACAATTTGACTGAAAATAATAAAAGTATGGATTCTTGGCATTTTTTTCTTAGCAATATGAGCATGGAAGGAAAATTTTGAATGACACCAAAGAATTACTTCCAGGTTCATAGAATCATAGAATCGCAAGGTTGGAAACGACCTGCAAGATCATCCAGTCCAACCACCCTCCCATTCCCAGCTACTAAACCACAAGCTACTAAACCATTTCTTGTAGCTCCTCATCCAGGAACCTCTTGAACACTGCCAGGGATGGCAACTCCACCACCTCCCTGGGCAGCCATTGCAGTGCCTGACCACTCTCTGATAGAAAAAGTTTCTCTAATGTTCAACCTAAACCTCCTCTGGTACAACTACTTCTGGCCATTTCCTCGGGTCCTACTGTTTGCCTGGGAGAAGAGGCCAGACCCTTTTTCATCACAACCTCCCTTCAGGAAGTTGTAAAGTACAGTGAGGTCTCCCCTGAGCCTCCTCTTCTCCAGCATTTAAGGTTAAGACTCTGCTAGTCTACTAGCTTTACTTTCTCTTTAGTTTGCTTAATCTTCCACTGTTACTGTATTGCAGGTCGTGCTTTTAAAAAGTACATGTGTGGATTTTTACTCAAATTGACAAAACCTTGAAGTTAAGTTTGAAGAAACTTTGAGTTGTTTCATGTGTCTGAACCAGAACAAAAAAAGTGACTTTGATTGGAGATATATTTCAGGCTATAATATCTGTGAAATAGTTTGAGTTCTTGATATTGTTAATGTTGTATTTTGCCATTGCAATTCCTGACCTTTTTCTGCCGCTGTGATAAGTTTGCAATGAATAGGATTAAGTCTTTCTACTTTTCGTGAACTGAAACACAGTTCTCCAGAAGACTGCATGACCTGTAACACTAGGTAAAGCAACAGTGTGTAATGAAGCTACCTCTGGATTGATGTTTAGATGTTGTCAGAGCGTGTTATAGCATTTTTACACAATCAAGTTTAATTTGCTTTGTGTGTTGTATCATAAGATGCTGTTTAAAATTAAATTAATTGATAATATAAGTCATTGCTTGGTAGAAAAGAGTTGCAGTTTTCAGAATTTGTAAATCACTTAAGTTTTCATGACTACAGGCTTTTGTTCTGGAGTTTTGTCTGACATACTTAATAGTTAATAAATATCCATGCTTTGCAAAATATTGGCCAATGGAACAAGTTTGGTATGAAAGCTGTAAAGATAAGCAGTAGCAGATACAGTTGCTTTAAACAAATTTTTGATCACTTGAGAAAGGCAGAGCTTACAATCTAGCAATAAAATAGGAATTACTTACCCCTTTCTGAGGATCAGGGCTCACCAAACACTCCCAAGGAGGTAATTCTGTTGCAGCTGCCAGCCCTTAAATGAGGTTAGGGAAGGGTGGACCCAGGGTCCAACCCTTCTAGTCAGAAACGTGAATTGCTTCCACCTGTGCTCCTAGGGCTGATTATGTTCCTTCACCAGGTGCTCAATCATGGATTCAGGCTGTGATTATTATTTATTGTACTTATTTTATTGTACTGTATATGTTATATACTGCATCTTGGAGGAGAAGGGTAATTCATTTAGAGTGATTTTTCTTATTTTGTCCTCTGCAAATCCATTTGGAATCTTGATTATTCTCAGAGTAAATACTTGTATTTTTATTTCTATATAAATAAAGAGTTTTAGGGAATGTGTTTTTATTCTGTCTTTCATCTTTGTACTTTGGAGATCTGGATAATCTGAACTTTGGACATCCTTCCATTCAAAAAGACAGAAACTGTGAGCTGAAAACTGGATGTAGTTATTTTGATCAGACCTGAAAAACTATCCCTCAGGAGTCAGTACTGGGACCAGTGCTGTTTAATATCTTCATCAGTGGAACTGAGTACATCCTCATCAAGTTTGCAGATGACACTGAGTTGTTTGGTATGATTGACATGTATGAGGGATGAGATGCCATTCAGAGAGATCTAGACAGGCTGAGCAGTGGGCACAGGCAAACCTCAGAGGTTCAGCAAACCCAAATGCAAGGTCTTGTACCTGAGTGCAGTCCTCACTATCAGTACAAGCTGGGGGATGAACGGATGGAGCAGAGCCTGACTGAAAAGTACTTGCAGGTACTGAAGTCATAGAATGGCCTGGGTTGAAAAGGGCCACAATGATCATCAAGTTTCAACTAGTAGTGTGTCCCTGCAGCCCAGAAGACCAACTGTGTCCTGGGCTGCAGTAAAAGAAGCATGATCAGCAGGTCAAGGGAGGTGATCCTGCCCCTCTACTCTGCACTGTGAGACTTCACCTTTAGTACTGTGTCCAGATGTGCAGTCTTCAGTACAGGAGGGATGTGGAGCGCGTCCAGAGGAGGGCCACAAAAATGATCCCAGGGATGGAACACCTGCCCTGTGAGTACAGGTTGAGGGAGCTGGGGCTGTTCTGCCTGGGGAAGAGAAGGCTCTGGGAGGACCTGAGAGTGACCTTTCAGTACCTACAGGGGGCTGTGAGAAAGAAGGGAACAGACTTTTTAGCAGGGTTTGCTGTGATAGGACGGGGGGGATGGTTTGTAACTACAAGAGGAGAGATTTAGATTGGATGTAAGGAAGAAGTTTTTTACAATAAGGGTAGTGAGGCACTGGCCCAGAGAGGTGGTGTATGCCCCGTCCATGGAGATACCCAAGGTCAGGCTGAATGGGGCACCCTGTTCATTGCAGGGGAGCTGGGCTAAGTGATCTTTAAAGATCCCTTTGAACTCAAGCACTTCTATGATTCTGACCATTCTGTCAATACTAAAAAGTATTGTTTTGCAGTAAGAAGGGGTTGGTCTGAAAGTATCGGTATGGATAGCTGTCAATTTTGCAAATGAACTGTTGAAAAGTTGAAAAGATTTGTTTTCCTTTAGAATAAATATTAGTCTCATTTGGGCACTGTGCTTACAAAATTAATGTGTAAAGATGTAACAATAAAAAACAACTAAAAAGCTTAGGTATAATTGAATTGTAATGAGCAATTTGAAACTACAGAATAAATAGCTTAGTTACTCTCTAATTACTATGGCACTAAAAATGCTTAGTTGTTATGGGGAGGTGTTTTTTAGAAATGATTACAGATGAGTCTGTGTACCTCTTAAGTGGGATTGGTAGAATCTTGCTTGACGTTCTGCTCTAATTCCTCTTTTTTCACTTCCCAAGTGTTTACCTCAAGGTTTTTGGGGAAAATACTTGGGGAACAGGAGGCTGTGGAAGAACACCTTATTCTGCTGGTGTTGCTAGCAGCTTTATCTTTGGAAAGAGCTAAAGCAGGAATTTTGAATGTCTGAGATCAATCTTTGTGTCATGGAAAAGTTTTGTACCACTTGTGGAAAATTCAGCAAGCTTACTGGCATTCTGTGTTTATTATTTTTAGCAACTGAAACAACTAAAAGTCTGTACTAGAAGTGCTTTGATATATATGGGCCAGGACAGAGAAATATAAAATTCTTTGCTACAATGTGATAATTAATAGCTTCTGTAAACTATACAAGAAAAATTCCATGGCTAGCAAAATTTAGAAATTCTCTTTACAGTGAACTTTATATTTTTTCTCTTTAAGGAAAAACAATCTGTGTCTGTCAAGGTTTAATGGTGCAGAGAGGGACTTGAGAGAAGACCATGGAGGAGCCTTAGCTGCTCTTTTATATTCCTTTGTGAAAGTATTTCACTTTGGCTTTTGTAGTAAGTTCTTTCCACACTCATCAAAAGACTTTTTGAGAAAGAAAGATCACTTTGCTTTTCCAGATTGCCTCCCTACCCTGCAGGGATCAACTGAAATACTTTCAGTTAAAAATAACCATTATATACTTCTTATATTAATAAGTCTTCATATTTTATTCATTATTATGACATTATTTATTTTAGTTTCATCAATAGTTTTCTAACACTTTGAAGTAACTGCATTAATTGGACTGTCATGTTTTTTTTTATTCAATCTCTGTGTGTTGTAGTATCCTTTGCTTGACTCCTCAGTGTTGGTACTTTGCCACATTATAAGTTAGAGGAGAGTAACTTTTGAACAATCATAGCAGAGAATCTACTGAAATTTGTGGTGACTTAAACAGTTCTTATTTGAGAAAATTATGCAGTGGATCTTGTTAGTAATTTGAAAACAAAATGTTGTCTAAATATTAAAAATAGGTCATTAAGTTTACTGCTTGATTTTGTTTCCATATGAGCAACTTATCTACCTGTATTTGTATTCTGTAACAATAGCTGTGAAAGATGTGGAAGTAAATGGTGCTTTAAGATACTCTTCTTATTTGTTTTGGATCCTGGTTCACACTATGATTATTAGTAGTTCATGTTGACTTTGTTTGACTTGTCACTCTTTGACTTGTTTGACTTGCAGCTGTTCCTGGAAGATATTTTTGGTACTTTATTTAAAAAAATAAAAATAAAAATTGTATCTACATGCTGTTCACCAGACACCAAGTTTTGCAATTAAAGGTGAACTGCAGTGTTAAGCTTACAGAACCAGTAAAATGTAATTTATCCCTTTTATTTGCCATTGTATTTGCGTATTTTTTGGTATATATTTGATGGTTGTCTTTAAAGATACCTTGCAGACAGAGTAGGATTTCATAGTATGCAACATATGTTTTAGATGCTTGCAGTTTTTTATAGGAATAAATGAAGGTGAACATAGACAATAAATAGAATAATAGGTAGCTTAGGTTGGAAGGGACCTCAAACAACATTCGGTTCCAACCCTCTGCTGTGGACAGGGTTGCCAACCAGTAGATTGGGCTGCTCAGAGCCTTATCCAACCTGGCCATGACAGCCTGCAGGGATGAGGCATCCAAAGCCATGTCATTGAGAAAGGTGCTGAAGAGCACTGGTCCCAGGACAGACCTCTGGGTGACTTCACTTGTGGCTGGCCTCTTTCTGAACATAGAGCTGTTGATCACAACTCTCTGGCTGTGACCGTGTAGCCCGTTTCTAATGCACCGATGAGTGCCGCCTTCAAATCTGTATTTCTCCAATTTAGAAATGAGTGTGGTGCGGGGCCACGTCAAAGGCATTGCCTAAATACAGGTAGATGACATCAGTTGCCCTTCCTTTGTCCGCTGATGCTGTCGCTCCGTTTTAGAAAACCCCACACTGGTCAGTCACGATCTGCCCTTGGTGAAACCATTGCTAACGTCTCAGGTCATTTCCTCATCCTGCATGTGCTGTAAATATCTTCCAGGAGGACCTGCTTCATAACTTCCTAGGCAAAAATGTGATGTTCACAAGCTTGTAGCGCCCCTGCTCTTAAATTTCTTTATCCCTTTCTTAAAAATGGGAGCAGTGTTTCCCTTTTCCCACTAACTGGGGGCTTTGCCTGAAAGCCATGACTTTCAAATATAGTGGGGAGTGGCTTGGCAACTACATCAGCCGGTTCTTTAGGACCCTGGGGTGCATTTGTCTGGCTCCATAGTGTTGTACACATTAAGTCTTATGAGGCAGCCTCAGACATGCTCTGCTCTTATAGTGGGAGGGATTTCACTTCCCTGACCCCTGCCTAGACAGTCAGGGACCTGGGAAGCTGGACTGGCAGTGAAGACCAAGGCAAAAAATTCAATTACCTCAGCTTTTTCCACATCTGTTGAAGTCTGTTCCCCCTTCTTGTTTATCAGAGTGGGTGCACTTTCCTTTGCCAATCTCTTCTTACCAATGTTTCTAAAGAAACATGTTATTTTTCATGTCCCTCATCATGTTCAGTATACCTGTGCATTGGCTTTCCTGATCCCACCTCTGCACATCTGAACAGTATCCCTGTCTTCTTTCCAAGCCACACATCCTTGTTTCCATTGCCTGTGTGTTTCTTTCTCCCTCAGTTTGACCAGCAGTTCCTTCTTCAGCCATGCCAGTTTCCTGCCTCTTCTTTTTGATTTCTTGTGCTGGGGAATGGAGAACTCTTGTCAGGCAGAGTACTTGTTAAGAGTATTTATTTTCTGCTTTTTTTCCTGTTTCAAGATTTGCTCTGCTGTCAGTCAGTTGATATCACTGCCTTCTCTAGAATGATAGTTTCCAGTGGCTTTCAGGATGGGTGTCTTGGGAGCTACGGCTGATCAGAGAAGCAAATCTGATAAAAAGTGAAGCATGTACTGGGTTCATGAAGGACCAGCTGTTTATTTTTTTTTTGTAAGTGGGAAAGATCATTGGTTTGTGTGTCCTTTCAGACTGACTTGATTGAAAGTTTTGATATTTGTTAAATGTTGTGGGAATTCATGTCACTTTGTTACTCCTTTTCTGGATCAAGAAGTGAATAATGTTTTAGAACTCTTGCTATGCTATGTATGCATCTTTATGGTGAGATGAGTGTGCAACTGCAGGAAGTCAGTTTATTGGCAGCTAAAGCTCTTCATCTCAGCAGGTTGTTGAAACATTTATTCTGATCTGTGTAAAACCTGAGCATTCATTTCAAAGGTTTTCCTGCAAGTGAATTTTTCCCTACTTCTTTGATGTTAATTCCATCTGGAGTCAATTCATGTTCAGAAGTAGGATACCTGAATTTTCGTTAGAAAGGAAGAAACAAGAAAAGAGGAAGAAATGGAGGCATGATTTGTTGGAGGAAGTAAAACCTAAGAGGAAGAGGAGATATAAAGCAAAGAACATCAGACCTCCTGTGGTCAGTATCTTCATATATAAAGGCCTTTGGGTGAGGTTCCTTCCAGCATCTTCTGGTGACTCCTGCCAGTGCCATCCGTGTGCACCTTGGTAACATGTCCTAGCAAACTCTGTGTTGATATTTTGGATCTAGAAGAAAGATTTGCTATGATGCTAATGCTTTAGGGATTTAAAGCATGTTCTTTCCAGATTGTTCAAGTCATTTATTTTATCTACCTGTGCATCACCTCCCCTATTTACTATTTTGGATCCGTCCCTCTTTCCTTCTTGACAAATCCTTCTGTATTGAGAATACCATCAAAGTTATTTCAGTACATTACAGAATATAATTTGAAGTCTTCCTGGCTGTTATTTTGATCAGAACACTGCATTTCATTGCCTTTCAGACAAAAATAATGGTAGAAAAAAAGAAGAAAGCTGAAATTGTACAACATGTCCATTTAAATGCTTCATATTCTTTATTGATGTTGCTATGAAGTTTCATCTTGAAGAATTTTAAAGTCGTTGCCTCATTGTTCTGAAATTATAAAAATTTCTGCTGAGTAGTTTGAATTTCCTAGTAAAATGATAAAAATTAAATTCATGCAGTGGCTTTCGTTTCCATTTCACAGCTTCATTCTCAAGGCTTGTTTAGGCTTCATTGAAATAGTTAAGCTTTATCTGAATGTGTTCACTGATGATACAGAAAGCTGAGTTACTAGTGCTGATGAAAGGCTTGTGAATCAAGCCTTTACTGTGCTTACAACAGATCTGATAACACAGGAATCTTGGTGTAGATGTTGTTCTCTTCCTGCTTGTATGCTGGCAGTGCAGGATAACAATTCTTGGATTGATACATTTAAGAAGTTATTAAAAAGACTGTGCAGTGCAGTCAAATCCCTCTTCCCTTGCTTTTTCTTCCCCTAAATTTTTATTTTCCAGGTCCAAAAAGCCTGAAACAAACAGATCCTTCTCCAAAACAAAATCCTCTGACCTAAACAAGCTTATCTGAGGTGTTACAAACTTAAAATCCTACTTTGTGGCATATATTGTTGTAATTATCACACCTATAAGCTTTGCTGTGAAACGGCAAATTTCATATTTCTATTTAAATGACACATAGGAAGAAAACTTCCACATCTGTATATGGAGAAAAACAGAAAATGAAAAACCCAAACAACACTAGTCCCAACAACAACAAAGCAAAATGAAAAAAAAAAAAAAAAAGAATTTGGGTACATTAAAGTTGAAGCTGAATTGTGTTTTCTTTTGTAACTTACAGAAATATAAAGAGAAAGATAAACACAAGCAAAAATATAAGAAGCAGTCGGAGTCCTCACCATCCTTGGTTCCATCTCTTACTGTAACTACAGAGAAAGTAAGTTGATGTATTTTTTTTTTTTTTACTCTTCTTCCATTTTAATTTCTTACGCTGACTCCTCGTAATATTTGCATTTTATGCTCCAAAAGCTTTAAAATGACAGTGTCGTAGTCTTATTTTAGCAGTCTACTCTTGGTTCTGTGTTCCGTATTCCTGTTAGCCTGCTGCAGATACCTAACTCAGAGGAAATACACGTAGGTAAATTATAAGAACTATTCTGATTATGCTCTGAAAGAGTAACTTCTGTTATTTGCCTCCTATCCCCTTCCCCCACTCCCCACTACAAAAAAAGACTCTAATGATGCTAATACAGAATAGCATAATAGTATTAAGAAGTAAGTTTTCTCACTTCAAAGTTAGGAAACATCTGGGAATATTTGACATCCAAGCTGGGGAGTCATACCTGAATTAACCAGCTATCAGTACGTGGAGTATTTTGTTCTTTAGGAAAGATGCTGAAGCTTGTTGTAACGCATGTAGTTGTTCTTGCTGAGGCGCAGTATTCAACAAATGTGTTTATGAGTGTTGTATGGTGTACTGAGACTGTAACAGGACAGGGTAAAACAATGGAAATACTGGCTTTCTCTAGTCCCTGTAATTCTTCTCTCAACTAATAAATGATATAAACTACAAGAATCATCACCAAGAATGCAAGCTTTGTAGTATGTTTTGTGTATTTTTTTGTTCTTAGTAGTAGGAGTATTGACCTGAGGATGTATATCTGTTAAAATTGTTGTTTGTGACTCATGCTTCTGATACAGTCCTGTTTCTGGTTGTGTTGTATTCTTTTGGTAATGATAAAGCAGCTGAGATCTACTAATCAGTGGCTTTCTGAATCTCACAATAATTCCGTATTTCTTCATTTTTAAATAAAAGGTAAATTTACTGCTTTACTCTTCTGCTGTAAGAGTAATCAGATACTGCAATTAGTGTGCAGTTAGGAGTATGGTGGGTTTTTATTGAAATGATTGCAGAACTCCTTGAATTATACTGACTGGTCCCTGTGTTTTTTTTTTGTTGTGTTTTTTTTTTTTTTTAAACATCATTTTATTAATTTATTTGGAGCCTGTTTCTCTTCAGTCTCAGACAACTCTTAAGATAGCTTATAAGAGAATTTTCTTGTGTGAGAAGATCCTGTACAAAGATTTTGTACTACATATGTCCTTATCTTTCTTGGGTATATATCCCTTTTGTACTTCTGTGACATAATTATCATCAAAAGTTTTATTAACAAGTGGTGTTATCATATATTTGTGTAAGAGTTAAAGAAAACACGTGGAAATGTTGGTCATTTCTAAGTCCTACCTGTTAGAATGTCCTTTTAATGTGGCAGAGGGAGTTGGATTTTTCTCCTGCTCACCTCATTTATAATGATTTTTCATAATTTCAAGGTGTGCAATTGAATGGTGTGCACTTTTTAAGATGAACAAGAGTAGATTATCACTTTTAACAACAGTAAAACAACATTTTTGACAGGCCTCTGACTATTTAATGCAAGTTACCTGCAACGTTGCTGAGTTGTTAGCAATACAGTTATTAATCAGAATTAACTGTACTATATATATATATGTATATATTTCAAGTCAATGTATGTAGTTAAATCTATTAATAATATGAACATTTTAATCATTTTTGTATTCCTGGAATATTTAAGCCTTGCTTCTTGATAGTCCTCAAAAATCATTAAATAAATAGCATTACCAAAAACACATTGCAACTAGTAGCAAGGTAGACTTACAGTAAATACAGAGAACAAGCGCTGTCTGTAATTCTAGAACTTGAACTGTAACTGAAATAATTAAAAAAAAGCACCAAATGGAAGTATTCATTGTAGAATTGGAACAGCAATACTTCAGTTTCTTTTTGTTTTCTACCTTCTGACTCTTCTTTCTACCTAAGTTGTCTAAGTATTTTCTAGATCCTTTATATGGTTGTTATTTTTTATTGAAGCTACTGAATGTGATTTTTTTCTTTAAATTTTTGCTGTCCATTTGGAAGTGATTTCTCTGTGGCTAATTTCTTCACATCCCTTTTTAAAACTCTTTTCTTAAGTTCCTTTGACCCAATTTACATGCATTTAGTTTTTGGAATTATATGGTCACACTGTGTTCCTCAAGAATGTGTTCCTTAAACTTTGAAATTTCAGTAATTTGAGAAGCTCTGCTTTCTTCTGAGAATAATATTTGCTTCAGAACATTTTCTTATTATGCTACTTTTGTGTATTCCTTTACATAGTGTTGTCAGAATTGATTTGAACTTGCTGTCTTTTTCACAGCAGTCTGTCTTTGCAGTGAGCACACTGTTATCATTGTTTATAATCACTTCTGCTGTCACAGCCGCTCTGAAATTTGAAATGAATTCATCTTTTCCTATTTAAAGAAGGGAAAGCCTTTGTGGTAGGAGTGGTAATGACCATTTATGCAGGTGGTAGCTTGGAGTATGTTTTAATCTGGATTAGTGGCTTCTTAAGTTATATTCGTGAACAGCTGCATAGTAAAACTGTGAGTTTACATTATGTGAGTTAGTATGTGTGGATTGTTTGGCTGTTCTGTAAAATGTAATTTGAAGCAATTTCACTGAAGTTCCAGTGCAGTGGTTGCATGCAGTCGGAGCACATCTCCTGAGAGGCAGCTCTGTGCATCACTGGGATGTCTCAGCAGGCACCACTTAGTCTGGATTGGTTATGTTGGAAAAAGTTTGAAATAGGAAATTCTGAACTACTCTGTTTACTATCCTGTCATTTTTTTCACCTTTCTTTTGGGATATAGGCATTGAATTTTTAAGGAGCAGAATAACTTGGGCTTTTTCTCTCTTTTCAGATGAGGGTGGTTTTTTTTTTTTTTTTTTTTTTTTTTCTCCTCGTTATAGCATATATGAGAGCCACCAACCCTTTATTTAGTCGTGGTGAAAACTCCTTTCTAGTATTTTGAGCCTTGAAAGCTCAGAAAAGAGTTAAAAAATGTGTATGGCTCAACAGATCCAGAAAGATAATGATCACTACTTTTTGATTGTCTTACAGATATAACCCAAGAAAAACCCAACCCAAACCAACCCCCCGAGATGCTAAGATAGTGTATCTGCTTTCAAATTGTAGCCTGTGGCTGATACCTGTAAGAGTAGGTCACCCTGAATGTCAGCAGATGGGTTCTCAAGGGAGATGCTCTGATCCTACTGCAGTAGAATATTGAAGGGAATGAAAAGAGAAGGATAATCTCTGTTTTATGACTGAGCATCGCTGTATTCCATCAGTGTGGTGTTTTGTTTCATGTGTTGGGTTTTTTTGTTAGTTTGTTCTGCTTGGACTCATCTCTTACCACCTGGCACTGCTGTGGTTGATGGCCTGCTGTGGCCCTTCCCTCTGCAATAGTCCTGTTCTGTACATCTGGATTAGGGCTAAAGGCTTTTCAAGTATCGAATGTGCTGTGTATGTTAAGAATGATTATTATGCTTTTACAGTGAATCTAAAGCGTTTCCAGAAGTTGTAAGACTTGCTCTCCTTGCTTCTAAGGCTTGCTGTGGTGCACACAGGGTGATATATGTGAGGTATAAAAGTGACAGTAACTCTCTGCTCCAAGTTGGCAGCATAAAAGTGTAGTTTAAGGAAAAAAAAAAAAGCCTGCAAACTGCTTTATGAGAATCATAAAGGAGCTGTGATGTACACCGAGTTTGCTTGATAATTGCAGTAGCAATTGCTGATTGACTTGCAGAACAGGAGGAACATTCATGAACTGCTTATTTCAGTTCTCCCACATAAACCAAGGAATGGGCTTGGGGGACATCAGAGGAATTTCTGTTCTGGGGGGATGTTTGTACTGAAGTGAAGGGAAATAACTGATGGCAGTGTGAGCAGTGGGGATGCCTTAAGCTGTCTCTTTCCTATGGAAAGCACATGCTGGGGGGAGTGGGGAAGGCATGGTAGGCTCCAGGGGACAGCAGAACCTGAAACCAGTTATTAAGGAACCAAAGTTCTGCCTTCATCCTTAGATCACTGTTCCTTGCCACTTCTCACTTGCATCACTTCAAAAAAAACACCCTGCCAAATCAATCTGTCTTTGCCATTGATGATGGCATTTATACTAGGCCTTTGTGTTTTAGAGTGTGGCATTTTAGAAAAAACTGTTTAGGAGTGGGTAAGTTGTTTTATGAACCATTTAGCTTTATAATCAAATTGTGCTGCCCTTTCATCTTGGATGGTATTGTGCATCTTTTGGATTCTCCAAGTAATTAATATGCAGATCTGTTTAGGATACTTTCTTGTAATTAATTCCTTGAAGTGAGGAAACACAATCTGGAAAAAAAAATACTGGTGAAGAGATAGAATTTTGCTTTGCTTCATGTCTGTTACATTCTATTAGTGGTCAAGATATTTTGAGCAAACAAGTATGTTTCAGAATATTTCACAGCACATACTGAAACAGAAATACCTGTTGAATAAAGCTATCGTGAGTAGAACTGCACTGTGTATGCATGTTATCCAAAATCTGCTAAATGCAGGATTCAGGCATGCAGTCTCTGAATATATATTCGGTATTAATAGCTAAATCATATTATCCTGACCTTTCTAGGGATGGCAAATGAAACATTATATCCTTACTTCAAATCTCTGCACAGCATATGCAAATGACTGCCTATTAGTCATTGCCTGGTCCTGACCAGATCTTGTAGAGCTTAAGCTCTTGATTTCCTTTTTACCGAGTAAAAACCCACAGTGAAAAAAAGCCCTCCAAACCAATCCTGCAATAAGGACAAGAGATATTAACGTCAAAATATGGCTGTTGATAGCAATAGAGAATTAACCTGGCAATTAGTATTCAGCTGGGGGGGCAGTAGTAGATAAAAGTTAGGAGAGGAGAGAGTTAGATAAGAGGAGAAACCACAGGTCCCAGAAAAAGCTGGCTTTGAGGGAGTGGGTTATTGCATGTCTGGAAAGCCTTTGTTCAAATGACCCACATTTGAACCACTGCTTCTTAACACAGGTCAAGTGACACATCAGTTTCAGGAAAATTGAGCATACTTGTGGACTTTGCAACAGTTCAAAAAGTTAACTGCTACATTTACCTTAGAATTGGCTCCATCTTCTCTGAAAACAGTTATCAGTATAGTAATGTCAAACTGAGGTAAATTATTCTTAATCTTGTACTTTAACAGACCTAAGCTAATATATTTTCTTCATTGATATTTGGAAAGCCTGTAATATGTTTCTGTTGCATTTTATAATAGGACTGTATTTGCAATTTTGGAAAGCTATATTTTGCATTCCTCCTTAGGTAGGTAAATGAAAATAACTTTTTTGCTAGTTAAAAAAAAAGTTCTATTTTAGACAGGCTGTGCAG
Organism: Tympanuchus pallidicinctus; assembly: GCF_026119805.1. NCBI lineage: Eukaryota > Metazoa > Chordata > Aves > Galliformes > Phasianidae > Tympanuchus > Tympanuchus pallidicinctus. Next base: position 76,712,400 of record NW_026294747.1, on the reverse strand, counting down.
ATTTTGTTAATGTGAGCGGGTGCTTTACAGGTACTTTGCGTGTCTTTGTAACAATGTATGTTTTCCATTTAGATTATTATGTAGTGAGATACATTTTACTAGGCATTATGGTTTGGCTTATTTGATATAGGGATTTAAAATAGCAGTAACTGAATGGTATGAAAATATGAAGCACCATTTGTTAATTATTGCTTTAGAAATTGTTACTTGTGGACCTTCAAGTCATAATGGTGCTCAGCATTTCTTACTTCTATTTAGGATATGCTCTACTTTTCAGATTTTAGAAGCACTGTCTTTTGCATGTTTTTTTCATACACTAGGTCATATGGGTGTGATGTAAGTGGGAGAGCCTCAGGAATAGCCTAAGCTTATGGGGAAAGTGCTTTTAGAGTGAGTAGAATAGTGGAGTAGAATTATTATGCATGGAAATGCTGGCGCCTGTAAAAGTCTAGCCAGTTTGAATGTGTATTTGCTCTCTGGAGAAATTTTTGTCTGCTTACCTGTTGTAGTTTGGAACATGGTGTCAGTCTTATCTTGGCTTATGGTGTTTAGACATAACAAGTTAAGACAAAAAAGAAACCAACGCTACAAAGTAATACTAAGGTTAAGGGACTAGAGGTAGAATTCCACCAGAACAGTTTTTCTGGAGACGCTTTAAAGGAGCTACTGACTGAGGGAAGGCTGGTGTGATGATGGGAAATGAATGCTTAAGAGCTTATTGCAGTTGATTTTGTTTGGCGATAAGACTATGAAGTTGTAAAAGTGCAAATGGTTAGGTTCTGAAGCCTTTGTCAGATCCATTGCTGGTGAAAAATTTCCATTTTGATTGCACTGTGTTTGAAGTCTTTCCTTCTTCCACCAAAGTTGATGTTACATTTAAGCATTCTTTTTCACAAAATAATTGTACTTTAATCATATGTATTGACAATTAATTTTATGTAACTTCTGTTATTGCCAGTTACCTTAGTATGTGAAATCTTCTAAATTTATTTGAGAGAGTGGCTTCTTTTATACCTCTTGGTATATTGGAATATATAAAAAATAGTCTTGTATGCTTTCCAAATCATTAAAATTGTTTGAACGGGCATGGAGAAAACTCATATTCAGCATATATATATAAATATGCAGCACATATAGTTGTGAAAATAAATATAAATCTGAGGCCAAAATATTGGTCTTATGGCAAATGTAACTCAGAGGCTGTCATCATCAAATACTAAAAATAAATTTGACACCTTGCAACTCTTTCCAGTCCTTGGCATAGGATTTCTGTTTGCTCTGAATTTGTTGTGCTGTGAGTAGTTCTGCTGGCTTAAATAGGAATACTAGATGAATCAAACTGAACATACTGCCAAGTTTATTGAACATTTCTAGGATTTTGTATTGCATTACTAAAATTTTATTACTAATTACTGATGTGAAACTAGTATCTTTGCATAAGCTCTGGAGGATAAGTCATCAAGTCGGCTTCCACTGATTGTTCTAATTTGATAGTAAATGATCTGACAGTAATGCCACTTAACTGAGTAATTAGTAATGATAGCTGACTGTTGTTCATATAGGATGAAATAAACGTTTTAAAATTTTATGATGGAAATTTCAATACTTGTAGCATTCTAGTTGTGCGAATTGATTGCAACAGATTTTTGTATGATCTTACTGTTTCTTTTCTTTAATTCCATTTCACTTATCACAATGGTAGACTTATACAAGCACTAGCAACAACTCCATGTCAGGCTCCTTGAAGCGTCTGGAAGATACTACGGCTCGATTTACAAATGCAAATTTCCAGGAAGTTTCTACACACGTTTCAAGTGGAAAAGATTCTTCAGAGGCTAGAGGGTCAGAGAGCAAAGGGAAGAAATCTGCAGGTCACAGCTCGGGTCAGAGGGGAAGAAAGCCTGGTGCTGGAAGAAATCCAGGAACAACTGTGACTGCAGCTAGCCCTTTTCAGCAAGGTATTAATCGTTACGCAGTAATACTTCTTTTGCTTTGACATGAATTAGACAGAAATCTCACATATTTAAAAAAGATTACATATTGAAAAGTAATTCATCCTTTATTCTCAGCAATGAGAATGTTGTTTTACTTGGGAAAACGTAACATTTTACGGGAATAAATGTTTATTGTCATAACAGGAAAAAGAAGGTTGTGCATCTTTAAAGGGCAAAGGTGATGTTTTTGTTTAGGTTGTTTAGGGTATGTTCTTTAACTGATAAAACCTGAAGTTTCATTTCTTCTGAACAGTTATTCTGGATTAACATTTAACATGAAATTGAGCTTATGGGTCTTTTGTAGCTCTGCTTTTTAATTCATATTAGAACAAAGCTTAACTAGTGTACAGAATGGGATGACTGCTGAATAACTCCTCAAGTTGCACACTTGTAAAATACTCTACCTTCCTCAAAGATAGAGATGTTGCTATGGGTTTTAATGTGGTATGTGATGAGCACTTCCGAATTTGTCTAAAACATTTACAGTTTTTTTCACTTGAAATACTGGAGTGGTTTTTATTTGAATTTTCAGAACCAGTACAATTTTCTTCTAGAATCTCACCTTTAAATAAAAATCTTGCCTACTGTTAAGTGGTGAAACAAAACTATATAAAACAACACTTTATATGATTTAAAAACTAACATAAAGCAATTGTAAGTAATGTTTAATGGGCTACTAGTGATAAAATATTCATTTTCATAGGACTTTTTTCAGTACTTTATGTCATTGTTTAGGGAGTGTTTTCTTGGTGAGACAGTGGTCACCAGTTCTACAATATAATGCCCATATATGCATTCACCCCTAAAAAATTACTGAATTTCAGTGAACTAGATTAGTGTTTGTATTCTGTAAACATGCTTATTTTTCTGCCTTGCATGTGCTAACTCAGCATTGAAGTGACTGCATTCCAGATACTACAGAAACAGTGCAGTTCTATTACAAAAAAGATCTTTATGGTTCTCTGACAATGTAAAGAAGCCTTAAAATAACAACTTTATACACTTCTCTCCACTTGCTTTCCTGTCCTTTTGAAAAATACCTCTTCTGTGGAACGTGTCCTCAGCCAGGGTAAATTAAATGCAATTGCTGTTCACTTGACCTATGTCAAACCCCTGATTTAGGTAGAATGGAAGGAAGATTGCAGGCATAGCGTAAATGTGATCACAGCATGTTTTATCATCTGCCTTCTTTTTATATAAAAGTGTGTTTAAAAAAAAACCAAAACCACAACAACTTGCTGTCATATGTTTGTTGCTTCAAAACACAAGAGAAAGCCTAAGTGCTTTAAAACTGAGGTTGTTATTCTCCTTTTATTAATTTTTACCTTATTAGTGCCCCAAAAATGAGTGATAGGAGATTCAGATCCAGAAGAATAAAGATCAACAGTAGAAATGAATTCTTTTAAAAATAAATTCTGTGTCTTTTGGTATCACTTTTTCATAAAGTCTTTGTGCTTCAAAGTTTTGTATTTTAAAATACTGATCTCTTCCATGAACTTTCATCAGCTGTACAAAAAAAATAAAAATTGTGCTTTTTTTTTTTTTTTTTTTTTTCCTCTTTAGGAAGCTTTTTGGGCACTCCTGGGAGCATAAAGTCATCCTCTGGAAGTTCGGTTCAGTCTCCCCAGGATTTTTTGAGTTTTACAGAAACAGATCTGCGAAGTGACAGTTTCACTCATTCTCAACAGGCTTCGTCAACCAAAGATGTACATAAAGGAGAGACTGGAAGTCAAGAGGGAGGTGTCAACTGTTTCTCTTCCTTAATTGGTCTCCCTTCATCATCAGCTGTTTCCCAGTCTAAAAACTTTGACAGCTCACCTGGAGACATAAGTAATTCAAGCCTTACTTCTACAGCATACAAAAGAGCTCAAACTTCTGGAATAGAAGAGGAAACTGTAACAGAGAAGAAACGGAAAGGAAATAAGCAAAGTAAACATGGGCCTGGTAGACCCAAAGGAAATAAAAGTCAAGAAAGTATTTCCCATCTTTCAGTTTCTTCTGCTTCCCCAACTTCATCTGTAGCATCTGCTGCAGGAAGTGTGACAAGCTCTGGTCTTCAAAAATCTCCAACTTTGCTCAGGAATGGAAGTTTACAAAGTCTTAGTGTTGGCTCATCTCCAGTGGGATCAGGTAGGCATTCGATGGATTTGTTTTCTTATCTCAGAAGGCATCTATTATTTTAGCCTTAATTCTGAGTATGTTTTTCATGAACAGAATATCATTTCAGTTATCTTGGAAGTTGAATTAGTGGGAAAAAAAAAAAAAAGATTTAGAATATAGTGATTGGAAGAGTAAGTTTTGTTCCATATATAGATGCCGCTATGTTGTAGTTGGCTGTAGTAGATTGACATGTATAATGATCTGTATACTATATAAATGAAAATTTTGAGGCTTAGGGGAAAAAAAATTAAATGAAAATAGTTTATCTGGAAATTGTGTGATAGGTTCAGCTATCTTGAGAGAGAATACAGACTATACAATCTGTATGTTTTTGTTGCATAGAGAAAACAAAATCAGTACTCGGGCATGTCAGCTGTGCTGAATATCCCTCAATTTCTGATTTTCAGTTTAGCTCAATTAAAGATCAAACCGTATATATGGAGATATAATCAGTTTGAACTGTAAGATGTAAGAGGTTATTCTGAATCTGAATTCCTGTTCACCCAGATGATAATTTCATGACCTTGTGTGCTTTTTAGCAGTTGAAATTGACTGATTTGTTCTTCTTGTTCTAAATGTCTGTACAGTTTGGGCTGTGATAGGCTTTCTGTTTTCAGTAATCCTTGTGTGGAATGATGTTGCAGAATACTGTACTGAAGTCTGTCCTGCTTTGAAGTTTCCCTTGAGACCTTTGTCTTACATAAAAATAATGATGAAGTGAGGCTCGCTAATTTCTCATTTTTGTTGTTGTAGAGGATTTTTTTTTTTTTTTTTTTTTTTTGGTGCTTTGTTTTCATTTTTTGAGAAGGAAGAAAAAGTCTTTGTAATTGAGGTAACAGATGGAAGTACGTGATCTTGTTTTGAAGAAAATGACCTGTGCCTTGTATTTGTCTGAGAATATTTTGGTCCTGTCAGCTCCTAATACAGGCCTTTCTCTTGCCATGTGCTCGCTTCCTTTGCCCTCTTTGAGATCTCATTGATGATAATGTTAAACACGTTGCGTAAAAAATCTTTGAAATACGTGGATAGATAAACCGTGTTGGTTTCACTACATTTATCTTGATATGGAACATATAATTTTGCCTTTGTTGAACGTACTTAAAATCTGACCACCCAGCATCCTGAGGTAGACCTGTCCTCTGAAATAGTGATGTGTATGAAGGTGTTGAAGAAACATATATATAAACAAGCAAGCACTTCCCCACCCCCAAGAAAAAAAAAAAAAAAAGAAAAAAAAAGAAAGCCACAAAACCAGAAAAGCTAAAGAAACAAAACCAGATGGGAAATCTGAGCTTGGAAATTCATCCATTAGCTTATGGTTAAGTCTGGGCATATTGTTTTAATGTACTCTTTCTCCCCTTTTCCCTCCTTTCTTTTGGTGGTAGTGCTTCTTTCCTCACTTCATCGCAAGCATTTTCTGGGCTTAGCAGACCATTTAAAACATTGTTACAGTGCAGAAAGGCGTATCAGTGTTATCAGAAGCATACATCTTCTCATGTACGATATGCTTTTTCTCTTCCTTTAAAACGTCTCTGTATTGTCTGGTAGCAGAATAGGACAGACAAGTGAATCTAGGCTATTTGACTCAAATGTAATGTAAATAGATAAGAAATATCAAGAAAGTCGAAGCAAAAAGTTTGTAGTGATTCTTAATTGGAGTTGTGTTATTTCAAAGAAGCAGAATCAGGAGTGAGTTAGAGCATATTAACTCAGAATTTGAAGCACCTTTTCAAGAATCTCCAGGTTTTTTGTTTTTGATTTTTTTTTTTTTTAGGTTCCTTCAGGAACTGCAGTTATTTTTTGGAAGGTTAACTATCAAATTGGGCCTCAAAATGATTATGCCATGCTTTCAGAACCTGTGCTCTACCCACTTTCTAGAATTCCTTTGTCACAGTTGAGGCAACCTTACTATTTCCTACATTTTTGTCTTCACATCGGTCATATTCTGTTCTTGTCTAGTTGTCTGTATGCTCTGGCTAGGAATGCTGGGTAGTTTTTACAGTAAAACACCTATCCAAACAGTGTTGTACTTCAGTATAGTACTGTTTGAAATTCTGACTTAGAAACAGTGAATGTTTTCTGTCACAGCCCTTTTTGGGCTTATCTTACGCCTTATCCAATCAAATTTTCAGCTTTATATAGGAGTTTGACTATGCTGGAGCATAGTGGAGTAATGTATTTCATTCTTCCTTCTCATCTGCTGCAAGCAGTGATGATGCCTCTGCTGGGCATTATGCTCCTGTGCAGGGAGATGATCTTACTTTTAAGGTCATCGCCTTACTGATGATGTAAGAGAATGTTGAGCTTTTAAGTAGATAAGTGACTCGTTGAGATTGAGACCCTCAGAGCATGTGGCTAACTCCTCAAGAAGTTACATTTAAATTCCCCTGAACTCTTTGATTTACAAGCTGAATCTATCAGGGGATAAAATTATTCTGAAACAATTTGTGCTATTATGTTTTATCAGCAAGAAATCTTACAGTGTTAAAAAGCCTGTTTGTATTCTAGATAGAATCAAATAGAAAAGACAGGTTGTTACTAATAGGTATACATGACTTTTAGGACTAAAGACTGTGCAGACTGTGTAGAAAACACACAAGGCCCAGTTTTTGTCCAGAGTTCATGTTGAGATATTAAAAAAAAAAAAACCAAAAAAAGCCACTGTCATCCCTGTGATGCTCATTTCAAAAAATGATGTAAAAGCTACATTCCTTTAAATTTTTTCACAGATAATGCAAGTATCAGTACTGTATTTAATGGTGGTAATTAAAAAAATAAATGTGGGAAAGTTGAGAAGAGATACACAGAGAACACAGTTGTTCAAATGTCCTTTTTTGGAGAGAGTCTTAAGTACTTTGATAGACTGAAATATCTTTGAGAACATTTCAGTTCACAGAAATGATTATGAATGAGTGTGATCGTAATGGTTATGCAGAGAGAATTGGTAACTTCTGGTCAAGAACTTTTCATTGGTCATTGTGCTGTGACAGAAAAATAAAAATACGGACACAGAGCAGTGAGTTGGCTGGGCTGCTGCTGCAAGAGGTGCTCAGCCATTCCTGCTGGATGTTTCTTGCCTTCTTGGCTCTGTTGTTGTGCATCAGCTGCAAAGCTTTCAAAACTACAGAAGTACTGTTCTGGAACAAAACTTGATTTTAAAAAAAAGGAAAAAGAAAAAGACAGTTTTCTTTCCATAAAGAGCTGTAGAAAAAAATTTTGAGTGAAAGCAGATATAAGGGCTTTCAGAAGTGATTTTGCTTCCCAAAGAGGGGAAGGTAAATTCTACTAAGGTTTGGATTGCATGTCAGGCTGCTTAGGCCAGCGTATGTCAGATAAGTTCTTGACAGCTGTGGGAGTGAGATTTTACCTGACCAATTAATTGCTGTGTGAGAACATAAGTGTCCATCAGGTTAAAACTGAAGTTTTGAAGATTAAATACTTGCAACTAGACTCCTAAAATATGGTGTGACTCTGGGTGTTGGTTTCTAGTTACATTGCAAAACATATAGAGGTGTGATATGTTTTTTTAAGATGTTATACTCACCATGCTCTGGTAATCAGCAGCAAACTATATATTTAAATTGGTTATGTACATTTAATGCATTTTGGATTTAAAAAAAATTGGTTTTGATTGTTGTTTATTTCTGAAAAAGGCATTAATATTTTTTAAAGTAGCTTCACAGAAAGATGTGGTAATTTGTCAGATACCATTTGAAATTATTTTAAAACAAACTTTGTAAATTACCCAAATAAGGATTTCATTATGATTAAAATAAATTCTGTAGGTCTGGATATTTACCTATTAACAAGCTGTTTGCAAGAATGGCAGCTAAAGACGATGTTTGTGCAAGAGTGCAATATCTGTAGGAATACTTTGTTAGTTGTGTCTGTACTAGCAGAGAAGCATAGAAGCTGGCTAATTGCTTAATGTTTTCCAAATGCAGCTATAAGTCTTTAGTATTTGGTGGGAGGAGGTTTTCTAAGAAGTCTTACCATTGTTTTGGTACACTGTACTCTTACTCTTTAGTTAAACTTGACATGTAAGCCTGGAATCTGCCATGTATATACTTTGGTTTAGGCTTGAATTCTTATTTAAAAACTCACTTATTTTATGTATGGGTAATGAAGGTAAGAAACACGGTATAGCTGAGAACTGGCTGGCAGTGTTGCTATTCTTGCTGCATAGTGCACAAAATAGTCTGCTCTTCCAGGAGTTGAATATCTTTGCAGATACAGCAAATATGTGATGCGAACATTATTATATTAAAAAAACAACATCTGAAACTACGGAAGTTTTAGTTTTGCACTTGGGATGCGTTAGTTCTTCAGCTTGTTTTGTAAGGCTAAGATTTAGATTTTATTAGAGGGGAATAGAAAGACATTGGAACAAGTAAGATTCCTTTTAAATCAGATGTCTTTGAAGGACTTGGTATTTGCTTTAGACATGTATGTCTTTTGTGGAAGATCAAGTAAATCTTAAACGAAGTTCTGTTGCTGTGTGGAGACTGCTGTGAGCTATAGGAGTTGTTTCTTGTAATGTCTAGTTCCAAGGATCTTTAAAAATTAACTTTCTGAAACTCCTTCATTTCACATAGTTTTGTAAATATCTGTATTTTTAAAAATTAAAATGTACAACTTTGAGTGTGAACATTTTTCAGCATCTGGAGTCAATTTACCAGAGTACAGCATTCTTTGTAAGTCAAATGCGAGATAGCCATCAGTCTTTTAACTCCATAAAATCTGTTAAAGGTGACAGGAGAACATAAAAAGTGTGCAGGCGGGGGCAGGGAAAGATGAGGCTTGACTGTAAAAGTGGCCATGGTTTGGGTTTTTTTGTTTACTCTGCCTTGAAAGTTGTACTTTTCAGATATTACAGACTTTCAGATCTTTTAAAGAAAGCAAATGCAGCTGAAAACAAGTAAGTGGTGCATTTGCAGTGGTTTTGTGCTGCAAAGACTATCCAGTTCATATGGTGAAACTGTTGTAGTTAGTTTTCCCAGTCGGCGGTGATAGCATTACAGTCAGGTTTTTAAAATCAGAAGGACTTGTACCCGGTGGTTAAGTATTACATTTATTAGATGTGAAGAGAAGAGCCCCAGTATTAGAAGTTAAATTGGGTGAAAGTTGTTTCAGGATTAAGATCAGAATGACTACCTTCTGTGTAAGAGGCTGATGTCCAGAGCCTGTAGTAGATTATCCTAATCCTTTCTGAGACTATAAAGTTTTAAAAGAAAATGCAAACAAAACTAAAAACCAATGCCAGTTAGACCCATAAATTAATACAGTAGTGTAAGGAAGACCAGATACCTTAAAATAATTGAGGTTTTAACTGAGAGTCTTTGAATGAAGACAAATCCATTAAGACTTGCAGTAGACAGAATCCTGCTTTGATGTATGGCATCTCCCAGAAGCTCTGCCCTGTTTTTAAACAGACAGACCAAGTATGCGATTATCAACTCCCCATTTCCCTGTACTTCCTTGTAATTCAGATAATTTATGTTACTCTTAACCAGGTTGACTGAGAGTGAAATGTCTAAGCGCCAAGCCTCTTGAAGGTCCCAATAGCTTGTGCTGTTGTGTGGTACTGTGTGTGTAGTTTGTTATGATGTTGGGGTATACTGAAGAAATTCTTGCTCTATAGTGAAATACTGGGGCTGCTCTGAAAGTAATGGCCCCTATTTTATTATGTTGGCCTATGATGTCATAGGCAGAAGTTGATATGACAGTAGGGGTGGAACCTTCTCTCCAGTATTCCATTACACTTTGTTGCCATGCAACAGATGGCAGCAGAGGGGCATCTCTGGAAGTGTGGATGAAGCAAAGGGGTGGAATTTAATTTCTCTGTGATGAAAAGAATGGCATCCACTAATATTCATCGGCATTTACTGAATGTTTATAGAAACCCAAGAGTGAATTTGAGCACAGTGAAGTGGGGGGTGGTACATTTTAACAGTGGTGGCAGCATTGTGAAAGACAAGCCACGTACTGGATGGCCATTTACAATTATTACATCAGAAAATGAAGAGCGTCTTGATGAGCTCATCCATGTGTATCAGCCAGTTACGACCAGGAATCTCTGTATAGAATTGAATATTAGCTTCAAAGTGTTAAACGATTTTGGCAGTGTTGAATTATCAAAAGTTTGCACCAGGTGGGCCTTGCAAATACTCATACGGGAACAAAAGGTACAGCATGCATAAATTTGTCAGGACTTGTTGAACCGCTGTGAGGATGAAGGTGATGGTTTCTTGTATTGCATCATTACTTGTGGCAAACTGAGGTGTTACCGTGATAAGCCAGAGTTAAAACAGCAGTCCATGGAGTGGCAACAATTGAATTCCTCTAGTGGTTTAACCCCAGCAGTTGGCTCAGCGCCACACAGTTGTTTACTCAGTCTCCCCCTTTCCAGCGGGATGGGGAGAGAACAAAAAAAAACCACGTAGAACTTGTGCATTGAGATAAAACTATTTACTAAGATAGATGAAAGGAAAAAGATAGTAGTTATGACTATATATATGTATATAACAAGAAGTGCATGAACAATTACTCACCACTCACTGACAGATGCCCATCTAGCCCCCAGTGAGAGGAAAAGAGCCAGATGGATTCCTACCCTCTTCAAAACTATCCTTCTGTACGATGTGCTTGATATCATATGGTATGGAATATCCTTTTGGCCAGTTAAGTCAGTTGTCCTGATTCTGTGCCGTTGCAGCCCATCATTAGTATGAGCTGAGAAACTGGAACAGCCTTGGTTCTGTTCAGCTCTGCTTAGAATAACTTTAAACAACTGTGTGTTATAAACTTTGCTTTGGTTTTAGAAGAAAACCATAGCATCATGCCACACACTGAAAAAAACCAGTTCTGTTCCAGCTGAAACTCAAGACAATTCCCCTGTGAAAAACAAGATGTAGCCCTCAGTGGTCAAAGGGATGTGCACTGTCTTTTGTGATAGGAAGAGATGATCTTTCTGGATTTCCTGGAGCACAGACAAACCACAAACTTTGCTAGATTGTGATGCTGACTAAGTAGAAGGTTCAAACTTTCAGTATTAGGTTGGAGAAAACAGCGTTTCTCTTGCAACAGAATAACGCCAGGCCCCATGCCAGCTTGAAGGCCAGCACACTGCTGGTCTTAGCTGGACTGTCCTACTACACTGGCTGAATAGTCTGGTTTTGGCACTGTACAATCCAGTGTCTATCTGGACGTAATGATTTGGCTTAGCCATGCAGTGCGTTTTAACAATATGTCTGTTCCTGATGCTTTACAAATGTTACCTCAGCTAGTTGCTTAAAACCTGCAGGATCCTTGTGATGATTCATCTGGATGTGAGCTCGTTTTCAGTAAATCTCCCTAACATAAATAAAATGCATGGAATTCTCTAGATAGACCTACAGTGTATTTCCAGAAGATTATTCAAATAACTCTTTCTTTCAGGAGCATTAGGCATGATTTCAAAAAAGATGTGGGAGTTGTATATACAAGTATGCTGTATGCAGGAAGTATACAGTCAAAATACTTAGCAAAGTTTGTGTAAGAGCTTGTGTGGTGGGAACACAAGGCATACTAAGTGAAACAACCTATCACATACTGTTGGAAAAGCTGCTTTATTTCCAATCCTGATCCTCAGAGTGGAATTTTTGTCAATTTGAACTCACCTGGGACTTAACTAGTTTAGACGTAAACTCACTACTTTGTATGACTCTTACCATACTTTCAGTTTTTATTCAGCTTTTGATTAGAATTCCTTTTTTGGTGTCAGATCTTGTAGATAACCTGTGCAGTCTGCAAGGCCATAAGAATAAAAAAAAAAAGAAAAAAGAAGCTATTAATTTTGATAGTGGTCTAGCTTGCCATATGTTTTTATGAGGAAAAATATTTATGCGGCAGTGTAGCGTATTTCGTGAAAAATAAAAATAAATACATCCTAAGGAGATTTCTTGTTAGACTAAGTGACTTGAAGAAACTAGAATTTTAAAATCCAAATCAGTGAAGTCTCTCTGATCTCTAGAACTATACAACTCTAAGAATTTTAATGTAGGAGAGATTCATGAAAAGTGTAAAAGGAGCTCAAGAATATCAGTGTGGGTCTGAGGATTGTGCTTGTGTAGTCTTCTAATATTGTTTGTACTTGACGACATGACTTGTTTTATACCTATTTTCTATGGCTTATTTTGCACATTTATGAGAAGATTTTCTTGATAGGAATGGCTAGAAGTTTCAAGTACATTCTTAAACCAAAAAGCTACCCATAAGTCATTAATGTAATTTGCTTTCACATAAAAATCCCAAATGCAGATTTAAAAGAAGAATAAAGTTTGTAACTGTAACTGGTAAGTCACAGACTAATTCCTAATCTGAAGGATTCAAAGGTTCATTTGGGCAAATAACATCCTTTTGGAGGACTTTTACTTTTGTATGCAAAAACAATTCTCTTAAGCAGTAAAAGGATGGCAGTGCAGATGAATGTATTAATAATATACAGTCAATGTATTTTGAAATGAATAAGCCAGAAGTAGCAAAGTCTTCCTGACATTTTGAAGAACATCTATTCTGAGCAATTACAGTTATGAGTTCTAAAGCAAACAATAAGAATAGGGTGAAGCTTTCAAAGGAAGGATTCAGCCATGACTGAGAAGGAAGTTCATAAAGGAGCAGAGATGGAAAATGGAGAAGTGAATTAAGAATTCTAAGCGTACTTGCCAAGAACCTATATGATTACTGTTCAGCATTCCTAACCTTTCTTGGCAATCAGCATATTGGAGTTCAATGGCTTGGCTGTGATTGCTGGAGAAAGCTGGGTGGCTTGGGTAGTTCTTTAGTGAGGGAAAGTCAGGGAAGGGTAGCTGCCATTAGAGGCTGTTACACAAGGAGCCTAGACAGAAGCTCTTCATCTGCCCTCTACTAATGCCTGGTTTGGGAGTAGTAATAGAGGAACAGTTTTTCTGTTCTTTTTGGAGTTTGGGAGAGCCTTGGAAGGGCTTAATTAGTCATATTGGACGGGAGGTACTGAGAGCGCTGATCTGGTGTTGGCCATGGCCAGGTGCAGTCTGCATGCAGATGGTTTGTTTGAAAGGAATTAGGTTAAATGGAACATGTTCTTGCTAGGATTCCTTGCATCTCACCTGTAGGCTGAATATCAGTGGCTGTTCTTCTCTTCCCCAGGTTTGTCTAAATTTTTTGCTGCCATTTATGCTGTTAATATCTGAAATGTGACAAGTAAACTTGATATCTGCATGCTATAAGGAGGTGTAGTGTCTTTCTATTTCCTATCAGGAATCTTAAGTATTTAAAAGTTTCAAAGCAAAGATAAAAAATGAATCTTTCTAGGACGTACTTGCCCCTCCTGTTTACAGCTCCTTTCAAATATTGGAAGGCCACAATGAGGTCTCCCTGAAGCCTTCTCTTCTCCAAGCTAAACAAGCCCAGTTCCCTCAACCTTTGTAACATATGCTTATCATGAAAATTATCATTGTAACATACGCTTATCATGAAAATCTCATTCTGATAAGCACAGTATGAGACTGTTAAATTCTAATGTGTATCCTGGAAATGGTACTGTTCTTTTAAGGATCTGGTATACTATGAACGTTAAAATAACTTTTTTTTCCATGTTTAATTGTTGCAATTGGAAGGAATTATACTGCAGCTTGTTTGTCTCACTTTGTCTTTAGTTATGTCCGTGAGTTGCCAGACAGCTACTTGTGTTAACCGTAGTGCTGACTGGGTCTACAGAACTGTTTTGTCAGCTCTTCAACTGCATCTCTTCCTAATTTGTCCATAAAGTATGTATCTTGTAGTAGTAAATTATTCACTGGGGCATATCTAGTGCATTCTGCCTGGAAACTCTCAGAGAGGTCTGAATGATGTTTGGGAACATGATGCATGTGACAGTTTAGTAGTCCCTGTGCTGTATAGTTTTAGAGAAACAAAACCCAAAAGTATAGCTCCAGGCAATCCAGAGTATCCTCGTGTAAGAAAAATAATAATAAAAAAAAACTATCACTTTAAATTTGAAAGAGGATTTCCTTAGTACAGGAAGATTGAGCATAACTGGAACAAATTGATGGCATTGTAATCAAATAAAGGCTTTGCAGGGTAAGTGTGGGTGAAATGATTCAGCTTGTAAGGGTAGCAGACAGCAGTTGCATCATGTCCTCTACACCTGAGGCAGAATTAGGCCCAATAATTTAATTTGTATGAACACAGTAAAGCCATATTAGCTCCGTGCATTTTTGCAATATAGGTAGATTATTATTTTTTTTTTTCTTTTTGGCCATGTTAAAGCAGTAGTTTTCATTTTCAAGTGTATTGCGCAGTGTTACTGGCTCTTTGAAAACTGTTGGCAGGGTTGATTGAAATGACTCATTTATTTTTATCAGATTCATCAGTTTTCAAAAACATACAAAAATCCTGATTGTATGCTGTGTTTTCTCCACAGAAAAGTTACTTTTTGAAACCATTATATTTTACATTATAGACTTGGTCTGTAATGCTAATGTGGGAATTACAGTCAGTATTGCTATTTTCTTATAGTAACTCCAGATACAAGGAAATTTTCTAAACTTACTGTTTTTTGTTTTTTTTTTTTGTTATTGTTGTTGTTTTATTCAAGTTCAGGCAGTATGGAAAAAAGCAATGATTTTTTTATTATTATTACTTTATTATTACTTCCAAATTAGTGTTGTGGTTTTCTTGAATCAAGACCAAAAGTTAAAATAGTCTTTATTTCAATGAGGATTATTATATTAAAGTTGTTGTGGGGAAAATAAAGAAGAGAAAAATAAAAAAGTCAGTCAATCAGTCACCCTGTTAGATGATGAACGTTTTTAAACCACAGGAACTGGTGCATCTGGGAAGTTCACCCACGGAAACATTGCAGAGATTTCACTACTCTCTGGCATCCTGTCATCTTGTCTAAACAGATGTAGGTGCTGAGCGCCTTTAATGATGTGGAAAAAGTGAAACAGTAAATGGAAAAGAAAATGGTTTTGTAGTCATGAGGTTGTTAAGTATGAATAAAACGGTGGTGTTAGTGGAAGAGGTATGCCATCAACACAACTGCTTTCTCCTTGTAACTGGGCGTCTTTGGTTTGCCACTGATTGGAGTTCTTCCTCTCAGTTCATCTGAGTTCTTCCTCAGTGACCTCCCCAAGACCGAGAGAGACGGCCGTTTCGTGTTAAACTTCACAATTGCAGAGTTGGGCTTAGTCTATCAGTGAAGCAGAAAGATGCCCTGTGATTAAAATTAGCACGTCAGCTTCAGTTTAAATTTCCAAATTTGTTGAGGACAATGAAATTAAAATCAGTCTTTTGCTGGGGAGACTGAATTTGACTGGGGTGTATTTGACTTTTTATTTGTAATGGTAGCTTTAGAATGCAGCTAATTGGCACGTGCTGGAATGTTCTTATTATACCAGGCGTTTAAAAGCTAACAAACACTGACAAAAGAAATATGAGTAAAAAATTATAGTGGGTAGAAATAAATCCATTTTACAATTTGAGCTACTGTAAATGATCAGAGCTCTAATACAAGAAAGATGTATTCAGGTATATTATTGTTCACTGGAATTCCTGTCTATACATATATTCTTTTGTGTGTCTGTTAAACATGATCTTAACATGAAGCCCTTTTTCTCCTAACTCAAAAGCTTTCTCGAAGTTGATGAATACCATACATAATGGTAAGTTATATTAGAATCTTTTCCAGAGATTCATTTATCCCAAAGGGTAGCCTTTTGTAGAAAATCCTGATTGAAGGTCTGCATATTCTATTGATTGGGTGAAATACAGGTCTGCAGTGAGTCAATTGTTCAGTACTTGAGTGAAAACTTTGTAGATTGTCTGCAGGAGCCTGATAGGTCAATAGTTCCTCAGTTCTCTTTTTATGATCTTTTTGTATGTGCGCAGTAAAATGATAACAGTTTTATTCTAGTTCTAAGATTCTTTTCTTTAATTTTGTGAATAGTGTTTTTAGTTCTTCTGTGCTCCATTCATAGGTGTGTTATAGTGGTATCTGCCTCAGGAATTCTCTCACCTTCCTGACTACTTAAATTACTACGAGTAATGCATGTGAAGGTATCCTTGTTTTGTCCATTCTTTGTTCTGGCAGCCCAGTCCTGCCATTTGTGTCACTGGTAACAGTACTATCAATTTCAGAGGTGGCAATATCGAATCTTTAATGTATCTGATTGCAGTTTCCCTCTAGTATTCGGTATTAACTTTGTGTCCCTAGTTGAGTATTTACTCATAGCTTGTGGAAATGAAATATGTTTTATTAAATTTACTTTTTCAAGGCTTTTGTTCATTTATAGGAAACAATGATAGCTATATTCACAAGCTGCTGAAAGATTCAGTGGGAATATTTACAGTTAAAATGATCTCGTGAGGATAGTTTTAAAGATGATCGAGTGTATTTCTCAGTGTTGTATTTAAATGGTGGCAGGCAATCTAGTAATGAACTTTGGAGTTTTCAATTGATATCAGCCATATAGAATGATTTTCTTATTGTTGTACACTTATGTGGGAAAAGCAGTGCTGCATTCATTGTGAATTCTATCAGTGTGGAGTGCAGTGTATCCAAAAGAAATTAAGTGTTTAAACTTTGCATGTTGAAATTCTTCACATCTTAAGCTAGCATTCATTAAGATTTTATAGGATTTCTGCTTTTCGCACTGCTGGAGGCATGGGTTATATGTTAGGCAGATATCTGTAGTGGTAGGTCTCTTTAAAAATAAAGAAATAAATAAATTGTAGTCTACGTGCCATGAGAAATGCTGAAATTTCTCTAGGTTTACTTTGCTTTAGTAAAACAGGTTTAGCTCTTTCCCTTTTGATATAGGGTTTCCCTCTCACTCTCCCAGGTGTGCAGTGCTGTGAACCAGCTTTGAGATGAAGGAAAGCAAGCTCACCATTTTTCTGAACAAAAATAAAACATCTGAAGGGTATCTGAGAAAGTGTGCTGAATTTGGACTTGGTGAGTTTCTGCTGTTTATAAGCAGAGCTTTTTTGCTGTTTAATGTTGAAGAGGTATAAATTCACAGTGAAGTGCAGAACAAAAAGAGATGGAACACCATTTGTCATTACTTCTTTCCACATTACAATATTTTTAAAAACTGATTGTATATTCCTAGCACTAGTGGAATACTGGTGTATTCCTAGCATAGAAGTTCAAAGAGCATAGATGAAAAGTAGTTACTTAATATTGTACGCTTTCTTGTCAAGCATTAAACAGTGCTTTGTAGGAGCACATTGTAGGACAGAGTAACGTTACCTACGTGTTTGTTTTAGAACAGGACTGGGTTTATCATCTCATCTGCCTGGTGTGCATGGGGGTGTGTTATTTATTATTTACCTTCCCATGCTTCCCTCAGTAAGATTTTGAAGTTGCTTGTTTCTTTCCTCCTCCAACCTCGTTTTGCAGGAATGTTTTGCATATTCTTCTTTTGGCAGAAGTGTGTATAGGAATGAAAACAGTGGGGGTATGTAGATCTTGGTAATATGAACAGTAAGGAGAGATTGTAGTGTGTGTACAGGATGAAAAGAACGTGTTAAAACTTGTGATAAGATTGTGAGTCAGGTGATGCTGAGGATGTCTGGGTTGTCTGTAAGAATTTTGAAGGAGATGATGTATCAGGAGATCATTTTTATTGCACTGAGTTTGCTGGCTGCACATGGTCAAGAAGGTACCAAAAAGGAGAAAAAAAAAAAAAAAGAGTTTGGGTTTGGGTAGAGACAAATACAGGTTTGAAACAGAGAGGTTCGTTTGATAGCTACACTTCATATGAAGGTGATGGTTGAAGTCAGTGAGTCGAATTTGGTGGTGACCAAGAGTAAAGGAGGAGAGATAATCGCAAAAGGCTTGAACACATGAGAGAGTGTCAGTTGAAAAGGAGGAATAAAAAATAGTGTCATGGAAGCTGTGACTTCCAGTAAAAATACCTTAGTAGAGGGGAATCAGGATACGCGAAGTGGTACACTGCAGTTTTACCAGTAAGAGACAGTTCTTGGTTCTTGGATTTGGTAGATTTTCAAGGTCAGGTTTTCTTTTCTTTTTTTCCTTCTTTTAATAAATATATGTGTGTTGTTTAAAATGTCCCTGAAAAATTCAGTTGAGAGATTTGAAGATTGCACTGCTATTCACTGTGTGATAGCTTTGTGCTTTGTCTTATTCTGGACAGTCAAACTTTTTTATTTGACCTTGAAGTCTCATCTATTCTACATCATCTTTTATCACTGGAAAGCAGAGGAGGTAATGCAGACATACGTGTCTATTGGGGATTTTAGAGCATACTAAAGACTATGGGTAGTGATGACCTGACAGTTTTAATTTCATGTTAGAGCTAGCTGTAAAGTGTAATGGTTGGTTGTAGGCTTTCTCTGGCTACTTTTGTCCTTACTTGTTAAGTTTGCTCTGTGTTTTGTTTCTTGTTCCTCTTCCTGTTTTCAGGTCTGTTTTCATGTGTTCCATCTTACACCGTTTTTTGTGTCACAGTGTTGGCAGTTATAGCCAGTTACCCCTGCCATCAAAATGGTTCCAAAGAATGTTTATCAGTCAGGTGATAGGCGCTTTATGTATAAAAATATAAATATAAATACATATTAAAAAAAAAAAATTAGAACAGACAGCAACCAAGCCGCTTCTAGCACTGTGCTCATCTTTAGAAGGTAGTGTGTTTGCAAATGAAGATTTTAGCACTGCACACTTGACCTGAGCATAAATGCTGGCGAAATTTATTATATAGTATATAATATTTTTTTTTAAAGAGAACGGATTACATCTGAAGAATGTCATTCATCTACTACTGTAGTGTAACTTAATACTGTAGGCTGTGGTGTTTGAAGGGGTTAAATACTCTATATTCTGTTAATAGTGAAGAGGAATAAAGTGCTTCCATTGACTTGCTGTTCTAGCACTAAGAGTGATTCCTGTCAGGCTACTTTGAAGATATGGTAGGTTTTCAGGAATATTAAGCTAACATTTAAAGCTCTCCCTTAGGTTCTTTCTCAAGTTAGATCACAAATGTCATGTTCCTACTTGGGAATACTTGTTTTGTTGAGCTAATACTACTTTTAGTATAGGCCATATTAGAGTAACTTAAACTTTTATGTCTTGGATTACCATGATAAAAGCAAATATATAAATAAAAGTTATAGATTTTATTTATCAATTATTTCTCAGTATCTGTGTGGGTTTTTTTTTCTTTTTATTTATTTATTTATTTGTTTTAATTCTTACAAAGATCTTTCACTGCTTTTACATACTTTGAAATTCATGTCTTTTCTGTATTCCTGGGGATATTGTCTCACATCTACGGAGCTCTGGATCTTACTGATCTTTTTCTACAAGAGTACTTAAAAAAAAAAAAGTTGAATCATACTAGAATAAATATTAAATTCTTAATGTGTTTTATTCTGTGAAGCTGAATTAGTTGTAAATGTGAACCTTAAGCTGACTGTTACGAAGCATTTCAAAGATTTACTCTGGAAAATCAGAACACCTAGAGGTTCATGATTACAAAGCAAGTAGATAATTAGGAACCTTTTCTTTAGAGTGATCTCTGCTGATGCTTTCATTGGGGTTGTTTTTTGTATAGCTATCATAGCACAAAATGAATAGGGAAAGAAAATTAAGATATAGGAGGAAAAGTCTGTGTAAAATTAAGCATGATTTGTGCTATTAACTAGTGTTTCTGTGCAAGAATAAAGGCCAAATCAATACTAAAATTAGTAATCACTTCATTATCTCAGAATGTTGTACTTTGTTTTAGTTTGTGATGCTGTAATATAACACATTGAACTTGATGGCACCTGGAACTTACGAACGATTGCATAGGTTTTAGTGGTGCCAACTTTGAACGAAGAAAACCCTGTTCCTGAGTGATTTTTAGCTCAGCCTTCGAGCTTTTTTCTGGAGGTGCTGGAGTTGCAATGAATCTGTATGTGATCATAATGGGATAAGCTTTGGAATCCCAGCCTTTCTGTTCAAATGGGCTGTTCCAAGTATGGGGTAGAGAGAAGACCTTGCACTTCTACTGAAAGTATGAGGAAGCATACACTGCACTGTGAGAAACCAAAGGTCTGAGTGAGAAGGCAAAGTTACAGGGGCTGAGAATTTAAAAGAACCCATTCAGCTAGTAATTCTGGGTGGCTTTGGAGAGATGAGGCAGGAGTGATGCACTTTGGCTAGGCATTGATGTGTCTCATGTGCATCCCAAAGGTACGTATGGTACCAGGTGGAAGCACGAGTCAGAACAACATAGTCTCCTGTAAGCTGTTTTTTGAGGAAAAGGGAGAAATTAACTTGGAATTTCTTAAGGGTTTCAGAACTCTTTCTGTAAAGGTAATTGTAACCTGTATGCCAACAGACATGTTTCCACTTTTTTTACCGTGTGATTTAAATTCTCCCCACTCCTCACAGCCCATTCCTACGCTGGGACTCTCTTCCCCAGATTGCCTTCAATTCTTGCAGCTCCTTCATCGTTAATGTTTCTTACCTGTGAAAATCCTCCCAGAATGACTCCTCCGCAGGTCACTGGTAGCACCACCCTGTTGTTGGTGTCCCCTCTCCCCACACGTGCAGTCTGTCTGTGGTACAGCTTTGCCACAGGACATGCTGTGGGAATTTACATTGGTTCAGAGAGGGATTCCAGGAATTCATTGGGACAGAGCTGGAAGCAAACCCAAGGCTACATGTTTCAAGCTCAGAATCCTGAAATCATAGGGTTCTAAAAGCTGGGAGATTATCCAAAGGAATCTTACTTCATACTTACCCTTCTCTTGAGCCTTTCTATGTGCAACTGTTGTTGGTCGCAGTAACTGGTTTTTATTTGCTTGTGTTTAGCATTAGGTGCAACTAAGCTTATATTTCATCCATATTGCAAATTAATGACCTATGTGGTAATTCTTCCATAGTTAATGTTCTAGTAGAGCATGTTCTTGCTTGTTTAAAATAAATAAAATTTGGCTACTAATCAACAGCAGCATTGAAGGGCACTTTCATTTTGCTCTGTAGAGAAAACTGTCATGGCTTTGGGGTTGATTTCTTGAGATCATCGCAGAAAATGAAAGTACTGGAAATGCTTATATAGCTTCCTTTTTTTTTTTTTTTTTTTTTTTTTTTTTTTTTTGTGAACGAGTTCTTGTTCTTAAAGCACAAATTTTCCTTTGATTTATGAGTTTTGTTGCATGACTGAAGTTTATTCCCCCTCCCCCCACTTCTCCCCAAGTAGGAAGGCAAATCTTAAGTTCTGTGGTTCTCTGCAACTTCTGTAAACATTAAAGTTTACAGAAAAAAAACTCTTTGACTAGGCTAAGTTATTTCTTAAGCTTTTGTAAAACACTAAGAGCATCAACCTGTGGTAGATACTGCGGATAATTAGAATAGTAACTTGGAAGGAACCTTTACGCTGTGGTCCAGCTGCAGCTACATGGGTCATGGTGGGGAAATGTAGGTTATTGATGCAGTGCTGTTAAAAGTGAAAAGTTCATCTGATTTGTTAATTCTTCTACTCATGGAATTACTTTTTTAAGGTTTTTTAATAAGACCATTTAAATTGCTGTATGTGCCTCTTGACGCATGTTCTGTACAGCTCGTTCTCCCTAATCTTGATGTTCTTTTATTTGCTCTATTATCAGTTTCATCATTGATTGTCAGCAAAAGGATTGCTGTTTCTCCCAATCTGCATCATCTGATATGTTCCCTGCTCTGTATTAATGTGCTTCCTTGCTAAGCAGGCAATTATTTCTTGTTCGGAGATGGTTTTGTTTTGTTTGTTAATTGCCCTTCTGTTAAGCGTTTTGCTCCAGCAGTGCAGGCTGTACATGCGTTTAACGTCTCGGAGCCTGAAATCATGTTTGCATGTGTCAGCAGTGGTAAGCTTTGCCCTGACAGGGCTGCACGTCCTCGTGTAGTTGAAAAATTGGGTACTATTTAAAACACTGAAGATTGTATTTAATCATGCTGTTTATGCCTCTGGCAAATGGCGCAGTGCCATTTGTCACAAGTTACAGCTGTTTAACTTTTCAGTAGTATGGGAGGGACTTCAGGGTGATTGGTTTGTTTGGCACTTATAACTTTGGTTTATGTTCAGTTATTATTCTTCACTGATTCAGACTGATTTTTCTTCCTTCAGAGAATAAAAGGAGAACTTGATAGACTTGAGACATTTTACATATGTACTTTCCTGACTTTCTGATATGATAAGCACTTAGTTTTTGTACAGGTATATTTGAAATGGTGAGGAAATTGAGGATTTATTTGTGTGTGCCACACACAGTTGTTTGAGTGCCTGCATGAAGTCTTGGTTGCATGACTGCTTCCTGAACGTGCACTGACATGGTGTATTAAGTAAGACATTGCTAAATGGGAGTGTTTAGGCAGAGTATCTGGACAGGTGGTATTTTGTGGTGTTTTGCAACTGTAACAACTAAATAGCAAGTGTTCAAAAGCAAACAAAACAGTAACAAAGGCAAAAAAAAAAAAAAAAGAAGAGGAAAAAGCTTACTTCATTGCACTGGCAAACTAGTTTACTGTTTTTCTTTTGAAGTAGTTTGATACCCGTGGTTTTATAACTGTCTGCTTGTATACCAACAGTTCATTTTAAAGAATGAACCCTACAATTAAAATAGAAGCAGCAGAAAACGTGCAGTTATTAAATATCTGAAAATGAAGAAGCATTTTAAAACAGTATGCTTTAAAATTTGGATTTTTTTTTTTTTTTTTTTTTTTTTACACCTTTCTAGCAAAATATCTTTCTTTTTTACAACTTGACTTTCACAAAGAATTTTGTTTTCTCCACTTGTGATATTGATGCTTTATGAGACCGGTAGCATTTGTAGTGACTAGGTGTTGTGATTTGATCTGTGTTGTGATATTTCTTTACACTTTAAAATTCACAGAGCTGGATAGTTACATCAGAATCTCATTTTTGTCAAGAAATGACATGGCTTTAATTGTTTAGTAGATAGTTCAGTTGGTAGTGTAGAGATAAATCTAGAGCAGAATCCATATAATTTACTGTCCATGAGTTAGGTGAGGCAGATACAGTTGGAGAAAGATTGTAATAACGTGGACACTTCAGGATCTTAACTGTTAGTAATGTCATAATTATAGACTAAGGGGATGGTGACAAAAATAAAGGAAAGATGACCATGAAAACTGTGTTAAATGGAAGAAGGAAAGATGAAGGTCACCAGAAAAGTGGAGAAGGTATGGAATTGTGCTATGGGGAAGAGGTTGAGAAGATTGCAAGTCCTTTCCTGATCTAGCTTAGACAGGGAAACTAGTTGTCAGCATGTGTCTGGCTGTTTTTTGTCTCTCTTTTCTCTGCTAGGTCTGGCTACAGTTTTTCTTGGTAGTTCATACAGGCAAGGAATTTAAGGTGCACTGCTGTTTGCACAGTATGTGTGGTTTGGGTGATGTTAGTCTTCCTTGACTGTCGGAGCTCAGGAGGAATGCTGGGTGGCAAGTGATTTTTCAATATTGCCTCTCTTCTTGTCACTGCCTTCTTCAGATCATTATTTGTATGAGTGACAAACTAGCTCCAGCTTTTACCTCCTAACTAGCATTTCACTTCTGTTGCTTTTTTTGATCTAACCATGTTCATTCTACTTCTGTTTACTCCCTGTGGCACTCTTCCTCTAACTGCAATTCAGTGCTACCATGCTTGATATTCCTTGGCCAGCTGACAGCTCACTTATCTAATGCACGTGGAGCCTAACAGTTTCATAGACAGGTACTACTTCTTGTCCTGGGCTTCTGGTCAGTAGGGTGTTTTCCCACAGCCTGTATCATGAACTTTACTCTGCATGTAGACAAACAGAAGTAATGGCTTCACTGAGGGGTGTGAACTCTTACAATTTAATTTGCTACCATGCATATCTGACTAATGTTAATATGTTCAGTTATTTATTTATTGGCTGCTCTAGCAGAAATGCTAGTCAAGCATTCTTAGATCACAGATGGAGTTCTAGTTTGTGACTAAACAAAATACTACCAGTTATACCAGTAAATCTGAGTACTTGATCCTCAGATTTGTTGTCATTTTTTCCTGAAAATACCCAAGAAATCCTTAGTTACCAGAATTCCTTTTTTGAACAAATGTATGTCATTCAGAAATGTTACTTTAAATTTGAAGTATTTTTGTATTCAGTTCATGT
This sequence comes from Tympanuchus pallidicinctus, assembly GCF_026119805.1. NCBI lineage: Eukaryota > Metazoa > Chordata > Aves > Galliformes > Phasianidae > Tympanuchus > Tympanuchus pallidicinctus. The sequence goes on along the minus strand of NW_026294747.1, from coordinate 76,688,086 downwards.
ATGTTGAGCCTATAATACGTTATTTCTTATCTACTTTAACTTTCACAGTAATTCTTTGAAACTGTACTCTTGGATAGCAGACTCAATTGAAGGCAGGTATTTTAGCAAAAAAAAAAAAAAAAAATCTACTACTTAAAAATTTGAGTGTAGTTTTTAATGCACATAAAATATTTGATCTGTCATGTGTCTTTGTGGAACTTAGAACTGAGACAGTCTGTGTTCCCTGCATTGTAGAATGTCACATGATGAGAGCACTTTTATCAATCAGCATGGTTAGAAATTCAACACAGGAACTTTCTGCATTATATATTAAGTAATCTTGTTTGTCTTGTTTAATTTTCTACTGCATGTTTACATGGTTACTAGAAAAGAGGGAGGGGGGAGAGAGATGCATGTAATCATTTTTGTAATTTTTTTCAGGTATTTTTAGCAGCAATGATGTAGCAGTATCATTTCCAAATGCAGTATCTGGCTCAGGATCTAGCACTCCCGTTTCCAGTTCTCATTTACCTCAGCAGGCTTCAGGCCACTTGCAGCAAGTGGGAGCTCTATCACCTTCAACTGCGCCTTCTATAACTACTGTTGTTGCTGCAACTCAGGTAAACTATCACAAGAGTTTAAGATAGCAAGCAATGTTATTGACCCGCTTATTTTCGATGTTACAAGAAACCATCATTTAATTGGAAAGTAGATTAATAAACATTGTATTTGTTTTGCAAACATTATTATATTGGCTGGAGTTTCCCCCGCATTGTTTCATAGTCCAGTCTCTTTAGAGTGGAAGTACACAGTAATACAGATTGTGTTGTGACTGATAGCATAAGTGCTATTAGTTCATCAGCGCTCCAACCAATGTCTGCTACCAGAACAATGTTTTAAGAATGAATTTAAAAGAAAATCATATGAAGTTTCTGGATGTTTCATCTAAATGTGGTGGTATCAGTCAAAGAATAAATGGGTTTGTCTGGAAAATTCAACAGATGGATTGAATGGAATGGAACAGATGGAAGAAGCTTACCTAGGCCAAGGTTGTCATCTTGATAGCAAATAAAAGTTGACAGACACACTGTAGTTTTATATTTGAAAGATTATACAAATGAAGATGTGTAGTTAGAGGAAAAGTTATGGTAGCATTTTATATGATCTTAAGTTGGGCAAGATTACATTTGTCAACACCACAGAGTATGAAGCTATAGTTGTAAAGAGCCAACACAATTAAAGTACAAAGAGCATAATGTTTTTTGTACTTCAATTTGTATTTTTCTTTCTCTATTGAGGATCTGTTTTATGACTAATACATTAAATGCAGCCTTTTGTGTGCATGTAAACATCAGTTTTTAAATCTGTAGAATCTACAGTGATCTAAGGTAGTGAATAAAAACTGAAAAATTGAAGTCAAGCTTAACGCATACTTATGTACGTATTTGTGTGCACACATGGACATATGGGTGTGTATAGTAAGCATATAGCAATAATACTGCATGCAGACCAGCATAGAATCATTTTCAGTATCACATAACACTGTTGTTAGAGGTGGTACTTCATACTTTAAGGTAATTGTTCTGGATTATAAGCCTTGCATTTTCCTAATGTGTTAGTGTAATTTCTGTATCATAACTTTTGGAACTAAAATTGGGAACTAAAATATCTTTGCAGAAACTGATAAAAACCATTTAAAGGAAATAAATAAATGACACAGTGTTTCTGGGAAACCTGTGTAGCTTTTCTGAGGGGACGTGACAACCAATGAATTTTTTTCCTTTCTTTTCCTCCCCTCTGACCCCCTCCCCCTCCCTTTTCCTTAGTGTATTACATAAAATAACTCCGTGAAGTCATTTAAATTAAGCAGTCTGGAGATGAGTGAAGAGGTTGTGTCATAGTGTAGTAGCTGATTAAAAGATTTAAAACAAACAAACAAAAAAACAAACAAAAAAACCCCCAATCAAACAAACAAAAAAAACCAAACCACCAAAACCCAGAACAAGTATATATGCTCAGCTCTCACAGTGATGAGGTTTTCCATTGGAGTCTTGCAACAATCAGCATTATGGCCTTTTGTGCAGTTCAGTGTATTCATAAATAATGTGGGAAAAAAAGGAGGAACAGAGGCTACGTTTGCTGATTATGGTAGGTGATGCAGTGAGCTATTACGAGGATCAACTGTCAAAACTGCTGAAAGACCTCACCAGCCTTTGCTGACAAGGTGGTAAGAGGACAAATGAAATTCACATTAAAGGGAAAACAGTCTCTATTCAAAACAGATAGAGCAAACCTGAAAGAGTTACGGAAGAACAGCAGTAATGAGCAGTGGCAAGGAACAGCATCTCTATAAGGAACAAATAAATAATTTAGAGGTCTTGGCTTGAAAAAAAGACTCTTGTATGGGGTAAGCCAAAGGTCTGCAAAGTCAGAAATGACGTGGAATAGGTAAATAAACAAGAGTGGTGCACTATTGCTTTCTATTTGTTAAACTCTAATTGAGGATAAATGGATTGAAAAAACAATGGGAGAGAGCCTGAATGTAGTTTACCAACTTAAAGGACTTGAAAATACCGGGCAGGTTTCCCACTACAGGTATTTTTGTTTCATACTGAATTATGAAAACCGCCCCTAAAATGCCTTTGCTTTGCTGGACTCTGGGACTTCTTTCAGTTTCAGTTCATGAGGTATTTGAAAAGACTCAGTCAAGTGAACGTATTTTACCATGTAGTTGTTCCTTAATTCAAGAGAACCATTTTACCATGCAGTTACTTTAAATGACTGATTATTTACCTACTTAGTTCTGCGAGTTTCCACGTGTCTGCTTGAGATCTTAAGTAAATATTAACAGTTACCACTACTTGACCATGAAAGTCTTCAAATAATGGCATGCTAATGCATTTATTGTGTAGTATTTTAATTAAAAGAAAATGAGCTAAGATCCTTGCTGCACCAAAAATGGTTACAAGATAAAAGGTAAACTTGGGCATCTACAACAGGTAAAAGGTAATGGCTAAAAAGTTTTTTTTTGTTTGAACTAGTTGTTAAGAGAGCTACTATGGCCAAAACTTGATTGATCAACATGCAGCTGGATTATTATTTAATAGCATCGAATATATACTGTTACAGTGAACTTGTCTAAGACTTTAAATATTCTTTTTCTATTAATCAATTGTAAATTATGACTTTGGTGAGATGATAAATTTTCCATTTCTTCATAAATTTTGGTATCCTTTTCTTTGCTAAGGTATTAGAATATTCTGAAGAGAGGGACTGGGGAAAAAGTATTTTCCAACACTGAATTTCTGAAATTGGCTGAATTGTTTTGACTGGGAGGCCATGGTAGACATCCAGAGCAGAAAATTTTACTCAAAGTACTAAGAAAACTAGAAAGCAATACAGTTATGCCAGTGTTGTTGAATAACTTCTGTGCCCGTGTTAAACATTAAGAAAAGCCCAAAAAAGTAGTACTTCAGGTGCTGCTTTATCCTCCAGCAACTAAACACCACCAATTTAAAGCATAAAATGTGGTTGTTGGTGTTTTTTTTTTTTTTTTGTTATTACTATTATCTTATTTTATTTTAATCCTGGATTTTAATTCTTTGATTCTGTTGACTAATACGAAGGCTCCTGCCCTGCTTGTTGTTTAAGAGTGACCTTATTGCAATCATCTTTTCTTTTCTATCTCATTTTATTCTGCCTTCATGCCACGGGTAATTTTTATTCCAATCTAATAAATCCAGAAGAGATTATTAGCTTGTGTTCATGCTGTGCCATAACTGAATTTAAATGCTGGTGTTCTTCACCAGGTGGGAGTTGGTGGTCTGCTTGCTGGAAATGTGGACATATTTATGGATTTTTTTTCTTACATCATTTTCCTGTTTTTTATCGTTCATGGACATAGACTGTGATAGATTACATTGTATAATTCAGTGAAATTTCATTAGCATGACAATGCAATTAACAATTGCAAAAGTGTAAGAAAAAGCATACAGGAGAAAAAGGTACAGTCCACGCAAATACTTGATTCTGGTTTTCTGGGAGTGGATGCTCTCTGTGTTGGTAGGTACTGCCTGTTTTGCATGTAACAGATAAATACTGCATCTTACGTCTCTGGAACTTGTCTACTTATCACATGAAAATTAACATATGTTTTGTTGTCAAGAAAAATCACTTTCTGGCCTTTTGGTTTGGAATATTGTCTTACTGCTGAACCAAATCTCATGTTGTACCATGGTGCTCGGTTTTCATCTCAAGGATTTCTTTGTGTTTCACGCTTGATTATAGCAAAGACGTTTGTTAGTCTCTTGTGTTGTTCTGTATCAGTCTGCTGTATTGCTCTTCTGATAAGTTGTTCTTAGTGATTAAATATTATTTACAGCAAAAATAGTGATGTAGATGCCTCAGAATCTTTTGGTATCGTACAGCAGCATTTGTTTTCTACTTGCCAGGAAATTGTGGTTGGGAGATTAATTTACTTTCAGTTTTAAAATTTTTAATTAGTTTTAGTAGATCACGTGTTTTATAGAGAAGGAGCTGTTTACTGCTTTGATAGAGACTGAGATTGGTTGAGCTGTCTATTCGTTTTGATTACCTAAATCAGTGAAATTATCCTAGTAGCGCTCTGGGGCCATTTGTTTCTGGGCTGCGTGCATTTAGAATATAGTATCAGACTGCAGGAACGGAAGCAAGGCTTTTTGGCTGGGTTTTCTTCCAGTCATTGATTATTAATCTCTCAAATTGTATTCTTTCTAAGAAAAACTGTATCTTGTCGTCTGATTCCAAGATTTTTAATGGGAGTAGAGTATGCATGTAGTGGTTTCTTTAAAACAGAGCGTTTTGTTGTAAAGATTTGGTGCTAATAAACTCTCTTGTGCTGGTATTGTGTGGTTCGGATTATAATAATTGCAGATGATGCAGAAATTTTCAGAATTTTATTTTGGAATCAATATGTTTGAATTGCAATTTTAGCTTTTTTTTTCCCTCCCGTGTGATGGTATCTATGCTTCTAGTGATTCCCAGAACTGTGAGGCGCTTTCAAGCAGTATTGCACATACATGACAATAGCCTATTTTACAGATACAGTCCAAAATCTTTTCTATTTCTTAGGACAGAGAGAAAGATGTTTCTGCTAGCGGTTTCCTTCTTTTCCCAAGCTGTTTTTCCTTCTCCTAAGTTTGTTTTGTTTTCTCCCTAAGTTCCCATCTCTATGCACTGTGTTTCCTTGACCACAGAAACAGCTAATAGAGGGAAGGGAAAAGAAGCATCTGTAACAGCAGTCCTTGTGACTTGCACAGTGATAGGGAAAGTGAATAGCTGCTGTTCGTTACTTTAGTCCGGTATTTAATTATGATGGAGTAAACTGCAGCCTCCGTGGTGGAGATGCGATAATTGGGAAGGTAGGTGCTGCTACTCAGTTGCAATTCTAAGTGAAATAAGTTTGCTTTAATCACTTCCATTATCCCTGAAGTCTGTTTGGCTTTACTCCCCTTAGGAGCAGTAGGAAAACAGCAGGGTTTTCTTTAGCATTCATATAGTGGTGGTTATCCTCCTTTGTGTGATGCAGCCTTTAAAGAGAGATAAGGCTTAATTTTTTCAATAGGTTTGGAGTTATTTGTTAACAATAGAGGAATGTGAAAGCTCAGGAATCCAGAGATCTTTTCAGATGCTGAATGTATGGCACCTTATGTTTCAGATGCTTCTGTCCTTTGGTTTTTATTTTCTCACTTTCTGGGTTACTATAGCTTGTCATTCTGGGTCTCCTTAGCCCTCTGCTCTTTCCCCACACTGCTAATTTACACTATTTTTGTATTTCCTATTTTAGTGGTTTTTTTCTTATTGTGATTCAAGTCTGCTCATCATTGTGCATACTGTCAAAGGCAACCTTCTCCCCCTTTTTCTTTTATATTCTGACACCCATAGGAAAATAACTGAAAATACTGGAAAAATGAACTGTTGTTAATTCTGGTCCTTACCAACAGAGGCTAGGAGCAATTTCAAAAGCAATGTTATTTATGTCTTTCAGAACAGGAGTGGAATGTTCTCTGTAGCTGAAATGATGATTACATAAAAAATACTGCTTCAACAAGTACTCTTTACCAAAAATTTTTTTTAAAATTATTATTATTATTATTGTTTTTGCAAATCTTCAGAAGACAAATTTGACACTTTTGGACAATAAAAAAACACATGCCTGACTGATACTGTGGCTGAGCTTTCAGCTGTAGCAACAAATGGATGCCATATTCTCAAATTCAGTATGTCCAGAGAAGATACTCTTTGCTTCTGTTTCCCAGTCTTGTTCAGAGAAATGTAGTCTTTTTTTTTTTTTTTTTTTTTTTGGTAAAACATTCAGCTTAAGAAAACATGAGGAAGGGAGGAAAGTTTCACAGTGAGCATTTAACATGATAGAGCTGGGCAGGCAAAAGTGTAAGTCCATTTAAAGATGTTTTTAGTCCATCCTTTTCATGAGTAGTCTAGAAAAATGGCAGGTCTGTTCGCTGTCAGTGCTTTAATGAGCTTTCCTTTGAGAGATGGAATGAAAACATGAAAAAAGACAAATTGTCCTCAATTCTAGGACACTGATGTGGCAGACATGATAATCTCAGTCTTCAAGTAGCCTGCAGTAGGTGGTAGCTTGCTTGAGTGAGCGAAAGTACGCACTGCTGCCACTTGTAATGGCTGAAGTTAAGAATTTGGTATTGGCTTGTGTGGACACATTTGGATCAGAACATCTTAAGGCTTAAAACTAGAAACTTTGGAAGTATCCCTGTGGACTTATTTGAATAGAGTAACCCTTTCTTGCTACCCAAAACAATTTGTCTTAATTATGATGAATTACTTTAGCCATGTAATTAAATATGATTTCCATGACTTGGGAAGGCCATTATGTCGTTTTTACTTTTTTTCAGGTTAATTCCTGAAGTGTTTCCTAACACATAAACACTTTGGATGCTGAATACTAGATATGAAGTCCAGAGTGCAGTTAGTATGGACTCCTTATCTGCAAAGCCTAGTGACTTGTTTTGGTTTGTATCACATGCTGCCTTGTAATGAAACCTCTTAACCCTTAGAAACCAGTAATTTGTGTAAAGCACTGATAGTGCTTATGACAGTATGTTGGTTTATTTGATAAGTTTCTCCAAAAACCACTATCTCTGGTGATTGGGAATTCAGGTCTTACCAGACTTTGTCTTTATTTGATACAAAATTGTTTGTTATAATCAAGAGTTAAATGATTGTTCCTGCAGATGAGCAGTATCTTTTTTTTTTTTTTTTTTTTTTTTCTTATTCAGTTATAACTTATATTGCAATATATGTATTTTTGGTTGGTTGTTGCTGTTTTTTAAGAACTTGTATAAAAGTAGCAAGTCTAACAAATGTTTGTGGTCAGGTTAGTTACATGTTTCTGGATTTCTAGTTATATCATTCTAAAGATGATTTGCATTTAGTTTAGTATGTGTAGTAATTAGAAATAGAATAATAAAACATCTGGAAATCGTGATAGTGCATGTTTTGAGCTGCATGCTTCCAGAAAGGAAATCGTATCCTTAATGCTGTACCAGAATTCTCTAATAAATAGACATGGTGGATAAATGAAAACCACTTAACATATTTTATTCGACTATCAAAACAGCTCTTGGTGATAAGATCTCTTAGAAGAGGCTCCTAGCCATGGGGTCAAAGGTGAAATATCGCCATGGATCACAGACTGTTTGGATGCTAAGATTACTTTGTGCTCCTTATCTCACAACTTAAAAAGATGAAAAAGGGTAAAGCAACACATCCAAAACAAAAAGAGATTATTCTTAAAAAAGTATGTTGTTCATCCTTGGGACTCATTGCCACAGGAAGTAGTCAATGTCAGTATATTTAGAAGGTGTTCTGTATGCATCCCCCAGAGCTTTGTAGACAGAGAAGAGTTAGGTATTGTTATGTGAACTGTCAATGCAAAATAAAAGCTTTCCTTCCTAAAGCACTAAACTGTGTTCTTGTCACGGCCACGTAAATTTAAGAGACTTAGGAAATTAAAAATGAACAAAGAATGATTCTAATAAACATTTTGCCATAGTAGTTTTCTTGCTGGACACTTAAAACCTGTTTTAATTCTTCGTTACTTCTAGGCAAAATGGATAAAAATCTAATTTTCTTTTCCTTCAATCTGACTGAGGATTTTTGGGGTGGGGGTGGAGGAGAGTAGCAAGAAGGAAGAATTTACAGCCAGAGGGAAAATTCCTTGTAACATGTGACTCAAGTAGAAGAACAAAGGAATCATAGTTGCAAGTAATCTAGTATTTAGCTCAATTAAAATCTTTTCATATTCTTCTCTTGCCTCAGAGAGATTGTCTTCACATACACTTGTGCACTGTACAGGTAGCTTGAAAGGCAGTTGCATGATGTTGGGCAGTGCTGCATGCTGAGACAACTGCATCAGTGTTTCGGTCTAGCAATAAATGTTTTCTGCCTTCAAGCTGAAGCTTATTTAGCTTGGCTTATCTGGTGCTGCTGTAGCAACCATCAGTCTCCAGGCAACTGAGGCACATTGACCTCTTCGTTGAACTGAGTGTAGCACTACTTCAATTTAGCTGCCTGAGACAATAGTAATGTTGTTGAATGTGAAAAATGTGAAATTTTCTAGTCTGTATGCAATGGAAAGATTAAATAAAATTTCAGATGAGACCAAATGTTTAGTTTTGTCTTGAAAAAGATTTCAAGTTTATGTAGTGTATCCTTTGTTCCTTCCAAGCTGCAGAGTTCATTGTTGAGGCAGTCCTTACGTGCCTTCTGTAGTGTTGAGTATCTGGTAAGCATTTTTACACGGCAGGAATTATGCTACCATAGGTGTTTGTTTCATCACTTAAATACCAAAGGCTGTTGAGGTTTATTTAGAAATTTTACGTCAGTGTGTGTGAATAAATTGCTGATTCATTATTTCTATTTTTGAAATTTTAGATGATCTTGGAAGTGATTACTTTTTTCTCACATTTATTGTTTGCCATACTAAACAGGGTTTCTTTGGAATACTTATGAAGAAAACAGATTGCTAAATTGGTATACAGGATCTGTTTCCTAATCAAGTCATTCTTTCTGCTGGTCAATATGAAAGTGAAATTGTGATTCCCGATGCATAGGTTCACAATCTTAAGGAAAACAAATTCGTAGGCAGGGTATTGCTTCCATTGTCTGTTCAGAGCACATACAGGTTAAGTGAGTGCTACGAAGGCAGAGGTAGTTGGAAAGGATGGAGGAACAAACTTGAGGTAAAAGGGATTTGTGTTGAAATGGCAGCTCTGTTGGCATTTTTGTTTAAGGAGGAGGTGGAAGAATCCTAGTCTTATCTCTATAAATCCAGTTTTTTGGGTTTTTTTTTGGCTTTTTTTTTTTAAAGAAGGATGGGGAGAAAAGAGGGGAAAAAAAAAAGTTTTCGGCTTAGTAAGAAAAAATTCTAAAAAGTTTATGTACAGGGCTATTTATTTTTTGATGTCTAATTGATAAATATCAGTTGACTAAAGTTGTACAGAATATCCAGCTTAGTTGATGTTAAAGACACCAGTAAACTGGCTGTACAGTTGAAGTTATAGCTTTTTCACATTGTTGGAATATAAGCCTTCTACCCATGTGGGTTTTAATGACTTGATGTGTCCTTGTTGTACAGTGGGCAGAGGTATAAATTAGTTTCTGTAGGTGTGCCATTAATTTTTCATTTTGCCTTTCAAATCCCACGGAGTTTCCCGGTTGCATTCATTCATGCCTTTCTTGGAAAATATCTGAGTGTTGTTGTTTGAAGTTTAGACGGTTGCATTTAATTGAAGGATTTATTTGTACTTTTAATCAAAATGATTGATTTTCAAAGACAGTATTTGATTATTTGCTTGTTTATAAGCAATAACCTCCATGACATCTAGTTTTATGCTAGTAGCGTAAGAAGTACTAATGATGTGAGTAATGTATACATAGGTTGATTTCATAAGCCACATATACAGTTTTCTAACAGATTTTAATTATGGTAATTCTTACATTTTTAATGAATGCTTTTGGATTGAAATTTTTTTCCCTTAAGATACCCCCACAATCTTTCTCTGATTTCATTTTATCTAATATCTGTATTTTTTTAGCTAATTCTTTATTTTGATGAGTTAGCAGTTTTGGAGGGGGGGAGGAGGTGCAGACCATTTGATTTCAGAAAATTGCACCTTTATTATCTGTTAAAAACAAAAACCCATCAAACTTCAGGGACTTGTGCATGATGGTACTGGTGGCAGAATGGGATGGGTTATCTTTTCAAGTCCAGTACTTCTTTTGGCGAATGAGTGAATAAAAGGCTATAGTAGGCATTTGAGGTTAACTGATACTGCTGCTATATTGGTACGTGTGATACCAGATGGGGCGAGATGAGCTGTAAAAGGTTGTGTGCAGTTCCTGCATCAGTAGTGCTGTCGGTTGTAGTAATCAAGAAGCCAATACAATAGTTTGCTTGAAAGTTAATTCAACTAATAAAAAAGAAAACAAATACGAAAAAAGTGAAAAGATGGAAAGATCATTTTCATTCAGTTAAAATACAAATTGAGCTTATCACATTGCATTTTAAAATCATTTTGTGCTGCTATTCATTTTGCAAACTTGTATGATGGTTTTCAGAAGAAAAGTTGGGAACACTATTGTATCCAGAATTTTCTTTGTTCTCTGAATTCCGTCTGTATTTATTGGGATAGAAATCTTTCAGGTATTATTGTTTTCACTAGATTCAAGATCTAGACACTTGTGGTGAAGGTACTGAAGAGTTGAAATGCAGCAGTTGATTTGGCAGAACTCCCACTTGGGGTTCCTAGAAATTTGGTGTGTCTCTGCAGTCTGACAACCCCTATGTAGCTCTGTATTGCCATCCCATATGATGAACTAACAGAATTCAGAGAAGGCAAATGATTGATGATTTGTAGCAGTGGCTCCCTCCCCACACTTCTTAAGTGAAGTTAAAGGTGGTACTAAAGGTACTGAAAGGATCTGATAGCACATTCTTCCCATTGCATTGAATATCCAAGCAAAGCTCCGGGTAATGTAATCGGCTTAAAAAAAAATTCTAGAGATAAAATCACTTTTCTCCATTTGTCCAAGTTAAGCTAGCAAACAAAAAGCAAGGTTGCTTTTGCAGCTATCACTTGATAGGCAAGCTGTTTCACCTTCTCAAGAAAAGCAGTTAATTTGTATCTGTATATTACTGATTTTTGTTTAACATCATGTACATAACATGAGTATGTTTGAATATCTAAACTTTTTAATTGTGATGTAGGTTTTAATGTTGATGTTACTTTTGGTAAATGTTACTTGCCGTTGACTGAAATACATTATTTTAAGATAGCTGCTTGATAAAGCATGTTGACATTAATATTTGGTCAGGAGTTAAATTTCCTTCCACACCTCATGACACTGGGCAATTGCATGGAATTCCTTTAGTGACATCTTCTCAGAAGTGTAGCAGAGTATATTTAGCTTAAAAACTTCTTTTGCTTTTTTTTTTTTTTTTAATATTGTTTTTAGTAGTTTCCTATGTCGTTTTTAGAAGTTTGCTTGGTTTTGGTGGTATGTAGGGCTCTGTTCATGTTACTGAAACTGAGGGCGATGTTGGCTATCATAGCATCATTCTATGGAGGAAAAAAAGTAGTATGGATAGGTAAAACCCAAGCACATTAATCTGGTCATTGAACTTAAAGGGATAAAGACAGCACGAGAGTAATGGCGTTTTTATTTTAAATGAGAAATCAAAATATCCCTTTCAGTTAATCTTGGGAACTTGTATTGGCTGAAGCAGGTAATTAAACCACTAATTTTAAAGCATCATCACAATATGGCACGAAGCTACAATACAGCAATGACCATTTTTAAAAAAGCAGAAGGGAAAAGGTATGTTGATTGGATATAAACTGATTAAGAAGCTGCCTTGGAATTGGTTGTTCTGACCATCCTTGTTGTCCTATCATGAAAGGAGGAGAGTTCAGTAATGGTTTAACTACAATTAAATCCCTCCCCTTTCTTTATGGAAACTCAACTGTAGGCATTTCAGCATTAGCCTAAACAATGGTTTTGAATATGTTAAGCCCCTAACAATTAGGGAGCAGTTTGGGGCATTGAATAATGTGGAATGATGCAATTGAACCTGACAGCTTCAACAGTCAGCCTACTCATGGGACCTGAAAGTTGTTCACACTTGGTTTCATCTCTCATCACACGCTGAGTATTAAAACCTTACTGGTGTAGAGCTGAGACAGAAATGAGGCCTGTTATCAGAAAATATTTCAGAGCATAAAACTTGCGAATCTCTGAGCATGCCAATTCCCCTGTTCCTTTCAAGTTTTTGAGACCTGATGCAGTTGTATGTGACTGCGCACTGTTGCGTTCCTCTTTTTCCTTAAAGAATATTTAACTTCTGAAATTTTGGAGTCAAGTAAGCTAAATACAAAACAGTTTTAAATATTTGCCAGGATATTTTTATTTAGCAAAGTTGAGTTAACTTGGAAACATAATTCTTTAATTAGAGGAATACCCTCTAAGACTTCCCTACGCTGGAGGAAGTGTTCGTAAGCATCAATCAAGGATCAGTCATTTGCTCTTATTGGAATGGGGCATTCTGTGAATTACAGTGTATCTTCTTGCTGTGCTGCTCTGCTGCTTATTGCTTTACTGATTTATTGAACGTGCTATAAATGAAAGTAGTGTATTATATACCTCTAGATGGGCTTAAATCCTTCTGCTAAAACCTTCATAAGGAAAATTTGCAGCCTTTTCAAAATAAATGCTTAGTGGTCTCTTTATTCGTACATTTTGATCGTGTGTTGTGTTGACTGAATCAGTTGAAACAAAGAATGCTGTGGCTTTAGAAGTTCTGGATTTTAGAGCATGTTTCAGTCCTGTGATCTTAATGTGTATTGACAGGATGATTGCGCATTTTTAATAAATGCTTGCTACAGCTTGTTTTGGCTGCGAGTGAAACACTGAGCTCCTATTTCACCTTTAAATAATGTAGTACCCCTCCACTTCCTCTACTTTCTTGTCAGATGAAGTCGTCCCATACATAATAAAGCTTCACAAATCGTTATTCTTGTCATCTTACATTGCCATTTAAAAAAATATTAATTTTTTTTTTTCATTTTCCTCCAGCTTACTTGAACATTTTTGTTAACGTGACTTTTCCTTTGAAGAGTTGCATAGGATATATAATGTCACTGCAACTTCTGCAGTTCTGGCTTGTTGTAGGACACCTTTACTATTATTTTAGAGGTATAAATGGGGTTAAGTTTAGGGTGAACCACCACTTGTGAAAAAATCAACTTAGATATTGTTTGAATCATGCTAAGTCTTTTGATCTGCTATATCAGCTCACTTGGCAAACATTGTTTAATTCCTTTGATGTCTTCTGTTTTGTGGTGTGATGGTTACTCAACAGACTTTAGCAATGCCTTTAAAGGTACTTAGATACTTTTTAGAATGTTCTTAGAGCTTTAGGGGCATGTTTCTGTCAAATAAACATTTATTCTCTGTGCTGATTATAGCTGCCCTGCCGTTATAAATTAGTATATAGTTGCTATTTTACACCATCAAGCAAGCTGGTAGTGAATTACACAGAATGAGGGTGAACACTACTGCTTCAGTGTAAATTCTCAGTGGAATTACAAAAAATCTTTTATGGAAGTATCCTAACGCTGAGCACAAATAACATATTTGTAGTATAAAAGCTAACAGATAATATTAGAACGTATAATCTCAATCCATTTGTTCACGTGAAGAAGGGTACACAAATTCTTAATTTGCTATTCTTGTCTCTTAGATGTGGAAACAAGTAATGTTGTATCTTACAATGTGCTGTTCTGTAAAGTTTCCTCAGTGAAATAAACAGGGTTTTTTTTTGTCTGTTTGTTTTTTTTGGAGAGGAAAGCAATGGAAGTTTGCTGATGAATGATAGTAGTCAACTGGGAGTTTCGCAATAGGAATTTGTTAAGGGAAATAGCAGGAGTTGCATACTATTGCCTTCTTCAGCAGTTAAGTGTCAGAGTCCCACCATGTACTGCATTTCTGGAAGATGTTCTATCAGTAGGTGGAAGCGCCTGCTTTACTTAGCACTAATTCAGATTAATTCTACTGGAGACACGCAGTTGTGCAAATACAGAAATAAAAGCCAGATTTGAAGTGAAACTGCAATTCCGTGTCTAACTGTTTTGCACATACCTTTAAAATACGAAGTGAGAAAACCCTCATCATTGTAAGTAATTACTTGTGGCTTTTTCTAACTTTGTGACAGTAGAAGAATGCAAGTATCAGGGAAAATTTCTCACCAGTATATAGTAAATAAAGCATCATTGAAAACAGTTGTGTGAATTCATAAAAGTCCATTCATCAAGTTTAATATGTTGGCTGAAAGCCAAAACTTAATGGTAGTGTGTGATTCTTTCCAGAGACATAGTTTATACTCTGTAATATTTTGCTGTAATAACCAGTATGTTTCCCTCGTCTCTTGTGTGCAGTTATACATGTCAAAATGTCCCACAAATTGAGTTCCTTACTGATCACCTTTTTTTTTTTTTTTTTTTTTCATTTTTGAAAAAAGTTTGCTTTGTAAGGGTCGTTTACATTTTGTTAAAAGCTTCATTCTGCAACTTGTGATTGCACTCGTTGTGTATCTGCGATTTTGTGCCTCTGAATCTTGCAACCTTTTGTTTGTTCGGAAGCAGTCCTTTTGTCAGGTGGGGAAATGCCTTCTTAATAAGCAGCAGCGCCTTTTTTTCTTTGATTGGTTGTCTCCAACTCAGCATTTGACACAAATCTTTTCTTCGAAAGGGAAAAAGCATAAGCAGCCAAGGAGGAAGGTATTTTTATTGCATTGGATTATGCAAGATTTTGGCCAGCCTCCTTAGCTTCATCTGTTTAAGGGTTCATTTTCGCTTGTTTGGCACAAGTCCCAGCAGAGACCTTCAGAATTGTGGTTAGCAACATGAATGAACACAAACTTTGGGAGCTCTTCAATAAGTAGAGCTGGCCAACCGCCAAAAATACAGTTCCTTATATGGGGTCAGGGCAAAGCTGTGATTCGTTGAGCCCCCTATTGTATAGAAAACATACTTGTAATGGCTGTTTGCGTTCTTTAAAATAAAAACAAAACAAAACAAAAAAACACCAGGCTTCCAAGTCTATCAAAATAGGAAGTAACAAAATAGTGTGCAGGTTTTACTAATGACGGAGCAGAGCAAAGGAAATATGGCTCTGTGTAGTTAAACTATAGAGCTGAAAGTTGGACCTTTTGACCTCCACAGCCGGCTTGTGATGTAAGGAACCCAGGCATTTGTGAGACATCTGTTGTCTACCTGCCCTTATTTTGTAAATGGTTTAATAAGATTAAATAATTAGGAGGATAACCACATGGTCGCCATGCTACTAAGTCCTAGTGTTGAGTGCATACTTCGGGACTGCAGGGTCTCTCCATCCTCTTCTGTGTCTGTTATTTAAAATGCAGTGTAGTTATTTTCAATATTTGCTAGGGTACGTTTGTTATTAGTGGTTTTTTTTATCAGCATATCTATAAAGAGCGCACTGCAGTATCTGGTGTATTTTAAAAGTACTGCAATTCTGTTTCTGTGCTCATCAGGGGAAAATGTTTTTTCTGTTAAATGCTCACATCTTTGTTTTTAAAAAAATTCAACTTAAAACAAGCAAACAAGCACCCAATAAAACAAATTGTTGTGCACTAGGCAGACTTTCTCTTCACTTTTAAAAACAGTATTCAAGTTTTATTTGGTTTCTTGCAGGCAAACACCCTACCTGGATCTTCTATCAGTCTGCCTCCGTCCCACATGTATGGCAATAGGCTGAATCCAAATTCAGCAATGGCAGCACTTATAGCTCAGTCTGAGAACAGCCAAGCAGGTAAGCTTCCTGGTGGTAGTGAAAACACTGACACTTTACAAACTTGAGAAACTCAAGTATTTGTAAGAAGACTGTACGATTTTAGTTTTGAACTCTGCTCAACTTTTGGATATTGAGTCTGTTTAAAGTTGTTCCGTGTTGCAAATAAATTCTTGGTAGTTCAGAGCAGCTTTTTTTTTTTTTTTTTTTTTTTTTTTAACTTTCTGAAATGTAAATGTTTAAGCAGAGCCATCAGCAGGCAGGAATGCAACAATGTCTCCTGTGACTTCGGTGATTGATGTGTTCAGTTCTTAGCTCTTTGCAATGAGAGCAACACAGCTCTGGGTTTTGTCGTGAATAGTTTAAACCTCTATTTGCATAATTCATGAAATTGCATTACATACAACTTCGTGTGAAAGAGATCCCGTTAGAGAACTTCTACAGCATTCAATAATCTTGTGAATATTTACCAATTGACATTTTTGTAACATTTGGGTTCCTCTCCGGTTTTAATGAGCCACTGGATTTGCTTTGTTTCATTCCATCCTAGGGATTTGTTGACATGTCGTAGTAGTCATGCCTGTTTGGGGGAAGGGAATGAGTTTAGCAGTTTACCAAGAATGGATCAGTCATGTCTTTGCCCTCCAAGAGGTCGGGGGTCACTTGACTCAGAATAGGGGGAGGGCAACCTTGAAGGGGGCAGATAGGGTTATTTTATTGAGAGGCCATAGGGAAAATAACCCTTTTGAGTCCTTCCAAGCAAAACGTTTTCGTATATTTAATGAGGCCTTTTTTGTTTGTTTTACTACATTTTCAGCAAGAGACTTTCCTATGCTTCAGCTTATAAATAGGAATTTGTGAAATAGACACTTTCATAAAGTTTTCAGTAAATGTGCAGAGTAGCACGTGCTTGTTAGATGGTAGTGGTAAGTTTAGCACGTTTCCTATTTTACGAGTTGTTTTGGGATGCAAAGTGTTAAAAAAAATACAGAGCATCAGGATTTGCTGTGATAAGCATACAGATTAGCTGTCCACAGCTGTGATTCATTACTTTCACCGTAGAAATTAAAAGTGGCTGAGGGGAGGGTACTGCAAATGCAAACCACGCTTCTGTGCTGTAAAACTGAAAGGAATGAAAGAAGTGAACATAATCCATGGCCTGGTACAGCCTCAGAAATGTGTAAGGACAACACCTTACACGCTGCAGTTCAGCAATCTTAAACTAGTTACGGCTTCGCTCTTCAGTAGAAACTGTGGATAGAAGTTAAGATTTAAGATATTTTTACGATATCTACATCAGCTTTAAAACTCTTATCTAAGAAGAGTCGATTTATCAGCTGTGAAATATTTACACTGCAGATCAAGATGTGGGAGATAACGGCCGAAACCTTGCTGGCAGAGGAGGCTCGCCCAGAGGAAGTCTCTCACCACGGTAAGCAGCATTTACTTTGCAGAGCGCAGGCAGAGGAAGTGCTGTATGGTCTGGAAACCTTACTGCCTTTTTGCTTGTAGTATGTAAGTGTTTTAAAAGCCTGTGTGTATAAATGTAGTAGAAATGTACATCAAAAAAGGCTAGTGTGTACAAATAGCTAAAAACGGTCTGTAACTTACTTATAAGCCTGATTTTTCTCATATATGAATGAAGGACTTACGAAATGGAGACTGGCTTTAAGGGGATTTATTTATCATTGAAGGCATGCGTACTAATTACCTGCTGAGTTTTGCTACCATCATTGTATTTTTATTCGCATCGCAGAGGACCCCAAAGCCCACAGTCTTGCAGAGACAAAGAGCACAGTTAGAAGGCTTGGAGAAATTAACTGCTGGTAAATTCTGAAACAGATTCCCCTCAGCACAACAAATACGCAGTAATGCTCTGTCGGGGGAGAGTGCCTTTTTTGTTGTGCTGCAGTTCACCTCTGCTACAAAGGGCTGATGTAAGCATTCTGCTGCTGGAATTGCAGCAAGTTATTTTAGTTTAAAATATTGACTGTTAAATTTCAGAAATGTGTTTTTAATAACATCAGTGATACTTTCGATTTTTTTCTTAATTGAATCTTTTTGTCTAAAGGGCTTTGTTTTCCATTCTGGGTCCCATATTGGTTACTCAATATAGCGATATCATCGGATTATTAGTGTTATATTGACTGAGGGACTGAACATAGGGATTTTATCTTGGAAGGAATTTTAGGATAGCTAAAAAATGGTAGTTACAAAGATATAGCGTTGTAACAATTTTGTTACAGCGTGTATTTATTATACTTTCTATAAATATCACCGTATTAGGTAATTTAATGTACATGTCTTTTTGTTGATCTTCTGTTATTTTCCTTAATTAGTAAGACTTCTTGTTGCATAGAGTGAGAATGTCCATTATAATCCTTAACTAGTATCACTTATTTATGAACTGGCTTTTACATTTTCTAAGACATGTTACTTCTAAAACAATAAATAGAGAATTTATGAATTAGATTAGACTCTGTTCTCTAACAGATACTTCTATTTATATTACCATATAAATATTTGCATAAATAATGACGATGGCTATATATATAATATATTCCTAGAAGTAAGTTAGAGATTTTTGCAAAGGGAAGTGCTCAGCAATTAGGAAATTCCTGAATGTCAATATTACGTAATCATTACTGCATACGTGGTAGTTCCAAGTTGCAGTGCTTACTTAGGTTTGCAAAGGCCAGGTCATCCTGCGGGCTGAGTTGTGTTCAGGCTGGCTCTGGGTAGATTATTTTGGAAACCAAACTTCTTGAACATGTTTTTAACACGTATTTATAGTGCTTTGACAGAGCATATACTCAGTATATGTGTGTGTAGTCCTGCATGTGATCAGATTTCAGCTGATTTTCATGAGAATGGCAAAGGAGAACGGCTTCGTTTAGAAGCTGTCTGGGTCCCAAATTCCCCAGCGTCCTTCAATAAGTGAAAAACAAAACAAAACAAAACAAAACCCTTCTATAATTCTGAAATGGAAAGATTGAAAAAGTCAGCTTGAAATATCTTGTGTTTAAAAAAGAAGTTCAGTAGGCAGCGCCTTTCAGTGCTGTTCTGCAGTGCGTTTCTGGCTTTGTAATATTTCCAGTGCTCAGTGATCTGGTGCTGTTGTAAACAGTGTGCAGATACTTCTGAGATGTTTAGGTAATTCCCCGCTGTCCTGAGCTGAGTAAATAATTCTGGTTACTTAAAATATGATTTATGAGATGGGAAGCTGACTTCAAAAATCCGCTATTTAAATCTTTTTAATGTTACCTATATTATCTGTTACGATGATTTTTTTCTGTGAGTTCTGACTCTTCCCTTTGAAGCTTATGAAATTTGAAAATCACATGCTTTTGGAAAAGAATCATAATTTGTAAGCAGTTGTTTAAAACAAAAATATTTGCAGGAACAGTTGTTTGCTGTGGATGACAGCAGATTGCAGCTCTCTGAGAAGATGCATGTGGTGCATGAGCGGTACAGTCCTTTGAGAAAGGACCCTTTGCATGGTTATGTTTTTGTCACCCCACTGTAATCACTGATGGGTGTTTAAGCTTTCACATTTAAAATTTTCCTATCTGTAGTATATGGGAATGTATGTTACATGTAAGTGTATTTGGGGTGGGGGAGCTGTTTCCATTTTGCAAAGGAAGAGCTGCTTTTCCCAAGGTAGCACTTAAACTTTTTTTACCCAACACTTAACCTCTGATTTAAAAATCTGCTTTGCAGTATCTGCACTGGCGTACGCTTGTATGTCTAGGTGCAGTTCAGTTGTATTCCTTACAGTTAATACTGTAAAGAGAACGAGCAAGTGTACTGCAAACAAAACAATCAGTTGTGGAAGTAAGTAAGATGAGAAAATGAAATCAAAGAGGAAATGCCGTCTCAGTGGCAGCACCAAAGCAGGGCGTACAGCACTCTTACAGTCCTACAGGAAACTGTCATCAAATGCTATATGGAATAAGGATTCGAATGTAGCATGCAGAAACTGTACCATACCAAAGGGATGAAGTGGAGGATCAGCTGGGAGAGGATGGGTTGGCTCATGTTGAGGTAGAGAAATCTAGATGTGTGTTTCTTTCCAGGGAAGGACTGCAGGGCTGTGTATTTATGCGGTGCTTTATTTCTGAGTTGATGGGGAAACCATCCTGAGCCCAACAAGCCTTTTGTTGTTCATCTACAATTCAAATGGAGTAATCTATTAGGGCAGTGTTATGTGCTTTTAAATTGCATTGGGAAGTGCTTGGGTGCCTGTGTGTGTTGTTTGTTTGCTTGATGTAAATCAGCTGTGTGTAGAGTGTAGTGCATCTGTTTAGAATGTTTCTGCTGAAACCTTTATTATTTCAGCACCTCTTGCAAACATCTAGTTTTAAGGCTGGCTTGTTTTTTTACTTTCTCTGTGCTGAACTGTTGACCACTGTTGGGTTGTCATCTCTTGTCAAAAAGCACTACCTGGGTTACCCATTCACCAGACTTCTTTTAACAAGTGTTATTCTTTCATCCCGTATGCAAAAGACGAATTATTTATAAATACCTACAGAGCTCTTAAGTCACCTACTTAAAACCTTTTCTCATAAAAATCACTTTGCTCTGCTGCCTACAAAATGCTTGCCAGTCATTAGGTAGCTAATGTGCTGTGACCGCTGCTTATTGCACTGGTCATAATTAACACACCGATTTCCTGAGCTCTGTATGTTGTCCTGTACTGGCACTATGGTGGTCTTGTTGGTCAGTTTGCATCATGTAGAGCAGTACAGCTGTAATCCTGTGATGGGGCCAGTATTAATTGATACAACTAATATAATCCATATATATATATATGGATTATACATATATAATATATATATATACACACACACACATATATATATATATGTATATATATACATATATATATATATATAGCATCCCAAATCTCAACTCACTCCACTTGTTTTAAAAACAAATAAACCAAACAACCAACTTTGGTGTTGGCCCTGTCTGAGAAATGGAGCTACACAGACATGAATACACGAGGCCGGAATTGTGAGAAATACACTGCGCATCTGGTTTTGCTCACAGGTCAGAGTTTGCCCCATCCAATGAAAAAGGAGCCTGCTCGTAGGTCCTGAGGGCTCCCCAGCTTTAATAGTGGCTGTATGCTGAATATTTCATTTTCTCCTGAACGAGAAAAGACATGTGGCAAAGGGATTATTCCTTAAAATATGTGTGATCGTGAGTGGAGGAGGGGAGGGGGGAAGTACGTGAAGTGCACGCAGGACGGGCAGGAGGCAGCTTTAACTTCCGTCGTGCGCCTTGTGAAATAATGTTTGCATGTAAAAAACAGAAGCGTTTTTATGTGATTTTTTTTTTTTTAGAACAGTTTAGGCAGTGGAATTATATATGACCTTTCCATGTATAAGTGCCATTACTGTGATGACTTCAATAAGTGTCTTTTTATTTTCCCAATTTTCTCTTAAAGGTTTAAATTTTTCTTTAAATCTAGGTGATCTATATAGGCACATGTAATGGTTCCTGCAGGGAGTGTTGTGTAATTTAATGCATTGTTTTTTGTCAGTTCGATGCTGCTTAGTCTCTATGCAAGAAGTTGTTGTGTTTTCCCACTATAAGCTGTCATGTTGTAAAATACTGCGTTGTTTTTTTTTTTATTATGAAACTCTTGGCAGTGAGAACCAGGAGTTCATGGGCTTGTGATGAATTAACTTAGTCTTGGAAGTATAAGATTCGTAGGTGCTAAGGTTTGATACAAGCTTTAAAAAACAAAATCTTCAACAGGTTTTTGCTAATACGTTTCCTTAAGTCACTTTCTTTAAACAACAAATTGCAATATTTTCAACAGATCCCCTGTAAGCAGCTTGCAGGTCCGCTATGACCAATCAGGAAACAGCTGTGGGGACAGTTTGCCCCCGGTAGCAGCCAGCATAGAACAGCTTCTGGAGAGGCAGTGGAGCGAAGGACAGCAGTTCTTACTGGAACAAGGCACCCCCAGTGACAGTAAGTACTCCCATTCTGATCCGAGACAGTCTGTTACCTGTGTTACCCATAACTGCCACGCAGTCGTTGTCCAAGAGTTTTATGAAGACTTATTTTCTGTTAGAAACAGAAATACGAACGTCGTGTTGAATTACAGCGTAGATGTTAGCGTGACGGTGGATTATAAGAGAAGTCTGTCTTTACATTTTTACAAATGGGGAAATTGTGTCAGGCCAGAGGAAGTGCATTGTAGATCCAGCTGGTTGGCTATGGAGTTTGGAAACATCCTGCACTCTTAGATCCACTGCTGCAAACTCACAGAGTGCAGAGCTCTTAGAGACTATGGATTAATAAATCACAGTTTGTTTCATATAATACGATCTACACTGGTAATTTTTTACTACTAGATTTAAGATTAAACTGCCATTTCTGTTGCTGTGTTTTTGAAAGATACATTTACAAATGTTGGGCAGGTTGTCCTGCTGTGTTTTGTGTCTCTCAGGAAGTCCTCTAAGTAAGTACATTGTTTTTTCCAGTTATGTTCAGTAGCTTGGAATAGTCTCAGAGTGAATAGTGAAGTGCAGAAGGGATGAGTAGATCACTTGGATCTCGATATTCCAGAGGCTGTCAGTATCTAAGGCAATGATTGAATATATTAAAAAAAAAAAATCCTGTTTGTTTTTTTTTGAGTTATATTTTATTGAATGTGTTACTCTTCTTGATAGTAGTGTAAAGTGGTATCTAGTTGGTATTTTTATGAATGGTATCCTGACAAAAATGCTAATTGTGAGGAAATTCATGCAGGGATAATCCTTTAAACATGATAGCTGGAGGACAGGTTTAGCTAAGTCTTATTGCATCTCATTTGGGCTCACTGAGGGTTCCTTTGTATGTTCTTGAAGAGGAGGGATAAAAGCTAAATCCTTGGGAAATGACCAGATGTGCCTATACCGGTAGACTTATGTCTGTAGTAGGCCCAGAGGTCATGTTAAACAAATACAATTTAGAATTTAAAAAAGAAATAAACGGCTGTCCTTGTGCCTTTACAGTCATACTCTAATGCTAGTTGGGAAATCCACATTCTGGAACAAAATCAGAGTTTGAGGAAAGTGAGCTTGCTAAAATATCATGTTAGTGCAGAAGATGATGCCCTTTATCTGGAGGGGGGAAAAAAAAAAAAAAGGAAAAAAAAGAAGGGGGAAAAGGAAAGGGGGTGGTAAGTGGAGTGCTCACACAGTGCTCCCTGCTGGGTGATTTGTAGATCGCCACTCAAAGCGAATGGGGCAGCGCTGCCTGCGAGGTGGGTCGCGGTAGCTTAACAGTGGGCGAGATCTTGTCCTTGTTAATCTAAGTTCAGGTATCAGTGCACAGCAGGTTAAAATAATAATTCCATCTTCACAAACTCCTGTTTGTTTTTACGTAGGTGTGGCTGGTGGCTTGTATCGTTACTTGAATGCGTATTTTCCAAACATTTCCTGTTTTGATGACGTTTAATATTTTAATACGACACCTGAAATAGAATTTTCCCAATTAAGCTCTCGACTTCTGCTGCTAAAATAGTACTGGTTTTGTATTCTGGTTGTGGAGTGACATTGTTGTGTACTTAGATTTAGTCAGTGTCAGCCCCAGTGCTGAGACTCCATGTGTAGTAAGGTGGTGTGGGTACAGCACACCATTACTATCTCATGCTACATACTTTTTTCCACACTTCAAATTGCACAACATTGGTCCAGTTAAAGTCAAATTTGTCGTCATCTCTCATTGATAATGTTGCCTTTGATTTCACCTATAGTTCTATTTGCTTGTCCTATTTTGTAATATATACATTAGCTTTATTCATTTTCTAAACTTCAGGGGCTGCGTTGTGTCACCATGAGTGACTTTTTACTGAAAGAAGAAAAACTCTGCGGTCACGAAAGATAACATCCATGTTCTTATCTTAGTTTTAGGAATGCTTAAATCATTGCACCAACTTCAGGTTGAAAACAGAAGATTGGAAGAGCAGATCAAGAATCTGACTGCTAAAAAGGAGCGGCTTCAGCTTCTCAATGCACAGCTTTCGGTGCCCTTCCCAACACTGACTTCAAATCCCAGCCCTTCTCATCAAGTACACGCATTTCCCATACAAGCAGGTAAGTGGAGTATGGAAGTGTGGAAGTGATTAGAATGATTTATATGAAATAATGGCACATGCCATTGATGGCAGGTATTATGAGAACAGAGTAAGTACTTCTTGATGTGGGGATTAAAAAAAATACCTCCGATGTTTAAAATCAATTGGAAAATATGTATAAACTACTTGATTGAGCACAGTTTGTTTTTCTTTTTGTTTTTCAGACTGAAGTAGTCTGAAGCACATCTGCTTGAATGTATTGATTCACTAATTGTGTAGTTAATGTTTTACTGTTCAGCAGTGATTCTGAGGTTGACTTTGCATTTTCTGTGTTTGCCTCTGGCATTATTTTGAAATAATTATTCTGAATCTCTTTACTTGATACCGAAATTTAATCGCTGTGTGTCTTTTGCAATAATTGCTTTAGCACCTAGCACCGATTCCTTGAACAGCAGCAAAAGCCCTCATCTGGGAAACAGTTTTTTACCGGACAATTCTCTTCCTGTGTTAAATCAGGTAATACTTCTTTCTTCTAAACTTAAACTTGTTACAAGTTAACTCATCGTAGTCATTCTGTTTTGCTGCGATGTGGTATTTTAAGCAGCTGAGAGGGTTTTGCTGTTTGTTTTTACACCAGGAGATAACCTCCAGTGGACAAAGCACCAGCAGTTCATCAGCTCTTTCCACTCCACCACCTGCTGGGCAGAGTCCAGCTCAGCAAGGCTCAGGAGTCACGGGAGTTCAACAGGTCAATGGTGTGACAGTGGGGGCACTAGCGAGTGGTATGCAGACTGTAACCTCCACCATTCCTGCAGTGCCTGGTGTGGGTGGAATAATTGGAGCGCTGCCAGCCAGCCAGCTGGCAATCAATGGAATTGTAGGGGCTTTAAATGGGGTAATTCAGACCCCAGCAACAATATCACAGAACCCTTCTCCTCTCACTCATGCAACCGTGCCACCCAATGCAACGCATCCTCTGCCGACTACATTAAACAACAGGTAAGAATTTGCTGATTTATCTTTTTCTCGGTAGTGTCTGCTGTTCCTCAGTTCAGTTTTATTTTTTAACTGTCTCTATAAAAAAAAAAAAAGGTACGTTTTCTTCTCAGCCTGCAGCCGTCAAACTGATTTGTGAAAGAAAGTAAGCGTGAATAGTTATGTTAAAGATGCTTTCTGTTTAGCTTTTGTGAATCATCGCTATGTCCTTTCATTTCTGTTTGTTTTTTTTTTTTTTTTTTTTTTTAATAGTCGTGTTCTAAAACAAATGAAATTATGCAGATGTGTTTCAGATCTATTTTTAGTTCAGAAAACAATATTCTTTGTCTTGCCAATTCTTCTTCCAGGATTCAAGTAGCACTGGGAGAGCTACCGTTTGTTGCAGTTGTGGGGGGTGGAGGGGAGGGAGAGGGGGATTAGTATATGGTCGTGTAGTTAGCAAGAGAATGGGCACAGCTAACCAGAGCAGTGGTGCAGCTGCATGGGTTTTTGGTGTATGTCTCCAAATTAGTTTTTTCAAGTCATTTTCTTAAGGATTTTTAAATGTGTAAAAGTTCTGTGTCTGAGTATTCATGACAACCCTTTTGCCAAAAGCAGACAAAACTGCTGCTTGATATGCAAGGTAAATGGGTAACGAAAGGAGAGAGCTGCTTTACAGGAAGGCTTTGGGCTGCTTGGTCTGGGAGTGTTTTGGGGTAGAGCAGAGCCAGGGATAACTCATTCATGGAACTTCTGATAACTACTGCTTCCCTTCCCCCCCATCCCTTGCATTACCTTTGCTTACAAAGGAGAAATACAACTATCTGTAGGAAAAATGCCCGCAAACAGGGAGTGAATTACTTGTCTTTGAGTTTATTTTTTGGAGATTATGTTGGATTACCTCCCAAAAAAGGGAATGTGATTGGAATGGTGCAAGGGATTCCTGCTTCTGTAGCTGCTTTTTCTGGTTTCCTTCCTCACTGTTCCTTGGGCAGTTTGTGAATGTTCTTGTACAGTGTTGCTGCCTGGTATTGCTTCAGCAGGCTTGTAAAACCTGATACTTCCATGTGTACTTAAATGCTACAGTATTTTTACTGAGGTTATTGTGGGTTGCTCAGTTGTTTGTTGTTTTTTTAGTTTATGTTGTATATGAACATAGCATTTCATAGATTAAACAACAGACGTTTCCTTAAAGAGCAGGTATTTTCATTTTATTTCTTATTTTTTCCTTTCTTGTGTATCAGATCTTGGAGGAATACAAGAATTTTCATTTACCTTCCCCAGAAGTGTGAGGAGTCCTTTGTAGTGAGAAAGTCTCGGAAAAGTCAGTAATACTGACAAGTTGTGTCATGCTTTCTGCTTGCAGGTAGTGCCAGGACACGCTGGTCGTGCTGGTGTTGCTCACATGCTTTCTGTTACTACAAAGATAACTTGTTTCAGTCCGCAGTGCAGAAGTTGTGCTGTCTCTCTTGCATCCTTCCTAAGCGCGGTCCCCATTGAGCCGTGTGTGCCCTCGGCAGCGCTGCTCTGGTGCTGTTGGCCAACTCTCACCCCATCTTCTGCCGTAGTCTGGAATATTCCCGTGATTCCCTGCCCTACTGCAACAAGTTTGGGATGTGTAATTCTGCCAGCGTTTCCTTTCCTCTGTTCCTCCTGTCAGCATTTTGATTTCTGTGTTTCTCCTTTAGCACGATCTCTTTCTGCATTGCTCCCTTATTAATTTTACTCCGGTTTTTACACAACTCTGCTTTTTTTGCTGGGCTGTTTTTGAGGTGTTGTTGTAATTATCCTCCATTTTCTATGAGTTTTCACTGTTTCTGCTTTTGTATTTAGAGGAAAAAAGTTGAGGCCAAGCAAGCACTAAGGCTTGCTAGGGCTAGAATGATTGCTGTAACAGTACATGCATTCCTTGTTCCTGTCTCTGCAGTTACTCATTTGACAACATTCTTGAAAAAAATATAAAAAAACCAAACCTTTTTTAAACTAAAACTAAGTTGTGAGAGGATTCTGGGATGACTTTGGATGAATTAAAAATGGGAAAAAAAAAAAAAAAAATCTGTAAGTATTTTCCATTGGCTGAGATCACTGTTTGTGAAACAACATGGGACAGCGTTTGTTCCTCCTGCCCTGGAGGCTGGTGCTGTTTCAGTGGATCTGACTGCTGGGCAGTGCTAAATTCCTCTCGCTATCACTGCCCTTTGAACTGCGTGAGTGGGAGGGGTAAATCGTCAAAAGCACAGGCTGGCCTGAAGGGCTGCTGCCCTGCTGTTCGCAGCTCTCTGAGCGTGGTTGATGCTGTGGTGGCAAACAGTATCGGAGCTGGCTGAAATCCCTGTTCCCAAGATGATGGAAACTGAGAACTCAATCCAACTTCCTAACTTTTTTTTGTATTGCTCTATAATTACAAGACCTCCCAGATGTTCCTGTACATCGCTACTTACGGTCACTTCCCCAGCTCCAGAATCTGCTCAGTTTCATGTGAGAAACTCTACGTATTGTTCTCACTCACACAAGCTCTCTGTTAACTGTGGGACATGGGGAAGTATGAAAACACTGATTTACACACTCCTGTTTGGGAGAGTTTCAAATTATAGGTAAAAGCCTACGTTCATTCAGTAGAGAAAAATACTCAGCCTTTCTCTGGGGGCAAATAGCTTAATGGAGATTGCATGCTACCAGGTGATTAACTGATCTGAGGGAGAAGACAGGACTGTTTCTGTACATGCCAGCAATCTGAGAAGACTGGAGCATAGTGAGTTGCAGACTGATCAGAGACCTTTCAGTGAGGAGCAAAAGATGCAAAATTTACATTCCAGACCGATCTGATTTGGAGAAAGCTCTGTGGTGAAATGCAGTGAGCTGCCTCTTCCAGGATGCTCAGGAGCCACACAGCTATTCTTCAGCAGTGAGGTTTTGTATCTGGATGTGTTTCGGCTGCTGCTTGTGAGTAGTTCTCTTAGGTGCCTCCGTAGAGCAGGAAGGGAAGGCAGAATGGAGAAAGGATGGCAGCAGCTGGGAAAAGATAAGTGCTAAGGTAAAACAGAAAAGGAAAAAAAAAGTTTTTTTTTTAACAGTGGGAGAAAAGAAAACCCAGCAGAAAAGACTCCAGTATAGGAAAAATGAGGTAAAAAGAGGAAAACAATGATCATACTAGTCAAGCAGAAGATACTTATTTTTTGCTGCTCTTACAAACATTTTGGCGACAGTTGAATTTAAAACTGAATGATTTCTAATAATTGGTGTTGCCATTTGGAAGACAAATACATGTGGGGAAAAACAGTTGTATCTTATTCCTCTTAGGTGGTGTGCTTTATTTTTTCGTGTCGCAGTCAGGAGGGAAATCTGAGAGTTTCCCTGGAGAGGTGAAAATAATCTAATAAACATAGCTTGAATTACTGGGAAACAAATAGAACACCAAATGGTCTCCACCATTATGTCACCTTAAATCCCTGGCATGACTGCAGCTTGAATGTTGTGTACACTTCTGATTGTGCAGTTTCTTGAAAGGATACAGTGCATCTGTGAAACCGAGGTTAATCAGAGGCAGAAGGCTCTACAGAGCACACGAGATCAGGAGAACTGATTTCTCGGCTTAGGGAGAAGACCATTGCAAGAAGAGCTTCGAGAACTTGGAGAGATAACGAATGTTGTGCTGGTGACTGTGGGAAATGTAGTGCAGCCCAGCGTTTCCCACAGCTCTGAGGTCATCCAGTGAAACGCGAAGCAAGGTTGATTTGTCACATGCCCTGTTCCAGCAATAGAGAAGGCTATGCTACTGCTAGTTAGCTGGTTAGCTCCAACTAAAAGGCAGAAACATCAAGGAACGGGGCTGCAGTGTGCCGATGTTGTGGGGAGTCAAGACAGAGTGTGCCCTGAAGACTTAGCAGCCTGACTGTGCAGATGCATGGCTGATTTAATTTCTTACTACTGATCACAGCCAGCAATCCTCTTGTCCTGCTGGTCATCCTGCACACAGCTTCATGCTGGTACCAGTGCTTGTGCATTCACACAGTAACCTCCTCCACGTTAACGGATGATCTTGCAGTGCATTTTGTGTTGGCTTAAGTTTCAGCTCGATTCCCATGAGATGCAGCTCTTTGTGCGAGAGCGAGGGCCAGGGGAGGGACCACAACGGAGAGCTGAAAGGGAAATACTTAACCTTTCAGCAGCAGGATAAGCTTAGTAAGATCAGCTTAAACCAATCACAAATCTACACCTCCGTAATTTGGTGGGTGTTTTAGCCTAGTAAAAGCTAATGCTGGTACCAAAAGAATAAAAAAGGTCCAGTGTCTCCTTGGTTGTCTGTTCCAAAACCACCCTCATGCTGCTGGTCCCACAGTGAACTGGCACAGCAGCAGAAACCCTTCGTTTCCAGAGCAGTTGTCAGCTGGATCAGTTCCCTACTTGATTTCCTAAATTGCTGCAGAAAGTTTTGTTGGGGCAGAGAGAGGAATGTCACAGCCAGGTGCAGATGCTGCCAGCTTGATTCCATGGCAGCATCAGTTGATCCACTTCAGGGCTGAATGTGCTTGCTACATTACAGACAAGGTGTAGGCAACAGTGATAGATTTGAAAATGGTAAGAAATGAGAATTAAAAGGAAACCTGGACAAAGTAAATCTTAGCTTCTGTGCCTTTAAAAGCAAACAAGTACATATGCACAAACTTTATTGACTATTTTGTGGGTATCTAATAATGTTTTCAAAGAGATTTGGGAGGTGATGAATTTGACGAGTGTCGGTTCGTGTGAGGACACACAGAAGTCTGAGAGGAAAAGGCAGCTTACACTAACTGAAACGTGTGTGTCCTAAGACAATCCTGTAGAGCCTGTGGCTTGGGAGCAGGCATTTGGCAGTTCTGCACCAGAGTGGGACAACTTCAGAGCAAGGACAGCTCTGTACTGGCACTGCTTGGCTGTGGTCGTTTTCACTGCAGTTTAGAAGGTTACCAAGGCCAGCTGCCTGCTCTGCCTCTGCAGCACAGCAGCAACAGCAGGATGAAGGAGATGCCTTCTGTGTCAGGCTGCCACTGGCAGCACTTAATGATTTGAGTACTAATCAAATCGTTGATACAGCTTGCTGTGTGGTAGACAGCGTGTTTAGAAAAAGTAGAAGATTGCATTAGAAGAGGCAGATTGAGAAGCGGCTTGAGGGATTTGAATTTGATGAGAGTAGGTCAAAGAACTAAGATAGGAGAAAGGGCTTTGCTCTAGCATGACAGATGGGTGTGAGCCCGGCAATCCTTCCTTCAGTTGGGAAACAAATACTAGTTTCAGTGGCAGACATACAGCTTCTGGTAACAGGTACGGAAGTACTAAAGGCTGGCAAGAGCTGTCATAGGAAGGCTGTGTTCCTGGTGATTTGAAAAGTGGTAGTTAGTGTCCAAGTTTAAAATAATATGCACGTAGCAGTGTTAGGTCTGCCTACATCTACTGAGCTGCCTGATGTACAGGCAAGGTGTTGCCGTTGCTCAAAATAAATGAGAAGAAAAGGTGCATTAACTAGATTGATGGTGTCTGGGTATGTATCAGAAATGCAAATAATCACAATTGGACTTACGGAGTCAAAATGCTAAATAGGAACTGTCTACTTGTATAAAGATTTTCTTTGTTTCAATGAAATGCTGGTGTGAAAAATTCCCATGTTTTCATATGAGCTACAGTATCACTCTGTCATACCCTGCAGTGCCTCAGGACTAGGATTACTTCCTGACCAACAGAGACAACTTCTACTCCATCAACAGCACCAGCAATTCCAGCAATTACTAAGTACTCAGCAACTCACATCAGTAAGTTTTCCAGTTAATTATAACTTATTCTTCTTGTATAGCCTAAGGCATGAATAGATTCCCTACTCCAAAACAAACATTAGGAATGTGTTTAACTTGATATTACAGCTTTTGAAAATTTTCAGTTGTTTCAGTCTTTCAGGATGTCAGTCACACTACAGCTGCTGGGCTCCATGTATTGCTGTCAGAATTGCTCCCTGACCCCTTCAGTCCCGTTTTGCCCCTTGTGGGCCTGGTGCTTTGTGTCTCTCAGCATTTGTTGTGGGCAGTGGGGTCTGAGACCATTTGGTGGTTCTAACAATATGCAAAGTGAAGCTCTGTCGCCACTAGGGCTGCAGTGTGAAACATGTTGGGAATCACCACAAATTGTCTTTGCTCCCCTTTTCAGTAGAGGCACGTCATAGGTAACTGGTTTTGCTATTTGTGCCTTCAGTTGTGCACTGTTAGTACTGGTTTAATATTCTTCTCAGATATGTTTCTTTTGATAGGGACTTGCTGAAGCCAGCAGGCTTAGCTGAACTTCTGCTGAGCAACTGATTTCAGGAAGTTTATTAATAGACACTTTCTTCCCTTTCCTCCAGTCTTGTGGAACCTCGTTAGTGTAAAATAAATCAGCTGGGATTAGGTTAAGGGTTGTGCTGATGGAGGATACGCAAGAACCCAACGAGAAGATGTTACTCAGTAAATAATTTTTGGTTATTCCTCCTCCCTCTTCTCATTCCTCAAGGAACAACATCAGGCCCTTCTGTATCAGCTAGTACAGCAACACCACCACCACCAACACCACCATCAGTCTGAAGTACAGCAACTGCAGATTACTGGAGGAGCACAGATTCCCATAAACAACTTACTTTCAGGCACGCAGGCATCACCACTTAATGCAGCTTCTACCAACCCATTCCTGTCAATTCACGGAGATAATGCAGCTCAGAAGGTGACAGTAAGTATATTTCTCACCTCGTTTTCAATGGAAGCTTTGAAGTGCAGTTAATGAGCTTCAGAACTCATCCTGTAGGTGACAGACATCTTGTAGATGCCTTGTTGCACGCTCCTGCTTCCTGAATTAGGACTCCAGTGACTCCTGCCTTCCCCTTGTAACACCATAACCCAGTCCTCAGCCCTCCTCCTTCCCCAGCTTTGCATGTTGTCCTGTCGGTCCTCCCTGTTACCACTTCACTTGGAGAACTTTTCCTCACCGGCCTGCAGGGGTTGGCTGACAGCTTGTGAGATGAGGAGCCCATTGCTGGGACAGTGAAATACGTAATTGGAGAATGGTTATGTGTGTCTTGGATCTGGCATGGGAAAGTGAGTCTGTACACTGGCAGACTAAGCAACTCCTCCTTTGCTTGTTACAGCAATAAAACCTTTCCTGGACAGAAAAAAAGGCAAGACATTTTTTCCAGCAAAGATGTTCCATTTTCTTCAACTTTTGCCCTGTAACCTCCATCCCCAAGGGACGAATTCTTTCTTTATTACTCTTCAAGGAGTGAAAGAATAGACTTCATTCTCTCAGGGTCATACAATTAAGATAAGAGAGGATGAAGGGAAGGAGCATATGGAACTTGTAAAATCAAGAGGAGTAGAACAGGAAGACAAAGTTCCAGTATTTCTTGGAGGACTCATGAAGTGGCAACAGTAGCAAGAAAAAGGAAGCTTGTCTGCAACAGTAGGTGGGAAGAGTTCGGGGCCGCATTGGCTGCCCCTCTGCTCCTTGTTCACAGAGCCTGAGAATACGTTGGGGGCACCGTGGGCAGCTGGGCCTTGGATGGTACTTACCCAGAAGGAAGAGAGAGACAAAAGATGATGAATTTTTGAGATGATTTTCCTAAATTCAGTTCCCTTCTGTTCAGAAATATGGGCCTTTGCTTTTATTAAGCTGTGTGGGTGTCATCATTATTGCTTTCCAGCCTGGTCCTTTACTGTGATGCTGCAGACCATAGTGCAACCCACAGTATAGGGTAAGGTCATCTTTCCTGGTCACCAACTGGAGGAGCAGAAGGGCTGTAATCACAGGACTTTGCTCAGTGCTTTGGCTCCTTTTAGAAATGTAAGAGTTGGTTCTTGTATGTTTCAAATTTATCTCCATTTTATGCAAATTGGTAGTGAATGAGGTTGAGACCATGCATTTGCTTGGCACCAGAGCAAACCATTTTATGTGATGGACTTGCTTTGAATGGTTTGAAATGGCTCTTACTGGCTCTGGAGATGGTGGCCAGGCAGCAGTCATTTCACCAACATGCTGTTATATTTTTTTCTTATAAGATTTAGCTGTAAACAGTTCAAGGAAATCTGACAACATCTTCTAACTGAAACCCTTAGAAATATATACGTATTTTCTGAAATTGCTTTTTTTTTTTAATTTAAAGGTTAGATTTGAGAGAGATTGCATTTGATTGTTGAACTATTTTAATCCAAGAATTTAATGTAAACTCTCTGTCTGCAGAAAGTTTGGATGTTTCAACCTCACTTCAAATTGGAAGAGAGTTTTCAAACATCTCTGAGTGCTCAAAGATGAAGTGAGGCTTTTGCTCAGTTGGGTTCAGTATTTACAGGAAATGTCTTTCCCACAATTTATGAAAGAAACTCAACCGTGGCAGGGACAGAATGGAAACAGTATTTCTATGCTGTTGGAAAAGGATAGATTTTAACCCTCTAGGGGAACAGCGAAGGCCACCTGTTTTTCTTGACCATCATGGGGACACAAGAGCACACCAATAGCTGGGGCAGAAAGTCCTGTTGGAAATGAAAGCACAAGCCAAACTTGAGCATTGCAGTGTGAGCTCCAGCTGTGAGTTTTGCAAGTGTAGAACTGCTCCTGTAATTATTCTTTCCCACTTCTTATTCGGATACATAATCAGTCTTTGCTGTGCAAAAGTTCCCGACCCACTATTTAGATAGCTGAATTCACTTTACCTCGTCTGCTTTGTGTGCTGTGTATTTCATTTCTGCTTTATTTGCAGTTTGGCTTTACTTAGCTCTGTATTTTATAATCTGATTTTTAGAAGTATTTTCTCTTACACAGAGGCTCAATGATAAAACTGGACCAGTTGCATCAGAGAAGAGTTGACATTTGAGTGATACTTGAGAACTGCACGTCCTGCTGTGATAGCACTTCATCTGCCTGCAGACTGCAGCTTTCCTTTCTGCAGATACGAAGAAATGCAACAAGGAACTCTTACTGCACAGCAAAAGGTTAATAATTTTCATAAGGATATTTTTGGTAGGCTTTGATTTGCTTTCTTGTTGCACTAAAATGGATATAATTTTTAATGTTTGACTGTGAAATAGATAAAACTGCAAACCACAGTTATTTTGTCAGTCCAAAAATGGTAGTGAGTACAAGTTAAACCACAGAAAAACGTACACGACTTATCAGTGCTAATGTTAAACTCTAGAGGCTAGAGAACTGTCTGCAGGCACACGTTACCTTGATTTTGGAGCAGGAGGGTTTCTTTGTTTTGTTAATTAAAAAGCTCCACGGAAGCCCAAACGTAGCGTCTGATCTCTGCCGCAGTTGCAATCTATCCTTCAGACTAAGCTGGCAATGGCAGTCTGGACTTGCTGTTTGCTGTTTCCTTTTACACACACACACACACTCATTTGGAAATCTGACTCACGAGGGAATCTATTCTGAACTTTTATTCCTTTAAATTCCTGTTGTTATATAGTGGGAGTTTTTCCTGAGTAAGAATTACAGTATGGAATCCAAAGTTGATTAATTTTGGCGTAGGTTGTAGAGTGCTGAGGTTTTTAAAGGAACTGGTTTGGTTCCAGCAACAAAGTTTTCTTACCAGATGAGAAGGCCACACTGGAAGAATTAGGAGTAGTGTTTGGCCTAAACCAAGTGCCTGTTGCTACCTCCCTTCGTTGGAATGGCTGCCAACAGCTGACGATGCACTAGCCGTGTCCTTGTGAGCAGCAGTAAGAGTCGGTGTTGCACCAGCAGCCTTGTCCTTCTGCCTTTACTCCAAGTGTTTATACCACTGTAGATAGCTCAGGCAGATTGTTACCTGGGTCCTTTTCACTAATGAACTACCAAAAAGTGAGTGAGGGTTTCCCACTACAATTATCAATGGTCGAAACGGACGGGCTCGCGTTCAACGGTGGCTGATGTGATGGCGTGACTCGATGCAGGGTGGTGTTCAATTGGGGTAATGACCACTAATCAGTGCTACGGTGGGAATTATTAGGGGAAGAGACCCAGCTGTATTTAGACCTCCACTGTGTACTTATTTGGAAGAACATGTTAATTCTGCAATATGTTTCTTAGTTAAACATTGCACAGTTCTTACCTCATTTCTGTAAATAAAGTTTTGTGAATCTGTTTTGTATTGTGAAGAATTCATAAGAAAACATTGATATTTTGATTTGTAATATTTCTAATCAGTAGATTTAATTGAAGAAGTAAAAATAATTTATTTTTATATGTTTGGGGGAATTTTTTAAAAATGTCACAGATCACTTTTGTAGATACTTTACAAAAGTCAAACCGGTGGTTTATTTTACCCTCTCGCCCCACCGGTGAATATTCTGTAACAATTTGTACAAAAGGTAAGATGGAAATGTGCTGTTATTTTGACTAGGTGTAAAATTCCAAGTGTATGAAAAGATATGTACAAAGCTTTTGTTAATAAACTTTAATAATGTTTATAGTTGCACACTGGTTGTGTGAATGTGAGTCTTGCAGAAAACGCCGCCGCTGTGGCTAAAGTTGCTCTGGCTGCTACAACTCCATCCAGCAACTCTGCAAAGAGCTTTCTCAGTTCCAGCTTTCAGGAGCCACGGGTGGAGCTCCTTGCAGTGCTGCTTGGCTGCTGGCAGCCCTTTCTCCTTCACTCTGCAGAGAGTAGCTGCTGTGAAACTGCACAAGGGGTGAGAGGTGAGCTGCTGCACTGATGGCCCACGCTGATGCTGAGAGCTCCGTAGTGCCTGTGCTGAGATGATGGAGCGCTTTGGTCATTGCTGGAATTGCATTTTCTATAAAATGAGCTCACTTCTTTCCAGAAATTTTGTGTGCCGTCCATGCAGGTGTTGGTAAACACAGCAGGAGCTTCACTGAAGTTCCTTACAATTGTTTGTTCTTTGTGGCCCAGGCCTCAAACTGAGACAGCTTTTGGGACAAGCAGCTCTGAGCTGCTGCTGTCGGCTGTGCCACTTCTATGCTGCCTCCTCTGCTCCAGTTCTGAGGAGCAAACATTCCTATTTTCAAATGTGGAAAAGTGGAGTCCTGAAAGAAGGCTGGTAAGTGAACAAGCTCAGAATTAATAAAACATCTTTTTGTTAAAGCTGGATCACCACTAACCCTTGCCCATCTCAGTGGCTCTTTAGCAGCAGAGCCATCTAGGAAAGTTTCCCTTGTTGCTAACTGTTGATTGTGACTGTTCTGTGCAGTTGGGGCAGAGGCTGAGGAACAGTGGTTGTCACAAGCTCCACTGACTACGGACTGACAGCTCTAGAAGCAGGCACCATTTGCCCCCCTTGGGGAACGGCACTGCCCTCGTGCTTCTGTTGGAGCGGTCGGTACTCAGAGTTGTGGCATGTAAACTCTGGGCCCCTACATTTATGCTTCTTACTGCCTGAGGGAGGGGGAGAACAGCCCAAGGTGCACCCGCGTGCTTCCAAGTAATCCTGAGCACCCCTTCTACTGCAGTTGTGGAATTGAGCATTAAGTACCCGTAGCTTTATGGATCCTTATGGCAGAGATAAGTATCAGCCCCACAGTATCTTTTCCCTGCATTTTCTTCTAGAGGGACATGGTCAAGAGGGCAGTGTCCCTGCCTAGAGCAGGGAGTTGGAACTAGGTGATCTTAGAGGTCTCTTCCAACCCAAACCATTCTGATTCTTTAAGAGGGCCTACCTCATTTCTGCCATCTGTTTCCTGGTCAGATGCAGAGTAGCATGAAAACAACAAAGGTGGAGTGAAATTGCCAAATTCAGGGCAGTCTCAACTTCTCAATGTGTCAGAGGCTGGTGTCACAAGCCCAAGATGGTGGTGGATGTTGTACAGTGCTTGTATTTCTGATGGACAGAAAATCAGCAGGAAAGTAATGAAAAGGACTGTTCTGACATTAAGCAAAACTGATTTGCTCGCCTTTATAGAATTGGACCACATCAAAGCCAAGTTCACATGAAGGCCAGATGCAGTCAAAAACCAACCTTGTTTCAGTGACTTTGCAGATCCTGACATCAAAGATGCCGGTCTTTGGCAGCAGTTCAATAGGAACCATTCCCCATGCAGTGACACAAGAGCAGACCATGGGGCAGTTAGTTCTGCCAGCAGGATCGATGCACATCCCTTCCCCTGCCAGCTTGCTGCTACTTCTGCACCTCCATAGGCCTGTGCTGTGTGCAGGGTGTGCTTCTGGCCTGGTGGCCACCATCCATCACTTCCATCCAGGAATGGCCAACGCCATGTGTCAGCATTCCCACTCAGACCAGTGCCGTGAATGCTGTGCCTCTATTGCTTCAGAGATTCAACCTGACAGGTGTGACACAAGGAGGGGCAGCTGGGCCACGCCATAAAGGATGTGCCTTCAGATAAACTGTGTTTGTCTGTCACACTGGCGCTAACAAACCAGTTTTTTGTCAGGCGCACTGCGTGAAGTATCCCAGTAAGAATGGGCTAACCAACAAAAATGTTTCTTACCCATGAGAGGCGTGCACTCCCTTGATGTGTGCCTCCCTATGCAGAAGCTCCAGGGCGCAGAGAAGCTGAAGGTGTTGGGCACTCAGTGTAATGCAGGCAAGTCTCACACAGAGCTTGGATGTGGGTTTTAAAGATTTCCACTGATAAAAGCATCAAGTTCTTTCCAAGTGCGTACTCCTTTCCCTGTTATTTATTGTTACGTTCCACTCTTTCCTTACAGTCTAAGCTTAATTTCCATCTAATACGAAAAAACATTCCACATGTTAAAGAAACAAATACAGAACACTGCCATCTTTCCTCATCATTTCTCCCTTACAGTTTTATGGAAATGGGAACAAATGTGGTGAGATGCCCAGCATCTGTCAGCAGCAGCACAATGGGCAAACTGTTAGCAGGGACAGTATCAGCACAAAGGCTGGGACAGCAGCAAGGACTTCTGGCCATCAAGCTCCAAGTCCTGAGTTCTGATGTGCTCTTCTGATTTTTCATTTAATTTTAAGTTGAAACTCAAAGGCTCCTCAGAACCCTGGCTTAAATCAGAATGGGGGTGGTAAATAATTCTTTAAAGAATCTTTTTCTGCAAAATACTATAATCAGCGTTCTGATTTGCTGACATTGTTTTACAGCCCATTAAGTACCCACCGCCCCCATTTTTAAGGGTTAGCATAATTTTTTCAAAGTTAGTTATGAAATACAACGTAGCAGACAACGAATGGCAATTCTTACTGCCTGTGCTTCAAATGTGAAATCAAACTGAATGCAGCAGATATAAATACCAAATTACGAGGGATCTTTAAATGTCCTTATATTCTGTACCCACACTGGCTGTAACCAATGTTGCAGTATGCAGTCAGTGGGTTACCTGAAGGCCCACTCCTCTTTCAGACATCAGCACCTGTCCACGTAAGCAGCTCCTACACAAAAGTACACCTCCGTTCTGCAACACACAAAAGAGTTGGTAAGATGGCAAAAGATTTATTGATACTTTCTTTTACTAAGGCACGTGACGTATAGAAATACCGAGGTACAAAAATGCAGTTTCCTGCATACAAGTTTTACAACCCCATTTTGACAAAGATGATGTAGATTCTTCCGCTCAGAGCACTCAGCTTTTGGCCATTTTTTTCTTTTGTACCAGTTCAACAAGCAACTTGTATCTTGCTATACACTCCTCCTAAAAGGAAAACAAACGTTAATTTGATCAATTAGAGGAAAAGAAAGAAAACCAGAGCGTGGCACTTTTATAATGCAGGTAAAACTTAAAGCAATACCAAAGTTACTCATGCAGTGAATTTCAGAAGGATAATCTACATGTGTGAGAAGTGGATTAGAAAAACAAACTTTTGATTGACGTTTCTTATTGGGTAATTTCTCTCTTCCAAGAGCACACCACACCAAGAAATCCCCTGCCTGCTATTTCTATGCAATGCCTGTAAATGCACCTGTACAGTTGTACTGTACGAGCCCTTCCAGAACAGTTACTCAGGTGTGAGCCGCACTGCAAGGCACTTTGCTCTACTAAAGATGAGTTTCTGCAGCCATCTCGAGCAGCACCAGCTGCCATCTCTGCTGATGCACAGCTTCAGAGCCACAAAGTGCCTGCAGCCCCTGCCCACACCTCTTGCTTCCTCACTGTTTTTGGCACAAGTAAAATAAGGATTTTCTGCAGCTACAATGACTGAGCACACAGACGGAGCTAGCACAGCTCTGTCAATCACAGCCAATCCTATTTTAAAAAGTACACTTGCAAAAAGAGAGCATTTACAACCTGCAGCTGGATTACTTCGTGTGCTGCTGAGATGGGACGAGAAGGGTACGGTAAAAATGCAAGCAAAGGGGGTCATCAACAACTGGTTACCAACTCTGAATCAAAATTTGTTTCAAAATGTAGTTTGTCTGCAACAGAAAATCTGGAAGGCATAGGAAAGGGAGGTGTTCTGAATGAAACAGGAGTTACTTCAACATTTCTGCAACATATTAAGCAGACTGATCTAATGGAAAATACCTTCAGTAATCTGCAAATGTGACAGTAATGGTTTGACATCTTGACTGATGGCTAAGGTGAAGTAATGCCCCCACTTTGCTGCACTGCCCTTCAGTCTTTAAGATATTCATAAGTGGGTAGAACAAACATTTCCTCTTTATTTACATTCTAATTCTAACAACAGCAACTGTACCTTGCTTTTTCCAGGAACACATTTTGCTATTTTGTCCCAGCGGTCCGACGTTCCCTTTGGATACTGCTGCAAGGCCATTTCCAGAAGCTTCTGTTGGTTCTGAGTCCACAGTTCTTCTAAGGCACGGCTCTTCTCTCTTTTTCTGCCCTCGTCATCGCTTTCTTCCTCCTGTTCTGTGTTATCGAAATCCTTCTGGCGTCTCCCTCTGCCCTTCTCCTCCAATCCCTCTTTTGTTGCTGCTGGCACCATTTCGGGTGCTTTGGGAACCTTCCGCCTGCGATGCCTGGTCTCACCAGCACTGCCCTCCTTGGGATCCTGGGCATCTGTCTGTTCTGGGCTGTGACTGAAGTTCCCCTCCTCCTCCTCCTCTTCCTCCTCTCTTTCTCTCTGCGTGATGATGTGGTCTGGTAGATTCATGGAG
Source organism: Tympanuchus pallidicinctus (assembly GCF_026119805.1). Taxonomy (NCBI): domain Eukaryota; kingdom Metazoa; phylum Chordata; class Aves; order Galliformes; family Phasianidae; genus Tympanuchus; species Tympanuchus pallidicinctus. Next base: position 76,648,137 of record NW_026294747.1, on the reverse strand, counting down.
ACTCTGGCATTCTTGGAATTCTGGGCCAAGGTTTTAAGCTCGGAGAGCCTGGTGACACCTGTTTAAAGCACTGCTGTTATATTTCTAAATAAATAAACCATAAACAAGAGGTTCTACAAATAGCAGGTACTTGCAACAGCATGGAGAGCAGGTGAAGCCCTTACAGATCACGCTAAATTCCTCATGTTTATCCAGAAATCAAGGCATTTGTATGAAGCAACGAACTTAGTCAGATAGGAGCTCATCTGGTACATGTGAAGTAACAAGTAAATTACCACACTGACAAACAACAGAACAGAATCAACAAATGAACAAATCACAGAATCACACAATCACAGAATGGCCAGGGTTGGAAGGGACCTCAAGGATCATGAATCTCCAAACCCCTGCCACATGCAGGGGCACCAACCTCCCCCTTTAACCAGACCAGGCTGCCAGGGCCCCATCCAGTCTGGCCTTGAACACCTCCAGGGACGGGGCATCCACAACCTCTCTGGGCAGCCTGTGCCAGCACCTCACCACTCTCTCCGTGAAGAATTTCCCCAACATCCAACCTAAATCTTCCCTCCCTCAACTTAAAACTATCTCCCTATGTCCTACCGTTATCAATCCTTTCAGAGAGTTGATTCCTCTCCTGTTTCTAGGCTCCCTTTATATACTGAAAGGCTGCAATGAAGTCACCCTGCAGCCTTCTTTTCTCCAGGCTGAACGAGCCCAGCTCCCTCAGCCTGTCTTCGTAGGGAGTTGCTCCAGCTCCCAGATCACCTTTATGGCTCTCCTCTGGACCCTCTCCAACAGCTCCCTGTCCTTCCTGTACTGGGGGCTCCAGACCTGGACGCAGTGCTCCAGATGGAGCCTCACAAGAGCAGAGTAGAGGGGGACAATCACCTCCCTGTCCCTGCTGGCCACCCCTCTTCTGATGGAGCCCAGGATACCATTTGCTTTCCGAGCCGCAAGGTCACAACTGCTGGCTCATGTTAAGTTTTTCATCCATCAGGACCCGCAGGTCCTTCTCTGCAGGGCTGCTCTCAAGGACCGCTCCTTCCAGCCTGTATGGATGCCTGGGATTCCTTCAGCCCAAGTGCAAAACTCAGCACTTTGCTGTGTTGAACTTCATCAGGTTCACCTGGGTCCACCTTTCAAGTCTGTTGAGGTCCCTCTGAACAAAGCCCACACTAAACTGAATAAGAAGGGCTGGGAGGAGGTATCTACAAAGGCAGCATTCCCTCAGAGTATGTCAGGTCTTCTCCTTGTTTTTAGCAAGGCAGGCTGCAAGAATCTCTGCAGAACACATGCTGAAAGCGACCGAATGCACCCGTGTGCATGCAGTATCTAAACACAGTGCTCCCTACAAGTGGTGAGGAGTTGGCAGCACACACCTGGTGTATATGTCACAGAGTCCTTCACCTGTTTGGCTTTCATGGTGACCTGCATAGAAGACAGAGAAAAAATGGGACTATTAAAAAATTACATTTATCACACGAGAATCCATATATGCAGAATCCCTGCTTTGTCCCCTCTCTTAATATCTAAATCTGTGACTTGGGGAGAACTAACAGCACAATGAATGTTTTCCTCACTGAATCACACAGAATCACAGAAAGGCCTGGGTTGCTGGAAGGGACCTCAAGGATCATGAATCTCCAACCCTCTGCCACAGGCAGGCTCAACAACCTCCACATTTAATACCAGGCCAGGCTGCCCAGGGCCCCATCCAGCCTGGCCTTAAACACCTCCAGGGATAGGGCATCCACAACCCCTCTGGGCAGCCCCACCAAGAATGTGGAGCTTTGCCAATTTGCAGACCTCAGTGCAGACCACATAGAACACAGACTCAAATTAAAGTACTTGGATTCTTAATTGCTTAAGAAGTGTGCTGTGTCAATGACCTGCAGGATTCAAGTCTCATGTAAAAACATTTTAAATGTCTTTTTTTTTTTAAGAATGTGAGCAAAGCTATACACTGAAATTAAGCAGTCTGAGCCACCCAAACAAAAAATAAAACAGGGCACTTACAGAGGTAACAGAGCACACACGTGCAATGGGGACACCCCGCTGTCCGTACCCAGGGCTGCAGATGTGAACAGCCCATTGGACTTCATTCTGCACTGAGCAGCACATTGCCACTTGAAGTCAGAAATTCCCACGTGTGTTCCCATTCATCCTCGAATGAATCACTTCTGGAGCCCTGCACAGACCTCTGCTGTCCTGGCTGACCATGCTAAGGGCAGCAGACTCCTCTCCCTACGCAGAGCAGCGCTGGGGGAGAACAGCCCACACCGTGCAGCACTTCTCTAAAGAACAGGAAAGATCTCCCCCATAAATTAAACCACATTTTCAGGGATGATTAAATTTAAATGAGAACTCCACGGACAAAAAAAAAAAATTCCTTGCTCTAATTAACCAAAGTCTTTATCCAGAGATAGACATCTGGCATAAAAAAACCCAGTCCTACTGCTGCAGTGTGATAAACTTTTAATCGTTTGAAGAGGAGAAGCCTAAGAACACCAAGATGAGCACACGATTCGAACCAGCACCAAACCTTCTGCCATCTGCACGGTGCCAAAAACTGATGGACCCCCACTGAAAGGGACAACCCACTAACAAAGAATAAGCAACTCTCCTCAAAGAGCTGAGAGTCTAAATTCATCCAAACCTAAATATCCGAGTTCCCCTTCCGCTGTTAGCAGAACAGCTCTGTGCGCCCGCACTGTAAAAGGCGAACTGGAGGGGAACCCATTGCTGACTGCTGAACACAACTCATCCTACGCAGTGGCCTGTTGCGCATCTCCGAAATTATCTTCATCTAAAGCAGATTATAATGATTACTTTGAAAAGTGAGGAGAACTGGTCATGTGAGAGCGCAGCGGATCGTTCAGAGCTGCAGTGATGCAGGGGATTCACCACAAGTACAACGAAGCACTGTCTGTGCTCACATATTCCAGACAGCTGACACTAACCCAGTCTGCTATTTTTAAACTTCCTTCCAAGACTTGCAAGCTGCTCAGATGACCAAGAAGAGAGGAAAAGAGACAGGACATTTCCCTGAGCCAAAGAGAGCCAAGCAAGCAGCCAGCAGCCTCAACGCCACTGTTCTGCCTTCTGCGTGCTGAAGCAGCGATGTCGCAGCAGGCTGCCAATTACTGCCTCGTCCTTCAACCTGGGACTACACATGCAACAGAAACTTACATTGGAAGAGGTGCAAGTCAGCATCCTGGATTCGAGTGCCCTTTACAGGATGGATGTTCCCAAATTAGGCTAGTGCTGGTATCCAACAATAGACAGAAGTTTTGCTGCATGTTGCATCCAACTGAATTAGAATCTAAAATGGCTCTCTCCACTAGAGCAGTGAAGGACTTCAGCTTACTCCAAGATCCTGACGGTATTTCACATTCCTCCATATGTGAGAAATACCAGCCTCACCTCAGCCTGTCCTTCTTTGAGTGACTCCAGCACCAGTATCTTTGCAGGCCCAGTTTTACAATCTGTACTAAGTTACTGCACCTATCGCGCAGGACTTTTGTAGGCACTATGATAATCGTTTATGGACTTTCAATTTGAACATTCAGCAGGTAGTCCAGAAACAAGAGCTATGTGTAAGGTTTGGATATTGAGAATCTACGATACCAGGTCCTGAACAAGCTCTGTCAAACACCAACTGCTGACATAACTCCGACAGCTCACCAACAGCATCACTACCAGCATTCCCATATTCCATAAGATGATTTAGCTATTATCTGTTATCCTTTCTTCCTCACTTTTTTTTTTTAAATCAGCTTTCTTCTTTTCTAGTTGTTATGCAAAATCCTTGTTTACTCCAGCTCCTCTCACTCAGAGCTCAGGTACCACGTATACAGACTTAGGACTTATTTGTCCATCAGCTCCAACTGTCACTGCTGTTACAGATGCTGACACAGGTGAAGAATCGTAACATGTCAGCATTAACCCATTAAGGATTATGAGGAACCCATCCTATGGAATGTATGAAATCTGTATTTCACTTTGATCTGTTTGAGTTTAATCACTGCTCTTGCCACTCACATTTGCAGTCACCTCTGGTGCCAGCTCCTCCATACAGTGACAGCCCTAACATCAATCACTGCTTACCAGTGCTGAGCAGGGTTATCTACTGGGTAGCTCTTAGCAGTTATTTTGCAGAGCAGAAGTTGCTCCGTTGCATTCTGAACTCTACTTCTTATCATAACTTGCTTCGATTTATTACTCTTTCATTCAGCAGCAGATAACATACTCGGAAATACTATTATTCAAAGCATGAAGCAGTTGTAGCATTATGCTTCTAATTATTACTGACAGTTGCTAGTGCATAATGCTATAAATTATAGTTGTAATGGATACTGCACTGTGAGTTTTATCATTACTGTAAAAAGTTGTGCTAAAAGCCTGCTGTTATTTGACAACGGCTTTCATCAAAGTATTAGTCAGCTCTGAAGAAAACCTGGCTCTGGGAACACCTTAAATAATAAACATCATGACTCTGAAATGTATTTAAAACAGAAGAGGGCAGTTCTCCTATTTCCACAAATAATTTTACTGCTGGAAAGGCATACTGCATTATTTTATAGGAATCAGCTTCAATCTTTGCTGTTTCTACACCCAAACAACCCAGGCATCCCTGTAGTTCTCTGAAGTTAACACAAGTCACAAATGAAGTGAGGTAATCAAAAACACAATGAAATATTTTCTTAGACAAAGGAAGATGAGAAAAAATGTTTGCTACAAGCAATCATTACTGAAATAGACAGTGAACAGTCTGACTGTGGGACACACAGAAAGAAGCCACAGGAACAGTTTGCTTCTGTGAACTCCTGTCTGAATTCAGTTTCAATCGCACTCCAGCTACAAAAAGATCTTACTGAAAGCTCGGATTAGCGGGATGATTTTATGCAATGAAAGCCAGGCAGAGCTGGCTTCCTCTTGTACTCCTGACAATTAGCCTGGATCACAAGACCAGTTGCTACTCAACAAGACACCTAGCAGTAAAAACATTCCTCATCCTGACCAACCTGATGTTAAATCTCGTTACCCTGGACACCTGCCACCTCCTTCAGATGGGACAATCAATGCATCAGACACGTACGGGAGAAAAAAGTATTATTCAGAGTCAGCTTAAAAGGCTTTTGGCAGCATAGGCAAAATTCAGGTTTGCTATCACATGGGTGAGAGGCTACACTTTTTGTCCTGCCGGGAAGGCAGGCAGAAAAAGGCACGGAATTGTGACTGGCCTAGGGGTAAAACCCTGTAAAGTCAGGTACAGTGATCTTACCTACGCTGAACAGCCAGAAACAGCCCATTTGCAGAAGGTGAAGATCGAATTCCCCATTCCCACAGCAGCAGCCACAAAATAAGCTGGCCCTTCCACAACCATGGTCAGCCCCCCTTTGCAGGGCTCTGCAGTGGCCAATGAGGCTTTGAGGCCTTTCCCACCCTGCTGCCCCCAGGCATTCCTCTTCTGGATACAATACTATTCTGATCAGGGCTGCGCCAGGTAAGTACAGAAGTACAAGTCTCCTGTGTTCTGAAAACACTCTGAAAAACACGAGTAGACAAAGAGATAACTCATGTCATTTGGCTCCCAGATATATCTAACTTTGCAAAGCAGGACGACATGTTGGTGTGCTGCTGCCAACCCAACACACTGACAAAGCTGTTTACTACTCTTTGCATCTTCCTGAGCAAAAGCTATCTACGATGCTACCTGAATTTCTCAGCATCATCTACCAGAGACCTGCTGTCTCCTAGCAGTGTTCTGCACAGCCAGTTGTTACCTTTCTGCTCTTCATCTATTTATGTTGAGCAAAAACATCCAAGATCTGTGGAATTATAGAAAAAAGTATAGGTACAGCCTGGAAGCAGTGAAGCTAATATGCAACAAAGTGAAATTTTTTTGAATCTGTGAGGCTAATTAGAGCCAAAATCACATTGTTCTCAAAAAGGAAAGCCAGATACAGAAGGACATTCAATTATTTCCTGCTCTTGTCCAAGAAATAGACTTTGCTGATCTTTAGAAACAGTGCAGAAAAAGCTGCCAAATTCGAGGTTCACTCCTTATAGGCAAAGCATTACTTGTTGCACTGAATTGATATCCCAGTCTAGATCTAAACAGCTTATTCACAGCAACCATAATTGTATCAAGAATGGTTTGACCCAATTCAGCAAACTATAGTGACTCACTGTTTTATTTTCATGTGGCAGACTCAAAATTTGTCGCTTTATAAAATGCCTTCCTGTAAATTTACTAAAAGATTGCTAGAACTGTCTTCCAGCTTTAGCAGACTGGTGAAACATCAAGCCAAATCATTCTGCTGCTTTTCTTTTTAAACAACTTATTTCCAACTTAGTAGATCTCTAGAAATGAAGTAGTATAAATTAGAAGACATACTTTTGCTCTGGCCCTGCTTCTAACCATTTGCTTAGTAGATTGTTACCACTTTTTCCAAAAGTGTGCAATATAACCAGTCAATGAGGCCAACAAGCTTTTGTTCTTGAAAGTACTGAGAGACAAATTACGAACTGGATTTGCTTAGATCAGCCACTGCCAGCCTGCAACAGTATGGCTTTCTTATGGTTACGACCTCTGAAGCTGTGTGTGATTGCAAACCTTGCCACAGCCAACGAGAGCAGGCAGCTACAGCAGAAACACCACAGCTATGTGTTTTGTGATGAGGCAGTCTAAGACGAGGCCTAAAGCACTGCGTTTAGAACATCAGTTGCTCTTTAGGTGCCTGAAGAGTTAATTTAAAGCAGAAGAATAATTGCTCCCTTTTTTCAGGACTAAGAGGAAGAACTCAACGCCCAGAACTGTCATGATATTGGAGACTTCAAACTACGCCTCTTTTTTCTTTGACAGTCAAAATCTACGTTTGCGAGTCTTCAGCTCAGTACTGTGGAAACTCAGGTAACACAGAGGAGCTGGGCTCAAACGCCCTTTGCAAGAATTGCTTGGACATTTTATGACCTTTGGTGCAAAATGCATTACCTTTCCTAAGAGCTGGAAGATTTGAATTCTGCAAAGGAATTTAAACTCAGCTTGTCAGGATGTACATGGAATGTTTTGTTATTCAAGCTACACTGCAAAGTTATAGCAGCATTGTCCTGAACCTCTGTATAAGACATGTATTTGAATTAAAGTTGGTGTCCCACTGGCTTCTGCAAATAGCTTTCTCCTTTAAGTGACAGGAATGCTCTTGTCATGCCTAGCAAGAAGGAAATCAATCTGTTTTGTATTTGGGTATAAAGTGCTCCACGCTGCCTGATTCTACAAACACGGCCGAGTCAGTTGTGACAGTGCAGACAAAAACTGCGCAATCACAGAACTGTGAACAGCAGCCCTCGTGCAAAGCATCCACAGGCATGTTGGTGTGCCTGCAGGATCACACAGGTGTTCTGAAGACTTCACTCTTAGACTGAGGGATCTCCACAACCTACATACCATCTAAACCCCATCTCAGATATTCATAACTGCTTTCAGACCTTGATCCAGAGCTAGGTCTTTATACTCCAATAAGCAACCAGAACAACTATTGATTACATAAATATACGCAAGCTGCTGAGAGGGACTGCTTCACAGCAACCACAACTGGAGATCACAGTAACCAAGTTAACACACACACGGTATACCAAATGAAACACAAAACAGACTTAGGAAAAGCTTAATCTCCAGAAGCAAAAAAGCCCTAATAAATTCATTAACTTCTGCATATTAATTACTTCTCATGTAGATGTTTTCTCGCTGGCAATGTAACAAGCTTGCACTTGCCAAAAATGAGAGGTGTATCATATAATGGCATATAAACATGCAATGAGTGTGAACTCACACAGTTAGACTTAAGGCTGAAACCACTGCTTGGAGAGATGAGAAAACACAAAATAAGCACTCTCCCCCCAGTCTTGTGCTTTCAGGTTTCACCATAATTCAGGATGTCTGCTCCAATACATACACCTGTCTATTGTTTTGCTTTCTGCCTTGTCCTTTTCTATACAAGCAGCAAATCCCTATCACTCTGTTTTTGCAACACAAATGCATGAGATTAGTGACTGCAGGAGCAAACAGAATCAGTTTAAATCCTGTAAGACAAGTGAATGATATTACTTCACAAGTATGAAATCTGAGATCTCTTTGCCTTTAATTTAAAAAACCTGTACCTAATAATCACATTAAAGTCTGTTTGGCATGCCAGACAGCTTTTACTTCCTCTGTTATTTTTACAATTTGAATGTCCTTTGTAGTTACTGAAATTAATTTATGCCTTTCAGCAAATATTTTATTTTTTTTAATCTGTAAGGGTAGGCATTGTCAAGTAAAATATGCTGCTATAATTCCACACGTAAGTGCTTTTCCTCAATCTCAGTTCAACAAAAGCCAGCCATCATTATAAATCTTCATAAAGCACAGCATTTGTCAAATCAAGGAATGTAATTTTTGCAGAAATAGTCACCTTGAAATTCTATTCGTAATTTATTCTATGTTTTAGGGTGTTTTCAGTATTTAGGAAATTCAAACCTAACTTTTTATTTTGTTTTAAAAGGTCAATTATTTCCTTAAGTATTGGAGGACAGGAATGAGAACTAACCCTGGAGCAACAAATTCAGCAAGGAAAATGGGTCAAAGAACAGATGTTCAGGGGATGGCAGAGAGCAGTGGTACAGGTAACCAGGTCAGCCGGCAGGAACTCTGATTAGAGTTAACTGAACTCCATTTCCCTTTCATAATCAAAATACTTGAAAATCTAATTCATACCACCAGCCAACTGCAGTAAAAATGACTTAAAAAGCTGTAGCAGCTTTTGGTTGTGAAAGCAGTAAGATTTCATTATACTAAGCTGGCTGAAAGTCATCTTTATGGGAAAAGGTTGATAAATCCCCCATATGCACATATTAAAATGTCAATTAGCCATTTAAATAATGAAACATACTGATAAAATGAGCACAATTGCATCCATTTTGGGTTGACTATTAATTAGCTGTTGAAGGATGGTTTCCAGGAGAGAGACAAGATAAGAAATACCCTATAGTTGATATGACCAAAGTTAGAGCAACACCCTTCTCACAGCATGCCTACACCATGGTAGCAAGCCTAAGGAAGCTGAGCTGAAGGAATACGCTGCAAAGATATTTCTGCTGGTATCACAAGACAGCACAAATAGAAACAGTACAGCTGTATGAGTTCAGATGCACTACAGTATGGACACAGCTGTTTATTGTTGGATTTTGGCTGGCACTTTCCCACTGTCCTGAATCACATTGTGTAGAAGCATCTGTTTGGACAAGGCATCTGGTAGACAGATCCGTATAATGAGTCTTATTCTTGTTTGTGAGATATTTTGGGAAATAACAAAATTAACAGACTTAAATGCCTACAAAATAAGAAAACAATCCAAACTCAACTGATTTTAGTAACTGTATAAAAGAAAAAGCATCTGAAAGATGACTTTGCAAGGAATTACTGAATGTAAGAACCACCAAGCTAAGGTACATGCAGTGATTAATAACCATCTTAGTGACTATCTGGCTTTAATTTTACATTTTTTAAAATGAGTTCACACATGCTTCCAATTGTAGGAACGTTTTGTTTCCTCCCCCTTTCCTCCTAGATAGCTTGCACTTGCTAGTCTAATCACAGACCATATGAAGAGAAGGACCTAACCTGAGGCAGAATCTTTATATCGATGTCGTTTCTTGCAGATGTTTCCCTAACCCATTTTTTAAAGACTTTCAAAGGTGGATACTCCACAGCAGCTTATTCCACTGCTTTACCATGCCTTTTAAATCTTTGCCCCTTCATGGCTTACTCAGATGTGTATGTTCAAGTTCAGGTAACTACTTCTTGCCCTATAAAGCTGATATTGAGTGCAAACAACTTCCTTTTTGCAGTTCTCTCTTCAGATAGTTGAATGCCTACATCTTATCTTCTTTCTGTTCACAGCCCATAAGAATTCCTTCACAATCTTTTCCAATAGATCTCTAAAGATCAGCCACTCTCCTTATTCTCTTCTGGTCTTGTTACACTGAATCATGCTTATGTGTAATACTGAAAATTGGACACAAACTAGAGAAGTAGATGCAGGTTTACCATCCTCCTGTGTTTTCTCATTATGATGTTCCCCTTTATCACAAAAACTTGCTATTTGTTGACCTGTATTATCTCTTCTAGTCTCTGCATTTCTCCTGCACTTTAGCTGTTTGCCATCTTTTATTTGTGAACCCTGTCATTATCTTGCTGCATGTACTTGCATACTGACTGTTTAATTTGTCTACTGCAACCAATACTCCTACACTTGTGTATTATTTCTCTAATTTGTTCTGATCACTTTGAATTCTACTCATCTTGCAACGTATTTGCAGTTCCCTCTTAGCTTTCTAAGAGTAGTTTAAGAAGTTAGGCTATTCCATCATCTTTCATCACTCAGGTCAGCAAAGGTGCAACGCAATGCAAAATGTAACTTGTTGCATTATTTGGTAATGCCCCTCAGTTGGACAGTGAGCCAATAACTTCTACAGAACCGGTGGGACAGACATGCTATGGTGGGAAGCACCACAGCACTGTCAGATCCAGGAGAGAAAGAAATGACAAACTAAAAAGGACAACTTATTGCCAAATTGATTTTTTTTTTTGGTCATTAATTAATGCCTGTTTATCTTCAGATGAGAAACATCTTAAGGAAGTTCTGCTAACATGAAAGGTTCAAAAGCCAAAGCCTCTACTCAGAATACTGTTTCAGAAAGTGCAAAGTGGGTTTTGAGGTACCAAATTAAAAAAAAAAAAAAAAAAAAAAAAAAAGAGAGTTGTTTAAAATGGAATTTGTTTGGGGCGGCCAGAAGAAGAGAATTTCACTAAAGGTACTCTGGTACACACGAATGACTTCATATTATTCTTTTAAAAGTACTGCAATACTTTTCTCACATTTTTGCTAAGGAAGAATGGAGTCACAAGCAGCAAAGGAAAGATAATTTTGGATTGCACCACGTTAAACTTTTTATTAGCACCTACTTATCTATTCTACAGTCAAAAAGGGACACACTGCACTCTTTTATACAGTTCTCTAGCTGTGAAAGGAAAACCAGCACTTACTGCTCCTCATACTTAACAGGACAAAAAACAAGCAGAAAACTGTCTATAGTTTTTAAAAAGTATTTCATATGTCCTCAAATTTGACCTTGAGTATATCAGTCCTTTTTCCTTGATAATACTTTAGCCAAGAGAGAGTCAAAGCCAAATTAGATGTAAAGAAGGGAACCCCAAACCGTGCTGCACAGGCCATTTCAAAAACAGTCCCTGTAGCACAAAACAACCCCTTCTTCCACTGCTTCTCTTCAGTGGAAACAGGGAGCAGCTGTTTGGGCAGGAAACACTGACTGCACCTTTCTTCTGCATTACGTTCAACACTGAACTAATTCCTGTGGCTCTCACATAACATTTTTTTATTCACTTACAGTGATAAGTAAGCAAAAGAAACTTAGGAATCCCTACCACAAACATACGTCCTGTTCTCTGTCTCCTGTAACAAGTATAAAAGATGCTGCAGATATTGTTCAGAAGTTGAAAGGATACTCCTGAAGTTTCACTGTCTCTGCTACTGATCTAATAACAGTTTGAGACAGAAAGTTTCCAGGAAAGTTTTAAGTGTTTGTTTCTTGGACCTTAACCACTGAAACTGTGCGATGTGATGATGGAGGGAAGAGAAACACTACTAAGTATTCTGTATTGGGAAAGCGGACCCAGCACTATCAGCAACGTGAAATTTTTGGAGAAATAAAAGATTGTGCAGAGCACACTCAAACTAATCACACAGCTGGAGGCCACGGGAAGTACAAAGGATTACTCTTGGACTTTGCCTCACACCCCAAAATCCCTGAAATTTCCATTTTTCATACAAGAAAATTACAGCTCTTAGATCTTTCCTCAACCCCATTCACAGTGCTGAGGTCTTCTCACCTCAAAGAAGGAAGTAAGCTTCATTTTTCTTCCCAGCCCTGCCAACGCGTAAGTATGGTGTGCAAATTACTTATTAAGCATCCTTCATGCAATGTATGCTTTTATAATTGTTGCAAGGAACAAAGCAGAAAACGGCTGCAAGAAGTCTCAAGTCGATGTGCTAGTTTAGTGACGGGCAGAAGTGGAAGCTATCCATGTGTTTGTGCTGTCAGTAAGCAGCCAATTCATCCTTTCTGAAGACAATCTCAAAGATCCACCCCATGCGTACTGCCTATATCAAGTCATGCGAAATATTTTTGCTATTATATAAGTCTGCTTAGTAAAGTACATCAGCTTTGTAATATTCACCCCACCTCAGTATTATGATGAACAACACTGAACAGAAACTAACCAGAGTAAACAAACAAAAAAAATCAATTACATTCACATAGCAGGTTTATAACTTCTTGTTTACATTCACTTATTGTTTGCAAATAGTTGGCTTGTTCTAAAATGACAGGAACGTAAATGGCTTGTTTTCCAGTACAAACGAGTAATTGAGCAAAATAACTCTACAGATAAAATCTTTAAAAAGCAACTTCCAAAAATATCTTCTTGCGATTCTATCAACAAGGATGGAAAACCAACCATTATCCAGATTGCCCAGAGGGTACAGCGGGTTACGCTGCGCTCTGGCTGGAGGCCGTGTTTCCCATTATTTAAGATAATTCCCGAAATACAATAAATGAAGAATATCTAATCTCAAAACATACATCAACAGCTTTAAACATTATTCTCATTAACCCCTCCAGAGCCTATAAAATAGGGTCAGCTGAAAGGGCTTTCAAAGGGTCCTCAGCAGACACTACATCATGTTCCAGTGATCTATTGCTTGAAAAGGAAAAGTCTTTTACGGCCTGGTCCCTGAGGGTTTTAAGATCATAACACTTAAAATCCATAAGTACAAGCTTTCTTTGATATGTGGTACAATACTATAAAATATGAATTAACAAGGATATTAATCATTTTGCACAGTGTTATTACCCAAGCTATAATCCAGAAAAATGGACTGAAATAGTATCACACGTATAACTTGTTCTAAAGTTTGCAGAGATACTTCAGTTTAATTAATGGAAACCATCTGTCTAAACACCATTAGCTCATCTATGTTTTGAAGGGCCGGCTTAGAACAGAAACGTAATCTTTAACCAAGTCCCACAAATATTCGCTTGCAGTTAAAAGGGTCCCTACAAAACCCAAGTGGCATTGTTTTTCAGTTATTGGGTTACAGTAGCGTGAGTCTCCCAGCACCAGAATCCCCCATACAGCTGATCAGTTACAGCTGCTAATTGCGGAGCGAGAAACGGGCTGACATCTGCTTCTTGCATAGTTAGTTAATGGTTCACTTCCAGATCCTAAAAGGATTGTAGCCTCTCTCAAAAGACAATGTCGGCCCCCATATATGTCTGCCTTCTACACTGCCTGTCTTGTTCTGGTTTGTCACTCTCTCTACAATGCAAATCTGAGTGAACTCACATCTGCCACTGATCGACCCAATTCGTGAGCAATCTTTTCCCATCGACCTGGGGTCCCCCCTGGGAACTTAACCATACTTCTTGTCAGCTGGCTGAGGTCCTCTTCTGTCCATTCAGGTGCCTGTAAAACATTTGTAAAACATTCATTACTGCGGGGATATTGGACATATATCTGTGAGGTAATATACTGGAAAAATTCCTCACGTGAATTAATCAAGTCTTGTAAAAAAAAAAAAAAAAAAAAAAAAAAAGAAAGTAATAGTTGACATATCTGGGTATGATCTCCCTGCTTTATGGCAGAAAATGTGTAGGAACAATAGACCAACAGTGAGGTACTAGAAATTCCTAATAGGAGAAAAACATGTTTTGTACGTTACATACAGGCATCTGTTTAATTCACATTAGCACATCTATACAGTGTACGTAGCACCAGAAAATTGCAGTAAAGAGCAACAAGACTTTTATTAAAGATTAAGCTGCAGCTTAAGATACCGAATTTTAGACATTTCTGTCATTTCTCACACAAGATGGTGTCAGCAAAGATAAATATTATTTTTATATTTAAAACATCCTCTGAGTAGAACAGAAAAGTCATTCCAGCTTTTGGTCACTGCAGCCATCGCATGTTTTAGAATTCTTGTGCGACTCAGGAATGAAATCTGTTGATTCTAATATTCCACTAAGAGCACTGGCCACCACCCCACCCCTGCAACAACGCACCAGTTATACCACGAACAGGATGCTTTGCAATCCAATAACCAAAATACATTACACCGCTGTACTCCAACAACACCAGACGATCTGATAGAAATGGCTGTCTTCATAATGGCCAAATAAAGTGAACAAAGCCGGGGAGCACACAATTACGGCAGCTTAAGCCATGAAATCCTGCTTGCCTCACAAGGCACAGTAACCATCCCTGACATTTGCAGCATCCTTGGCGACATCTGCAGAGCCCAACCTTTGTTACGATCACTAGTTTGCCATTTTATTTATTTTTAAGGAATTCCTTATGACATACCTCTTCTAATCACCATTTCCGATAATGAACAGCACATATCAAGCAGTTTGCATTACAGAGCCATCAGCACAGAACAACAGTCAGAGGTGAGTGACCCCAGGGACCATCTCCACAACTACAGCAAAGCTTCTCCCTGACACTAATCCTGCCTGTCATTCTCCCACTGTGCTCTAACCACACTGACATCCGCCTGCCGCACTGCGAGCTTAACGGGGCCCTTCCTGACTTTTTACTGTCTCCCCCAATCAATGGTTCAAGCGTGCTCTTTTCACCATGTCCAAATGGCAGCTTCACTCATAATCAAAGTGCATTGCTCCTGTTAAAGGGCTTCCCGAAAGGCTCCACCATTTGCATTCATTTGCAAAGCAAACTACTTTTATTCACTTTGTTCTGCTATCAAGAGTGTTCCCTGAAGCAGATAAATTGGCATAAATACAACCTGCCACTTAAAAGACAGTAAATAATAGCCAATAGTAGCAAGGATTTCATCAATCGTCCTGGTTTGGATCCATGTAGCCCTTTATTCAGTGCTGAAAGCCTCAGACATTCATATTCATATATTTTTAATACAAGTGTAATATATATTTGAGTCACTGCAGAGAATTCGAGATGTTTAAATAACGTGTGTACGTGAGAGTGATCTCATGCACATTACATGCACACCCATACAACTTGGCTGAAGGAAGACAGGACAAACACGCAGCAGATCCCTACACTGCAAATAATCTTTTTGTTTTTATTTTATCGAGCAAGTTAATACATTCCATACCCTCTTTTATGCTAAGATCTCTCTGAGATTTTCAGAAGGCAAGTTTAGGGTTCTACTTATGAAGTAGAAACTAACTTGCTATCATTTAAATAACAGTTATTCTTATGTTTTAGTTTAAATAATTATGTTCAAAACATAGTCAAATTTCATACATTAAAATCAGACCTTAATATGCAGTTAACTGTAATTTCTTACTTAACTTATATCAAAACTGTTTTTTTCGTTTTTTGGTTTGTTTTTTTTTTGACAGATCCACAGCTATTTTTCCTTACCACATCTAAAGCATATCTAAGCAATTACATACAGAAATCAAGATGATCTTCTCAGCGATGTAGATGCTGTGGAAGCCTTCCAGTAAGAGTCATTTTCAGAATTCTTTGTAAGCTCTGTATTTTCTCTGTGCTCAAGACTCTACTAACCACTTGTAAATATTAATTTTTTCTTCCTAAATAGAGGGTAAAACTATAATTATTTTGTAGATCTGAAACAAATTATATAGCTTATTCACAGCACAGGAGTTCATTAGCTAAATTAAAACATCAACTGATTAATCTTATTTCAAGCTGGCAATTTTAGAATGTAAGATCTAAAACATCTATAAACTTGGGAAATCTTTGAAAAAGCTTTTAGGAAATCTGCTCGGAACCCCTAAAGCTGTAAACAGCTTTTGTGAATTTGCAATTCCTCAGCAACAGTTAATTGTGCCTTCAGATGCAACAGCGCCTACTGTGATCCAACTACTACAAACAGCTACGAGGGTGGTCACGGCGTGAATGCGTTCTCCCTGTTCTAATCTGTAGCTAACTGTAACTGTGAGAGTCAAATAAATGCATAAACATACCGCCCCGTCACCTAGAACCACGTGTGTCCAATATTACTGAAACGCTGGGCCAAAATTCATCTCTACACTAAAGCAGTGGAAGACACCACATGGTGAGGGGACAGCTGTTGTTACTACACAAGCATTCAGATTTTGCATCAAAAAAGCTGTGTTCTGGGATTACCTTTCCATATTGAATACAAAATTAAAAGTACAGAGTTACGGTCTGCAGTCTTGAAAATGAAAATAAACTGCAAGTGTAAACATAAAAATTCATAGCGTTCTCTTCAGTAATAATCCCTTGACATGGTTTATCACACTTAACTGGCAATACTGGAGGATTAGTTCACCCAAACCACAACGGACCTTCCATTGCAAAGCAATAGGAATGTGGTTTATTGTTTACAGCATGACTCTTTTGCATGCATCCTCACTTCGCAATTCCATCCCATCTCTTTCATTACAACAGAGTTTACACTATAGGATATATATTTAAGCTCAAAAAGCTCTAATTTCAGTGCTAAAAGCAAATTTTTAGACAACTAAGTATTTGTTATCAAGAAAACAGTGTAACATCTTTATACCTGTTAACATTAGTAAGTATAAAGTACGTATCATTTTACCAGTAAGGCTGGGAAGTGGTTAGTATTTGAGAGTTTATAAAGTGTAAAAGATATTTATATTGACAGTAAATTGTAATTTCATTTTCTAGATTAAATTTTAGCTTTAGGCACTTTTTTCCTGCCATCAATAAACTGCACATTCTCCATTAAAAACAGAAGTTTGGGCAATGTTTTCAATCTGGTCAGAATTTTGTGCTATGCATCATCTAATTCTGGTAATTTATGGACTTAAGCAGGCTAGGCAACGATGGAAACCTCTGTAGTACAAGGGTCCTCGTGAACTCCCCAGTAGTTCTGCAATTCAAGATAAAATTAATCTACAAATAGTGTTTCTATCCAGTAACCACACGAATGGAACAAAAAACATTTCTGATTCACTTTCTTACCCACGTTGGTCTGACTTTCCTTACATTTTCCTTCCATATTCTTAAAATTTTGTGATTTTCACTGTAAGAAGTCTGAAGTCATTCTTGTTATATCAAATCTCATACATGTCTGGCTTTGTGATCCAGCTTTTTGCTGAACACTAAAAATCTAGGATTCTGAAGACCTGTTCTGAAACTCTAAATATCTGCTAAATTTATCAACAATCTCCAATTTTTTGGTCCTTCAAAGCTCTTAGTCAAATCCAACTTCCAGCAGAATAAAAACAAAGGCAGCCATCAAGCCAGGCCAGTAACTCAATTAGTACTCAGGGAGTGCAGCTGGACAGAACTTTAACATACACCCTGTGATAACTTTATTCACTGTTCATCCTTTCCAGTCCCACTCTAAAAAAAAAACCAACAGGGTCATACACAGACACCACCATTAAGAGGAAAGTGAGTAAATATTTTACCCACGCATTACCTAACATTTTCCCAACCTCCAATGATTTTCATTCCAAGGAATTTCTTCAGCTTAGTTTGTTTTATCTGCTGAGTAACTCAAAGAATCTCTTTTTCAATGGCTTGTCCAATCCTCCCTGAACTATGTAAACTTTCCATATTTGCAGTGTTTCCTTCATGAGGAGCTGAACACATATATTACCCATTATGCAAAGAACTGCACTGCTGTGTCTGCTCCGAATGGCTCTTGCCTGCTTTAACAACTAGCTCTTGGTTTTGAGTAAAGAACCAGCAGCTACTCTACTTCTATTCACCTCTACAGTACTCACTCCCCCGTAAGTTGTTTCTTCCAAGCTCGAGTCCAGCCTACTCAGCTGGTTTTTCATGTAAAAGCCATTTCACACACAACACTGTTCTTCATGCCTTTTTCTAAAACTTCTCAAATTCCAAAATAATCTCTTTGAAATCAGACACCAAGCTGCACATTGCAGTCAAGCTGTGTGATTAATCATAAATCACAAATTCATGCAATAAGGATTCTTCTGTTCTATTTTCTATTCCCTTCTTAGTAATTTCTTCTTCATTGTTGTTGTTTTTCGGGGGAAAGGGGGGCAGTGGGATGAATTATAGCAAGCTGGTGTTTCCAACAAAATCAGTACTGATAAACATAAAGACATTTCTTCTCAAGAATAACGGCCAACTCAGTTTAGAGCTCATCACCTTGTGCATGAAGTTAGGACTGTCATTAACTACATCAAGATTTGCATCACTCTACATTTACCTGCTGGGAAGCTTTTCTGCCATTTTATTGTCCTATTCTACATTTCTTAATGCCTGTTTTCATTTTCACTATTCCAAATATCCTGCTCTAACCTCAGTGTTCACCCTTTGTATTACCATTCATTATACCCTAAGAATACACCAAGCAGGTTTTTGCTAGTTTTTCTGAAATGTGTATCAGATACACAGGCTTATAAAGGTCACTGATTTCCACTGATAACTTAGAAAATAATTAGAATGACATATCTGTTGCTTTGGTCCTCAGACATGCATGAAAATAAAGAATTAATTCAATTATTTCATCCTTAAATTTTCTTTAAATTTGTGGTTGGATATCTTCTGACTCCAGCAAATTAAAACATTAAAACAATATATTACGTAGTTATAAAAGAACATTGGAAACACACATCACTAATTCCAGACTTGTTTAAAGCAACTCTCTGTAAATTCGGAGGTACGGTTTATTAGCTTTGGGTGGTGAGGCACAGGCACAGGCTGCCCAGAGAAGCATGGGTGCCCCATCACTGGAGGTGCACAAGGTCAGGCTGGATGGGGCCCTGGGCAGCTGGACTGTGAGTGGCAGCCCTGACCCACGACAGAGGGTTGGAACTGGATGGGTTTTAAAGTCCCTTCCAACCTAAGTGATTCTATGCTCTTCATTTCTATCATAAGCTTGTCAAGGTAATATCCTAGCCATAATCATTTTTGCTTATACTGTTCCTCACACGATGGATATCTGAGACGCCGGTATTAAAAGCCTTGAAGTATTTAACAATATAAATTAGGTAAGTATTCAACAGCTCGCAAAGAAGGCTGAGAACCCAAGAGTAAAAGTACTCATCTCTCTCAATCCCCGGTTTTCTGTTGAGCGCAGCACCAAATGTTTCAGGAAATAGAGATTATTTCCTCAATGGCTGGTACCAACCAGGGATTTCCTAAGAAAAGTCAAGTTGAATCCATTTCTATGTTATAAAGTCAACAATGAAGTCTTCTACTCTCCCTATCTCATCTTTGTTCTCATTCACCATCATAACTATTTCTACATATAAATATATTATTATGTTTATTGTGTTTTTAACCTCAGCAGAAAACCATGAATAGTTTACATGATACTGCCATGTTATTTACAGACATTTAATAAGCCATGACTTAACACTGAAAAATTTGTATTCTCATATACAAAAACGAGGGGGAGAAGGATGAGAAATCAAGCTAAGCAGCAGCTACATGAAGCAGTAAGACAATTTTTAAACTTCTTACTGCATGCAGCAAGTTGCAGATACTCCAAAAAGTAGTAATTAGTCACCTGACAAAAAAATGCCTTAAAAATGACACACACAGGTGAGCTATTAAATCACAAGATGATTGCTATTCTTTTGCAGACTTTCATTTGTAGACATTAGCCCCACATTTCTTCCTTCTAGACTGACCATCCCTTTAACACTTTCCATTTTCTCCCATGAAGCCAAAAACCAGTAAATACACCTTGCTAGAGATAGGCACTTTACAGCAATACACCGCTGACAAAAGGCAGCTGCTCTACAATTTATTTGTTTTCACATGTGAGGTTCTACCAGGCTCTGATTCTAGATTTAATATGAAGCTCTTTTTTAAACATGAAGCACAAAATATACTCAGGAACGTTTTCCAATACCTACCTGTATTTTCATAGTGCAATCTGAACATTCCCCCTGTGCAACTGAGATTTCAAAAGCATTAAAAGTAATTCAAATTATGACATTTTATTGGCTTTGAAATTAAAATTTTCTGTAGTATTTATATAAAAAACAGCTTATTAGTGCAAGTTTTTTCCTATACATCATTATGGCAAACCATGGAGGTAAAAGATTTTTTAGAAGGTTATTTCTTGCTATACTCTCAAAATCAAATCTACTTTTCCATCAAGCAAGCCAGAGGAAAAACGTCACAAGTAAATGGTTCATAAATATAACACTAAAATTACTACTTAAGTCAATGTAATTGAACAGAAATTAAAATGTAGTTTTTAATTGCATATTACAACTTAAATGGTAGCACTTAGCAGAAAGTGTTAACTCATTTATTTTTTAATTGTTAGCTGCTTCAAGGCAATTGTTTTAATGCAGAAAAAAAGCGAGAAGCTCTTCAGTAAATTTGATTGTAGGACACTCAGGCATGCAGATCAAATAAAGTACAGGTTGAATAGGTAATTAGGTTTGGCCTGTGATACATTAATGTGTGGACAAACTCCCAAGGAAAGGGAGCAAATGTTTTTAGTTTAATACCCTCTCTGAACACCACTCTACTTGGGTACTTAAATGTGGTTTTGAAAGTATTTCCATTTGATAGAGAAGATAACACTGCACTGCAAGTCTTCCAGAACACATATGTCTATTAATTGTTGAGGAAAATAATTTTGCAGCGTTCACAAGCTTCAATAAATAAGTGTGTAAGGCAGTAAGTCCACAACAGACTGCTGGTGGCAACCTTTCTGCAACTGCTTGATGCAAGCAAGTCTTTGGTCATACTGTTAAATTTGCTAGGTAAGATGAACCCAAAGCCATGCAGATACATTGAAGCACATGAGTAGTCCTTATTCCTACAGAGTGTTTTCGCTTGCAAAATACTGGGCAGACTAAGCGAGTCTAGAACACTTAACAGCTTTGGGCAGTACAAAATACACTCTTACTTAAAGCATCTCGGTACACTGCATAGTACTGGGATTTTGAAACTATTAACATATGAGATTAAAAAGCATTCAATATTTTAAACCATCCTCAATCTAACTTTTCTGACATGACACAAAACAACTCTGAATTCTGGTTATGGAGAATACACAGAAAGAAAAATAATCTACTGTCCCACTGGAATATGTCTGCAAGAATTAGAAACAGTATCTGAGGACCCCAGGGAAGCTACCTGGAAAACATCATGAACATGGCCCACACTAAACTTTTTAGCTCATACAGTCATACAGTAACATAGGAAACAAAAAATCTGTCAAGCTTTCATGAATTCACAGATCATCCATGTTTAATGACAACTTCACGCATCTGCACTTCCAAAAAAATCCAAATTTCAAAGTTGTTCTTAATTATTGTGAAATAGTGTACAACTGAAAATAAGGGCAACAGCATTTCAGCTGCTTAATATGTACGTATTGAATCTGCCCGTCAAATTAACGGATATAAAAACAAATTGGGCTAATTAAAAAAATCAAGCTTAACCTTCCCTTTTCTCACACATGCAGATTTTCCCTCCCACAGTTTGTGGCCATTTCAATTCTTGCTGTTTTCTTAGTGTTTTATCACTAAGCAAATCTTCCAAACAAGGCAAGCAAAGAAAAAGCCCAATGCAGCAAAACCTGCCTGGATATCTATTAGTATCAGCAGAGACATGCATAGCTTAGTTTAAAAAAATAATAATAATACAGAAAAACCCACAACAAATATTACGTCAGTAACTTAGTACCTAGACTCTCCATTGAAATTATTTCCTGTTATAATTCAAATTTCCAATGTGAATTACCAGCACCACCTAAAAATAATCATAAAAATCGAAGCACCGTTGTTTTCTTTGTTGATGTGTGCATTTTAACAAACGAACCCAGGCCCAGTTTCTCTCACACTGAAGATGACAACACCACTGTAAGGATGCCGGATGGTCAGAATGATGGCCATCCAGCATTCCAGTTAATTCCTTAACCAGCCCCACGTAAAAGAAAATCTGATGCTAAACACCACATAAAATCTGCTGTTTTCATAAGTAAATGCATGCTGTGAATGCATGCTTACTTTGTGGAAGTCCGAGGGCTGCAGCAAAACACACATTTTCCTTTCACAGAACAGCACTCAATTGCAAATGATGCACGAACCTCCTCCCCTTCACAACATGCATCTTGAGTACAGGCACCATATTTTTTACTGAAAATGTTGGAAGTGCCTCAACTGACATGGAAAACAAACCTCTATCGCAGTGTGCAATTTCTCATAATCAGTAAAGAGTGCTCTCCTTTTTTGCAGGTTTGGGCATGTAATATACTACCCAGTAACATTTTATAAAGAACTGTTCAGGCCAAATCATTTGCATCCCAATTCAAAGAGCACTTAACTTCAAATATGGACACAATTCCTATTCATTTAAATAGAATACAATTGCATGCTTAAGTGTGCTCAATGGAGGGTTCGAAGACTAAAGGTGATATATTCAAGACTGTATCCTGCCTGTCAAAAGCTATACAGAAAATAGTTAATAACCAGATTGAGACTCTCTGAAAATCTCTAAGAGGCAGAATACTTATGACAGTAGCATTAAGTCATTCCTCAGCAAGGCAGGATTACGTATTTATCTTTACTAGATAAACAAAAGCCAAACAGCTCGCATCACTTATTTAGTTGCTGGAGTTTACCCTAGATTATAATTTCTGAGCAATTTCTATGAATAAATGTGACCAGAAGCCATTACAGTCATGATCTTCTAGAGAAGAGGAGAGAAGCATCACGGTACAAGAAAGTAAGATGCTGAATCTAATCATATATATATATATATATTTTTTTTTTAAACTAATTTGTTTGGAAAGGACAATACAAAAGTATTGGGAAATTAATATGTATGTTAAATTATAAATTAAAATTGGATTTATTTGAAGCTAGCTTCTTTCTCCAATTTAAAAACAGCCAAGAACATACCAAGAAAAGTAACTATTTTGCAACAGTCTGAACACTTTAAATTTACATCAAAAAGCTGAGAATAGAAGCAGTGAATTGAACTACAGAAATTAATGCCATGAACGGCAAATTCTTTCTGATCCCTAAGTTGTGGATCCTATGAAAATCCCATTTCAGAGATATTTCTAGATTTACAGCACCCGCCTCTCATTCTTCTGGTGAAATTTCAAGGATACAGTGTGTCACAGCTGAACCCCTCTCCCTGTTACATTGGAGGGGCAGGAGCAAACCAAGCACACATTTACTCAGACTTCACCTCTTCCTGCAGTTTCTACCCCGTATGGGCACAACTGTAACCTCCTTCTTACTCCTCCACTCTTCCTTTCTACATTAGAGACCAGAGTGGCTGACCATCAAGGGAGATGACAAGGAGGGAGCACTGACAAGGAAAAAATCAGGATTTCTAGTGCTCCTGGCCACAAATGGGCCAAGCTGGGCAATGACGACTAACATTTACAAAACCAACAGCTTCTTGTGAATTTATGTAAAACGGATATAAGATTCAAATCAGAAGAGAGACTTCCAATGACAAGAGTCAGAATTTCAATGTCTAATTGAAAAAGATGAAATCCCAATCACTCACAGGTAGTTTCAAGGTTTCTCTTATGTCTGCTACCAAGTCTTTCTGCAATAGACAATGACCATGTCACCCTCAGAAAGGAAACAAGACTTGGGACACGCAGCAAATCAAGACACCAAGTTCTAGAAGTTAATGTAACAGAACTGACATTAGCCCTAGAAATTACACAGCCCTGGTTTGGACACAAGCAGGTGTCTACACAGAGGTCATAGTGCAGCCTAGTGCTAAAACAGAGCTGCAATTGAAAAGCCCTACACATCTGTCTGCACAGATTAACCCTTTGAACAGCTAACTTCAACTTTTGGGTGTTTTTCAGGCTCAAAAAACTGAGGTCCAAATATACTTATATATATATATATTTAAAAAAAAAAAAAGCATGTGTATAACTGTGGTCAGATTGAATTATGGCTACAAGGCACATAAATCACCCCTGGAAGCTATAACTTGACACCACACAGCAACAGCATGTGGTGAAATCAGACTGTATTAGTCTGTGCAGTACAAGCACCTACATTGCTATATTTGATTAGACAAAAAGAACTAAATCGAGATCAGGAAATATCAGAAAAAAATCAATTGTATGGCCTTAATTTAGTACATATGCATGGCTGATCATCTTTTTAATTTTTTTTTTTAATAAAAAGGTTGCATGACAGTGTTTATATATCATACTGTTACTACACATAATGAACATGTCCTTACAGAAATACGTATTTTGCCTGTTTGTTTCCTTTACACACACTACCAGAATTGTCTGGATTGAAAATAGGTACTTTTCACACAAGGTTTTTCACTTTCATATCAAATAATTGATATTTTGATTTTCTATAATCTCCTAAATGGTTCACAGTGTAACTTTCCTGCCTATATATGTTGACATAACTAGTTTGAGGCAGCATGAACGTGGTACATTTGAGAGAAGATTATTATTGACTTGCATGTAATCACACCAATGCATTCTATAAATGAATAAATACAGAAATAAAAAGTTTCCTATGCTTTGTTAATCTATCCAACCTAAAATAATAGGTCAAGGACAGGAAGACAGAAGGAAATGCATAAATTCCACATTCTTACATTAGCAGTGGCTCAGCAGGTATTTATTTCCAGAATTTTTCTATTTCTGAAATATTTCCCAACTCTCCAACTCTTTTGTAAGCCACTTCTGGCATTAATACCAGCCATAACAACTTCATTTTCTCTGAACCTACCACTGGCATAATTTCTGTTTTTCGTTTTGTATTCACAATTGCAGTTTGTTTTTTAATCTCTGTTACACCACTAAAGAAAACAACTGGAGATGTTAATCATAGAATTTGTCAGAATCATCCTGCAACTTAATTCTTCCATAAAAAAAGCTGAGAAAATTAAAGGCACTGCATATTTAATATAGCAGATGAAATGTGGGACCTCGTACCCACGGAAAACCCAGAAATTAATAAATACTATTTTAGGGGGAAAAAAAAAAAAAAAAAAAAAAAATATCACTCTTTGCTCTTCTTACAGGCATTCAAGTACAAAGTGAAGTCCATAGAGGCATAAATATTTAAGGTACAAGTCTGAAAGAAACACTGTTTTCTGTATTAGGAGAAAGAAGATTCAAAAGGCAGAAAATTGTATTTCTTCTCAACAAAACTTTTAAAAATTCACTATTTGGCCAGATATTTGCAAAGTGTACTCATTCTGCCAGAAACAAACTGCTCTGTTTCAGCAGTCACAGCAATAAACAAAAAATAAATCAAAACAAAAAAATCATAAACAAAAAATCAACAAGCCATTGGCTGTTCAGTATGATATTTGAAAACACTGAAGTTTTTCAAGTATTCTTTTGTCTATTACAACCGAGTAGCTTGTAATGAGGAACAAAAAAAGGAAGAGAATGAATGCTATACGTGTCTGGGATGAATAAAACATACAATTTTTGAATAATTGAGGTGATCATCGACTGCACTGGTAAATGAAGTCCTATCACCTGCTCCGCAAACACAGTAACAGGAGTGCCTTCCCCTCACCATCTCAGTTGCTACCATGAATGTTTCACTAGTAGCTTTCTGCTCCACAGAAGAAAGATGTATATTTGGTTCTGCACTTGTTCACAGGGCTCAGGCAAGAGCCTCAGTATGTTCTATAGGCAGGTATAAATACCTATGTTCAGCAGTATGTGTTCGTAGGACACAAGTAGCTATTTCATTAGCTCTAAAGTAAATACGAAAATTGTAGGAACTACCTATAGGAAGGGCACTGAAGAATTCTTGTAAAATGTAAAAAACAATATTCTACTCAGGCTGAGTCTGCCTCCTCTGCAGAAACACAAAGCATAATAAACTATAGCCTAGAGTCTTCTGACTTAACACTTTCAGTACCGTGCTGATGCAGATTTTTCTTTTTTTTTTTTTTAAATGAAGTTATCTTTTCAGTGAAACTACAATGCTTAAGGGTTTGGTAATAGAATACTGGGATTTTCACCTCAGGGTCACTAAATTCGATATGGCCCAGATCAATAGTGACTCAAAGTCATCACCATTTGATGAGAGTTTGGAGTTCAGGTTAAAATGTATTATGAGCTCAGGCTAGCTCCTAGTGAATAGCATCATAACTGACACTAACAGGTATGGTTGCTGGCAGTCTCAATATAGAGGCTTAAATTCAATGGGCATACAGAGTGATTTACTTTCTCAACCTACAGCAATCTCTCTGGGTCAGGGTCGAGGCACAGCAGCAGGACACCAGGAGCAACCTCAGACTGCCACTTGCTCACATTTATCTGTCCCATGAATAAAAGGGAGTTGGAATACAAACATGCTTACCACATACTATATATGTTTCACTGCTTAGAAAAAGAAAACTGAGTATTTCAAAACTAGATGACCTCAGGTAGCACACAAAAACAGTATAACCCTTCCCCTAGAAGGCCAACTTATGAAAACATCTGGTTTATACAGCACCTTAATCCTGCTAAGATACAAACTACTTGCTTAAGGCATTAACATTTTTTAAAAGCCTGGAAACTGCATTCAGGTAATCCGTCATATGATGTCTGATTAGAACAAGCACCATGTTATTTGCTACTGAAGAAAAAGCATACTCAGATTTCAAAGCAGCACAGATGTGGGAAGATTCAAGGCAGAAGAGAGCAGGTGGCAGGCTGGCTGGCAATCACGCAATGCGCAAGGTTATAAAATGACTAAAATTTAATTGTCAAAACCACAGTCTTAAAGCTAACAGAATGACAATTCAGCATTTGTACAGCAGTTTGCCTTATAAAGTTATGAAGCAGAGAGGTACTTCATGCAGGTAAAGTTTGGTTATTTTACAGCATTGTTCCACAGTCAGCTTTCAAGTAAAACTTTTCACACTCTTTTTCAGCACCCCATCTATGAAGTACAGTGCATGAATGGTCCATAGGAAATAAAAGTACTAAGAGCATTTTAACCAGAAAGAGTCTGGAAATGTGGAAAATGCAGGAGATGCACATTATCTAAGCTTCCCATCTCTGTGCACAAAAATAGTTGTTACTATTCTTACTTCAGTAAAATCAAGCCAGGTGTTCCAGCAATATAAAAAAAAACCCAAATGCCAAGAAGTGCTGCAGGATTACATGAAAAACAAAAATAATGAGAAACATGATTTTTTAATCGATACATCTGGTCCAGCTGGAAGGGATCAGGCACTGTCTTTCTCCACCTTTATTTCCCCTTAACAGAGCAAGCAAATATCAAAAGGTCAAAAGTATTCATCCCTCACTGAGGAAGAACTAGGAAACCTATCTTTAGAGATGAATAAAGAGTAGATTCCAGCGGGAGAAGATGAGGAATGTGTAAACCAAAAGGAATTATAATCCTGGCCCCACTCAGGACCATGATAAACCTCCCACTGATTTCTCAAGGGCCAAGATTTTCCTGCAGCATCAACACATTATTCACATAGACAATGGACTCTCATGAAAACGTGCATCACAAATCATGTAAAATCTGATCAGAATGAAGATTACGAGAGAAATCCCACTTGGAGAGAAATTATTTTGAAATGATTCATCAATAAAATGAGTCCAGAAATGATAAATACATATATTTTTGCATGAACATGTGCAGAAAGGACAGAACAAGTTCAAATATAACATACCCAGATGGTCTTTTTAATTCCATCTCTACATCTACAAACCTCTGGTTGCTCCAGAGGAAAATGAAGGGTTAAGCAGCTACAAAGTAATGCAATACTTAACAATACATGGAGGCCAACAAAATAACACAACCAAAAGGAAGACCAGGAGAAACTTCTCATTTTCCTTACCTCTTAACAAGCACACACAGAACACTTACTCTAGTCCATTTTGGGTGACAGATAAATAAAAATCAGAAGCTAAGAAGTAAATTTAGCTACTTATATGCTCTTAATAACATGGAAGAAGATCTAATCTGGAAGTACTAACATTCAACAACCGAAGAAAATAGCTTTAGGAATAAAACTCTTAAAAGTACAGAAAGAATTTTCCACTGGTATGAGAATGAGCTTTTAGCAATTCCTCTCAGCTTTGAGTCATGCAGTCTGCACGAATAGTGTAAACACAGTTACATGAATTTGCAACTTAACGCTAGCTAAGTACATGGTTTTTCTCATATAGAAGAAGTCTCAGGAGTCTCACTGCACCATTTCCATGCTCTCCAATACAATCAAGCCTGCTTGCACTACTTTCAACAGAAGAAGTTCAGGAATAGGTCAGGCAATCAAAGAAAGGTTTCAAACGTGGTGAAGGTAACATGCTCTAGTTACACTTCTCCCCCTACATGTGCTTCCAGATGTGAATGTAAATTTGTTTGTTTCAAATAAATCTTTATATATATATTTGTGAAAGGCTGTAAGTAACAGGACGCGATAACCATTCTGCCTAGAACAGCCTGGAATGGACTGGAACAGTCACTTAGCTTAGCTTTTCAGGGCTAAAACCCAACCTATTCAACTTTTCCTATTTAGTATATATTATTTTCAAAATTGACTTTTATTGCTGATCGATTCTTCCTGTTCATTCATTCTTAGATAAGTACATCAGAGAAAAATCCAGACTACTGCTGAAGAAAGAACAATAAATATCTAAATTTTCCTGCTATACAGCTTCAATGCATCTAAATTCATAAACCTAGTTTTCCAAAGAGAGCAGATACAGTGTTTCAAACTGTGGATTTGTCATGATATAGTACTTTCCAAAGAAAGGAGTAAAGAAAGTAAAGTTCTCCTCTACGGAACCAAAGACAACAGAGCAAAGAAGCCATGGACAATGTAAAGCCAGACATAATCACCTAGACCTGCGACAGGAACATCAAGGACAACTCCAATACACTATTTATGGGTGGATGACATAGTAGCATACTATTTTATCTAGCCAGTTTGATCTTTTCACATGGGTAACCGCTCCCTGGCCTCGTGTACTTTACACAGTGCACATCCTTAAGCCAACGTAAGGAAAAAAAGCCCCACAAACCCAGGAAGCTTTCATATGAGTGAAGCATGATGATCCCAAGAGAAAGTCTGATGGCCAAACATTTTATGGAAGAGAAATTTATTCCTAAGACAAGCAAAACTTAGATACCAATGTTACACACACTTTGTTATCTGTCTATGAAAGAAGTGATAGGAGGTAGGAGCGGGATGCTCTTCATGCTCACATCCGTGACGTGTAGCAGAAGAAAACGTACCTTTCCACAGCAGAAAATCCACTGAATGACAGAAACAATTCACTTGTGGTACAGTCAGTTTCCCAGTCAGCTTATTACAAATAAAATGACACTAACATCCTTATATTGATATACAAATGACTCCTGCGAGCCACTACAGCCAGTGAACAGACATTCTCCAATTCTTTGTACATTTCATGGATCTGCTGTTCAGTACTACTATACCAAATGTTGCATTGCAGTTTAGCTGTTAGCTGTCAACCACACCTCATCACAGCTTGCTCAGGCCAAATATCTTACCTACACAGTATACTTTCAAACTGCCCAACAGTCCCTAAAATTTTAACCCCATTTGCAACAGAATGCAATTCTGAAAGTAAACTCATAAGTCAACTTTATCAGCACTGAACCTCCGCAGATGAGCGTAGAAAAACAAGTTACTTACATTCCAGTAAGAGTTCTTCAATATGTTTTCATTTCTTTGACTCTTATGTCTGAAAGGATGAACAAGGATACAACTTTTGTTCCCTTAGCAGTGTCTCTGAAGACACAACTTCTACTCACTCTGTGTGGAAGATGCAAAATTATAGACGGAATAGGCTCAGTCTCATTCAATGAAAACCCAAAGAAAGACTTTCATGGAAATCCAAGGAAAGACTCCAGCCACAAAGACTGCTTGCATTAAGGAACACAAAGCAATGACTGTAAACATCAGTTCCTAACTCCCAGTCAGCTTATCTCAGAATTAAGGACAGGAGCTCTTGCTTAGAGAAACTGGGTGTGACTATGCTCCAGTGTGTAAGGATTCAGAGTTTCAATTCTTTACGCAGAAGTCAAAAGCTGAGCTTTCTGAGGAAAAAAACTATAACAGAAATACAAAAGAAAACAATGTGTGTGTGTGTATAAATATATATACATATATAATAAATATAAATAAGACGGAAAAAGAGAATTAATAGGCACAAAAACACACAGCAAGAAACTTGGCAACTGAAAAGTCATGAAGCCTAGGAATACAGTACTGGAAGATGATTAAATTTGACATGCAAATGTAAATTATTTTAGTAAAAAAAAATAACGTCTGCCTAAAAACAGAGATGGTCTTTTTCACAGGCTTGAAAAAAAATCAAAGAGTAAGAAAATCTTCAGCACACAGTAAACAGACAACAGCAGCAACTTCTTTCACTGTTTTTGACACTGAAGTCAACATGTTGCCCTAACTTCACCCTGTATACAATCCTTCTCACCTCAGTCTGTCCGGCAAGACAGATTTTCAAGTAAGGAGATCAATTTACAACATCTTCGTTCTTGTCATCTGCATAATTCAGTACTAAGATGAAAACTACACATTCTCAAGCCAGTATGTTTTAATAACATTTACCAGAAGTTTATTACAGTAACTGCCAGTAAGAACTCCGACCTCTAAGCAGCAAGAGTCTTAACAATAGGCATATATCATATTCTAAGTCAGACCAAATATACAAAATACATAAGGAGTTTCATAGTCAAAATGTGATGCATACAGATATTAAGAGCATAATAAAACCCTTTTTTTTTTTTTTTTTTTTTTTTTTTAAAGCATAGAAGAATCAGTTCTGGAAAGTAAAATGTTATTAACTGCAATTCAGAGAGAGAAACAAGCCTCAGGTAACCTGACAACAATATTTCTACTAATTTCTAGAGAAGGAAAAGAGTATTTATATTAGAAGCCATAGAGAGCTTTCATATGATTTAATCAACTACCTCCTATTTTAACATTTTCAGTGTCATTACACAAATTACACTGAACATAATCTCTACCCAACAACTAAAATTCCTCTAGATTTCACCTATACGCAAATATGGTTGCACCTATGACACACCATTTTCTTAATAGGAAAGCAAATGAAAACAATTAAAATATATAACTACATTCAAGATTTTGAACTTGCCTTCTTTTTGTGTGTTCTGTTCCTGTTTCCCAACCAGTCATCCATCTGTTCCTCGATCTCTTCTATAGAAGCTCCATGGTCATAGGATGGCATGTATGCACTTGATTCCAGAACAGTGTATACAGGGAATTCAGATTTTGGTTTCTTGACTTTAGGCTTCTTCTCTTCTATACAGAAACAGAAAAGAAAAAAGTAATGCTTCAAATACTGCAGAGAAGTATAACTCTGAAGCAGGCTTAGCTCCTCAAATCCGAATGCTATATCCAGTTTTCATTTTGGAACTGTCTTCAGTTTCTTTGTGAAATAGATAACTTAGAAAGCTGCATAATCATTTTATTTGCTTTTCGTTTTGTTTGTTTTATTGCTTTAAATAGCAATGCATATACTTAGCACCTCTTCTACCTGCAGCTATGGCTTAAAGAGTGCCAAATGTAGAATGCCTCAAAAACACAGCTAGCTCCTGTCACTACTACAACATCTGACAATTAAGATTAGTAGAAGCAAAAGCACAGGGAGCAGTTACAACATCTCCAAAGTCTTGCTAGCTTTAAAACAAGAACAGCAAAGGCAGAAAAGTGAGCCTTAGACAGTTCTGTATTACTTTGTGGTTAGCTGTGTTGTGAAAAAAAACCTAAGCCAATAGATAGCTTCACTGTTCTCAGATTTCACTAACTACAAATAGGTTTGTTATCACACCTTTAGGAATATTTAAATATTGCACTTCATTTCCCAAACTGACAACTCTTTTCTGCTTCTCACTGTCCTTCAAATAGTATTTGAAGTATTTGAGATTAGCAAACCAAGGGACGCCAAAGAAGGAGGGACAACAAGAGCAATCTAAAATCCAATAACTGAAAACAGACGTACTATACTACATGACCTACATGAAAGAAAGCCTCAAGATTGACTGAAAATTGCCAGAACTCTAGGAAATAAAAGAAGAGGATCAGAAAGAAAAAGAAGCTAGAACACCCAGAAGCACCCAGAAGCCTCAGGTATATCTGAGTGTTTGTTCTTTTTTTTCCTTTTTCTATTCCCATCTCCAGTTTTAGCAGTCCATGCTGCTTCCATTTTTCCACTCCCTACTGCATGCCTGTGTGCTCCTCTTTTTTTTCTGCTTTGACAACCATTCAAACATTTAATAAAGAAATTCAATTCACAAATCTAGCAGGAATTTACATTCACACTCTTAACAAAAAAAAAATAGCCAAGTCAGTTAAAGATGATGGGCAAGAAAGAGGAGAATCACATTTCTCATTAGGAGCGAGCCACAAGATCAGCACATCTACCTGCCTCTGCAACCATATCCCAATCTTTTCCCAAGCAGATAAAAACAAAATCTATTTTTCATGAGCTTCTTTTTAAAAACAATTCCTAAAGAGGACAACTGCTCCCCTACAGACAGCCACAGAGAATTCCTTTTCTTAACACTCATATGTATACAAGGACAGCACTGGGGGATGCGTTTCATGTGTTTCCAACACATTCCTGGGAATCAAATACATACAAAAACAATGACTGGAGCATGAATAGTCTTGACAATACTGGTGCAAAATTTTTTGCCTATTTCAAAAGATAATTTTTTTAACAGCCAAGTAATATAAATCAATTGTTATCTCATTTTTCTCCAAAGCTGCTACATGCAGTAGCTTCTGAAGTCAGTGCTCAGATTTACAAGGACAAGTAACGACGTCTTCACAAACTATTTACTGCAAATGCATCAACAAAAATATTCTAAGGAGTTACCTTAAATGACAATTCCTATCACTGCAAAACCACAAGTGGTCATGTGGAATTACGTAACAGTGAGCACACTGATACACTTGAATTTTCATGTATTCTGCACCTCATGAGTTACTTTTTGTTAATTTTCACTCTAAAAAGATGCAAATAGCTAACTTTAACATCAAAATTAAGAGCCCAGTCTCTAAATAGATTACCTATGCTCCTTCTTTACTTATAGAAGTAATTCTGTAACAGTATTTCCAGAGGGCACTGCATCCTACTTTAAAATCCAGTATTAAAGACAGCAGGTGGTCCTTCTTCAGACCGATGAATGAGAGAAGACATGAAGCAGATAAGACATCCTTCTGTTTTCAACTACCAAAGGAAAGAGAAATCTCACCTAGAGAAGATGGCTGTATATTCTCAAACAAGCACACAATTAGAATTAAAAAACCTGTCTCCACTTTCTCCTATGCAGACACTAAAAGATGAAAGAGTTCAGCCTATCCTTTACATATCCTTTATTATGTAAAGGCTGCCATACACACCGAATTTAAAAAAAATAAACAGAACTGAAATCACAGCACCTTACACACAGGACTTCCCAAAACTCACTGAAAAGTTTCAACTCAGAATTTTCAAAAGCCTGGCGAATATTTACTGTTTGAAGACAGATGAGGAGTATTTATGATTTGAAAATAACGGCACATAAGACTTCTGCTGGAATGGCAATGGTATTGCCAGTAAAAACTCGGTGTATGCAGACTTCTAAAGAATGCTGTTCAGAAGTAATGATGCACAGTACTAAGCTTCGACTTCAGGCAACTGAGCACTGTGCTTCTTTTCAGTGGAGAAAAGAAAACAGCTCATTGAAATTTAATTCTGCTGAACATCAGAAGTCACAGCAGACACTGAGGGGGAAAATCTATCTGTTTCTATGCTATCTTTTTGTTAACAGTACTTCAGCTGGAAGACCAAAAGATACTCCTGACCTGACCTGCTGCTTTTCTCTGAAAAGAATAAGGTTTGGGCTTTCTACGTATTAAATGATGCCTAGAGAGCTGAATCCTGTATCAGCTAAGGCCTGTGGACAATCAGGCCTGGTGCTGCTGCCACAACTAGCATCTTAAGATGTGACACAAAGTTTTGAAACACAAGGTATTCCCTTAATATAGCCATTTCCTAATGGTGCTGGGTTTAGAACATGCAGCTATCAGGCCTATTAGATGCCTATGTCCCATGTGGGAAACAATTTCCAGTGGACCTGAATTATGATCAGAGTTACAGCTGCTCATATGACTAAATGCACTGGAGATGGATGGTCTTGGTGAAACCAGAGCCAGATTTCAAGCTCAACAGGGTAAACGAATATCTTACTCTCACTGCTATATTCTGTGAATATTATATACCTGAATTGTAAAGATACAGTGTACTAACTCTTCTAGTTTATGAGGTAGAATTAAAAAAGGTAGCAGCAAAAAGTAAATGGATAATCCGATATTATAAGCACTATGGATACTGTTTGATTGCTGTATTCTCAGAACTGACTTCTATATACTACCGGTCATTCTGCAGTAGGAAAAATTAATCTCTCATTTGCTGAATTCATACCACAAGGATATTAAGTTTCCATATTTTCCACCAATACAACTATAAAGTTATTCACTAACAGATTAAATTTTACTGTGCATTTATATCTTATGGTTAACAAAAAGAGATGTAATTTGTCTGCTGTGTTTAAAGAGTGTACAAGATACCCATCAATGGGATCCTTAACACATAAAAATTAGCTAACTGTTTTACCCGTACAGTACTCACTATTTCTAAAGGCCTTCACCACAATTACAGAACTGGCTAAATGTTCTGTTGGTTTATGGCATAATGATTCAGGTACTGAAGTCTGATGAATGACTTGCAGATAATTTGGATTTGTTAGTCCTTCTGCCTTGTTAACACATTAATTTTACTGTATCAATGACAGAATTAATAGTGTCCGGCTAATGGTGATTTGCTTTAAAATCTATCAGCTGTCATTTTCAGACAATAAGGAATCACCCAGCATTTTGGACTGACCATGGAATAATAGCACCTTTCTAATAAAAAGTATCAAGAATCTGTATTTTAAAGCTTTTTGAAAACTATACTCTAATTTTACCTGTCAGACGATGGAACTGCTAAAGAATTCTAAGAGCATTTAAAACCTTCAAAGAAAAAAGACTACTCCATATCACAGAATCACAGAATCACCCGGGTTGGAAGGGACCTCAAGGATCATGTAGTTCCAACCCCCCTGCCTAGCAGGGCCACCAAACGTACACATTCAGATCAGGTTGCCCAGGACCCCGTCCAACCTGGCCTTGAACACGTCCAAGGACGGGGCATCCACAACCTCCCTGGGCAGCCCGTTCCAGGACCTAACCACTCTCCTTGTAAAGAACTTCCCCCTAACATCCAAAGAACTTCCCCCTAACATCCATATAGGAAAGAAGAAAGAGGAGAAAAAAGTGCTGAACTTCTGTGTATGAGAGATGAAGCTGGAGTTCCTTCTCTCAGCAAGGCCTGTAAGCCTCCCATTTCAGCATCAAGAAAAACTTGCTGAAAAAAAGACACCGATGTCTTGAAAATCATAGAAAGCAAGGATATTGACTGTTATCCCATGCGTTGGTAAGGAAGAACAAACACAGGCAGACAGCAAGCTTTGTTGTAGCATGTCACTAAGATACTGCATCGCGATCTACTCCTCTTTCAACACTGTTCACTTACCAACCTAGCTATAAAAGATAAATAAGCACTTATAGCATTAAAATTTACTTAAACATGACACAAAAAAATTGCCATGTACAGCAACACAGTCAGATATACTACAACAGATCCAAAAGTCTGAAAAAATTGTTGGCCTAAAGTTTAGACTGTCTGTTGAAAAAAACAAAGCAAACAGATTCAATATTGAAATTATGGGGCAAATACTTCTGCTAAAAAATTCAAATTTTTGTTTTCACAATAAAATCAATGGGATTACATGAATGCAGAGTCACATAAATACACGTGCTGCACAGAGACTGAGAAGTTAGCTTATTTTTGAACATACAGACTAAAAGCTTCCTTAGTGATGGATATATCCTCAACTTCACAAAAATGCCCCACAAAGGCTTGATGCCTTTCACATCTCCTCTGAACACTCACTGTTCCCCATGTTTCTTGCTCTCCTCAAATACCTCATCCAATACAAGAAAGGGCTAGGTTGAGAATCTAATACTGAAGAACTAACTAATCTGCCTTGGAACAAACAAAAAATGAAACATGCCTCTTCTAAGCAAACCTCATAAAATTGTCTGTGAAGATGAACTTTTTTTTTTTGTAAAGTCTGAAGCAAGTTTTGCAGGGAGAGGCATCACACTGACTAGCTACAACTGATACAACTGGAAAAAGCACCTGAGCTGCAAGTTCAGAATCCCTTCAGCAGGCCTGCAAAAACAGTCAGTAAAACAAATGATACTTAGTTTGCCTTAAATAGGCTTCAGAGGTAACAAGTGATCAGAACATTGCAGCTTAGGACCTTAGGCCATATCTGCAATTAAACACAATGTGTGCAGGGAGCCTTTGATGTATGAGCTTAAAGTTACGGTAGCACAAGTGATCAGAAATGAGCTACCAGAGCTGGAGAGCTAATGCAATCTGTGATTCTGTAAACAGAACACTGATAACACTAGAAACATGATTTTATAATCAGAAGATGGCAAATATTAGAACACTATGTACAAAGCCAGGGACAATATCCGCAGCTATACTGAAAAACAATTTAGTACAGAAAAGCCGCAGTAATTAAGGGCTAAAGAAATGCTTTCATATAAAGAAGATCTGTAGATACACACAAGTTCTTTTTCTACCCATGGACAAATGCTAATAATAAAAACCTGAAAGCTAGAGAAATCCACACTGAAATTAAGATACAACTATATAACACTAAAATTATTATTTAAACAAATCCCCTCGTGCAGAGCTGTAGGCCACAACAAGGCTTCCTCTCCTCTGGGCTGAACAAGCCAAGAGACCTCAGAACCTCTCAATTTAGCATCATTTGCAAGCTGCCTTAGTATGCATTCCAAAGTCCTGCATCCAAAACACTGATGAAAACCCTAAGGAGAACTAGTCCCAAAATGGAGCCCTGCAGAACCCCACTACTGACTGACTACCAGCCTGATGCAACTCCACTTACTACAACCCACCGAGTCCAACCCATCAGTTAATTGCTCACCCACTGCATTTGTCTAGCTATATGCTTGCTGGTTATCTTGTCAGTGTTGAAAGCTGTGCTGAAATCCAAAATGATTACATCAACTGGACTCCCTTGGTCAACGAGGTGGGTAATACTGTGATACTGATAATCTCCCTACTGGAGGGGGGGCAGGGAAAAAAAAAGTTAGAAAATAAAGAGCACTACCTTGTTACCCTAAACCAGGGTTAAGCATAGAGAAATAAAAATAGATGTATTTTCCACCAAAATGGACACAACTGAATGCACTTCATACTCCAAGAACAGCCAGTACAACTGCTAGAACTGGTCTTGATAGCTACTGAAACTTCGTGATTTAAGTTTAAAAACTGGCAGAGTCATCTGTCCTGATAATATATATTTACATCTTTAGTTTAACTTAATCTTTAGTTTCAGTTAATATATGTGTATATATATATATATTTTTTTTTCTATTTCACATCCTATGACTACAAAAAAAAAAAAGACTATCATTGCTAGATGCAGAGATTATATGCAACTGTGACAGTACTGGAAAGGGAGAAAGTAATAGTTATATCAATTAAAGCACTTTCATTTTAAGAGGAATAATGTGTTCAGGTATCCAAATACAAAAAGGACAAAAAAAAAAAAAAAAAAAAAAAAAAAAAAAGGCAAAGTATTTCTATTTTGGTGGCTAAAACAAAGATATGTGTAACTGCACACAAAAAATACATATATTTCCTAGGAATAAAGACTGTGCTATTAGTTGCTTTATTTTGCAAGTAAATTGTAGAGGTGCTACATGCAGGAGTAATGAGTATTTTGAATGGACTGAGAAGTGATAAAAAGCGCACAAGTACTGACAGAATCAGTCAGAATTAGGCACAGTTTTGATACACCAAGAAAATACTTTTTCATCCTCGTTCCCAAATATAGTACTTTAATGACATCTCAGTATCATCCTCTTTCTCCTACTTTGCAAATCATGTTTTCCTCCCCTGATACCCTTCTCTGGTTTTAGTTCAAGGTGCCTACAGATGACTGAACATTTTCAGTAGGAAAGCAGACAGACATGGAGGTAAACTAGCAATTAGATCATAAAAAACAAGCACTGTAAAGCAGCTATTGCTAATCTGCATGAGATGCATTTACTCAATTAGATAGATGGAAGCGTTGTTAGGAACTCACACTCCATGGACAGCCTCTAAAATTAAGAATGGGGACAAGTGACCACCAAATGCACATTTGATGATTAACAACCTTGTTATGCTATTCCAAGGAGGACAGTGAAGAACAATATAACGAAATAAACAATGTTAGCAGATGCATGCAGGCTTCTGGAAAAAGAATATTTGCTCTTATTTTTTCCCCTACAGTGACATAGATGGATCTCTTGTTTTTCTCTTCTAGAAAAAGCAACTGATGGCTCATTCTGTTACCCAGCAATAGCACTGCTATAGTTGACCAAACTAATTCCATGTCCTATTTCGAACTCCACTAATTACAGGTGGTGACTACTAATCTCTCCTCTTGCTCCAGATGTGTGACATCAGGTCTCCTTACAGACAGAGGGGTCAGATGCCAGGTGACACCCTGGTGTGACAAAGGACAGGGTAGTGCTTCTGCAACAACTCATGGGAGATCTGGAGGGGGCAAGGGCACCAAACCTGCACCTCTCAGCATGAGTAGGCAGAGGCCCACGGAAGTCAAGATAAAAGCAGTAACTCTCACATGACACCTGGCAGATCTGCACAGAGAAGAAACACTGAAAGTTCACAAGTGGCAATTCAGCGAAACACAGGAGCACAAAGAGTACAGTTTTAATGACCTGACAATTTCATCTGCACTTCTGTTTTCAAAATTCATCCTTTTAAAACAATATACACGAAATAGCTCATGGACTTAAATGAAGAATGTGTCCCATTTATGCTGAACAATGCAAAACATCACTATCTGGCAATTTAACAAATTTTTAACATAACGGAAGTCAAGACCCATTTCAAGGGCCCATTTTTTGATTGGTATCTCAAATATAGCTGCAGACCTCCCCAACGAGCACTAAATGCATTATCCTCCTAGATTGACTAGGATCCACAGTGTTCAATGGGATGCTAAATATTACCTGTATTCTTAAAAACAACAACAACAACAACAAGATTTAGCTACAGTTGAGTTAGGAATTACTGCTGAAGCTTGATCTTGTTTCTGGTTTTATAAAACCAAGCTATTTTTAAAATACAAATAATGCAGCTGTACTTTAAGTGCCCAAAGACTTATAGGTACTTAAAGCTAGTAAATTATTATAGAGGACTCAACGCACTTGGCAGAATAGAAGAACTTAAAAGCATGCACTTAAGTATAGAAAATAAAGCAAGCACATAAAAACACAAGCAAAAATCTTTTAAAATTGTCCTCAGAAGAGAGCAGGTTTAATCACTGTCTAAAGGAAATAACTGAAAGAAGAAAAGGAAGTCACATATAATTATTCTGAATACTTTATTACGTGAAATGCTAATTGCCTTCTCTGGTCTTCTATGAAAGTACAAAGACTTTTAAGACAGCAGTAAGAATCCCTCTCCTAAGAGCGCACCCATGCATTTGGAAATTCAAATTATCTTCACTTTCAATTTGTAATATGAAAATAAACTGGATTTATATAAAAGAAGTCCAAAGAAAATTATTTTAAATGGTTATTTAAAAATAAAAATGCAGGAATGCTGAAAAAGCAGAGGTCACTTCTAAAAATTTATATTTCAAGATCTACGCTTTCGAGATTTCCCTCTCTTGTAAAGCAACATTTCTAGCAAAGCATGCTTTTCTGGACACTACCTAACTATAAACTGAGTTTATGCTTCTACAGAAGCAAGCCAGCAGCATACTGTGAAATTACAGTCACAAAATTAAAATCTCATTTAAATTTAACAGCAGCACAGAAATACATAAAGCACATATTGTAGAAGATTATAAAACATTTGTTAACATACATCTCGCTGACTAGGTAGATTATATTATATCTTTGTTTATTAAGACAGTGGTAAAAACTCACTCTGCAGTGTTTCAAGTTCAGCCTTAGCCAGGGCATCTTCTTTCTCCTTCATTTTTGTTTCTTTATATTCTACATATAATTGTCTGGCATCCTTTAAGAAAATGTTGCAATGACATTAGCATCCTTATACAAACAAGTTATTGCAATGGCTCTGTTTTAATTTCTCATTTAACCTCCCAAAAAAATATTAAGATACATTTACTTCCTTGAAATACAGGATTTTTCAGTACATAAACTATTTGCTTAGAATGTAGAACTTTTTGTGTGATAAAGGTTTTAATGTAATAGCATTGATATTATAGGTTCCAATGCTTACTAACAACCTAAAAAGGAAAATGGTTAGGAAAACATTTCTGATCACTATCTACAGCTTTTTAAAAGTGCATGCACTCACTTCACTCACATCAGCAATCTGGAAGTTCAAGAAAGCAAGCAGTTTTTAATGAGAGCAGTGTGTGCAAGACAAACCAAGGCAATTGTCGAGCAGCAATCTTCTTACCACGGACTCATTAAGGTAACACCATCTCCTTTTTTTTTATTTTAAACATCTTTTAAACTGCTACTGAAGTGCTAAAAAATTGAAAACCAAGATTCCTTTTTCTCCCAAGAATTAGATTCTAATCTCAGATCTGTTTAGCATACTTACACATAAAATTAGAAGTCCTGTCACAAATCTTGCAATAAGCTTTACATTTCCAGTATCTGATCAATTAGTAATTATAGATTTGTGCCAAAAGCTTTCTACATGCGAGCAACCAGATTACTGAATGAAGAGGCATGGACTGCTTTCTTACTCTTGCTTAAACTAATAAGATACTTCTGTATTCATCCAGAACCAATGAAACTATAATACAAATACTGAAATAGGCAAATTATTTATCCCTTCTAGCCAGACAGAACATTTCTCGTATTACATCAAAATCAATTATAATGGTTAGAATAACTGAAATTTACTTCTTTAAAGTCATTCACTTATTCTTGTTATTACATCACAGACCCACCTTACGTATTAAAACGGTGACCTAAATTTTAATGTAGAAAGTACCGTAAATCTTGGAAAA
Organism: Tympanuchus pallidicinctus; assembly: GCF_026119805.1. Classification (NCBI taxonomy): domain Eukaryota; kingdom Metazoa; phylum Chordata; class Aves; order Galliformes; family Phasianidae; genus Tympanuchus; species Tympanuchus pallidicinctus. Next base: position 76,606,878 of record NW_026294747.1, on the reverse strand, counting down.
TATTTACTGAATTTCCACTACCATCCCATAAATGTGGATAAAACTTGCTCTCATTAAATCAAGTTTAAAACTAAGTTAAGCAGTCATTCCTGCTGTATCTAACTGCAGAAGTTATTCAGAGACATTGCTTACTGAAAAGATACTACAACACAACCGCTCTTTTCATTATACTGCACTATGTATCTACCTCTTCAAAGCCACATGTGGGATGTGGGGCAACAGGGAGTACAGAATTTTGTTCTGAGCAGAGCACTGTAATGCTTCAGAGAAACACCACTGATACAAGACAACATTCCACAATTAGGTTTTCTCTTCTTCCAAAATACTTTTTCTTACCACCTCGCTTTTTACATTTGGGTTTGGGAAACAAGAATTTGTATTTCTCTGCCAGGATTATGTAGGAGAACACCCTTTGCACAGAAGAAAGTTTAGAAGTTCACATAACTTCTCACTTCCGGCACACAGCATCCCACGCGCTTATAACTTTGTTTTGGGGGATGGGGAAAAGGTGCTGTTTTTCAGTAGAAGCAGGGCTAAAAACCTGCGGATGCCACGCAGGAGGACTACCATTTACTATAGTAGGTATTAAGGCCTGAAATAAATACATTCAGGTTGAATGTTTAAACACTGAATCACAGAAGTAGCATCAGTTCTGGGTCTCCTTTTGGTTTACTTGACACATACAGAAACCTTGCTTGCATTCTCCAGATTTGGACTATTTTTCTTTGCTAAAAAATAGAAACAGCCACAAATGTAATGGTTAACTTCTGCTGCAAGTTTGAGACATTTGGATTGTGCGGCCTACACAGAACTTAGACATGCTGATATCTGAAAAATGCTTTTTTGTTTAAGGATACGATTTCAAAATGACTACAATTAGCCGGCATTTAAATTTAACCCATTTGACACTGAAAGCCAATATTTGATGCTAAATTCTGGAGTAAGATCCATTATTGCTTGTGGGATCTCCAGACAGCAGGCACTAGGGGGTAGCTGTCAATCTCTCCAGCATGTCAATCACAGAACAATTGGAAATGTGGCTCAGACAAAAATGAGACACAATAGCTGAACAACAAAGAAAACTAGTCAGAAGCACGTAAATGAAATTTGCTAGTATTGCTGCTTTAAAGATACAAAATGGATTATCACTGAAATGATGTCATATGCAGGTAACAAATGCAACGTTTGTTTTTTACCTTATTAATCATATATTTTATCTGATACCATAATCAGAAAAAAAGACAACCACAGGGATACTGAGCATTCTGAAGCACATATAATGATGTATACATATAAGGCAAATCAACAAAATGAATCAAAGTGGATTCTGGAGAATTGAAAATCAAAATCTTCCCACCAAAGCACAAGAAATAGCTCTACAGGTTGTGAAGAGAAACTGGAAGACATACCTAAAGAGAGTTTTTAGCCAGACATAAACTATATGAATACTACACGTGGTAAGTTACAACACAATAAACATTGGAGAACGTATAAAAATAGGAGTTTCTTTGGAGAAAACTTCTGTTTTTACATGAATAAGCACATTTTGAATAATACCAGTCTAAGAAAAGAGTAATGAACACTGGATTATTATGCTATGATTCAAATATTCACTTTTCAAGAAGGAACAGAATGAGAAAAGAATGTTTTAGAGTTTCAAAATTGCACAGCTAGTATATCCAAATCATCTGTCAACTGCTCTGTATACGAAGCTCTTGTCACTAGTCTTACATTTAATTAAAAATTTCAAAAAGTACTGCAGATGAAAAACAAAATTGACAGGTAAGCTATTCACTAACATATTTTCAATATTTTAATCACAAATAAGAATTAAGAATAGAGTACAACTGTTGTATTTCACTTTTTCTCTATATGAGTCAATAAATGTGAGTTTCCTGCCAACAAATTTGAGATTGCCAGGACAAAGCTGCACTTATTACTGAGTTATGTACAAATACAGAAATTCTTGATACTGGACTTTTAAGGTTTTTGTTTGCTTGTTTGTTTTTCAAACATAGCTGAAATATAAATAAACTGCTCTAATCCCGTAACTAAAATCTTAAGTTCTGAATAAGACTCAGTGGCTTCAGCCTCTCCTTGACTTTTGGGGAAGGAAGGTGATGAGGTTTTGTTGGTTTGTTTGTTTTGGGAGAGGGGGAGGGCAGAGTTGTTGGTGGCAGCTTTCTTTCATCCAGTTGATCTTCCTGGCTTTCTGGTCTACCTCAGAAAGACAACAGATTAACAGAAATAAGGCAAACAATAGAAACAACTTGCATTGTTCAATCATATATGAATCTTCATTATAGATTCTGTGACAGAACCAACTTCACATTCTATTTCTCTGGAGTGAGGGATTAAAACAGAAAAACCCACACCTCCCTCTTTGAATTCACAGTTAACTGCAAACTCCGTTACAAGTACATTTTAAATTGGTGCACCTAAATCATTTTCTCTGCATTAACCTTAAATTAATCTATCAACTTCAATATTTGCATGAAGTTCGTGGACTAGTTTTTGTCTTTGAGCACAGCGTTCTGGTACAATTTTTACAGGAGTGACAAAAGTCACAGAACTATATAACTACTGATGATAAAGTAGTCAAATTAAAATTGCTGCACCATCCGACCTTCAATTGGCTACTTCTTGGCAATAAAAATGCTCATTATAATGCCACAGAACTTTCTGATGGATTTATATACTGTAAGAATCAAGTGTTATGGCAACAAATAGTGAAAAAAAAAAAAAAAAAGCTGAACATTGTGATTGAGATTTATTTGTAATTTCTACATGTTTACTCAAAGGCAAAGCAGTAAATAAATGTTCTATTGAATCAGGAAATTATGCTTTGACCTTGGAATAGCACCAGGTGTGGGCAGGCTCTGTAGCTGTGTATAGCTTGTGGGCAGTGGAAGCAAGCGTCAGATGCACCAGGTGACCAGCAGCAGGCTGTGCTAATGCAGGATCTGATGGGTATTCCAGATCCACAGCGAGAAAACAAAGGCAGCCAGAAGGGGGAACTGCAAGGCCTCCCCAAGAACCCCATTCATGCCCAGTGAAGCCTTCTTCCCCAACAGAACAGCCCAATTCACTGAGAGCCAACATCACCTAGCACTCACAAGCTACACTCCTCCAAAATGTTGAGATATGCAGGCATACACCAAGGGATTGTTTGAAGGGGCAGAACAAAACTGGCCACCACAGCACAATACACAAAGGCAAGTTTATTTTGTGTCTTATGTTCACTTAAAATTTTTACTATGCAACAAAGCACATTTTTTCACTTGGGTATCAGACAGTAAGCACCCTTTTAGAGGTAGATTATTTTTGCTCACTTGCATACACCCAGAATACTTGTTTTATCATCCACTCTCCTCTGACCTTTATCTAAGCTTCTAATTGACCTCAGGGTCAAGAGCTTCATCCCTACTTTGGTTCTCCCAACCGCTGCAAAACAGAAAGAAACAGAGCAAATGGGCAATCGCTCGTGCCACACATCCTACATCTGCTCACTCCCCACAACTTACACCAACATCAGTGCTGTACATTAGGCTGCAACAACTCAAAACTGTGTATCCTACAAATTATGGAGGTATTTAAACCTTGGCACTTGAATAAATCCTTTCAAAAATCTGCTTTTTTAAAGACTTAACTAAACTCAATGAATTTTATTTTAATCTCACCTACTGATTTTATATAAAAGTCATATGTGATGACAAAACCAACCCACATGAATGTTTGCTGACCTAATCAAATCCTGCTTAAAAGCTAACTTTGCCAAAGGAGATGCCCTGCTGGCAAAGCCTCTTGAGTTTAATGACACATTGCCAATCCGTTTAAGGCCAGAGTCTGAACCATCTCTAAGCAGGTGTTGAAATGTAATCACGGATTAAAAGAAAACCTGAGGAAAAAATGCCAAGAAATTAAACACCTCTGGGTCACTAGTTTGAATCTATTCCAGGCTACTAAATCAGCTACATTAATTACCATCTGGTAGTCTACATAAAAATAAATTACTAGCCTTTTTGTTTTAATTCACTTCATACTACGCAAAGGTCTTTACAAACAAAAGTTTCTATCGTAACTAACTGAAAGCTTTGTTCATAATCTTGCTAGGTTGTACCCTCTGCAGCTACATGTGAGCATGACCTGCCTTCTCACTGCTGGAGAGCACCAGAAGCTCTTCCAACAGCAAACCGAAAGGTCTGCAATACACCTACCTTATTACTGACAGAAGATAAAAGGGAAGCTTATTTTCTTAATAAGAATCAATGTCTGTATGAGACAAACAAACATACTTCCTGCTTCATCACTCTCCTAACAACAGTAGGAACATAATTCAACTAATAAAAACCATATCCTAGTGCTGAAGTTGGTGTAAAAATAAGCACATTTGTAACTAGGCTTCACCACAAAAAGTTGGAAGAAATGTAGCTGTCAGCAACGCAAACAAACATTCTTATCTTCACTTTTTGGAATAAAATATTTTGTGAAGAATAATTAAGAACGTTTTTAAGAAATGCCACCTCTTAAGTTGTATGTCTGCACATCCAAGAAAAAAACCTCTCATCAGCTATTTTGGGAACAAACTGCATTTCACATCCACAAAGAAAAAAGATAATTAGCAAAACTGTCTATTCTGTATTACATGCACCATTTGAACTGAAATTCTTGCACGCTATATTTAGCTGCGTTATTTCTTTGTGAGACCAATGTTCAGTTCCAACAAGCATTTTTATTGAGTTTTTTGGTTTTTAAGTAAATAGCCTTCTTCCAGGTCATTCTCATGACCCTAGAAATAACTTGCATTCTTTGTTCTTTTTCTTGTGTCTTCATTAGAAGAATTAAAATCTGTAATAGCCAATGTAATTTACTCTCCGCTTAATACTTCTTTCCCATCACAGATATTTGATTGATGATACATTTATGTTTTCTTTTCCCTTCACTTCTTGAAATAAGCTTTAAGATGTTGTTTTCACCCTGAAATTGAACCACACTAAATGCAGGGATATAAAAACCTACATAGTTTTCCTCAAAATACAATTTTCAATAGTTAAAAAAACAATCATTTCTGAGTTTCTCTCATTCTCCTCTCACTCATTTTTCTTCCAGTTTCTTGACATAAAATGCAGACTACAATAAAATGGCATAGGCCATCACAGGGGCATGCAAACAAAGCATTTTTCTTCAGTAAAGGCCTACCTTAATTATTTTAAGTGCCTCCTTCTGAAATCTGACATTTTGAAGGAGGAGGGGAAGTAGGAGAAAGACACTCAATTGGATAAATGAGAGTCAGGCATGGGCAGAAGCTCAGCAACCTGAATCCTCAGAGCTGTACTAAGAAGAATATTCACGCTAATTGGGGGGGAGGGAAAGGGGGGTGGATGCTAAGTAAAATGAACCAATTTGAAAAGCGGTAAAAAGTTTGAATTGACTTCTTTACTTACAGAGAAAAGAAGTTTCCTCTGAGGAAGATTTTTGTGTACACAGACAGGTAGTTTTGTTTTCTTCATCTGAGGAAACAGTTCAGTTATTCCACTGAAGGACTTGAGGGATATGAAACTGAGTGGCAGAAACTACATCTAATTATAAGCACTGCTAAAACTCAGCCTTTTAACTCCCAATTGTGGTATATTTAAATGTGGATGATATTTTTAGAACTTATTCTATGACTGAATTAGTTGTGTATGAATGAAACCAACTTAGAAAATAACTTATTGGCTCTTAAATTAGAGAAAAATCATTTAGATTAACCCAATAAAGATCTAGAATCTGCAGCAGATATCCTTATGTCAACTTCATAACAGTTTGTTAATAAATAATTAGCATGTGTAACTAACACTGAGTATCTGTTGCTATATCATCTTTTAGCTAACCTGCCCTAGTGATTCTACTTACTCTAAAAGCCTAAATACTCTGGTCTCAAATCTACATTAGTGTACTACTGAAGGTAATGGCACTTGCATTCAAAGAAGATCTCAGTACAAAGGAATACAGTTGTTTTATTGCTAAAACCTTAAATAGAACCCAATAGCCCAGAAGTCTCCCTAACCAGCCAGGCGGAACATAAACATTTTCTTTTGCACTGTTCTTCTCATACCCAACATGAGGTCACAGCTATCATGGTTCTTCAGAAGAGGTGATACTCAGGTAAGTATTTGTAACTAATTAACTGCAATAACTCAGTTATCTGAAATTCTTGAAAATTCTTAACATTGAAGCTTACTTGTAATTCATTGCATTTTCACTTACATATGTGGCAAGTCATGTTAAAGAACAAGCAAAGCTCTGGAATTATGCAGCAGCATCACTTAAGTATGGGACGACTCACTCTAGAACCCTGTCTCCTTACACCCTCCTTGCTCTGAAACCTTCCTGCACTGAATTCCTGTAAATCGTGCTTCCCCTGCTACCATATCCCTGGCTTTCTGGTCTCCCATTTTCCATGAGTTATTGGACACCTAATTTTCCACTATCGTGAATTTAATGGATTTAAAATACAAAGCAGAAGTGATCAGCTAAGTGCCCACAAAGTTCAAAATATCCCTTTTCTGGCCAGTCTAGCAGAAATGCTGTTTAAACAGAAAATCTGAAACTCCTACTGCTGACTTGCTTACGGACTACCTCAAGATGAGGAAACAGACAAAATGACAGCTTAGAAACATTATAAGACATCTTAGTTTAAAAATTAAACCCTTACAATTACTACTATATTCTGTAAGCCTGAGGCTATTTTGCAATTAAAGGAAAAGTACTAGAATTATAAAGTAAGTTTCAAAAATGCAGCTGCAACAATTGGTGAAATTATTTTTTTTCTAACTCATCTCAATCAAGAACGAACACTGAAGCTTAACAGTTGATTTAATTATGCAGTCATTTTTACTTTAAAATCATGCAAAGAGATTAAGAAAGGTTGTTTTAATAAAATAACCACATAGTCCTGATGAAACATTTAAAAGATGAAGGAGTATTAATTTTGCATCTCTGTGGAAAAGTTATAGGCTATAAAAACAGAAGCTGAAACACCAGACTTTTCCTTATTGCTCAAGTTTTACAAGCCTTTTGGCTAACAGAGTAGGGGTTATGGATTATATGAAAGAATTCCAGTTTGTACACAGACAAATTGAATATTTGTGCTAGTTATGATTCAGCATTAATAGTATATTAATAGTACAAACAAAATGAAATCCACCCTTATTTCCTGATCTATACCCATTAGTCAGCAGCGAATTGAAAACAAATGGATGTGATCACGGGAAATCAAGAGCTTCTGAGATTTAAAAGGTTATTCTGATAACAGACATTTTTACAATACCTGGCTGAACATCAGCTGAATTTTACAATTAACAGTATTCATATTTAAAAAAAAAAAAAAAAAAAAAAATCCCAACCAAAGCTGTGGCCAGCTTTCCCATGTTTAAGTATCTAAATTACAAACACAAATTTGTTACTTTACCTTGCTAATTTCAGGCATAAATTTCTATCATTATCCTGTGCCTCAAAAAGAAAGCTCACTCACATAGAAGTAAATGCAATGTTCTTTCAAATTTAACTACATAGTGTTTGCCTATTTGAGATAAAAAATATCTTCTTAACAGATTGCTTAAAAGATGTTGCTACTTGTAATATAGGTGTCTGCATATATCTTCCTCCTCTTAACATTCCTGTATTTGTGTTCAGCAAAAACTGCTGTTGAACTTCCTAACATATTAATATAAACTTTTATATACTCACATTTGTATACATTTATGACATTAAAATTATCTCCAAATAATGTTATGTGTGTATTTTATATAATGTAGACAAGCATGCATGTTTTATATATATATATATTTATAAGAGATATAAACTTGAACCAGGAAAATAACATAAACAAGTGCAGTACATGATTATGCATAACACCATCAAGAAATTTAATAGTTTAAAGTTACAGCACTTTACCTGGAATAGCTGAGGCAAAGCTTTCACAGTGAGACAGAACCATATTCCCAGCTTGCATGGAAGTAAGTCATGCCACTGTGGTTTGTCCAGTGCTCTACAGTCAAACAAAATCACAAGGTTTTTCCACTATTACTACACAATTTCAGAACTCACCCAAAAATTTCAGAACCCTTCCACTACCCTTTAAAATGATTAGCACTTGTCAATTCATAAGAAAATGCTTAACTACATAACACAAAAGATATGTTCTGAATATTTATTTCAAAATACTTAACACAACGACCAAATCTAATCATCTCTGTATTTCAGTATCTTGAAAGGCTTTTCTTCCAAGAAAATAAATTCATAAGCCACATAATCACTTGAGTTTAAAAAAAAAAAAAAAAAAAAAAGCAAAAAAAAAGCTCAAGCCTCAATCAAGTGTTCACAAGTGCTGACAACCAGATATGAAGACTGTAGCATAAACAAAACAATACATAAAAATTAATGCCATTTGCAGTTCACTGAAGCATTACTCACTGATGTCATCAGGAAAGACGACAGGCAGAATGGTCTCTGATCTCCATCCTGCATTGATCCAGTTCATGCCCCTGCTGTGTGAACTATTTAAACCCTTTATTTCTTTCTATGAATCAATAGAAGAAATAGTGGTATCTTTTGGAGTGTCCTGAAAGTCACTATTTCCCTATGCGTTTCTTAACTGAAAAATAGCATTATAAGCCTTCACCAACATGCTTGTTTTCAATTTAATCAGACAAAGGCATTAAATCAGACATGCATTAAAAAAAACCATAAAAACTCCTGATTTGTTATGGTGATAAATTAAAGCTTAAATAAATTAAAATTAAGAAATTTTAATCAGAAGCAAAAACCTTCAAAGACAGAAGAAGCTGTAAAATCTTCTAAAAAAACCAACTTGGAGGAACAGCACCTTTCTATATACAAGAAATCATTAATTCAGCCTTAGTATTTCCCTTACTGTTCATCTGTTGAATAAATACCACGTATTTGTTTACGGTATTAAAAACTGCATACACGATGATACTGGGACACTTTATAGCAGAGATGAATGTTACAGATTTGTCTCCTGTACAAATACTTCAAAAACGCAAGGAGAAAATAAACAAAACTAGTAGCTGACAAAACGTTTTAAAATGCAGAAAACAAGTTTCTTCCCACCTTTCATTTTTTTCAGGAGCAGCAAGTTTTGCTTCATCACTTCTGCCTCCCGTTTTTTTCTTCTTCTCCCTCTTTTTTCTGCTAAGCAGTTCATCCTTGATGTAGAAAGAACTACAGTTACAGGTTATCATTAACATGTAAACCACAAATGTTACTGGGACTCTTCTGTGAAGGGTAAACATTAGAGTAGCATTTATGCAAATGTATCTAGGGGTCCTACATGATTAAGTAAAATGATCTATCTTAACAATAACTGTTGCCATGGCATCCAGTCTTTAAACACACATGAAGTCCAGTTCTGTCACTCATGTGTATCTCCATAGCAATCAAAGTTTTCTAAGAGGAGAAAGCATTCAACTTGCCTCCTTTCTCATTCATCAACTTCAATAATGCAATGGAAAATAAAAAAAGTAAATAGATGCTAATGTATGAGTATTTTTCAAGTTATGCTTAGGTTTTTTTTTTCTAGTTTGATAAGTGCAATAGACTTTTATACGTAAAACCCCAAAATAATCCAACAGAAATTTGTTTGTGCTGCTGATCAATGTTAACAAAAACCCAAAACAAAACCAAAAAAAAACCATTTATCTAAGAACTAAGGCAAAGCAAGGATGACTTCTAAATGAATAAAAACTGGTTATTTTTAAGTAACGTTTAGGAAAGTCATAAAGATGACTACAGGAGCTTATGCCTGCATCAATAAATGACAGAAGAGCTTTTATTTTCCTCCTTTCTGCCAACCGTAAACCTAAGAACCATCTCTTATCTACTACCAATTCTTGGTAATTCTTGGGTTTGGATTACTATTTCTGACACGTTGAATATCTCATTCTATATTTATTACCATTTTAAATGTAATAATTTTAAAAGACAAAAAAATTCAAATTCAAAACAGGGGAAGCGGTAGGGATCCCTATAATATGCAAACTTTAGCAGAGAACTCAACGCTAATAATTGAAGCAAGTTTGATTTATTACCAATACTTACCAGCTGTTTTTCCAGGTAGATTGACCAAACCACAGCATAATGACCCACTGTGAGTATAATGAACAAGAGTAATGCCAGCTCAGCATTGCTCATTTTTCTCACCCGCCTGTAGTAGAATACAGGCTGTCGCCAATCTGGTAGTCCATTGATCAGAATATCATCATACCTACAGTAGCAAATATAACAGGCTTTCATGGAGAGCTACAAACGAGACCAGCCCAACCATCCCATCATAAAGCAAAACAAACGGTAATGCACAGACTGCTCGAGCAAAGCGCGCACAAAAGCTCATTTAGCGGTTTCTTTCTGTAGTACAGCGGCGTGCCCTCAGCCGAGCGCCGGGCGCGGAGCCGGGCACAAACTGAACCCACGCGGAAACGCGCTTTTTTTCACAGCCGGACGTAACCGCGCCAGCCGCGCAGCAGCCCCGATCGGCCCGCCGCAGAAACGGCGCCGAGGGAAAGGCTAACGGCGCGGGCGGGAGGGGCGAGGAGCGAGGAGAAACGCCTCGACCACCATCACCCCGTCCTCCTTTCCCAAATTAAAAGCACAAGTGGTGGGGGATGGGAGGATCGCCTGCGCTTTTGTTCCGCTCTGCAGCAGCGCCGCAGCCGCGGGCCGCGCTGGCAGCGCGCGGTCAGGAAAGCGCGGCCTGGGCGCGGGGCCACCCAGCTACGAGCTGCGCGCACCGCGGCCCCGCCTCGCTCGCTGCTCGAAAAGCCGCCTCCGAAATCAATCTGTTCTAACGCCGCTTAATTTCGCCAACCCCGCCGTCTCTGCGGGAACCCTTTTTACGACGACTCGTCGGCTTTCCTCCTAACGAAATTCTCGAGGCATCTCTGTATGCCGGCAGCATCTTTTAATTACGGCGCGCCGACGCCATGGATCTGCCGAAGATGGAGCGCGGCCGTTCACGACCGCCCTCGTGCCACTCCGTACCTCCTCAGAGCAAAGTTTCCAACACAGAGCCCTACGGTAAACCCACAACCTGAATGCGCTGGCGATGCACAACCTGTTCATCTGGAACCGAGTGCAACTCATTACACATTCTGATCACACCGTTTCCAGAATTAAATCTGCGCTGAAAGGCCTAATTTGGTGCAACACATTGACCAAAATATTTTAATTAAAAATATTCTGAGTTAGTTGCGGGCCTAATTACAGGAATAGAAATAGGGCCTATATTGTCATGCAGGTCAGTAGAACTCAGTAGTAGGTTTTTCTCAAGTAAATTGACCGATCCAGGAATAATAGCGCAGCTGCTAAACTGCCAGTCTTGACATGTAAATCAATTTAAATGCAACAACTGCACTAGCTACTTTGATAGTTATTAAATTGATACCTTGGAGATGTACTAAAAAAAAAAAAATCCACTGCCAAATTCTTTTTTTTTTTTGTAGGCAGAAAAAGAAGCAGTGGTTCTAAATAAAAAATACCCTTTAATTCGGCGCATCCAGAAAAGCTGACTTTGGATACAACATTTGCTCAAGCTGCCGAGCGTTGCTAGGCTCCTTCTGTGCAAAAGATTTAACGCTGCGAGATTCCGCAGTGCTTTAAGTACGTAAAACATGTATTGCAAAACTGTACCTTCCTTGGCAATGACAAGAGTACTAGGATTAATATCTATTAGCATAAATTTTGTTGTAACAACATTTTTGCTTTCCCAGTAAATTAGGAAGAGTTCATTAGCGCTGCCTTAACACAAACTCTCTGCTCAGATAAACTGCTTAGCAAGCAGTTTCAAAACTAAAACTTATTTTTGAAGAATATAGTACTGTTTTAGCATTTAAAAACAATAACGTATTTGCTAAAACATTCCATACTTTTATTCTGGAATAAAAACCAAATATTTTAGAATCAAAACCTCTTTTTAAAATTAGACTGATAAGACTCTGCAAAATATGTTCTGCCGTTGACAGCTTCAGAGAAATAAATACACAAAATCAAGAAAAAACAAATCGCTTTAATACTACTATAAATTTATTAAGCATTTGTTTCCTTGTACAATAGGAAATGTTAATTGAGGCACTGAAAATTTGTCCACAGATTTAAATAGGGTCCATATACGCTAATGGTTACAATCTCAAATATATATTTCTCAATATATATATATTTCTCTATATATATACTCAAAACAGGGCTGGGAAAAAATGTTTGACAACCGCATTCTATTATAAATTATCTGTTAAGAAAAATAAATTAAGACAGCAGAGTCTCTTGCATTAAACACTTTAAACAGCACTCTGTATTTACTAGGCTATGTCCGCTGTTCGGAACAACAGTCTCCAAGGATTAAGTCTCAGAATCAATGCTCTATTGATTTTACTATCAATGAGCATTATGGCTCACACGACTGGCCATTTTAAGGGAAGATCGCTTCTATTATAACCCACTTTTTATAATATATACTGTTAAAAGATAAATCACTGCTTTCAATAGTAATTAAGCTCTGTATTTGAAAAATAAGGATACCAATGATATTTAGGTTTTCAACTGGAAAATGATCCTACTGAAAGTCAGAAGTTTCCCTTAATTTTTAAATCTTCCCTTCCAAATTTAGGATGTGGTTTAATTAAAAGCAGGTTTCTCATTAAATGATTTATGTATAGAAATCTATATTAACTATGGAGGATAGTCAGCTAATCTGTGTGTAGAACTACACTCATAATTGAATTACAAAGCATTCTTCTTTTGGTGACGTATATTAATTGCTACTCTCAGCAAGAAAAATCAAACTGAAAAGAAAAACTGTATCTGCAGTACTTTTTCTCAGACCAATGCACGCAGAACACAACAAATGTTCTGCACCGGATACGCTTATCCGTTATCTCTGACACGTAGCGGTCAGCAAACTGAAAAACCACAGAGCACCAGTACATGAACAAGACGACAAAAATACATTTATTAATGTTTATTTATATAATACATGTTTATAACTTACGTTGAATCTTTGCTTAAAAACTCGGGATTCTGCGTTAGTACAGGAATCCAAGTCTTACAAGCAACCAACTGCACAAGTATTAAAATTCCATTCTGTTGTGAAGTTTCATTTTAGAGCTCTTTGTGGAATCAATTACATTGCAAGAAATATCCATTACCTGTTGTAGCTAATTATAGTATCATCTATTTTAATATAATTTACTACTCCCTTTAACACAGCCACTGCATTTCATATTTCAAATTATTTCAGAGATCTGATATATTTCATATACTATAAGCTTGAATTGGTGAGATCTGCTCTGAGCTACAGGAAGACTTCACTGATGTTTTTTTATTTGGGGTTTTTTCTCCTTTTTCTGTCAAAGACACCCAGTGCAACATCAGCCAGAACAATTTACACCTATGCATGCACACACATAATTACGATGAGAGCAAAGACAAACACCTTTCTTACTCTAAACAAGCATATCTTGATTCCTTTACAAATGCTTCTTCTAATCAAGTCCACATTGTTACAGAGAATAGGCCTTGTAGGTAAAAAGCTCCTTAAAATGGCAACAAACAAAGAAATAAAAACCTAGATTTTTGCCTAATCACAACTAATAACAACTAATGAGCCGTGCAAACTTCTTTGTGAATTAAAAATAATCAAAAGGTAATAAAATATCATCATAGATTTTATTTACCAATAAGTGACTTAAAATATATTTCAGGAAATGAACCCACTTCTACATATCCTAAAGAAACTTTTCTGTAGAGATTCATATACTCTGCAATGTGCAGAAGGCATAAAACATTAAACAATGCTACATGAAACAATCTGCATGCATGTCTCATGTTAGAACATCAGGATGTTTTAATTATGCAGCAGTTAAAATGTGTAAGTGAAAAGCACTAGCATGGCAATATTATTGTATTCTATAGTACAGCTAATAGCATTAGAATACTTCACAAACAGCTACGAACCTTTCTCAAAAAAAGCAAACTAAATTATAAAGTTCTATTAGCTACTTTTTTTTTTAATAGAAGAACAGCAATATTTTAAGAAAGGCTTCTGTCATCAGCTACAGCAAAAATCCACCGATAAACATAAAAACAGAAAGGCTCTAGAACAACGATTACATTTAGCTGGCCAACAGATCTGCCTTTCTGAACACCATTTCTGCACACACACAAACAATTAACGTCTCTGACATTCACAGAGACATGGAGGAAGGGTTTCATTAGACAAAGTTCTATTGTTTGAAAACGGGTTTGTCGCTCGCTCACACAGGGCAGGTCCTTTTACTCCTATTTGTACCGTTTCTGCCCTCTGCGTACACACCAAGATCAGTGCTGGATTACATCACTTCTGAGACCAACAGCCAGAGGCAGGCAGGTACTGCGGGCATCCCCAAAAGGGGTCTGCAACTCACTCTTCTCAAGGCGATGTAATCTTGTGCTCCAAACCATTTACACATCCCATTCCAAAGGGGTTCCCAGCTAAACTGCCAGAATGTGCCACCAACTAACTTGCAAGACCAACTCCCATCTCACCCCAGCAGGTCTTTGAGTTACTTTAGAAATAAAAACTAGCATGCTGGAAAGGGGGAAAAAAAAAATCAGGCAGAAAGCCTTGTTGCAGCAGACCCAAATAGCTGTCTCTGGAATTAGGATAAAAGTGAGTTGATAAGCCCTGAGACAAATGCTGCAGCATCCTGTGCGTGGGTATGAAGGTAAACTTCGAGCCTCTTCCCTTACAACAGATAACCAAATAACATTCCAAGTAGGAAAATGCCCAGAAGCAACCACTCTCTCTGTTCCTTTGCCATATGGCTGCAAGAAACAGATGAATTATCTTACAAGAGAAAGGCAGCTCTTAGCAAAATTACTTGAAGCTTGTTTTAAGAATATGAGGCAACAATTCCTTAAAGGAAAAAGGAGAAAATACTCTTCTCACAAGCTCAATGAGAGTTTACCATTAGACTGTGAAATAAAGCTAAGGAACAAATGTTTTCTGAAAGTAAAGAAACCATACACTATTGCTCACAGAATCACCAAGGTTGGAAAAGATCTCTAAGATCATCTAGTTCACGTTATTCCTAAATCACAGAAGCACAAAACTGAAGGGACTTCTGGACTTCACCTCGTCCAACTTCCTGCTAAAGCAGATTCCCTTCAGCAGGTCACACAGGAATGCATCCAGACAATTTCTGAAGATCTCTAGAGAAGGAGACTCCACAACCTTTTTCAGCAGCCTGCTCCACTGCTCTGTCACCTTCACAGTAAGTAAGTTTTTCCTCACATTTGTATGGAACTTTGTATGTTCCAGTTTGCCTTTCCTATGCCTATTGCCCCTTGTTTTGTCACTGAGCACCACTGAAAAGAGCCTGGCTGCATCCACTTGACTCCTGCCCATCAGGTATTTATTTATATGCATTGATAACCCCTCCTACAGTCTTCTCTTCTCCAGGCTGAACAGCCCCAGGTCTGTATTTTCACATAAGGGAGATGCTCCTGGCTTCCAATAATCCTTGTCACCCTCTGTTGGGATCTCTCCAGAAGTTCCCCATCTTTCTTGAACAGAGGAGCCCAAACTGGACACAGCACTCCAGATGTAGCCTTAGTAGGGCAGAGCAGAGGGAGGAGGATCACCTCTCCCTGGACCTGCTGGCCACGTTATTTTTTAACGCACTCCAGGATACCACTGGCCTTCTTGGCCACAGAGGCACACTGCTGCTCAAAGCCAACCTGCTGCCCACCAGGACATGCTGGTCCTTCTCTACAGAGCTCCACTCCAGCAGGTCAGCTCCTAACCTGCAGTTATTCCTCCCAGGTGTAGGACTCTGTGTTTGTTCTTGTTCAAAGTCATTCACTTCCTCTCCACCCAACTCTTCAGCTTATCCTGCATATTATTTCCAAGAAATCTGACAGTAAATGCTATTTTATTCAACTATATTTATACTTAATCAGTGATAGAAGCAGGATCAACCACGTCTGCACTGCAAAACAAAAATACAACAGATATTGCTCCCTATGTGCAAAAGTTACTGATGATTAAATCAATATAAGCTGGAGCAATCCATTTCTGCTTTAACTTTTCATTATCTATTACTGTACTATACTAATTAACAATATTTGCTCAAACAATCTGGTTAAATTAATAACTTTCATAATGTATACAAGGCTTAAAAACAATTTTCATAAGCTACTTCACTCCTGTTCCATGAAAAAAGACACCATAACATCTGCAAGGTAATCCCAGCAGTTTCAGGCTGGAAACAAGATCCAGGTAAGTTCCAAAATATCACAAAGCAGCCGTATGCAAAGTTGCAAACAAAAAAGTGAGAAAATGTTTGGGACAACCAACTTTTCAACTACTCTGAAACCACTTAGCTAAAGACTATTTATTTTAACATTTCCTCGATTAGGACTTCACAAGAACAATCTCTGGTGAGAGGAGAAATGAAAAACCACCAATTTTCAAAAGTACTCCTCTGAAGTACATTTTCATGACACTTGATGAAAGGATCAAAGACTGTACTATGTGTACTATCAAACCAGGAGTCATGACAAGAAACCAAACACCCTTCAAGAAATGCCTCACAATCCTCAGCTTACACTTGTAAACCAGAAGATGGTTCACTACAACGCTAACCTAAATGTACTTCTACAATGGCTCAATTTCCCTTATGATGATGAGCTTATTTGGACAGCCTCTTAAGAAGACAACAACAACAAAATCTTCCAGAAAAGCATAGCTTTTCAGTTTTCAGTCCTATCCCCTTCACATACTTCTGGACCTGCTTCCAAAGCTGCAGGGACAATTATCAATTGTCAATAAAATACTGTATTCACATCAAAGTTTCAAATACCATAGACAACACATCTGAAAGAAAAGCAATAAATTAAAGAGCAGAAAAAACGTTGAAGAAGGTATAAATTGAAGACAACCCCAAATATCACACAAAGAAACTTTTCCTGGAACACTTGAGTGATGACTGACAGCTGAATCAAGAACTGTAAGTTCAACCACAGCTTTAATAAAACAGACAACAACATTCAACACAATCCAAAAAAGCGATACAGTTGAGAAATGTTAAAACAATGATTTGCTCCAAATACTGTGTGGTTTTTAAAGCTTTTAAAGGAGGATAATGAACATATCACACAAAAATACCTATCAGCTTCCCCTGTCAGCCCACAGTCAGAATAATTAGAAACTGAAATTATGCAAAAATCATCCAAATAGTTACATTTAAGACAAACAGGACTTCAGTTTATCACTGGCATAAATGAATATTTAGGAAACTGCAGATTAACTCACCTCTTCCTTCTTTCTTCGTCCTTTAAAATCTCATAGATAGCCACCAACTACAACAAAAACACAAAAAGAAATACTTAATATTACTTTAGAATAGAGTTTGTAAAATATTAATAATAGTATCACATGTTACATTTACAAAAAAAAAAAAGCTCCTTATTAGTTTCGTTTTCTCCTTACAGCACTATGAATGAGATTTCATGTGCAAATGAAACAGTGACATAATCATATATAAGCTGCCATCAGAGACACAAACAAGCAACTGAGACTTGTGTCTCAGTTACAAACAAGGAAACAAACAACAACAAGCTATGTATCATTTGTTTCATCCAAAAGTTCTTCAAATTACGTAGCCAGTATTTAGCCATCAGCGTATTTTAAAGGCTAAAGTAATGACAACTGTCTCATGGTTTTGGTCTGTAAAGATTTAATAAAAAAAAAAATAAAATAGATTAATTGTTCTTTCTAAGACGCCATTATTCTATAAAAATCTGATCCTATTTTCACAAAACTTATATAAGAAAACATTGCACTTACTTGCCTAAACTGTGTTTCTGCATTTTCATCTTTGTTCTTGTCTGGGTGTAAAATCAGTGAAAGCTTCCTATATGCTTTCCGAATATCTGCTGATGAAGCATCCTGCAACACGTAAAGAGAGCAAGCTGTCAGAAACAATTCCCAGAACTTTGTTAGGAAACAAAGGCAGTCAAGACAGTGTAGGACATGAGCCAGTAACATTGGAGGAATCTAACCACCAAACCACACAACCAGCGAAATGATCACCAACTCCACGTCATCTTTCATCTCTACTTCCTTTGTTATTGGACGTTCATTACAACAATATTTGTCAAAATTTTCTAACACTTTCTTGCTTAATATCATATAATCATAGAATGGCCTAGGCTGAAAAGGACCACAATGATCATGTAGTTTCAACCTCCCTGCTATGTGCAGGGTCGCCAACCAGCAGACCAGGCTGCTCAGAGCCACATCCAGCCTGGCCTTGAATGGCTCCAGGGATGGGCATCCAGTGCACCCATTGTACCACCTGGAAGTTCAAATAAAAGCTAAAAATTATCGCAACCAATATACCTTCGAGTCACCACTTCTGCAAACTACTGTGCTCAGCTTCCCAAACTTGGGACTTGCTATGAGCTCTTTCCTTACTAACATTTGCATGAAATTCACCAATGGGATTTGCATTCAACTATAGCTTCACCACCTGTAAAAACGTGCATTTTGCTAAAGGAGCTTCAAATTGCAATCCTGAGGCTGTTTTGTGGCACCGACATCATTCTGTATCTTGATGATAAACTGGCACACGTTTTGGGAGAAAAAATTCAGAACATAAAATGCATCAAATTAGCTGTACAATGCACAAATTTCTAGATTAATGACTGCCATGCAGTACACGCTATGAAGATATCCAGAAAAGGAAGATTTTGAGGGTTGTGATCTGTGGTATGTAAGTGTTACACTCATCAGAAGATCCACAAAGCTCCAAATAGAAACAGAACTACTTGTATTCTATTACAAACATGTCAAAGGCAACATTTTAGAAATATTCTTCTGACAATTTTAATTTCTTGACTTTATACATATGTTGTTCCCAATACAGTCTCTCTCTCAAAATTACAGTGTCAACTGGGATTAAAAAAACACCAAAAAGACAGATCTGAATTGGCTGAGAGAGGAACAGAGCTGAAATAAGATAATAATTAATGCAATACTGTAATTAGCCTGTCAGGCTTTTTATTATAAATCATTATTTTCATTTTAAAAATTTCAGTTTTGTAGCACAAAGGTATAATAATGCCATACGCCACTTTGGGCCAGGAGTGAACATTAAAGAAAGATTTGGGAGAAGAGAAGGGGAAAAGGAGAAAGTGGGGAAAAGTGCAGCATTTGAGAAAAATCAGCTATGAAATGATGCTTTGAGGAAATTGGTATTATCCCCTTATGTAAGACCAAAATTTTCATATCCCCTTCTCTATCCAAAGAAGGTGCTTTGATTACTCATAGGGAAGATTTCTCCTGAAATGACTGCATCTGCATTTCTTCATATTTTCCAGCAGCTATTCCTATGGCACACAAAAGCTGAATTTGAGTGGGTTAAGTACCAGCTTGCTTCCTTCTCGATTACTGCAAACGAGTTGTTTCCAACTGATGCTATACAATAGGTTTATTTTTAACCATTGAAGGAAGACATGGTGATGAAACAGATGTTCTAAACACAAACTCACAAAACGCAGGTTAAACAGAATACATGAAATAAAGACAAAAACAAAACAGAAACAAATTGTTTAAAAATTTGAGATTGAGACCATGAAAACCTCAAGAAATGAGTCCCTCCAGACTGCGTGTTAGAGACAGACCACAGCTTATTCCTTCTCTACTACATTCTTTGATGCACTTGGTATTATTTTTGGAACACGCTTGATAAACTGTGTAAAACCTGATTGAAGCACATTTTTAAGAGCTGTCTGGCAGTGTTCTTCCAACTACTTCAAACAACAGACAAGCAAAAAAGTTATAATATTTTCAGTTTTATCAGGACAATTTAAACTTGAATTTCATATAGGAGCAGCAAAATTTTCATGTTTTTATGCTTAAACAAAGCAAGAGATCCCAAATTAGCTTTGAAAAAGTAAAGTTGCTTAAACATTTATGTTGCTTCATCCTGAGAACAAGTATTTCTAGATCTACAGAAACAGATTATTTGTCTTATTTACCAGAAATAACTGAAAGATTGTTTTGTTTGCCCTATCCTACCAACTCAGTCAGCCACCTCATAAAGCACATGGGCTCATCCTTAATACAAATATTAATACAAAATACAGTATTTCAATACTACTACAGCAAATAAAAAAATCAGGAAATAGTTTACTGGTATAGTCTTAGCTAGGCTATGAAAGTGATGTTTATTAACATACCAGCTAATTGTAATTAAACCCTCAAAAGGTCAAAAAGGGGACAATAATAGCAATAAATGAATACACTGTTGCTATAAATGATTTAATCACTATTGGCCCACATAAATTTCAGAAGTGGCAGTAAGACTGCCAGTTAACTGACTCTTTACAACATAAAGAAGGAAAATGTGTGTTTTGAAAATCAAGTTCCAAGTGTGTTGTCAAAGAGTGCTACCTATGGGTAAGGTTACCATCTTCAGAGAGGTTCCAGACCCATGAGGAGCTGTCCTGAACAGTCTTAGAGGTGCAAAGTGGAGTAATTTAATGAAAAGCCTCTCATCTCCACAGAGCTTCCTAGCAGTGTACAGCCCTAAATAGAATACAAAGAACAATTATTTTCAAGCTAATAAAGAAACATCTACCATATTGAAGTCAGCTGTTCTAACAGACTTTCACTTATAGCTGACTCTGTTGGCCACTTTCCGTAATGGCTGTGCAGCAAAACAGCAAATTAAAGAGTCAGCGCTTTCTAAGAGTAAGGTATTATTTCATATACTAGGCAAAAATCCAAAGACTAGGGAGAGAAAGCCAGGACCACACTGGTTTTGCTTGTTTTAAAGATAAAGCTGAGAAAAGAAGCAGAATGGCCTCATGTGTATTTCTGATACCTCAATCTCAGTTACACCTAAGGAGAGAAAAGTAAGATCTGTATAGGCATATCATTTAATAGCAGTAGGAGCTGGTATTATTACAGATGGATAGAGACAGCATTAATCAGTTTATCCGACTTTGTGCTTCAAGTTGGCATGTCATGCCACTGATACAGCCAGATGAGTCTGCCACACTGCCTCTCTCATGTGGAAACAAACATCAGAAGCACAGCCCTATTCCTCAATAACTATCCTGTGACAGTAACATTGCCCTGTAAGACTCCCAGAGCTGATCATCTCTTTATGATCCTGCTTCTGCTTAATGGATCTTTCCCCACAACTTTTCCACAACACATAATTTCACTTCAGGAGGAAAAAAGCAACACTCTACCATGCATACATACTTTGGGGGGAAAAATAGAAAAAAAAAAAAAAAAAAAAAAGAAGAAAGAAAAGATAATGCAAACTGAATGCTCTAACCTGAACCAAAAGCCACTGTAGTTGCCAGCTGAGCAGCTGGAAAGCACACAGACAAATCAAAACAGAAAAGATGTTTTATGCTAGAATTAGTTCTCAGAAATACAAAACAAATGTATATTTTGTTAGGTTACAGACTGGCCTCATATATGTGGAAATACATGCAAGTATTCTTGAGGGAAGGTTTTAGTTGCTAGTGCTATACTGAACAAGTAGAGTTAATCAGGTGTTTAGGTACAAGACTTCTAGGACAAATTTGAAAGTTCATCTTTCAAACATTTTAGCATAAGCCTTTCACTACAACCAAGTATTTTAACCCAGAAACAAGCGAAGCATTTGAAGGAATCAACAGTATGCCAAAAAAGTTGAAGACATATTGAAGGAATTCTGTTGGAATTCACATCATCTTTTTAAAAGGTGATATACATCAGATTCCCAGGGTAGGGGAGAAGAGGAAATATTCTTCTCCCCTACTTATGCCATTTACTTTTAGCAGCTTCTTCTGTTCAGACAATTAAAACACATATTACTAAAACTTTTTTTCACTCTGCATCATTTCCAGATTACCAGTATTATCAGAAAAAGTACATAATTAGACTACAAATAAGATATGGGGAAATTAAGAATGAATTTTTTTTTATCATAACTGATAACAGATCAAAAATAATGGAAATTTGCTTTCTGTATTTTGTATTATGTATTATGTAAGATACATAAAAGTTAGAAGATATAAATCTGATCTCAACAGTCTACACTAATTTAATTCGGAGCCTCACCTGCAGAGTTCACTTCCACCTTCATGTGTAGAAAAACTGGTGTAGAGCTCTGCAGCTCTGTATTACCCCCCACTGCCTTCCATGCCTAATGTAACTATGATTACTAATGAAGCTTCAAGGAAAAAAAAAAAGCCTCATTGTGGTCCCAAGACAATTCTTGAACACATAACGTATCAGATATTGCCATAGGCAAACAATGATTGGGTCAAGGGGAAAAAAATAATCAATGTCTACATAGTTTTCACTTACTAACATATACAATTCAAAACCTAAATTGTTCCCTTGAGTGCAATGCAGTTACTGAACAAGACTTAGTTACTTACAATTTAGCAACTGCCTCTAACACAGCAAACATGCTCATTTCATCTTAGGTTTTAAATATGCCCGCTGATGTCTTCAAATAGTTGGCATTACCTTTGCGAGCGATGAGGAGGCAGTGGTCCAGAGGACAAGCATGCTGGCAGAAGTCACTTTGCTACTGACCTGCTGTTTGCCCAATCACTTAATGAGTGTTAACGGTTTATGGGCTGGTTCGGCCCAGTTCTGTGACTAGCGGGGAAGAGGGATTTGCAAAAATCTGCACCTCTGAGAAACGGAAACAGGGGACCCCAAAATAATTAAAAACAGCAGCAACGATCTGAGGAGAAACAAGCTAATTTACTAAATATGGTATCAGAATGCAAGATAACACACTATAATACAGTATAATTAGAATTGAAGCTAATAAATCAAATGTAATGAGAATGCCCAAAAGGTGGATAGGCCTCACCATAACACTGAGGTGAGACGCGCAGTCTGGTTGAGCAGCAGGGAGAAGAGCCTGACGGAAAAGAGCAGTCAGATGACCTACCAAGGCCTTGTATCTGTTCCCCACGAGCAGAAATGATAACAACACAGTGAACAGTCTTCTGGGGAATGCAGGTCTCTTCTGGGACATTACTGGAGCATTAACACTTTAAATTTCAGTGCACTACATGATGTTATGATGTGGAATACCAGTAACCAAAACTCATAAACCCAAGACAATGAGCTATTACAGAATGGCACCAGAGCATCTCCTTCATTGCCGTGCTGCTGAATAACTGTAGAATTTTCAGCAACATGAACTACCGGAGCTAGAAGGCAGTCCAAAATGATGACTGTACAGAGCACCACGTAAATGTATCTGTAACGTGAAATGCTGTACCTATAAATGCCCTCAGGAGAGGCAGGAATGAGACAAAACATATCTTTTTTAGGCTCCGTGAATTATAAATCTATTGATTCCTTGGTTTGTTTTATTTTAAATTAAAGAGCAATTAAAATGCATACAGCTCCTTCAGTACCATTTTCCATTCAGAATCTGCACGTAGAAGAAAGGGTGTAAGTCCCATTTGGTAACCATTAAGAATACAAGCTGAATGGCACAGAAAAAGAAACAAAAAGTAAGCCTAGTAAACACAACATTTAATTTTTTTTTTAGTGAACCTGCAGGACACACAGACAGTCCCACCAAAACCCACAGCACAAACCAGAGCAGATGACCACACAGAAGCTACAGCTGACTGCTGAACATGAGATCACCACCGCAGCCTTCCACCCAGTTTCCATGTGAGGCCTGCAGAAAGCTGCACAACCTTCGTTCAATTAGAAAGAAGCTCAATAAAAATAAAGGGTGAAGACACTCCTCTTTTTCAAGGATGTAAATTGAGTTCAACCCATGTTTGCTGCTTCGCTGCAGATGGCTGCTCCAAGCACACCCAGGGAGGAGGAGGTATTTGCTCTGCTGCAGAAGGGGCCATGCATCTCTCAACATTCCATTGATTTAAACAGAATAACAGCACAGCAGGGAAATATGTAAGAACCAAAAATAATGCTAAAATGGCGTTTTAATGCTTTTTTATTTTGCTAAGTTTTAAAGCAATTCATGAAATGAAAATGAATACAAACCAGCACAATGTATTCCTGTAGGCTTCTGATAACTGGCACAATCCCTTAACTGGCATGCTTGTTTCCAGGGGAGTGTGTCAGATGAAAGAAGACTCTGTTTTCAGCCTAGCATGCCAAATGAATGAAAATTCTGCTGCCTCATGCTTGAGAAACAGAAAAAAAGAATGTTCTCTTCAGCACATGTGCACAATTACACATGCTTAGCTTTTCTTGATCATTCTGAACAACATTGTTTATATGTCATTTCTTTTTCTGCTGCTGAAATTCTTTTAGCTTTCTAACTTTTTACTTAGGTTTTCAGCAATTGATTATTTAGATGTGAAAAATCAAGAGAACACTGTCCTGTATAGCTGTGCTGTAAGGTATGATTTAACATGAGCTTTGCATCTGAGATGCACAGAACACACACTAATTCTGTCGGAACATTTTTAGAATTATTCCTTCAAATTCAGAATGGAGAAAAAGCTCCCAAACAATAACTGAGGACATAATTCAAGCCAAAACAAACTAATCTGAAATTTTGATGTTGTTAGGGGTTATTTTCTTCTAAGTTTTTTTCTGGGAGCTCAAAAGGAAGGAATAAGTAAGTACCTTTCATTTATTTCACTTTTTTTTTTTTTTTTTTTTCCTGGGAATGCTGTTATGTATTTATCGTTTTATATACTTATTGTTTATATATTGATGCAGTGTTGTCTGTATGTTTACACAGTAAGACTGCTGCTTTTACAGCCCAAGTGGGCAGGGAAAGCAAAGCACAGTGTCTCCTGCAGAGCATTTCTTGCTCAATGCCTTTTGCTACAGCAAAGACGCTGTGCTGTGCTGTGGTCACACAGCTGTGGAGCACCGCTGTACAGCAATGAAGATTTTTGGGTATTGGATCTGACAAGTTCCAACCCCTCCTTCTATGTAATACCCAAAATATGCTGCCGCTTGATTGTTTATACAGTTTTCATGCTACATTTCAGCTTTAGTATGTTTCTAAGTATGTAAGGAATTAAAGGAAATTAGAATCAGCAAAGCTACACCCATACATGGCCTTTCTCTCCTCTCCTCTCCTCTACTCACTTATCCAGTTCCCATCATGATCTGCCAGCAGAACTGGCACAACTGACTTGTACTCTCCTACACATCTCTATCCCTTCAAATGACAGCTTCCCAGACCTCAATTTAAGCATAAATTTTGAACGGATATTACTAACAACCACGTACTTAAATGATTACGGTCTTCTAGGAAAAAAAAAAAGAAGACCAAAATAAATTTAAAAATAGCACATACGCACACAGCTCTGCCTACTTTCTCACTGCTGAACTCGCATGCCACCTGAGTTGCTGCTGTTACTTTTGTGACTGTATCTTTAATTGACTTGTATGCTCGATAACAATGTAAAACTTTCTTATAGTTTTGAAAAGTGATTATAAACAACTTCCGATTCTGATGACCAAAAAAATGAGGAGAGAAAGTCCACATGAGAAACAGGATATAGGATATGTGGCCAAAAAAATTATAAAGCCATACAAGAACCCATTAAAGAATGTTTATTTCTAACACAGAAGCTGTTAAAATCTGCCCTCTGCCTTACGCATCAGCACGGCACTGACATGGTGAGTAAATCCCCACAGACATCTACTTTCAAAATAAACGTCAGCTATTTGTTAGTAACTTCCTCAGCTCCATCAGCTGGGAAGGGCACTAATTCATATGCCCATACATCCGTCATACATGCATTGTCACATCCATGCAAGGATGCCAATTTAAAAACTCACGTAAACAAACGTACCTCCCCAACTGTCCTCAATGTTTAAACAGTGCTCCAATTTATATTTTCCATTGTTGCTCAGCTTCACAATTCATTTTAAGAGCAGGTAAATAAAAGCTGCTACCCAAACTGGGAATGAATAGACAGTGATCACTTTCTTAATTTAGTAATGGTTTTAAACACATGACACTTTTTAACCAACTGACAAAAACACAGCTAACGTGAAACCAGGGTGCAAAGGAAGTTGGAAAGAAAAAACCATACCTTGCACAGTTAACTATCCTATCAAAAACAAAAAGATGTATCAAATGAGATGCTGGGAGCTCTATCCCAGATCCACCAATACTCAGCATTTCAACTGTCAAGCTGAATTGCAGAATCACTGTTAAACCAGCTAACACCAGCCTTTGAAACCTGAAAAGATGCTGTTGAACAGAATTATGTTTTTTAAAGATCTTGACAAATTGCAGAATTGCTCTAGAAGTTTCCAAAGGGAAAGACTAACGGACCACATGTGGACAGAAATCACCAACCACACCAGGGCAGGACGGCACAAAGTGGCTGGGCAGAATGACGGCCCCTCACAGCCAGTGGCACACCACTGCCTGCCCGAGCAGCCCAGCACACCCCTGACATCAACTGCACGATGCCCAGCAGCTGCCCCATATCGTCTCTAAGCAGCAGCAGCTGAATAATGGCAAAAGCAGCTCAGGTTAGACGCGCTGCAAATCTCCCAGCAGCACTGTTAGCTCACTGCAGCATGGACCCACAAAGCCTCCATGGTGGGCCGATCTCGCACACATTCATCAGGTGTGACTCAGCTTTAATTGGTTCTGTCACAGCAGGGTACAGTAGATCACTAACATTCCTGTACTTTAGGATTCAAATATCCCTTTGATGATCAATTTAATCATTACACTGACAATATTCCGACTGGATTTATGGTATCTGTTTAAAGGGACCGAGCTGGCAGACAGCACTTTTGCCACACTGAAGGTGACAGCTCCTGCCAGAAGGTGCTGAGATTTTCACAGCACTTCAGAGGTCACTGAAAGGAGCAGCAGTACCAGGAGGTGCCAGGAAGCACTCCTGTCCGATGAGCGGGAACCCCGGTGAGCCCTGCTCCATGAATGGGACCACAAGGCGGTACTCTTATTTTTCCTGTTGCAGACCAGTTACTCTAAATTACTACAAGAATCATCCTGTAGAAGGTGTTCACTAATATGCCATCCTTACATCCTTACAGTTTAGAAGACTTTTTCCATCAGTTATCAACTGTAAGACTAGCAAAGCACCATGAACAGCCACCATCAGCACAGTTTCCTTGGGAAGGCCAAAAGGAAAGTAGCTCTAAGGCAGGTGAAGTTTAAAAAGCAGACAGGAAATTCAACAAACAGCATAAATATTTTAAGCCAAATGAAACTATTCATTTAAAATTGCTCTGTATTTGGTGTATTTCAAATACATGTTTAATTTCTGCAGCAAAAACATCTAAATGAGGATATGGCTGAGATACTGTAGCAAACCATATCCAAGCAAAGTGGACTTTGAGGGGCACCTCTGTCAAAATGCTTTATGTTTTAAAGTAATATTTTAAAACCCTGATTAAACTATTTCCTATTGTTTAGCCAGTTTCTGTACCATACTATCATACTGCTGTAGCAGCTATTTCACAGACATTTCACATCTATTTTTCTTAGTTTAGAAACAGCTAAAATGGTCCCCTGAACTTGAGTTTTGAGATCTCAGTGTAACTCTGTCTGCAGTCTTCTACTGGCATATTTGTCCTTCCAGAGCGTGGAGAAGACAGGAAGAATTTAAAAACCTTCTTGATCTCATTATCTGCTACAAAATACATATTTGGTTTGGGTAAATCCTTAATAACTTTCTCCAGAAAACAACGTTAGCTAAATGAAAGGCATAAGAAAGCAACCAGACAACAAAGGTCTCGTGTGGATACCTTTTCCTCAAGTAATATCACATTACTAGCATGTTTCTCTCCTCTCTCTCTCAGAAAAATAATTGTTTCACCATTTATTTTCAGCACACAGAACAGAAAATGTCTACTGATTTCAAGACCACAAATAAGTAAATAGAATAACAGAGGGTTTTTTCTCTTTTTCCTCATTAAACCAACTGATCAGAAAGGGCAAAATGCTGCGTATTTTCAAACAAAGGCGTCTCATCACAGACTGTGTTAAAGTAACTTTGAGATTACATAGAATATGAACACCTCTGAAAGCACTAAAAGACATTCAGAAACAGGTATTAATTTACTCAAGATGTATTTGGGTGGGTTTTTTCCTTCTTCCTACCCTCCCCCTCCCAAGCACATTGCTTTAAATAGCCAGGTTTATAAATAACTACTAGCAGCATTTATCAATCTCCTTCCATCTTTATTTAGACTACTTACTACCAAACTAGTTAGGATTTAGCCCTACCCACCATGTAAAGGAGTCACATAATGATCCCTTTATACTCATTAACTACCATTTTAATGAGCTATTACTACCTCGGGACTCAGAAGACCTCAGGGAGGTTGTAACATGCCACTACCCATATAGTAATTCACTGCTGAGTTAGTACATGGCCTCCTTGAAAGAATACAGGAATGCCCTCCATCACTTGCTGTAGTACAGATGCCACTGTCAGCAAAATTCCTGTATGTAAGGCACAACCCAGACTAAAACCTAATGAAAAACGTCTCAGTTAAACTCCAATAAGCTTAACAGATTACCCATTACTACAGCCCACACTTTATTGGAAGTAACCACCCTCCTAACAGCAAGCTGAAAGCCAGAGTGCTGCCCCACAGCACCACCTCAGTCTGCTGAAAAGAGGAGCACACCTGATTAAGGCACAAGGCAGAGGACACGGCATCCCAAATGACTATTCACAAAACCTGACAGAGGCTTGATGAGCCATAAATTAACCAACAGATATTCAAAGGAATCTGAATAAAGAAATCAAGTTTACCATCAGGAACTACCAATTAAAATTCATGCACAATGAAGTTATGTACAACTGAAAGGTACACTAAAATGGAATTGAAAAAAATCTCGCCTATATTTAAAAAAAAAAAAAAAAAAAAAGGCATACATACGCCATGATTTGTGAAGGAACTGACAGCCCTTCCTGTTCAGTAGTAACTTAATACGGTAAAGTGGGAATATGGTCACTAAGAAAGCCTACCTGACATTATCTGTAGCGAGAAGGAGCCAAACCACTCTGAAGGAAGATGGTTGCCTCCTAGTTATGGCTGCTGTGGGCAGAAACTGCTACACAGCAGCATGCTGGTCCCTGAAATGCCCTGCTTTTTTGGTTGAAGTGTTTGCAGTGAACCCAAATGAGAAGCAGAAAGTTGCACGTGCCCAAATGTGAAGCAGAACGATCACCTCTCTGCTTTCCATAAAACCACTCCTTGCAAGCAGTTACTGCTCTTTTCCTGCGTTACCTTGGAGGCACCCCGTTTGCTGCAGGAAAGGATCGCCAATCCATAAGCATCTCCCCTTCAGTCTGCAATAGCGAGGAGGAGAACAAAACAGAACCAAAGGCTCTGCTCATGCGGGGAGCCCCTTACAGCAGGCCAGTGCCGCTGTGACAGCAGCAATGTGAGGCTGCAGCTGAACCACGTGCTGACATCCCAGACAAGTCCGGAGGAGGCAGTGGGCAAGGATATATAAACGGCAGAAGCTGAGAGGATCAGTGCAGAGGAAACACTTCCTTGTCTATTTGAAAGTGTTTTCCAGTGCAACACACAGCCTCAACGCTGCAGCACCTATATGAGCACACATGCACCAGCTCCTCTCATTCTTAAAAAATAATACCACCACAGCAAGCCTTCTGCTGAGAAGCACTGTCACAGGGATGAGAGACAAAGCAATAGTTCTCACTCTCTGAAGTCACAAGCAATGGAGCAGACAGGGCTGTCTTTCAGCCAGTGACAGGGAAAGCCAGTGTTCACCCACAGAGTCCCATCCTTGGGTCATGATGGGAGATACAAAGTTGGACAGCTGAAAGGAATACATTTGTGTGCTCCATCTCCCATTACATCTCCTCACAATCAGAAGCAAGAAGCAGATAGGAAAAATTCTCTCCTGGCTCCTGTAGACTCTGGCTGGCTCCTCACCCTGCAACAGCTACAGCCAACGCAGGAACCACAGAGGGGGCTGACCCAAGCCAGCAGCAAGACAGACTGCAAAAGGAGGAAAGATCAAAATAAAAGGGAAAAGCATGCATTCTTCCATGCCTATGGAAAAGAGGAATTAACAGTTGACTGAGTAGCAATAAAAACTTGGCACAGGTTGCATCTCATTAACTACGCTACCAGAAATCTCTTTCAGCCAACTGACTGCAGAAGATACTGACTATTACTAATTCATTTACTTGCCTCTCAACATAGGATTACAGGATTATCAGCATTAAAGATAACAGTGAAAGTTGGGAGATAAAACTCTGATCCCACAGTCTCTGGTAGAAACACTGATAAACTGAGCATTTTGAAACCATAAGCCATAGGAAAAGTTTTGCTTCATTTAAGTCCTGTGGCCATAAAGATACAGTACAACATCCCCTACATTTATAAACAAAAGTCAAGACTTAAAGAAGGATCAGCAGACAAGCAAGAACATTTAGTGAGCAACTTCTGTCACGGGTGGGGAAGAAAAATGAAACTGCAGGTCTGCAAGCTGCTGCTGGAAAAAAAAAAAAAAAAAAAAAAGGTGTGTTCCTGACAATCTTACGAATATAAACCAAAGCCACGTTCCCCTCTATCGCATAACCTCAGCAAATTGGATGGAGTTGAATCCAAGAAATTGCATCAGCCAGATGCAATTTCTTCCTTTGTAACTCGCTGGGGTGGGGAAGACCTTTTCAGATGTAAACAAAAATAGTAATAATTTCAAAAATAGCGGTGGCAGAAATACTGCAAAACTATTTCTGAAAGTCATAGTTAAGTACCACTGACCAAAATAAAAGAAACATCTGCTGTAGGGCAATGAAACTGCGGAAACAGGAAGAAAGGAAGGAGGGAACTAACATGAGTCTGTTTCCTTACTCAGCTTGCCTCTACCTACCAGTGCCAAACATACCCTGAAATCTCATGTATGAGAGCTCATACATGACACAGACAGAAATGGGTATTGGAGGTCCCTGACAGCTCCCTGCAGCCTCTCCTCTTGCCATACCCCAGTTCTGAGCACTGCACAGAAGATGAGCGCTTGCCCAGGGGGAACTACTCAGTGCTGTTCCGCACACATTTGCCCATGTGTGGCCTCATCTGCCTGTCACCACGTGCTATTCAAACATGTTCTGAAGACGTGGTTATTTGTTTTGAAGCCCATCACAATGGTACCAGAGTTCATCAATAGTATCATTCACCTCTGTGGTATCTTTAAGATAAGCATGCATTACTGTCCTTTCTTTTTTTTTTGGGATTGCAAAACGAGGCACAGCTATCTCGGGTGCTAATTTTATCACAGACAGGATCCTTCCGAGTGCTTACTATCAAACAGCATTCCACACTTTCAGGACAGACTTTAATTGACTTCAGCAGCAAGCGCTTGCTATTTCTGCGCAGAAGCCCCCAGTATCTCAAATTATGCAATCAGAATTGCAGAGCACTCAAATCAATTAGTCACCACTTGGGAAAAGTTCCGTTTAAATGACTTGCCTGGCATCACATAGGAATTCTGTGGCAGAGAGAGGAACAGAATCCCGTCCTCAGGGGCACTTTCCAACTGACTGCTTTATCCATGGAACCCTTCTTCCCACAATCTTCTCCCCTGCCCTATCCACACCCTCAGCACCTACAGGTTACAGTTTTGCAGACAACGACCTCTTTCAGCACAGCCTGAAGCTGCAGCAGGGCCAGATCTCCCCTTGCGCCTGAATAAATAAAGACTGTAGGATATAATGTAGTGAATTTAAAATCATCACAATGAGCAAGTACAAAGAAACCAAATTATGACTGGAGACATTCTGAAAACCAACATTCTGTATTCCCAGAAATTTGTCAAAACCTTTAGAAGTGGCACTACAGTACAGGACTTTTTGTAAGGCTGTTGCAGGAAATAGTTGAAAAATAAATAGATTTAAAAAAAAAAAAAAAATTCAACCTGTGCATAAGCAGCACGGACATGCTTTATAAAACCAACTTAAGTGCAACAGTGGTTTTTCTCCCCTGCAATAAGCCCATGCTCTCTGAAGAATCACTTTGACTCCAAAGGCTCCACGCAACTCCAGGACAGCCTGGCTAGCCATCAGCATGACATTCCGAACTGCACATCTTCAGAAAAACCTAATGGAGACGAGCTTACTCCTGAGCACAACAGAGATGTGTGCTCAGGCAGCACCTGCACAGCACGTCTCAGGAGCAGCGAGCCACCAGCCAGCCTTTAGGGCAGTGCACACAGCAGATCAGCATCAGGTGAGGCCGGGTGTGGGTGGGTGATCCTCCTGCAGGGCTGGCTGTGCTCTGCCTCCAAAGCCTCAGAAGCATTTCCCGGGCACGTTCTGTGAGGCATATGTATTTTTATCGTCTCAGACAAAGAAGGACAAGACCCAGCACCTTGCAAAATCTCTCAAGTATAATGAAAGTAATGAGATTCTAAAAATAATGGCAGCCACATGAGAAACAGGCTCAGCTTTTTAATTACCAATTTCGTTAAGGTGCAACGGAGCTCTTTGTTAATAATTCAGTATTACTGCTCCACACGTGAGCGCACTCCAGAAGTACAAATGAAGACATCTACTTTCAGACCACTATTTTTTATCAGAAGTACCAGGAATCTTGTCAAAATAGAAATGGAGGCACGCTGCATCGCACATAACCCTGCAGTGCTGCACTGCTGTGAAGGGCTGGGCAGCACGAAGCAGCACAAGGCATACTGCTGTACCTTTGTATCACCTGCACCTTGTTTTATTGTCGCATTTGAAATACCGCATTTGTGTAAGAATTAAAAAGCCTCACGTACTGAGAAGACAATCTCTGACAAGCCAAATATACATGAAAAATTTAAGTATTTGATTTAACAAAAAAAAAAAAAAAAAAAAGGAAAAAGGAAGAAAGAAAATGTTAAGAATGTACCATATTTGTAGTTGTGCTTCTGAAACACAATTTCATGGTGTTTATATTGGACGGAGTTTTCCTGCACTATACAGAAAAATAACTTAAAATAAAGACTGACGCTATTCCCACATGGATCAATCGAAATCTGCAAGAAATTAATGCAGTGTTTTACATATGAACATGGCAATTGTGCATTTTTCTAGGAATCCCAGGACTCACACCCATACTTACTTACAGTCAGGTACAGCTGCTGCAGAACCACATGGACAATCATAGCCCCAGATTGATGGCAGGCACGGAGCTCTGATCCACCAGTATTTACAGACCTTGATTCAGACTGAAATACCCGTAAGATGGAAAATTCAAGGCATCTTTACTAGCAAGACAATTTTACATATGGAGAACAGTTTATTTTACCCAAGAAAAATCTTTCTGTTAATATTTGATCTCAAGCTGCAAAAGAGAGCTCCATTTGTAACGGATTCTTAACATAGCAAATATTCCCTGAAAAACTGCAATGAGGGCAATTTCCATAATCATCCCAGATGGACTTTACAAACATGTATACATATATCCTATAATGTTTTCTACCTGAGAGACCTTACACGAGTACCCTTTTTTCAAACAAGTCTGCATTGCCACTCGTCTCTTTTCAACTAATAACCCTCAATGACACCAAGCAGGGGGAGGGGGGCAACTCTCAGAAATGGGGGAATGACCAAAGGGATATTGTCCATCAGGATGCGTGACAACTGGAACATTTCTTATTTCTCCATCAGTGTTTGTACCAACTGAGTGAAAATGAAAACATTTTTCGAAGACAAATATTCAGTTTAATCTTCCAGTAAAACCTGATATGAAAAAAAGAAAAAGCTTTAGTGGTAAGAAAAAAAAAAAAAAAAAAAAAAAAAAACAAGGAAATTTCTTCCTTGCTTTCTTCACTGAAAAGGTCTCTGGAATTCTTTAATTGGTCTGAAATTTAGGGAAACAACAAATAAAGGCACACAAACAGAATGTGGCTGCTGGCTGCATTAATGTGCTGCAGCACAATGAAATTAAAATTCTGAAGTGCTCTCATGGTAAACCAAAACAAAAACCTGTAGAGTTAATTCTACCAGCAATTCTAAGTTCTTTCTTCAAGCTTATTTATTCTGCCCTCATTAAACATTACAGCAAGAGATGCTACTGCACAGCTTTATATAATCAGATTTTCATGAAGTAAAATAAAATCATTTTGACGATCCTTCCACAGAAGGGGAACTTCAGATTATTTCCACCCATTCACAATCAGTATTAATTAGTGTATCTTTTCCAGCACTATGAAAGAGTCAAAACGAACTCCATGTTAGTGCCCAGCCTTTAGCTGCAGCACAGCATTTCCCTTATCAGCTACGGGGCTCAGTATTGCCCACAGATGCGGAATTGATTCTTTGTTCAAAACCCAGTAACGTTCAGGACAATTTAGCCCACGCACCAGTTGCTACTTTTTGCCATTTTACGCCTTTTCCAAGAACTCACTTTGTTCCTTCAACCGAAACAGGAAGTAACAGTTTGAGCTCTGCTCAGCACACAAAGAAAAATAAAAATGCCACCAAAAGCTTGTGGCTTTTAAAGCCATGGAGCAACCTCACAGTGATGGTAACGTTAGTACAGGAACATATGCAACAGAAAATTTAAAAGTGAGAAGTTGTACAAGCAAAGGAAGAAGCTAAGGGATTTTTAGAAGATGAAAATGGATGTGCTGTCTTTAAGAAATGGAACCTTTACCATTACCTGCAGCTCTCCACCAAGCAGGGAGTCACAACAGCAACATCCTGCTTCTGGGGCACTGCCACCTCGGCACTATCTGTAGAGTTACACCTGCTTAAGTTCTTGACAATCGCCTAGAAAAACAAAGCTTAATCTGCACATCCACACGTATTCTTTCCGTATCTGATTGCTGGCAATTATGTCATTCAATCTGGCAAGGAGACACAGCAAGATTAACACCAACTTCCTAAAACAAATTAAATTCATGTTCCAAATGCTCTGATCATGTTGGTAGTACCTTTCAAACTTCAAATTCCCCAAAATCAAATAGCAGCAGCTGGAAAAGCATGCACTACCACAGCAGCTTAATGCTTCCACAAACATGAAAATAAATACAGCCAACTTACACCACATGATAAAGGAAAACTTCCAACAAATTTTACTCAGAACACACGGATAAGAAACTCGTTTTAATACTATTGATGAAGAAATGCCTCAATTTCACAAGGCTTTCAGCCAGGCTTACAGATACCAGCTAATACACAAAATGATGCACTCAAGTGCTTTTTGAAAAATAAGAATGCTTTTTAAAAATAAGAATGGCAACTGAAATGAAAGTAAATGTTTGATAACTCTTGTAAATTTTTCTTCTATTTTCAAGCATGAGTTTACATAGTATTGTCTTCAACAGAACAAGAACAATCCCACTAATGATTAAGATATTTAGTAAACGTGCAGTCCTCATTTGGTTTTCCACTCCTTTCTATGATTAGTAACAGTCTGCACTTCCACAAAACTCAACCAGCCAACTTCTTCCTCCAGTATTCAAGCAAAAACCATAACTGCAAAATATCAGCAACGTGGATTTTAAATGAATGACTTCCATCAATTCGCTTCCTATTATCTGTATGGATGTTTTTGATACTCATTCAAAATCACTTACATGTCAAAGACACTGCATGAAATTGAAACCTTAACTAATGCCAAGGTTTGACCCAGGATCCAAAATAAATCTGCATGTACAGACCCTTGTACCTACACAAAGCACCAATTACTTCAAATAAGGTTTTGTCTGTGTACTGGAGTCCACCCATGTGGAGCCAATTACTATAGCGGGGCCATTATATGGTTCATTTCCCCATACCAGCTTGGCAAGAGGTGTACATGGGTGTAGGAAGTGCGAAAGAGCCTTCGCTAATAAGGCGCCTCAAACACACATACACACATTGCAGTATCTGATGTTACAGCACACACTTCTTCATTGCGACTGCACCGTGCACGCAGGAAATACTGCAGGGCAGTTTGTAATTTGAACACTACTTTTTGCATTTCACTTTCTGGCCCAACAGTAAAATAAATAAATACACAGATAAACAATCAAACTAACCTTACAAAAAAAAAAAGTCTTGAATAATTATTCCAATACTTAATCTGCAGAGCATATTTCTACCAATACCCAAATATTCCAAAGAATGTGGAGAGACAGCAGGATTTGAAGAGTGAGAGAAATATCAGAATTTCATGCTCTTCCAGAAGGACAGTATGTTTATAATAACAGAAGCACTGATATTACTTATCGATCATGTCTGGTATCATTCCATTCCTAAAGGGGAAAGTTGCTGTTTGAAATAATTATTATAAATAGGAGCAAATCTCAAGTATAAAAATCTCTTCCCCACTGGAAGAACTGAAGCTCCATCTAGAGGCATTTCTTCCTCTACTGTCATTTGTGGTATATGCAATATCACCTAGAAATGTGAACAATATTAAATGTCAGAGGCTTCCTTTGTACCTCCTCTTTTGTTATTCATATTGGGTCTTGCCCTGAACCTTTGCCTGGCAACACTAGCTCCTTCACTGCCATCAAGTGGTAAGAAGCCAAAACTGAGCTTAAACATGTAAAATCTCAATAATCAGATTACACGATCACTACAGCACAGAGACAACCATAAATACAGAGTACTGAAAAGCTTTATGGTGTGCACCACTGAAGTTCTGGTACCTCTGCTCTACAGCATACAGAAGCCTCACACAGCAATTTCAGTATTATTTCCAAATATCTTCTGTGGATTCCATTTTTGTCTTGAATTGCACATAATAAAGATCTATGTCCATGTTCCTCATCATTATATTTAGAACAAGAAGGTTTCACTGTAAAAAGAAATTTTAAGCAATAACATATGTCATACTTTACATTGGAAAAATACCAAATCTGGCTACGAGAAGGAAGACCACAATATAATTAGAGGGAATAGCACAACCATCTTCCCAGCCTCAGCGCTGTCTACTGGCAGCATCTCAAAAGAAAGGGCAAAACGGCAGCAGCACACCGCTCCAGCAGTGTCTCCTGCAGCAAGTATGCAGCTATGGAGCCTCTTTGTGCTCCACAGCTGACATCAACTGCTGACAGTCACTGCGTTGGAAGTCTTAGTGCTCCACAATCAACAGCATCCTGCAGGGAAACGGACACGGACCGCACCAGAAAACTGGGAGGGTTTGTCCAAATGAAATAAATAAGAAACAGAGCTAATAAAGCAACAGCAGAACGTAGCCATACTTTAAGAGCTTGATAACTTCCATATCAGCCTGTGGGTGACTTAGGGCACGGCTACTCCCACGGTCACCCATTACTGTTTGAAATTACGGCAGTCCCACAAGGACTTCTCACCACTAGAAATATCTCTGAAAAAAATTTTCTAGCCTACAAACTGCATTTGTTGCCTCTCCCTATCTGCTGTCCCACACACTGCCTTATTTCACTGGACTTTCCCTCCAGCAGTTAGCCAACTGGCTATGCTGTACATGACAAAAGCTGACAGACAAAGACTGCTTCGGGTTGTCCTATTAGAGAGGACTGTGGCTGGCATACACAACAGAGCTTAACAATCTCTGCTACAGAAATGTAAAAACGGATAAAGCAATATTTACTTGACTAAAATATACTGAAAAAATATATTCTCTATACTGGAGGTATTTTATCCTTACCTGTACTTCCTTAGGGCAGAGAGAACTACTGACACACTCCCCTCAGACAATGTGCCTTGCAGGGCTCAGACAAACCCTTGCTGTGCAAGAATCAGGCCAACTCTACCAAGGGCCACTCGCACAGAGAGGTCTGCCACAGCTATGCCATGGGGAAAGCAGCCCCCAGGGACCCCATTATCCATGTGGGAAAGGGTGAGCTAAATATGTGGCCTGCATGCTGGCTTGGCCCAGGAGCCCAGCTGCACAGCAATGCTGCTGACATTACTGCAATCCTCAGTCCCAGCTATGAAAAATTCTCTTTCCAAATAACCTTTGGTACAACACCTATATATCAAAGCTGGGACCACATCAAATATTTGTTCAAGAATGACTGTGGAAAGCCACAAAAAATAAAAAGCATACATAACAAAACCTGGGGTAATTATTTCATCTGCAATGATGAGAAGGAAGGATAGGACTGTCACTGACATGGAGAAGAGAAAAAGGATCTTCAATAAATAACACAAATTAAGACAAAAAAAAAAAAAGAAAAATATATGAGATTTAAAAAAAAACAACAAACAAACAAGAGTATAAAAATGGGAACATAGAGGAGAAAGGTTGTTGCATGCCGCCTAAAGCCACAGGCAGCATGAAGCTTGAGGCAACGCAAACCACCTGCTGCTTGGCAATTCGGTCTCAAGGCTCAACTGAAAAGCCAACACCAATTTCAGACAGAAACTTTAGTTACAGAAAGTACAAAGATTAGACAAAGGGTCTGTGTGAAGTAATTAAAATGTAAGTCAACCAGGGGGCATACAACCACTTTAGCTCCTGAGCTGGAAGAAAGGACTGAATTTATGATGGGCAGTGAAAGCCACAGTAAAACATGACGGCTGCAGGAATACATTTAAAAACCAACAAACCAACCACACAGTCAAGAGGAAAGATGACCTCCAAGATCAAGAGTGACAAACAGAAGGCACTGGAGACTTAAAAAATACCAATGAAAATAAAAATCCTTAAGTTTTTCTTCCTGAACAACACAGTGCTTACGCTAATTGCAGATCTCTCAAAAGGATGTACACACTGAATACAACGATAGGAAAAAGTACCCAGAGACAGCGTGCTCTACCATTTACAGTATCTCTGATTGACAGCTGTAGGTCTCAATGATGGAATGGGAGAAAAAAAATAGGAATGGGAAGACAAGGCACAGTATATACGCAAGCAGGACTGAGAGTACCATCAGACTGTTCACTGTTTCTACCTCTGAAAAACACAATAGAAGGAAAAAGAAAAACCTAGCGCAAAAGCCACGGAACTTGTCTTCAAAGATGAGAAGCTCCAGGGGGTTGCATGGACAGCCACCATGAAATGCAACGCAGGAGGCTCCTGAGGTATTTACAAAGCCTTGACAACACAGTATCAGCTGGTTAGGCAGAGCTCAGCTCTGGCCATCAGGCCCACATCCACTGTACACACTGAAAACCGGCACCCGCAGCCCCAGCAACAGTCTGTCTTGGTGGGCAGTAAAGGTTAGGCACAGCAAAAGAGAAAACATTTAGATAACTGTCTCATTTTCTATCACTATTCTGGGATTGAGAATTTGAAGTGAGGAATTTCATTTGGAGGATGAGGAGGAAAAAAAAATTAACATTCTGTGACATCCAGTGAAGACTAAAGCTTTTGGCAAGTACTGGATCACTCCAGAAAGCGCAGGCGTGGTGGGCAGGTCTAAGCTGATCTGCTAAGAAGTCTAGAGAGGAAGGAAAGAACTGTGCTTTCTGGCCATGGCATCAATCTGTTGAGGTGCAGCCAACTGGCACGTATGGCCCTCATCCATCGCTCCTGACAGCAGACAGGATAACCAGCACCTGGTAACAATGGGATACCATAAATTCACTGAAACTTCAGAAGCTGTGCGAACACATCTGACATAATTCAGAAGTGAAGAAACTCAAGTTTTGCAGCCTTCTGTTTTCTTTAGGACAGAATGTGAGACGATATCATACTCCCAACTAAATATCAGATTTTCTTTTTTGAAAAGTACTTTATTTCTTTTCGTTGTTAAAGAGTTGATCTTTAAGGATAGCAAACACGAAGAAGATAAATGAAATTCTGTCTTAGAAAGAAAACAAGGCATCTGTATTCAATGTTAAGCAACGTTTATATTCACAAATAAGAAGCTGACAAGCTGCAGTGCAAAATGGCGATCAGTAAGAGAGCACTTTAAAACAAAAAGTTGCCCAACTGATGTCTATTGCTTATTTCTATTCTATTTCTTATTTTCAGGAACAAATTAAAACAAATACAAAGAAATATTTTGCCCTGCAATCTTTAAAACATCATGGCTCAGGATCAAAGCCTTATTATTAAGGCAGGATTTTTACTTCAAGTGTATTTCTCTCTAAATCTATCCCTTTTATAGGGAGAATGCAGCATTACTCAAACTTTTTGTATTTAAATACGCTTGACCCCAGCTTACAATTTCAAAACCTGATGGAATTCAACATTGTAGTCTTACCACAAAATTGAGATAAAGCTAATGCATGTGTGATAAAGATCAGCTGCAATACTAAATAATGTTTAATTGCACTTACATATTTCAATTTGCTGTCACACTGTGACAAATTGGAGCCTGCTAAGGACAATCCTAGGTCTAACTATTATCATAGCTCAAACTAGAGAACATTCACCATCAACCCCTCTCCTCTGAATCTGTCTGACCTTAAGGCCATTTGAACTCTGCACCGAATACGTAGCACCTACAAAACTGGACTTCCCACAAAATGTGGCCCAATTTAGTCTTTCATTACCCAATACTAATTACTGTTCTTTAGGGTTCTCAAACAATCTCTCAGTGCACCAAAGCAGATGATAATAAAGAGCCAAGTCTCCCCCAGATTTGCATCTCTTGATATTAGTCAAGGTAAACTAACATAAACAGAATGGAAGCAAAGTACTACATCCAGGGTGTAATTATTTTAGGTAATACCAGCAAGATGAGTTTATCCTACGTTATAATCAACTCCCTGAACAATACACTGTTTAACTGTCCCAAACCCCTGAAATACTTTACCCAGTACATCTGTTAGCTTCAATATGCTAACTGGAAGTTCATGCACTTCAACCAATTGCCTGGAGCAAGGCTTATCTTGGTAAGTATTAAAAACTTACAGAAATGATAGTACACCATAAAATTGTCTTGTGCCTTTTTCTTGAACAGTTCAGTGGTTGCATTTGATAAGAAACACAAAAATTGATGCTTTCACAGTGATTTGTAACATCAAAAAATAAAAGTAAAATCAAGTTCTTACTTAAGCCAGCAACAACAAGCAACAACACTGCTAGTAAGTGGCAGTATCACAGTTAGTAGAAACTGAGTAAAGTAAGTAATCTCATTGCATCCAAACAGATAAAGTTCAGCATACCACAATAAGGAGCTTGCTGAGGACTAAGTTGATAAAACCACAGAATTAGCCAAGTATAAAGGTACCATCACTGAAAAGGGAGTGGGGAGGAGAACAACTCTACGCTATCCTGAAACTAAACATTACAAAGCCAAGGCCTCCTTTTACCTTCTAAAAAGAGGGCTACTGTCGAAGACTGATGTTAGAGAGGCAGTGCTAGTTACTGAAGCTAAGAAAATTAACAGAAACAGATGATATCTTTCGGGAGTCCTTCAGAATACCTTAGTTAAAGGCCTGTTCTCTAAGAGAAAACGCTTAATCACAGATGAGTATCAGCAGAACAAGAAAACCACACATTCTTCAAGCGAACAATGACTAAACACAGCCAAAAAAAACTGTAGAGCCCTACAGAACCTTGCGCATACAACAGTGAAAAGGATGGGGAGAAGGTCCAGCGGGCATGGGATGGACCAATTTTGAGAATGGTTCTGACAATGTTGCACACTACAGATCATCCAAGAAATTTACTTGCTTCAGGATGGGAGGAATTCATCTTAGAAATAGAAGATTAATTAACAGAATAGAAAAAGCAAGGCTCAATGGCCCTCAGGGTAGATATAAAGACAGCTGAAAGGTGTTCTGTTGGGGATGGGTGCTGGGATGGGCTGTACTCAATACGTTAAGTGATGACATGAAGAGGGGAGCACACAGTTCAATCTCAGAGTCCATAGGTGACATATGCATTTTGGGTGGGCACTAGAGAGGGAATGCCAGACTGAGTGCGCTGGTTCCACTGGAAGTACAACTAAGCCGCGCTTACAGAGCAGAACTTGGAGCTGGCAGCTCGACCTGTCTAAAAGGAAAGCGGGTTTTGTGTGCAGAATTAACACAGCTTTCTGGTTAAGCACCGAGTATTAACACAGCAGCCAGTAAGATTTACTAAACGGATTACAGCATGGAACTCTGTTCTGTGTATCTGAACCTGAACACAAGCCAGTTATATCCTGTACTTAAAAGTGAAGTATAGCTTACGTATGGAAGAGGTTTGTTCTCTCCTCACCACTGTAAACAGCAGAACACAACTGACTAACACCTTCCAGCTGCATTTCAACTGATACAGTCCAGCATTTGAGGTTTTTTGTTATGAATGTTGCTTTGTTTGCTCGTAGTGTTGAAAAAGTACTGTAGTACAAAAAAGAACAAAAGGAACAAACAACAAACAACATACATTACAAACTCACAAATATTTTGTTCTCAACAAACAGATAGGTTTGTATTGGTAAACTATTTTATTCAGAATTTTTAAACAACTTACAGAAGAGCTTGAGATTTTCTATTCCCACTGAAGAAAATTTTGAATAATTCGTGGAAATGAGAAGAAGCTCCTACACAGATTTTTTTTTTTTCTTTTTGCTGCAACATTACAATTAGACACAAGGCACAATAAAACAATTACTAATAAACTGCCACAAAGCTTTAAATGGCATACAGCTCTTTGCTCTGCTGTCGGAGCATATATGTTCCATATGATAATGCTATATGAACTAATCACCGACTATGAAGTGGTGATTTTTAGTCTACATCAGCTTGAAACACACTAAAACACTGATTAGGCTGCAAACTCATTCATAAAATGTGCCAGGGCTAAGTGAGACATGGATGTGCACTAAGGGACACGCTTTTGTGGTGGTCAGGTAGTGTTAAATGACAGCTGGACTTGATCTTAGGAGTCCCTTTCAATTTAATGATTCTACAATAACAATTACTGCCCCTTAAAGAAGGACTACTCATCTCAGTGCAGTAAGGCTACTCCAGAGCTTTCTCATCTGCCTACCAGCACTGAATGCTTCTTCAACAAGCAAAAGCACTTCATGTTGAGACAGCAGCATTCCAGAATTACAGCCCATAGATAAAGCCAGACTCCATTAGTTCTTCCTTCACTCTTTAGTCAGAGAAAGACTG
Organism: Tympanuchus pallidicinctus; assembly: GCF_026119805.1. Classification (NCBI taxonomy): domain Eukaryota; kingdom Metazoa; phylum Chordata; class Aves; order Galliformes; family Phasianidae; genus Tympanuchus; species Tympanuchus pallidicinctus. The sequence continues at coordinate 76,563,873 of NW_026294747.1, read as the reverse complement.
AAGAGTGACATTATTTCAGCAGCTTCTATGTGTCTTCTGATTTTTTTCCAGCACCAGATTAACACTGAGAAGAAAGAACTTCAGATTTAACAGAGATGAGAGACTACATTAATTCTCTTCTACTCTCATTCCACCACTCATCTGCTTGACACTAAGACAAGACGCTTCTAAGGCCTGGGAGCCAAATCATTCAAGAAATTTACACCTAAGCAATCTGTTGGATGAGAGCCCAGTAACTTCCAACATCCTGCTACAAATCCTACTGTAAAGTGCTACGTTCAGACCACTGATTGCAGAACTGTATTGCTACATGCATTAGGATTGTTTACAAGTCGCTTTTATACAGAGCTGTAACATCCAAACAGGGCTGACAGTCAAGCAAACAGAACTGAGGGGAGAAAAAAAAAAACACAAAAAAGCAACCTCCTTGTAATTTATGAAAAAAATTTCAAGCTTCAAAGAATACATATATATACATACACACATACACACACACAACTGTTCAGGGATCCAATGCTGAAAGAACAAAAAAACCAAGCTTTTAACCGGCACAGCATATTGCTACGTAAAAGCAAGAACACTCACAAATAAATCAAAAGCAAAATTGAAGGCTTTCAAATGCTGCATGAATTTCACAGTCCACTACAGGACCATGGAAAACAAGCAACATTTCAGGTATACGCTAATTTCAGGTATGCACTAATTTCCTCCGTTTGTTTCTTTTCACATCAGACCTGTTCTCACAGAGGAAAACCCCTTTGTCATTGCTCACGCTCCCATTCCCTCTGCTCAGCTGTGCGGCAGCATCGGTGCTCTTTGTTAGCAGCTCTGCCGACAGTGTTAGGAGCATGGATTCATTCAAAGGACATTTTTAAATGCTGAATGATCGTTTAAAATTTGGCCAAGTACTGCAGTTGAAGTGGAATCACATATACCTCTAACCACCCCCCTTAAAAACTGTACTTTTCTCTAGAGTCAATCAGAAAAACATGTTCGCTGTTTTCACTGCAAAATGGCTCTGGTTTAGATGCCAACATAGGCACATACAGGAGAACTCCAGCAAAGGAGCAGAATTCAGAACAAGCATAAAAGATTCTACAAGCAGCAGAGGCCTCCACAGGTTACCCTCAACAAGAAATAGGTTGTTCCCTTCAATGAATTGCTAATAAAATGCAAAACTTTGAGGAGATAAACTAGCCTGTTTTTTATCCCTGCAATTTGAAAACCAAGTTATTATGGCTACACGCTAAAGGACAAGAAAAGCAGAAAGTACAGAGAGCTAGAGAAGCAGCTCCAACATTATTGCTATTGCAGACAAAATTAATAAGCAAATAAGCTCTCCTTACTTCACCCCCCTCACAGCACGCATACTGTTAGCTCCCTTGGTTCCCAAGCACAGTGGTTTGCTGCTGTAATGCATCCGCTTCTCTACAGAACCAAAAAGAAAATGAGTTGCCAGGGAAAGTCAAGAGTAAATGTTTAAAACTACCTCCAATGGTAAATTCTGAAACACTTTGGTGTCTTTAAGAAAGCAGCCAACAAGCAGCAATCAAAGCCAAAATAATAACAGTAATACAACAGAACAGATTTCCTTCAGCAACATTCAAGCAGAAAGTTAGAAAACAATACAGCAAGTGCATTTACTGGAAACAACAAGTTCCATAAGCGTAGATGTCTGAATCATTTTTATGTATTTCAATTGTGAACAACAAACATCAGAGAATGTTACTCACAAAACCGTGTGAATGCGCTCACAGAATGCATGGAATCAAGCAGCTTACCTGGGAGTTTAGTGCTGTTTAAACATTAATAAATACAAAACCCCATATCCTACATCATCCTCAATTACAAGTCTTAGCACAGTTGTCACAACTGGTTCTCTAAGGCAGTTCTTCCAAGTAGAAGTTATTTCTGACAGTTCAGAGCAATAGGGATGATGAAATACATCTTTCTTTTCTTCTTTTGGACACAGAATTCCAATTCCATGATGAAAAGTGCATTAAAGTCTAAGCCTTCCAAAGTCATTAGGCCTCCCTAATATAAATTTTGAACACAGAATAGAAAATAAGATAATCTTAACAGGTTTCTGAATCAAGAATCTGGCCCATTAGACATGTTTCATCTGCCCAACAATTTTCATTCCTCAAGTACAGTAGTGAAACATCAAGCTGCCCCATGGCACATTGTGGCACAAGACTTGCAGAAGTCACAGTGCTGTCATGCAAAGACAAATTAGTCTTACAAAACAAAGTAAGAAAACCCTAAAGCTCACAGTTTTGACGTAATTATCACAAGAATTCACACCATAACTGTAGGAGTGTAAAGTTCTATCTTACTAGATCAAATACTTCCACTACTTGGAAGACTGAATCAATACTGCAAATTTAGGTTTGCTCTAAAACATGACTTTATTAATAGATGACTTTATTAACACCACAACCACACTTGTTATTCTTAAAAAGCATCAGGGAAGGGAACAGCCTTGAGTGATAGGAAAGAAGCCAAAATAAATCTCTGGAGTGTGGTGCATCTTCTCACTAAAAAGAAGAAGCACACTGCTCAGTTTCTGGGCTGCCCCTCCTCATTCCCCTCCCCTGTCCTGCTGGTGTGCACCTTACAAGCAAGGGGAGACAGAAGGCTGTGCAGATAGGCTGGTTTTGCTGAGGGATTGAGAGCATTCCTTGAATAGATACAACACTCTATCATGTGCCTGGTAATATGATAAAAGCCATGTAATTTGTCATGGGGCCCATTTCTGGTAAGGTTCTTAGAAACCAGTGCCAAGAGTGAAACACAAGCCATAGATGATAGTCTAAAAGTTGCATCTACCTCAATTTCTTAGCACATAAAGCTAACTTTTTTTATTGTTCCCACTGACTGTGCATCAGGAAGCAGTCCTGGAGCAGATGACGTGACTGTGAAGATGACGTGAAGCAGCTAGAACTGAACTGTGAGATGCATACTAGGAGCACAACCAGCACACTTCAATACAAACAGGCACCAAGTCCACACGGCCAATCTGGAATGAGTTCAACAACAGAACTCCCTGCTATGCAAACAGTATGGGCATCAGCTCCTTGGCAGCAGGCGGGCATTCTGCAGACACAGCTCTGCCAGACTGCACTGCTTGCTGAGGTAACACAGCTCCTCTGTTCCAGGTCTTTGCAGGGCCTACAAGCCCAGCACCACCAGCTTGTCTGGAGACACTGTGGCTTCCCACAGCCAAAGACACCCAAGGCCTCAGTCCCCACATCTAGCACTTTCTGGAGCCAGTTGCATACTTGCGGCTCACAGACGAGAGGACCACAGTTGGGTTGTATACTGTGCCTGTGCCACGCTGTCATTTAGCAGATCCACAGTCTGGGCAGCGACGTGGATACAACGCTTTCAGCTTTTCCAGTAAAGCCACAAGAATAATTTAGATTTGTCAAATTCAAAACAAATCTCACAAGAAAGGTAAGAACATTAAAGAAAAGGCCTCTCAACATTTTAAGGGGTTATGTATTTATCTGTTGGCTGGCAAGTCACATGTTAGCTCTTGCTCAGGAATCTGAGGTGCCAGGGACTTCCCTTCTGCATCAAAGGACACCTGGAGGAGCACTGTGTTTGCTTTCACACTGGCCATGCACACTTCCAATACAAATCTGCTCCCTTACCTGATTCCCAGCAGCTGCCATAGCCTTATTCAGAAATTCCTTGGTCCTAGCTAAAACAGAACACACTGCTCTGCACTGGCCAATTCTAGCAACACAGCTCATGTATTTTTAACACATCTTCATTGAATCAGCATGCTGCAATATTGTTAACACAAACAAGCAACATTTCCCAAAAACTTTTTGATCAGAACTCTTGTACTGTAGAACTGTACCACAAACTTTCACAAGATTTCATAGGCCTGTAGTGCCTTCCTTACTGCAAGCCAAAACCAGTAAAGGAGAAGATAATTCCCTTGAAGCCATATAAACAGTTCTAATTAACAGCACACTTCAGCACGAAGTTGAGAGGCTCAGCTGACACCAAACTGATTCACCACGAGCATACCATATTTATGCAAGCACCGGCCAGCAAAAGCTGCAAGAGATGACAGAATTAACTTGATCTGTGCTTATAGCTCCATACAAGTTCATAGTTCCTCAGATTTCCTGGAATTACTCCCAAAAAGTTGACATCATCTTTGTATGTTCTCATTCTCAGGTAACAAGGTGATTTTGTTACCAAGTCTGCACAGCCTCTGGTTAATTCAGCAACTTCCTCTGAGTTTTAGTATGAATACTTCTCTGGTCCTCATCCTTTTGTCAGTGTGAAACTGACCATGCTGAAGTGATTACTGAAGTGTTTATTATATCTGATCTGTCAAGAGTTTGATTCTCTTTTCCCCATTTGGACACAAATTCAGTAACCAAGTGGGAGACATGGAAATGTAAGCTTCTCCCTAAGTCAAAGGTTAACTTGATCTCCACATTTTACTAGGTCAAATTTCTTTACAAGGGTAACATTTTAAATGTGCCACTCAAGTAAATCACATCATGGATTTTAGAACAACTGAAGAAATACAAAGGTGAAACAACTCAAGAATTGTTCAAAACAGAGGTAATAAAAGTGTAACAATTTAACTCTTTGCTATATATTATGTTATTATTAGACACAGTGGCTTAACAGATAGACTGAGTCCTTGTATAATAATCAGATACTTCATAATCCAAGTACTCAGCCTGGGGCCTGGCCAGTACCTTCTCCAGATGTTCCTTCCAATTTCACCATCCTTTGAGCACCTCAGCCAAACTCAGCTTGAGGTCAAGCACTAACAGAAGTTATTGGAATAACTGAGACAGTTAAAGCCTTACTCTTCCTCTGTCACTCCACTTTCAGAATAAAAATTATTTTCATCAGATGATCTTCCATCTCAGCCACTGATGTTGGAAAACACACCAGCAGCATTTGGACCAACGCTGTCAATGCTGGATAGTGGTTACCCATCAATGCCGTGAGGCTTCCACATAATTTGGCAACATGCAGAACTCTTAGTTCAGTGAGCAGAGACTTGCAACAGCAGTCATTACTTCTCTTCAATTCCAGAGGAAAATCCAGCAGCCAGAGGCGAGAGAGCTGCAGTGCTTTCCTTACCTTGTCAGATGAGGTCAACATCAGCTTCAGACACAGCATGGGATGTGTAAGACATGAAGTACAAGAAATGCCAGCACCACAATTCCCCTATCAAGAGCTAACCTGCTTTAATGCCTTACAGATGTATTAGAGTCATTCCTTAAATTTTCTTCCGAGCCAGAAGGTGACACATCTAGAGAAATGCAGCACCCTGATACACTGCTATTAGTAAGCATGGTCCAATATCTGCAACTTAGACACAGAGTTTATATGCTGCTTAGAGCCTCCCTCTCCCATGAATACATGAAGGTAGAAAGGATTACCAAGACAGTACAAGGCAAAGAACACAAAGAGGAGGAAATAATAATAAAATAATTGATGAATGAGAGATTATGAAACAATCCAAAGACCCAGTCACAAAGGCTATATTCACAGTCTCTGTCCTCCCTGTGCTGAGTCCCAAGATGAACACCTGAGCGTATGGGAACACAGCCACCAACACCAGAACTACAAAATATTCAGGGTACCGTACCCAGTGGCATACCAACTCCTAACAGAGACACATAAAATAACCAGTAAGGTCCACTAAATCAGATTTAAAAAACAGCAGAGAACCTCAAGGAACACGCAGACAGCACACAGAGACATTATGGTAAAGGATGCTCTGTTTTAAGGCATCCAAGGCAGGATACCTAAGACTTGTGCACTCCCGGACCCCACTACAAGACCAGGCACTTTCCCCATACCACAACTCCAACCACTGCAGTGTTCCAACACGTCAATGCAAAACAGAGCAGACAGAGCCTGCCTTCAAGTCCTTGTCTGAAGCACTGGGACCCAGCAGCACTGGAGAAGCAAGCAACAGGAGCAGAAGATAAAACTTGCAAGGAGCTGTGAACCTATCCAGCTCCTTTCAGCACTCACCAATTTCTATCAAAGCTCAGCTTTGACACGGCATACTCTATTACAGTAACCACAGGGGTATTCAACAACACCCACAAAACATAGTGTGTCATGAGCTCAAGATGCCATGACACACGGCCAAACAGCCCATTCTTGTGACTAACAAAACCACCCTTCAGTTCGGCTTGCACATTCACAACTTTTTTCCTGCTTACACACGGCAGGAGATTCAAGTTCTTCATTAAGATCTTCTACCATCCCATAAAGCCTGAGAAAAAGTGCAAAGTAGCAGAGAATCCTCTTACTAAAAGTAACGTTATATTTTGTCAATCTTACTGTGCCCGATACCTTTTCAGCCCCTGACAAAATTCTGTATCCTTACATTAACTAAACACTAAAAATGCCTTTCATAGAATCACAGAATCACTCGGGTTGGAAAAGACCTTAAAGATCGAGTCCAACCACGACCTAACCATACTACACTAACATCCCTCCACTAAATCATGTTCCTGAGCACCACATCCAAATGGTTTTTAAACACATCCAGGCTCCCTGGGGAGCCTATTCCAGTGTTTCACAACCCTTTCTGTAAAGGAGTTTTTCCTGATATCCAACCTAAACTTACCCTGGCACAACTTACGTCCATTTCCCTTCATCCTGTCACCTGTCACCAGTGAGAAATTAAACCCCACATTTTTAGGCCCATAAACGCAAGCCTTGTGCAGCAATGTTTGCCGTGCCATACAAACGATGATATTCCACAGTATTTAATGCCAGACGCTTAAGAAGAAGAAAGAGATGGAAGTGACTGCATCTCCTGACAACCACAGTTGACAGCTCCTAGAACACGACCCCTACATGATGCAAACCCCACCCTCTCCTTGCAGGCACAGCCCTGAAGAAACACACCTGAAGACACCGTTATTTTCCTCAATAACTACAAGGACTGCATCAGACTGGGCCGTAAGCTGCCAAGGAAGCTGTTTGACCAGCAGCATCACTCACAACATACAGAGATATAGGTGAGATACCAGGCACGAAATGCCTCTTGGGGACCGGTGAAGTAACGTTCTAAAGAATCCATATTTAACTCTTGAGGAGATGCATGCTGACTGGAGGACAGGTCACTGCGGTGAGATCCAGTGAGATGCACACAGAGAGGAGCGCCCAGAAGATGAGGGAGGGCATCAAGTGAGGTCCAAGACAAAGGACACGACTTGGGGATGTCAAGGGGCAGCAAAACTGGGAAACCCGGGATAGGAATGCTGGAACAGGCGTTCCTGTCGAGACCGCTTGAGCATGGAAACTAACTGGAGGAACGAGCCGCCACCAAGGGAAAGGGCCGCAGCCCTCCGCAGGGACCCGTGAAGAAAAGCGGGAGCTGCAGCCCGTGACGATGCGCAGCGTCAGAGAAGCGGCAGCCGTGCAGAGCGGCGAGAAGCGAGGAACGGCGGTGCGCAGGGTGCGCGGAGCCGGGAGTCCGAGAGCCGGCCGGCCCGCAGGCACGAGCGGCGGCGGAGCAACAGGCGGCGCGGGCACGGCTGGGGCGGCCGGAGGAGACGGGGCCGGGCCGGGCAGCGGCGCGCCGTGACAGCGCCGGAGGCGGCGCGGGAGTCCGGAGCGGACGGTGGGGGAGGGGAGCCGGCCGCGTTCGAGCCGCGCGGAGCGCCCGGGTTGCGCTCCAGGAGCGCTGCGGGCCGCGGGGCCGCGCTCACCTGCTGCACCCCCAGGAAGTCGTAGAAGTTGCGCGGCACCTCCTCCACCAGGTCGAACAGCTCCAGGTCGCCGCTGTCCCAGGCGCGGCCGCGGGGCGCCAGCAGCACCAGCAGCGCCAGCCGCAGCAGCGGGCAGCCCATGGCCCCGGCGCGGACGTGGCCGGGCGGGCGCAGCTGAGGCGGCGCGGCGCCGGCAGCCGCTGGGCGCCGAGGAAAGCGGGCGGGTTCGGCCCCGTCGGGAGCGCCTCGCCCGGGCCAATCGCCGCCTCGGCTGCGCCTGACGTCGGCTGCCCCGGCAACGGCGGTGCTGGCGCAGGCCAGGCGGTGGGGGCTGGGCGTCGCGGCCCTTCCCCCTCCCCTTCCTGCCTCGGCCTCTTTCCTCGTCCTATTTCTGCTTCTCCGGCGGGCCCACGAGAAGCAGAGCGCGCTGCCGCGGCGGGAGCCGAGGGGCGGGAGAGCGCGGTGCCGCCCCGGCCCGCCGCCCCTCGGGGCGTTGCGCTGCGCGTCCGCGGGCCGGGTCCGAGCCCACGGTGCGTGCGTTTTCCGCGCCCCGAAATCGCTGCAGTGCACGCTGCTAGCGGCTGCCCCTCCCCCCTCCGGGCTTCTCGTGCTTTCCTTGCTTAAACTAATCGTGGACGAGGGCTTCGTGGCTCCGCGATGGCTGTTGGCCGCGTTGAATGTCTTGTTCTGTTACCGCACACACAGGCAGGCTTCTCAGGACACACATATTCCCCTCAGATCCAGGCCTCCTTCGTGACCAGTTGAGAAAAGGCACCAGTTTCAGTCATCCTGGAAACATCTTCGGTTTTCTGAATCAAGTTCAGAAAATACTCTTCTGGTTTACAGAAACCCTAACTGCAAATCTGACCATTGTCTAAACTCACGCAAGAGGAGACAGGCACCACTTAAACCTCTATATGGTATAGCACTGCTCTGAGCACTCTGGGAATAGTGAGGCAGCTTTAGAAATACAGCCTGCCTAACTCAGAATAAGGGCTTGAATCTGTGGAACCATAGAAAATATACATGCTCACATCCTATCATATGTATCATAACCCTTACCATATTCTCTGACTATCATTTTCCAACCCGTACAGTCTCAAACATTGTCTTCTATTGAAACCATTCCCCTTTGAATAAACTACTTAAATATTAATTAGATTGATATTTAAACTAGTGTTTCCATATCCCATATGCACGCCCTCTGGGCTGTTAGCATCATGATTTTGCCTGCGGCTCTGTTTTCTGAAGCGACACCTAAACCTGCTTGCCAGGAAACAATAATTTAACCAACATCCGATGGAGGCTCTTTTTTAAATTCACTCTTCTTGAAAAGGAGCACTTAACTGTTAATTCTGACCATCTTAAAAAAATGCTTCTTTCAACTAATCACAGAGCCAAAAAAAAGTCCTTTTGCACAGAATCACGGAGTCATGAGAAAGTCATGGGCAAATTAATTTACTAGTTGTTTTGCTTTGCAAGAGTAACTGAATCTGTTGTTGATTGATTTCTTTCCTGTTAATTATTTTCTTCATCTGCTCATTTTTTGCACACCACAACATAGCTTAAATTCCCTTTGCTGCGTAGTTTGCCTATGTTCTTCTTGCTTTCAAGCCTCAAGCTTTATTGCACGAAAATACTGGCTTTTGCTTAAAAAGTTATCCTGAGGATGTAGCACAAAGCTTAAAGATGCAAAGTACCTCTGAAACCGACAAATGAAGAGCACAAAGTGGTATGTTTTTTAAATGAGGTTAAAGGTATTTTTTTTAATGTGAGATGAACAATACTCCATACCCTTAGTATTTTCTTTCTAAACTCTCCTTCCTTTCTGCTCCATTCTCTACCTCCATTAGCTGCATTTTGCCTGATAAGCTTCTAAGCCTCCTCAGTGAAGCGTATCTGGTACGATACTTGAAGTACCACCATACTGGTGTCAGTCTCTCCTCATTTTTCTGTTTTCTTGTTTCAGCCATAAGTGGTCAGTTTTGTCTCGATGACTCACTGGGACCTTCCCCCTTCTCCAGAACTTCAGTTAATCCAAGTCACACCAGACTTCCACAACACAAACTAATGTGGTTAAATTAGAAGTCAGTTCTCTCTCCTGGTTTCAAAGAGAGGCTTGAAATGCCAAGCAACATACACCAATTCAGCAATGGTTGCCTTCTCTGCAAGCCTAAAACAACATATGTCAGAAATTTCCAGTGACATGGGCCAAGACTCCCAAGTGCAATGACCACGCTAAATCTTGGTATTGTGAACTGACACATGTAGGCAAGAATGTAGAAAATTACATACAACTTTTTCATTGTGGTCCCAAACTATTCATGCTGGGAGGTATTATTACGTTTTTTTCCCAATACATATCTGACATTTAAATGGCTGGAGGATCAGAAGAAGGTTTGTTACTGCACACCATGTTCTGCATGCAGTCTTCCCAGCTAGGCAGCTTCTTTGTTTTAACAATGCTGGGAGCTGTGGAGGTGAGTGCAGTGTTTGTGTTCTCTGCCATGACGTTTCTCTGCCTGCACACACAAGTAGGTATCACCATATTGGCTCTCCTTTGTTTAAATAAATCTGTGTTCTGATGCTAATTGACAGCAAGACACAAGGCCTGAGGCATGAAGCAATTATGACTATTTTTAACACCACTGAAAGACCAACATACTTTAAAGCTCAGCAGGATTCACACAACCATATTCTGCATGGCCAAACAGCTGCTGTTTTGGTGTCTCCAATGAGCAGAAGACAACTCATGGAAAGAGTTTATCATCCTTTTTTTTTTTTTTTTTCCTAAAGATACACGTTATCTCCAGCAGTTCAAAAATTTGACTGCTCTGTGGTCTATTCCAGTTTTCTCTCCTGGCTGTTTAATTTAGGTGCTCTGTAGGTTCTGTACAGTGCCAGTAGTTTCTATGCTAACAAAGCTGGCTGAAGTGCAGCTTTCCTGCACACCCCCCCAGCCCTGCTGCTGGTTCCCACCTCTGTGCTGTGCAAATTCACCTCTTTGTGGGCCACATTATAAATCAAATGGCTGAAATGATCCAGGTTCAAAAAAAAATAAAAACCTGTTCACACACATGTATATACACACACGCACACAAAAACTCAGATTTATTTCAGTGATCCAATTTACAGCACAGCCCAGAAACAGCTGCATCGGCACAATCAAGGGCACAGTGAGCTGTGATGAAGGAGCCAGAACAAGAGGGCATAGCAGGCAGGAAACTGCCTGGCTTAAACTGGCTTTCCCACTGGAAATAAAACCTTTGTATAACTCTACTGTGAGAGCTCAACACAAGCTGTTCCCCAAGCAGTGGGCTAAGCGGAGTGGGGGCAGGAATGTTCCTTTGCAGCTGGCAGGAGAGCTGGAGGACTTGCACTGGAAGATAGGGTTCTGCAAGAGCAGAGTAATTGCTCTACAAGAGCAGAGAGATGGCTGTAAACCTTGTTCTGAGTGCTCTGCCCTGCCAGACCAGCAATCTGCTGGTGGGCTTCTTATGGGATGTAATTTTTAAAGCCAGATCATTTCTCAGATCCAGTCTGGAGTGCAACCACAGAGACATGAGTCAGAATAGGGTGGAGAATGAGGAAAGGTAACATCCAGCATGGAAGTGGGAAAAAGGGGGGGGGGGGGTAGAATCACTTTATAGCAATACTGCCCACTGAAATATTTGTAAGGAATATGCCATTTGTGTGCACCAGCTGTTACCTTAGGCCAGACATAAGTCAAAGTAATGAGAAAGAAATGTGGGAATGGAAACAGAAACAAAAGCAACACAGCTAAAAGCTGAAAGCTGACTCTATTACGGTCCATCAGACATGAAAGAATATTATTTAGGAAATAGCTATTTAATGCCTGGTCTGGGCAGCTCAGCCTTCTCTTTTAACTATATTACTCTTTTTTTTTTCCTCTCCCCCCTCTCCCCTTATATTACATCATTAGTGCCTGTACCAAAACAGTCCCTGCCTGAGTGTGCAATTCTTGTCATGATGTTTTCCAAATCAAAAAGCTACCTGAAGGCACATTAACATTATACAAGGTAATCACAGACTGTGAGACAGAAAAAAAGCTTCATCTTCCGAATGCCAGCGTATCCTAGTAATGTAAGCCAACATATGGAAAGTTGGATCATTATAAATGGCCTTTTTCCACCACAAATACATTATGTCTTGCTGTATGACTTAGCAGTAGTACATCATTGTGTTTTAATACATATTTTCCAGAAGAACTTCAACCTGGAGAAACACTGTCTTGAGAAGAAGTTCAGGAGCCACAAGAATTAGAGGACCAAACAAAATCAGTGACTAGAAGGCTTGTACCATCTTTTTAAATAAGATATTCTCAGCGTCTTTCAAAATGATTTGTGGCTTAAACTCAATGATTTGTGGATGACTTCCATGTCAATTTTGTTATTACTCTTCCAAGAACAATATCCTGGTGCTCTATTCATGTATGGAAATACTCAAGCTGAAAACCCCAAGACAATTTTTAGAGGAAGATACAGGTCCTTTAATATTTCTTTTGAGGGAATGTTATTACCAGTCTCCCAGAATGAGAGCTGTGACTGTACAGATGATACTTCTAATCTCCAGCATGTGGTGTATCCAAAAATATATCCAAGATATTAATATTAATACAATATTCTCAGACCATAATTAAGAATGCTGAAGATCAGGTATTCTCAGTATTCTCATTTCAGTAAATTTTCAAGGCATTTGTGTTAAACCCAGAAACTAAAAAAAAATAATATATTGAAATACAGAAGACCTCATGTCATTCTTGGATAGCATTATTGATTCCTTTTGTTCTATTCTGCAGTAGCTATCAAAGATCAACAAAGCTTGTTCATAACAGGATTTTCCTTAATTATGCTGTAGACATTTATAATCATTTAGCAATTTACTTTTACTTGTATTTGCCAAACCAACTAAGATCTCTTTTTAATTTCAAATAAACTTCCTAAAAGTGCCTTTTATTATTTTTAAAAATTAATTCACCACCAGGGGGCAAATAACTGTTTCTCCAGAGAGAACATTTTTGTCGGTTTTACAGATGCATGACCCTTCCAAGGTCCTTTTCTATTTCACAGTAATTGCAGAAGTGGTAAGTAGATTTTTTTTAGGTGTGCAGCCCTAGAAATATGTCAGAGGAACACCTCTGATTTTTTTTTTCCAACTCTGACTGCCTTAACTTTAAGACAAAAGCTGAGAAAGCAAATTGGATGACCATGAAGAGGTGGAACAAAATGGCTGCTATGCAAGAGCAGCTTCTATCCTCCTGTACATGTGGTTTTAGCACCCTTCTGCCAGGGCTCCTAAATATTTTATTTAAAGCTTTATCTTCTTTACAAGAACTATCTAGGCACTAAGGGTGGTAACAATACCTTCCCTGTAATAATTTAGTTATACCTGCAATCTTAACGGTTGGTTTTAATTCCCTGCACTGGTCTCTCCTTGTATTCTTTACTGCTTTATCACAGAGAACTTGCTATTAGGGACAACAAAAAAAAGGAATTTTCTTTGACAAACGAAAAAGGATGAGTTTAACTTTCCATATTATCAGAGAATCTGCTTATTGCCACAAAGGGATACTGAATCCCAGATGATATAGTTCTGTTTGTCATTATGTAACATTCATCTCCCATTTATTAAAATGGTTGGAACATATGGCATTTCCTAATATATCCTTCCCAAGAAAGGAAGAGAGAGCACCAAAAAGTTTTAGAGAAGTGAAGCACAAGACAAAAATCCATCACTTTAAATAAATTTCAACATCAAACTCTGACCACGCACAGACTGTCCAACCATGAGAACAACATGCCAAAAACAGAAGGGGAGGGCTTGTTACAAATGTTTGTGTGAGTTAGCCATGGACAGCACCTGGTTTTGGGGAGATATGTTGCAAAACATATCACAGCATCTTATTGCTGGTAGCTTATATTTGACTTCAGATTGTAAAAAAATGGCCCAACTCCTTCCTCTGTCTGTATAGCTGTGACTTCCACTGCTTTCAAGGAATGTGTATCAGAAAATAGAGCAAAGTATTACTTTAATTACAAGTACAAACCATTATTTTCAGGAAAAAAAATACTGTACAAATAACAAAATTCTGCAACATAATTTCTCACAAAATCCTGCTGCCCAGTACAATTTCTCCATAATCAAATTCTCCAGTAAGTAATCCTGAGAGCTTTAACAGCTTGCGAGATTGTCAGCATTTTGTTGTTGTTATTAGGCTTTGTTGCAGTGTGAATTTTGCTCATTACAGCTACATTGCACAAAAGCAACAGAAAAATAAAGATTTCTCATACTAAGAACCTGCCAGCAAAGATAAAAAGTGCCCCAGACATGAAGAGCCTGAACGGTCCTGGTCTTACCAGACCAGGTCATTTACAGTCCTCCTTAAGTATTATCTGTTACCTAAAATATTGAATTTTAAAAACCTAAAATCCTAATTCCTGAACCTGTCTTGCTGTTTATTTTTCTCAGAATCACTGTTGTCATATATGAAATATTTTGTGCTCCGTCCATTCCTTTTAGACACTTTTCCTTCCTCCTGTTTTTGCGTTCTCTCTCACCTCCTCTGTGCCTATTGTGTTGTGCTACCAAATAAATATTAAATGTTGTACTCATTTGATTCTTCTTAACCAGGTATTCAATTCATACAACAAATACTTCTTCTGTGGGCAAATATTAGTCAAAGAATATGTAATATAGAGTGCTATTTAGCAAAATATATTTAATGAATTCTATCAAGTGTGCCATATAAATATTGACTTCTCCCTGTGGCATGTACAGAAAGCAATCACTTAGTTTATGGATGCTCCTGATCTGTGTTCTCAGGCACTGGCGTGCAGAGAAGCAGCTAACAGGGCACACAGAAGGAACTTGCCCAGTGGCATTACCTGTGGACCCACATTTCTTTCCATCATATTAATGAATCACACTTTCAGCAGAAAGTAAGAAAAAGTTACAACACAAGAATTACTATATTTAATAGTATAGCAACCGTCCCAAAATGAAGACTGTACGTGAAAACTGGAGAAAGCAATCACCTTGTAGTAATAGTGCAAAAAGACACAATAACTAATTACAGATCCCCAGATGTTTGACCTGCATTTCAGAGGGCAAACAAGTACTCTCTTTTTGGCCCAAAATGCAGTAATATCCTGGAAATATTACAGAATTTGATGTCAAAGTCCCTTGCATGCCTTTAGGATATCTTTGAATACAAATGCCAAAGAACTGCCCTATAGTCCTTACTCCATTTATCCCAGATGTGATTGCAAAGCCAAATTCTAGTTTTCAACTTTATTTTTGTAGTAACAAATTTATTTTGTACCAGTAAACAAACATCAGACCAGCAGTTTTAATCAGTGCTGGATCAAAGTGGCATTATCTCCGTCTGCAGGCCAGCGAGGGACTCCATTATATCACTTAAGCTCCATTAAAGCCAGTAGGTGATCTATTCTTGCAGCGCGTTGGAGGGAAGGGCAGAAGGAATTCTCTCTGTGGCACCTCCTGCTGCGTGCAGGCTGTCCTCCCACAACTCCCGTGTCAGTGACAGATAATTTATGTGCCACCAGCCATCAGTGACAGCACTCGTGCCAACCACAGCCCAGAGATCGTGCCTACAGACCAGGCGGGCCCTGCTTAATGACTGCACGCGTGGCAAATCACACACCTGGAGGTGAAGCAGGCAAATCAGTGTGTCCAAATGAGCTACAGCTGTGCAGCTAATTGCCACCAAAGTACAGGCAAGCTTGTGTCCCGCACAAGTCACACAAGATGCACAATTTCTGTGCTGGATGTAGGGGGGTTAGAACTAGATGACCTTTAAGGTCCCTTCCAAACAAAGCCATTCCGTGATTCAATGATTCTATGCTGTGTTACAGGAATGGCAATTCCAGTCAAGGAGAGGCATGATGCCTGCTCTCCCTTGCCTGAGTGGAGTGAGATTGGCCTACCCACACAGGGGCAAAGTCACCCCATTCTGCCACCATGGGCAGTGGGCAGAGCACTCTGGCCAGCCCCTGAGGAACTGACAGAGAAAAGGAGGAACCCTCAGGACAGGGAAGCTCCAGCAGGCACAGAAATGATCTGTTCTAATACTGTGACAAAGATTTATATTGAAGAATGCGGTACATTCAAACACGGAGTAAAAAATAATGAGGTTTGCTGCTGAAAAGATTAACTGTGGTTTTTTGGTCTCTGTTTTGATTCTGAATGATTTTTAGTTATCCCTTGGGTACACGTGACTGGTTTCCCAGCAATATTAAAAAAAATGTAACCTATGCTTTTCTGCAATTGAAAGAGAGCCAACTTGCATACCTGCTCCCCACATTCTGGCCCAGTAACAGATTCTGCCTCACATTCCACACAACTTCTCCTGTTCCTGCTGGTTGCAGCAATTTTACTTCCCCACCACCGGCTCTACCTTTGTCATTTCTGCATGACAACACCAAGAGCTGGCAGCTTTCATCTCTCCTCTTCTCCACTCACACGTCCACCCAACCGCACCCCGTCTGCACAGCTTCAGGCATTTCTTGGAGGATCAGGGTAGTGGGGCAGCTCCTGCAGGAGATGTTGCCCCCAATTCTACTTTTAGGGAGGGGAGAGTTGCTTTCGGTGTCTGCACTGCCGTATCTAAATCCAACATTCTTTTTCCTTGGCTCTTCATGCTTCTGAATAGAAGGTGAGTAATTGGATAAGGCTCTTACTTAGCAGTCAGCCTCCAGGCATGACTAAAACTCATCAGAATGATTACTCCTTCAGTCTGTGCCAAAATCCTATCACCTGTGCAGAGTTTTTAGAGTGCAGAAATCCTGAAAACAAAATTGATCTGGAAAGAAGCATGGGTGCAGGAATGAGTCCCTCCTGAGCTGCAAGTTCTGCTTGTCTTTACAGAAAGTATTAAATACTGCTGTAGTTTGCTTTCTAAGACCATAATTTCGCTCCATGGCTTGCTGCTGAAGATAATCATTTGATAATTTACATGAAAATTCTATTTGCCCCATTGAAAAGAATACTCACAAAACATTTTGCAAAAGTATTTCCAAGACAACTAGATACACTGTCTCCCTCATAGCAAGTACTGTACAAAATAGCAACTCTAAATGGTGGTCACAGCAGTCTTCTGGCTATCATTTAAATACACATTTCCCTATGCACAAGATTATCTTATGGGTGATTCTGTCACACTTCTATCTGTATTTTTGAAGGCTGTCTCCTGAACGTGTGCCTCACTCCAAAAAATTTTGCTTGCACAATCAATAAACATGCCTGTTAATGGAGCACTCTAGATCTAAAATTAAACTGGTCAGTTTGAACATCTAAATTGCCTTCAGCTATCAGCTCTCTCAGTCAGAGCGCTATAATTTCTCTGAAGTACCCTGTGAGGCACTTACTGTTGTTGCTTTCTTTTTGTACTTCTGTTATATTTGGAGTTATTGCAGATTACACTAGAGTTACTATAATGTATTATTTCCCATGTGGGAAAATCCATCTAGAACTGTTATCTTACTTTCTTGTCTTCGTTTTCTCCAGCAATTTACCAAAATGTTTGCTGGAAGGACAGCAAAGCAGCATAAAGATTTTGGGGAAAAGATTTTGCAGTTGATAAATGAACAAACTGGATCTTGTTGCTTTCTGTTTCCATTTTGCTCTCTTGCTGAACAATAAGTGAAACAAAATGGGGATTTCTCAGCTATGTTGATTTTAGAAATAGATTATTTAATTAAATCTTCTTTGTATGAAAGTATTTACCTGTGTTCTGCACTGTATTACATCTGAGGCTTGCCAAGTTTGTCTCCATTGGAACGGGATCGGTCATTTCAGAACTGAAAGCAGTTTTCTGGAATACCTCCATAAAAACCACATTAAATAATTCAAAAGAGCATAAGGACTCCAAACAGTAAGGCATTAAAAGCCAATTTTTAATCTCTGTTTTTTAAATTTGGTGTATAAATATTTCATTTATTTCCTTCCTCATTTAATTTCAGAGATCATTTTAAGTACATAACACCTATGAACACTAAATAACACTCCTAGTGAAAAGCACTCTAAGCATTCAAAAGCAGCATTTGCTTCATTCAGTCAGTGCTAGCCACCTGATGAAGGAGGACACAGATCTTTCCCAACATCAGCTTATCTTTGCGTATAATAGTGATTTCTTGTACTTATAAATCCCAATTTTCAGTTCATTTTCACTGCCAGCACAGAAAAAACACGTAGTGCTGGCAATAGAATAGATACAGAAGTAGCAGACAAGATAGCAAGTAAAGGAAATTTTAGAGGAACCATTAGCAACTACAGCATGTCTCTAACTTCAAGGAAGCACACTAAAAAATGGAGGCAAAACAAGTCAAGTCTTTCTTATATTCCTAAGAATATTTCTTATATTCCTAAATAAATAAACAGTATTCTTCAGTTACAGAAATGCAAAGTTGGAGATATATCAGTTTCATACAAGAATTCAAAAAGGAGATGTGTGCTGCTTTATGCGTATTAAACTGTATATCCGTAAAAAGATGCAATTGCAAAACAAAACAGAAGACTCTACAGAAGTCTACGAAATGCAACCAGAGTGGATTTGCAAGGAAACACATAAAAGATTGCACAAAGATTTGAAATAAAATGTAAATCAAAGGAGCCTTTGGGCAAATTCATTGTGCTTGTAAGAAACAAAATAATTCTGCAAAAGTTTGCAGACCAGAGCCGAAGATAAACAAAGAGCTAAAAAGAATAAATCATGGCAAAAATTGTTAGAGAAATGAAAATGCAAAGACTAGATAATCACTTTGAGTTTGAAAAGACTGCAGCTGTTTAGTTGGACACAGCACCCAAGTATTATTCTATTTGCAGTTACAGCAAGAATTTTGAAATTAAAATCAATTGAAATGAAAATTCAGCTCATGGAACAGTGTGCTGTGGTGAGTGTGGTGACCTGCAAGCAAAGGCAAGACAGGATTAGGAAAGGCTAACTCTTGCAGCTGTTTCAGAAATCGTGTTGTTTCTATTCTAGGATTGGAAATGTCAGATATTAGACAAAAAAAAAAAAAAAAAAAAAAAAAAAAAAAAAAAAAAAAAGCAGGTACTGAAGGTAAGTTGTTTTGTTTTGTTTTTAAATTATAAAATAAAGAAATTAAGTAGAAAACAGACCATAATGAAATGGATAATTGAACAGAAAAGTAGCATAGGAGAGGTAGCTTATCTATAACTCTTTTTCTTTGAGATATGTGGTCAAGTGTCACTCATACTGTCAGAGTAACTACACTCAAGCACATTTATCCAAATAATTTTTGTCTTAGTGCAAGAGACATGATATCATAGGTATGCCAGGCAGCTCACCCCTGAAATAATCTAGCATAGAAACAGCTGATAGAAATTGTTCTTCCAACTGAAACAATTTGACACTACTTAGGAAGGTATTTGGAATGAAGGGTAAACTCTAAAAGATACAGTAAACAAGATTCTGTCCATAAGGGCTACCATCTCCTTTTAGTTTCCTGACTGAGATGACTGCAAGGCAGATTCCACTGAGAGAAGAATGGAACAAGAAGTCATTGATTTGGAAAGTATCTTAGCAAAGCTAAAAGGACAAGCTTACAACATAATGAGGAACAAGCCCATGATGGGAAGAAACTCTGGGATCCTCAAAAACATTCCACAAACATCAGTAGAAAACCCTTCACATGATGATAGAACATGGATGTGATTGACAAGGGCACTTCAAACAAAGTGGTCAAAAGTCCTGTCGTATCCTATAAATCATCATCATATTTCAACATACCTTCTATGTGTGGCCACTGGCATTTTTTCTGTTGTTTACCAGGATGTCACCAACCAGGATAAGTGGGTAAATTGTAATCCAGGGAGCCATTGCCTACTGCCAAATGAAGTCAAGTTCAGCACAGGAAGGATTTGGCACTGAAAAGCAGCACTTTAGTTCACCATACCAAGAGCAGCACAGGGGCAAAAATTGGAAAGATAGGCATTTTTTTCTGCAGACACTGAAGAGACAGGGGACAAACTCTGCTGGTAGTAAAGGATATCCACCAAGTTGATTCAGTGGAATTATATGAAGTGACATAAAATATTCCTCTAAATAAAATTAAAATGAATCATGGATTGAAGGGTCTTGATTTATACAAGAAACAAGTAAATCTAAGTCCACAAAAAATTACTCTGTCTATACTAATGTGCAGGAGTAATGTGATAACACAGTTTCATAATCATAAAAAAGAATGAGAGATTTTAGTCTGCTCTTGTGTCTTGAAGAACACTCCAGAAGAAGAACTTGCTCAAAGATGGTTCTTCTAATCTACCCTGTTTCAAAGGAGAAGGGCAGTGTTCCAGGAGCCCCTGTTGATATCACTTACCGATTCTGCTCATGGTGTTAGGAGTTTCTGCAGGGATATTTAACAAAAGAGAGGAAAGCTTGCCCAACTCTCAGGAAAAAATGAAGAGAAGCTCATGAGTCTTGTGCTTCCCCTTCTGGTAGACATTTGGTGTAAAGGAATGTTCAAGTTAAAAAGGTGTATGCCTTTCACTCATGGCAGTCACATAATGGCACAAGGGGAGCTGGTAAACCCTAGGATATAAAGAGAAACAATTTGAAGAGTGAATCAATGTCAGTTCTCTATTAATCAGCCTGGGCAGCAACAAAGTGAGTATCATTGAAGGTTGTGTACCTCAACAAAGTCAGACACAGCTGTTTTGGAGAGTCTCAAGGGTCATGATTTCAAAACACGAGGTCTTGAAGGGAATGTTTGGAAATGAAGGTGAACAATCAACCTTTGTAGACCTACCTCTGACCAAAATCAGCCAACAGTCTTAGTCAAAATCTTATTCTTGGTGTAGAAACATGAACCAACCCAGTTGGTGGACGGACTGTTCTCCAGGCTCTTTGACCTGGAAGAACCCACTGATCTCCTCATTAGGTTCTCAGAGATAGCACCAATGATCCCTACATACCCAGGATTTGAATCCAACTTTGAACATCTTCTCAAGGATGTACACTTCCCTCAGGCAGTGAAGACAACAGCTGCAGCCATCCGAAGTGGAAGAACAGGTTCCCCAGGGAAAGTTCAGCATCCTATGCCAAGTGAGAGAAGCAAGTAACTCTAAAGACAGCTAGTGAAGTTTCTGCCAAAAAGAAGCTAAAAATTTGAGAAAAGATCACTGTTTTTGTACTTGTTTGTTTGTTCATATTGCTACGGAATCTAAAAGTTTATACTTTATATTATTTGCCTATGTACATATACGCATTCCATCGAAATGCTATAAATTGTTATATCTCTATAGAATTTTAAACAAGGACATGGGGACTTGCTCCAAATCAGATGGACTTTGAAGATTGGGCCATAAGATTCCTCAATGCTGAATGCCCACAATGAGGACAGAGCTGAGTCTGCACATCTCCCACATGGATAATTTTGCTTGCTCACCCGTACATGACAGTGTGAAGACTTAGGTAAATAAATACACAAGAGAAAGCCAAATTCAGAGCAAATTACCAAAAAACATCAACACAACAATGATATAAAACAACGGTAGACCATGCCGAAGAAAAAGAAAAGGAAATGTAATAACCTGATGTGGGAGGCCAAAATGCTATTCATAGCATCTTCACAGTGTGAATTGGGAAAATTCTATCAAAATTGTTAAGAGGTTGTTTAAAACAAAACCTTGGAGTTGCAACTTCTACTTAACTCAGCTAAATTACAGAGCAGAATTCCTGAAACTAAGATTGTCATCTGATGAAATATTGAATAGAAATCAATAGGGATACCTGGTAATGCAACCATCTCTGCTAAAGCCTGCAGAACTAAAGCACACAGGAACTGAAACCCGATGGATGCCTGCTTGCTCTACACGAATTCCAGTGCCGGCTCCAGAAGACAGGGAAGACCAAACTGACGCTGACTGAGAACTGTTGAAATACACATTCTTCTTCCAGGAGGGAAAGACATATGGGTGAATGGCCTTTTAAAAAGCTTTCAGCATCCTGCTTTCAACCAACTCCTGTTAGGGTCACTAATCATTAGCTGCCTGACAGACTGGGGGTCTTTCTTTCTTCATTGCAAATATCTCCCTCCTTTACATGACAGTTTAATTTTTACTTTGCAATAAGGACTCATTTCTGAGTCCTCTTTCACTAACACGTAAGGACACGACACTCAGATGAGTAAATACGGATTAAGTTGCAAAATTTTATGCACCAAAAATATTGGTCTTCATTTTCATATTTCTTTCTTATCTGTAAACTGAGGATAGTAAATTTAACAATACAGCTTATATGAGTCATTAGGCTTCATTAAGATTTCTACAGATTATATTTTTTAGCTACAGTGTTCTTACTTCTATCTCTTTCCCTCTGATGAAGGGATTTATAATGTCTTTCAACATTCCTTATCACGTTTGCCACTTTTTTTTTTAAACTCAGGCATTCAGAGTCCTGTTTCTTGAAAGCTCTGTCTGATATCTGGGTTGATAGCACATTTTGGGTCTCTTCTACTATAGCCCCAAGTTCTTCATGCATACTCTAAAATTAACATTCTTCGGTTTTCAATACAACCCAAAATCTTTGCTATTCAGCTGAGAAACATGAAAGCATGCACTTTTATGGTGTGTGTGTGGAAGAACCTGGAATTTATGACTCTGATTGCCTTGAATTACGCAAAAAGAACACCATTAAGGCTACAAAGGAAAATACCCAAAAGTTAAGCACCAGAATTAAGGTCACCAACTTACTACCTGTTCTTCTATTCTTATTCTGACATTAATTTCCAGGTAGAAAAATAAGAGTTCTGCAGTGGGTGCTTAAATGTTGCTCTGTAGGACTTGCTGACCTGAATATTGCCATACCTTCATGGGTCAGCACAAATTTTCTGTTCTTTGTGAACTACACTTCTGCATAATTCAGCACACACATACCAGTTCACAAAAGCCATGACAAGCCTACCGTACTCCCTACATGTGCCTTTCTTCAAGTAATTGAGTTTATTATTTTGATGCCAAATTGAAAAGGTACTATGGAATTTATGCAGTGTAGTTTTCTTTTGTGCCCGATAATATTCTAGACTATGCTGACAATTTTAGGGCTTTAAATCACCAGAAGAGCAACTAACAACCCTTTATGATACCACAAAATGGCTGTATTGTATTCTGACTGTTAAAGGCTGATGTGAAAATTATAGCTGAGGTTTTACCTCTGTTTTCTTTTCTTCATTTCATTTGTCTGTTCTCAGGCTACTTAGGGACAGATTTTCATCATGACGTAACAAGCAGCAGTGGCAGCTGAACTAAACCTCTCTGTGCAATGAAAGTTAATATCCTTGAGCTTTGCCTAATTCTGAATTCAAGGAGATGCCTTAGCAAAATAGAAATTACGACATTCTTTAGTAAGACACGTAAAAGATAAGAAAAATTTAAAATAATAACATCTTTATAAACATTTTGAGCTCTGTTTTCCTGCTAGCACTGATTTCTTTACAAGTTTTGATCTGGTAAAAGCTTGCATGAAGGTAGCCTGAGCAGGTTGTAGGAATGAAAAATTCCTCCTACTTCCTGGTTTCTTACTCAGTTCCAGACTGCTTTATCAGTCACAGCTTCTGTGCCCTCATGTTTTTTAACCCTAAAATTCTCCTAAAACAGAGCATCCAGCAATGGTCTATGAATCACTCAAATTCCCAGTTATGCTGTACTTTACATACCTGACTGGATCTTAAATGACATACAGATGCTAGCTCGACCTTTTGCCCATTCTGCGGGAGCATGGGGTGATGAATTGTTCAAAACATCACACTGTGCCACAGCGCAGAGCACCTCTCCCACTCTTCCCCCAGCCCTGGCAGGAAGACCCTGAGCAGGCTCCTCTATCCTGCCTTGGCATCCTCCCAAAGGCACGAGGAGTGGGAAGTAAAGATTTATGAAATGGCTGTAAAAAACATGATCCAAGGTGAAAGTTGGAAGCTAATGCTCAAATCCATATGCCATTTTATTTTCTTAAATAAAAAAAAAAATCAAATTGCCAACATCTGGATTGCTGTGTAAAAGCACCTTTTTAGTCATCTTGAATTTGCATTAGATTTTTTCAAAACTGTTTTCCATCTCTAAATCTATAGGGCAAAATAGTTACTTCATTTAGATAAGCAGCTTTTGGGCATGAATTACAACAACTTTTCATATGGATTTTTATTATGTGGATTAAATACTCTCTAATTACACATAGTGGAATACTTCATAACAGTCTGCTGTGTTATGTCAATAATCCATTACGATATGAATAGATGCTTGGTAAAACTTCTGCTACAAGCATGAGTGCTTACAATTTCACTGGGGAAAGCACAGCAATGCCATTGACGAGAGCCCAGTTGGACAGCAAAGATACAAAGACAGCAAAGTGTCATGAAGTGCACAGAAAGATCACATTGTGATAATGAGATGGAAACACCCTTGAAAGTACAGAGCTTCAAAACTAACATCAAATTTTGTCCAGACTCATTCCTTGTGCCAGTCGAAGCAGCTCCACAAAACTTCATGGTGATTTAACACTTCTTCCCATTAAAAAATAAGCCTAAAATCAATTTTCTTGCATTCTTCCTTGCGTAGTCAATCGCACAGGGATAACTCACAAGTACCCCTCATGACAGATCTGAAACAAGAGCACCTTGAGAAGGGAACTAATTCTGAAGGGAACTGGAAGCTACTGAAAGGTCCCCCAGTTCTGTCTCACCACACGCTGCCTCCTGCAGTTAGTGCTGCTGCTGCCCAGGGATGGAGCCAGGCAGCAGGGACAGCCAGCTGAAAAGGGACAGAAAGACTGGAAGCAAAAAATGTTGGGGAGTGTAAGAAAACCACAAAAGGCAGAAATAAAGAAGCACTTTAGAACTTTGCCCCGACTTCAATATTAACTACATAGAAAACATTTTAAAATCAAATATAAAGTTATATCCAGTTTATATTGGTTGACCCAAGACCAACAAGAGTTATTAACTTGAACTAATACAATTCACCAGCTGCTAGTATAAATATACTGTAGGTCACTGCAAGGTCATTACTGTGCCCTCACCTGTACCTTCTCTTTGTCCATCTGAACAGGAAGATTCCTTAGGCAAGTTTCAGTAGCTTTGTGCACTGTGGTGGTAAGGATCAAGGGACATAGGCCTAGAAACAGTATTACCATCAGCAGTTCCCTTAGTACTGGCATAGGCACAGCTCTCCAAAGGCAATTTTACATTGCAGACACCCTCACCTTAATTAGCATTATCCAAGAGAAACAATTTCAGCATAGAAACCTGAGTTAGCTTTGTTGTAAAGGGCTGTGAATGCACCCAGGTGAGCTTGAAGCAGATAATTGCAGCCTAAGGCAATAAGCAGTGAATTCCCTCCAGGGACAAGATGTCTGGGGATGAAAAAAGCAGGGGGAGCAGTCCAGGAAGGACCTAGTTCAGGTGGCATTTTACAGTATTTCATGTGCATTTGCATTTCATGAAACTCTGTGTCTGGGAACTGGACAGATCTCCAAAACTCAAATGACAAAACAACTGAAATATCTAAGGGAGGAATGAAACGCTCAAGGAAATAATGTCATATCCATCTCGGTTTATTATATTTGCTCAAATATCAGAAAGGTTTTGTTTTCAGTTAGAATAGGAGAAAACATTGTTCTGCATTAAGACATTCCTGTGATTTTCAGTTTGAGTGGATTCAGCACTCACAGAGCTCTGCAACAAGGATTCTGACACAAACCCCCGCCTTGGAAAGCAAAAACTGAAAAGTAGCCTCTTTGTAAAGGATGCTATCAATTGCAAGAGGTCAGAAAATATAAATCAACTTCTCTTGAGAATTCAAAAATGCAGACATCAGCCCCCCAGATTAGAAGCTCAAAAATGTCTTTTTGACATCTTTCACATCCTTTCACTTTTTTTTTTTTTGCCAGTACCTACATAACGGCTTCAAGTTGGAAAGCCATTCTTCAATGCAGATGAAAGTGCCTGCTTCCTCTGGCTGTTTAGACAAAATGCTCTGCTTACCCTGAAAAGCCCTTTCTTCTGCTGCTTTTCCTGTAACATTTGTGACTCTTCCCTTTTTTCTACTGAGTCCTTTATTCCCCTCTTATATAAGACTACAAGCAGGGCTGAAAAGTTAAAAAGACATTTAAGAAAAATAATCACCTCTTTTTGTGCCAAGTTTCCAAGTTATTTTTTGTAAATACTCACAGAAGGTGCAACTATCTTTGTGGTTTTCACAACATCAGTTACCATTGGCTGGCTTTTTTCTTTTTTTTTTTTTTTTAAAACTCCTGCAGAACTTTCTGTAACCCAGTAACTGGAGCTTCAGACATTCCTTTCACCTGTAGTGAACACAGTGATACCTGCTGGAGGGTGTCTGAAGAGGAGAGACTGAGTACTGCTTGTGGTTGTTCTCTTTAAAAGATAGCATGTCACTGATCAAAAGCTGCATCAGAGATGCTTCTGAAGCAAGATTTGCAGTCACATGTAGCATCTTCTATGAAATCAACTTTTATCAGCATGAAGAGAAATGGATTCCTTAGGCTTCCACCTTGTACAAGTGCTAAGATTTACCAGCCTCATTAGTAGACTCAAGCTCATAAAACACTGGAGTTACACAAAACCTTGATTATGGCCCTTCCTAATTTCAGGGTACTTAATCCTGCAAATCCAGTAATGTTGTTTATGTGTTATCAGCTACTCCAGTCCCAGGTGCTGACCACAGTGAACACTGAAAGGACATCCCAGAGTTTCAAGGGGGAAAATTTGCTATAATTCTTGGAACAAAGCCTTCTTGTTCTTTGGTTATGTCAGCAAGTTTATTACCCAAAAGTAACAGTGGGGATAAGCAACAGTTTGTCTGCCCATTCACCCTTTACTGGGTTCTTTACACACAGCTGGTAATGAATGTCAGTTGTATCTTGGGTACACACTGCAGCTGGGTGGATCTTCTCTCTGCCAGTAAGGTAGATTACATTTTTGCTCATTAACCTCATTAACCTTTATTGCAAGAGCTTTCATTTACCAAGACAGAGTTTGTCACTTTGCAATCCCATATTAAATTAAAGACTGCTGTGTAGGCTTTCATTTCATTGTGTTCCTGTCTTCAGCTCAGTATTGTGGATTGTTACTCATTTTGAATAAAGCAGTCTCTAGACAAAACAAATAAAATTTATTTACAATCTAAAAGTAATAAAAGTCTACAGAAACAAATTTACAGGTTGCTTTTACCTGCCTTTTGATTTCTAAGTCTTTAGAGTATTCATGAACGTGTCTTGTAGCTCTGTTGTGAAGGCAGGGACTTACTCCAATTTAATTAAAGTGGAATTCCTGCTGTAATCATATGAATTTAAGAGTTGGAGCTTTGGAAAAAATACTAAATATTCTGAGACTCTCAGCAGAGCCATGAGTTATCAACATTCAGCTGTAAAGCTGCATGATTTACTGTGAAGTTGATTATAATCACAAATTTCCACAAAACATCATTGTTGGGATTTTTTTGTTTTGTTTTTTCTTTCAGTTTTTCATGCATTTTTAATATGCTGGCTACTCTTTGGGTACAAATTCTTTTCCTTTCATCAAACTCGAACTTTCTAAGCAGCTGAGCAGTTTCAAACATCTGCTATTTAATTTTTATCAGCCTCTTCCAGGGAAATATATTTTTCCTCTCAAATGTGGATGTTTTTCTACTGAAAATGTACATGTCTGAGGTATGTTATTCAGCCTCAAAATACGAGTAGTTGGGGGGCTAGAAATTAGATCTCTATCATCATTTAAAAAAAAAAAAGTTCCTTTATAAGACTCATTGCTTGCTTCTATCACTGGCAAGCTGATAACAGGTATCTACTCTTTAAATATTCACCATTTTATTATGAGAAAAATCTACCTAATATTACTTTAGAATTGATCTAACTTCAAGTCTGAAGCTCAAACTTACTAAAAAGATCTTACAAGCATCTCTTTAGGCACCTTAATTCTTTTGGCAGCATAATTCCATGCTGTCACACACACACACATTTTGCATAATTAAGGCCCTCTAAATATGGCCATACAGGTGAAGAATCCCAAAACATGTTAGCCCTAATACAGCCACAATTCTATTACAAAGTAAAAGTGTGAATCTATCTACACATATTTGTGTGTCTGTACACATCTATATACACGTGTTTTTATTGTCACTTGCTTGGAAGGGTATACATGACTATCTACTGTCCTACCACACAGCTGCCAAAGCACAACTGTTTTTCAGTGGACAGAATATCCCCACTCCCTCTTTATGGAGTTAATTGCCTCAATGACATAATTCAGCTTCATATTCCTTTTAAAAATGAGGGATCTGTATTAAATAATTTGAGATAAATCATGGACAGCTTGAAAGACTGTAAACAATTAATATTGACAAATAGCCTGCAATTTGTTGAAATAGATGCAAAGAGGTATCTAGGGAGATGCTGAAGATGTCATTGTTGAAACGATTTCACTACAATAAGAAGTGTTCTAGAAGGAACAGTTGATTAAAGGAGTGCATGATGCTGTCTGAAAATTCAAATGTAAGCAAAAAAAGAAAAAAATAACGGTAGTTAAAAGAAAGTTACTTCAACTGAAATATAAAGTAATAATATAAGAAGAGTAATTAAAATCATAATTATCTTCCCCTCACACAGATTGGTTAAGGTACAGTTATGGTTTAAAGACCGTAATAGAAACCCACCAAGGAATAAGGATAAAGCAACCAAATACTGGCACATTCTCTGTATAGTGATAAAACAGCTGTACAACTATAATGAGGTCATGTTGGTTTTTGGGGACACAGATTAGGGTAAAATCCTTAAAGTAACATTACACTGTTTTGTCTTTTTCTTCTGCCCCAGCAGAAGTATACACAGAACAGTGACAGATCTGGGATTATTCTCTGACATTCAGAATGCAGGAAATAGTCATTTGTTTTTTAGGGATTTTCTTCAGGTTGTAGGACAGGGCAATAGGAATTCAAACAGCTGAAGTGAGGTCTGTGTTAACGCACAAATGTATGAAATTGAATTTTCAAATGATATAATCTTCCCGAGTCTGATGTGCTATGCATAATAAATGAACAAATGCACCATGCTTTGTGCATAAGCAGAAATAAATCAGCGTAAAGTCCCCATAATTCACCTGGTCAAAAAGACTTACTAGACAAGGTCAAATTATGTGGAAATCAATCTTCATAAACTGAATCTGATTTGCATTTGTAGATAAATGTTTACCATAATTCCAAATCAAAAACAAGAATATGTTAACTCCTCCATCTGCACTCATGCATCCAATCCCCAGGACATGCCCTCACTTTGGTCAGCTGTGCTTGTGCCTAGCTCAGTTAAGAAGAGTTGCACAGAAACACCACTCCAGACAGGGGCAGGGAAGTCACTCTTGTCTGGCTTTGGGATAAAATGCTCATCAGAACCTGACTTTTAATCATTTATAAACAGGTCTAACAAAACATTGTTTTCCTTCCAGCTCCTCTTGTATCTCCAACATGGATCTCAAACCTTTAGTCTCCCTTGACCAGACGAATTTGACCTGATCTCCTGGTTCAGAGAACTGCCCTGGATGCAGACTTCAGCACATAGGTATATTGCCCTGACCTACTCTTCCCAGTTATACAGGTGTGTTAATGAATCTGGTTTGATAAAGCAAAACATTTGGTTTAGGAAATGCCAAACTAAATTATTCCCCCTTCTTTTTTTCTTCATTTTTTATAAATGCAAAATTGTCACATTCAACCTGTGCTTGCAAATAACTTCAGTTGTCCCCCACTTCTTTTGCAAGACTAATAAATCATAGATACACTGAATCCCAGTCTTAGATCCGAGTTTCCTTTCCCCCCCACTTCTGTCCTGGTTCAGGTGAAGGCCAGAGCAGCTTGCAGTGCACGTCAGAGTACATTAGCATCCTACAGGCCTACGCTGCTCCAAATCATGCTGAGGCAAAAGGCCACTTTGTTCCAAAAAATATTTTGCATTTCACAGAGAAGTGAAAGAGTGTTTGGTGAGAGATTGTCATTGAGGGAACCCTTGGGTAACTTGTAAGACAGCTTCAGTGTCCAGAGCTGCAAAGTACAGAATGAAACCTCCACACCTCAAGTGAAACTTCAGTAAGATCTATGACCCCTTTACACTTTCTTCTAAGTGCCTCACACTGATGGGAAATGGGAGTTGCTCTGGATTCCACCTGGCATAAGACCTGTCTGAATATGGTGATCTGTGGGCTGGGGCAGCTTGGATCAGACTTATGCTCTGCAAGATGCTGTCAGATTAGAGGTTTGTACTAGAAATTGATTGCCAAAAAACAGTCCTCACATACACACTGCAAAGTACGCCTGGCCATAAAAACAAGCTGTGTGGAAAGGCCTCAAATGACACTTCCTGTGAGAGTCTGAAACCTCAGCACCACTGACCAAAACCACATGGGGAGCCACGGGAAGGAAATCCCATACTATCACATCCCATGTCATGTCCACCCCAGCCACAGGACTTCAGGGCATCATCAGCCTCCAGGACACTGGTCACCCAGACCTCACCAACAGAACCCAAGCTGTTGAGGAACATCCTCACCTTTACAGAACCACACTGGAAGATTTTCATGGCAAGGAACCCAACATTCACAGCTATCCTGACTTCAACACCTCATGCCCCCCCCTTGTTTCATTCTGGCTGTAATGCACTTCTCAAAGTAATAGAGCACACATCATACTATGAACAGGACATCACCTAGGACATTGGCACTGGCAACCTTTTCTTAAATAAACTTGCTGGCATTTTCCAGTTATTTTCTAGCAGTCTGAGAAAGTACTTGGATATCTTTTACTTCTCTTACTTAAACACACCTCACAAAAACTGACACAACTTCAATCACAGAACTCCCTCTTTGTAAAATTAAGAGCCTTTTCCATTAGCTATGTCAGAGACCTTTCCCAAAGCAGAGGAATCAATGCAATTCACCTGTAAGAACAGCCATCTCATCTGAAAAATATTCTGTCTGGGACGGAATCTTAAAAATATGGAGTATCTGTGCTGTTTTGCTAACAGCTTTTTCACCTCATCTTCCTCATCCTAAAAGAGGGAATTGGCACAGGCAGCATTAGAGCAGAAGAGTGACAACAAGCCATCAACAGGGCTAATCTGGAGTTTCCGTCCACCTGTCACTGGATGCAGTCCTTCTGGATGCAGCCACAGAGTTCAGTAACCAGAGCTGCATTCTGGCTGTGGCAAACAGTGCAGATCAGACACCTGCAAACTGTCACCTCAGTTTGCCTTTGCTTACTTTGCTGTATCCAGGCAGGAACAGATGTGGGCTTTACAGTCAGCACACCCTTCAATGCTCACAGCATTCTGAAAGTATTGCCAGTACTGCTGTGGAGTGGCTAAAAGAGGCACAACTCCTCCAGGTGCCTCCTTGAAAAGGTAAATGCACAGATGGAATGTCTTAACAGCTGATCTCCTGGAAATCCTCACAGCATAGAGTACATCCCACATGCTCCAATTGGTCTATTTTGGGTCCTAGGCAACTTAAAGAAATCATTAAAAACCTGATTATTTACACTATCTGGACATCCTGTGGAAACTGTGCATGCTAACAAAAATGAAATGACAACCTTGAAAACTCATCCTGCAAAGAACCTTCCAGCTAATGACAGTCTTTCCTCTCTTCCACACTCCATATTTGCACCTACTGGAGAATTAGCACAATTCCTAGAGAGAATCTCCAGAAGAAGTAAAGGAAGTCACCAAAGAGCCCACCACCAGTAAACGTGGTAGTGAGATGCCAAGGGCAGCTCTGGGAGGTGGGAGCATTCGTGGTGCTTCTGGGGTCAGGGGAGTACCAGGCCCCAGCAATCAGAGGGCTCTCTATAAAGGCTGAGCTCTGGTCTGGGAGCATTCAGCCCATGCCGGAGTTTCTTGGCCACACTCCACTGAGGTCTACCCCTTTGGGCCAGAAGACCAGCCAGCATCCAGGTACCAGGTCAGCTCTCAGTTACCTGCCCATACAGCCCCCCCCCTATTTCAGACACCGATCTTCTACATCCCAAGTTCCTTCAGAAAATACCGAAATACTGAGGTGATGAGAGGACTGTTGCCTTAAACCATGAGGTGCTTCTACAGCTACTCCATCTAGACAGAAGCAGGTCAGATCTACTAACATTGCCCACATCTTTCCTCACCATCCTCCCCTCTGCTTTCCAGTTAGTTTATGTGGGAAGAAAGCCCCTTGGGAACTCACTTTTAATAGTGCAGCTGTAATCTGCTTTGCAGCCAGGTTGGAGAATCTTACGCAGGGATTTGATGTCTGCCGAGCTGGGTGTACTTCTCTCTGGCTTTATGTTGCCTTTATAATTCTTGGAGTTATTTTATATCGTCTTTCTCTTATCAGTAAATAAATATAAGACGGAAACTTTTTTTTAATAAAGAAAAACATTGATCTTAATAAGAGAGGAGTAGAAAATTTAATCAGAGATTAAATTTCTGATTCGCAGAAGGGGAATGATCCATTTGCTTCAGACAGAAAGGCAGGAAATTTTCTGACGAATTGAAAATTGGAATTAATGATTTGCTATGGTTCCTATCATTTCCTATGGAGCACAGGAAGAAATCAAAGGATTTTTCCCAGATTTAAACCTTCGAAAAACTGCAATTCTACTGCTGAAACATTTGCTGTTCAGTCTCGCTGCTTTCATTCTACAAATCACTGACTGAGCCCACCGATAAATGTTTAAAACAGAAACACTTTTTAATTTTTTTTTTTTCCAGCTAATCAAGGTCATTCTGGTTAAAGCTCCATGTACCTCTCAAACAGTAAAAGTTCTGTTCAGATGCCTTGAGCGCCTGCCATATCCTCCAGATTTTCTGCACGGCTTGAGTGGTGGGCTGTATATTCAAACCATGTACAACAGTATTTCTTACAGATGTCAAACACATGTAGTAGGAAAAGGAACTGTATGGCAGGCTTAGTGGCTGTGTAAGAGTGCCTTTTATGCTAAAGGGATTCTCTTTAAAGGGAATAGGAAGGTCCAGAGTTCTGGAACAGTGGGGAAAAGCTCTGCTCCACTGGCAGATGTGCTCAAGGATCAGGCCTGTCTGTGCAGTCTATGAAAGGAATTGTAACAGCATCAAAAGACTATCTGATTCCACTAGCAGTTTCTTGTTGTAACAAAATATTCTTATGAGGCTGATTTTTAGCTAATCCATTCAAGTCAGGTACATGAATCTCTTTTTTTTTTTTTTTTTTTTTAAGCTCTCATCTTGTTAGATCCCAGAATGTGTTATCTTATTGTTCCCTTTCACCGTAGGTAAGCTTCCTTCTGTCCTGATTTTTGTGATAAATGGTCTTGCTTGCATTTCTTCATCAGATTGAAGTAAGACTGGAAAAGACAGCTAACAGAGGCAGCC
The DNA here is from genome assembly GCF_026119805.1 of Tympanuchus pallidicinctus. NCBI lineage: Eukaryota > Metazoa > Chordata > Aves > Galliformes > Phasianidae > Tympanuchus > Tympanuchus pallidicinctus. The sequence goes on along the minus strand of NW_026294747.1, from coordinate 76,530,711 downwards.
AACAGTGCAGCCATTGATAATGGCTAATTCAAAGTTGCACTATAATCTAGGAAGTAAAAACAAGCTACAACCCTTTTGCAAATAACAAGAAACCATTCTAGAAGATTCCATGTGAAAATATAGTGTTTGCCCTAATCGAGTAGGCAGGAAGACAGCACTTAATGTTCTCTGCTTCTGCCTTAAGTGTATGAATTCTCATTCAGAAGGAACATAAACAAAAACATTAATCGCATGATCCTAAACCATCACACCTAATCAATGTGACACAACTCCCAAGCACGGATTATGGAACACTTACAGAGACCTCAAGTCACTTCATACTGATTACACAAGTTACACAAATGCAGAGGAAAATGAGAAATTTATCAATGTTTAAAAAATACGGAACAGCACACGAGTGCAGTGCAAAGGCCAGATCAAAGCAGCAGCTCATGAGTCAGATTAGGCTGCCAAGGCTGCATCACCTGGCATATTACCTTCCTAAGCACTTCTGCATGCCCAAGCACCCTATAATCTGTCAGACCACCTGTGTCAGAGAAGAACACTGCTCTGATGGAGCTCCAGAGACAGGCTTACACGGGCACCCCAAAGCTGACCAAAAAGCAGCCCCAAAAAGCTTGGGCTAGCCTAGGTTGGATTTTTATAAATACTTTTTGCACCTCTGTCACCTCCAGTCCAAGAATTACTGTAATCTTTTAAGATTGTTGAATATTAATGCAGCTAGAACTCTTGCTCAAAGACAAAGCTACCTGACATTAACACAGAATAACCCCACAAGTCTATAAGCTAAGTATATTCCCTGGAACAGGACTGCAACTGAATGAGTATTCAATAAGTTGACCTGCCTTTCTCTGTGTAAATCACATTCCCAAAAGAAGAAAGTGTAACACATAAGTGATCTGTATTCTACTCCATGTTACCCTGATGCAAATCAGTAGAGGAATCTGCTTCTACACCATGCAACTGAGATCTGAATCCAATCTGCTGTCAGAATGCTGCATGCCTGCAGAACTAGAAAATATTAAAAAAGCAGAACCTGGCCAATTTTTTTTTGTTTGTTTGTTTACACTCTTCAGCTCTTTATTTCTCTGAGATGGCAAAGAACATATGGTCAACCAGCATAAAAATTAGCTCTTTATGTGCTAACTATTCATTTTTTATTTTCATTTGCCAATTTAGTAGGAGTTTAGTAGAATCACAGTTGACAGCAAGTGAGTCAGCTTGGTTTGATGCTTGGAAACATGTTAGAATCACACTAACAGTACTACATTTTATCCCAGCATTACCACTTGGACAAATAACAGTTAAGTGTTTTACTCTTCCCAGACTCTCTTCTTCTCTCCTCTGACCCCATCCCTGCTCAAGTAGCTGCTGCAATCTACAGTGAGTTGCTCTTTCTTCCTCTTCACTACTAAGACCTGACATCAAGTCTTCTCTCTCACTTTTCCTCTCTCTTGTAAAGTCCCTTTCTCACTCTCCTTAAAGGTGTGAGAATTCTTAGACTGCAACTAAGTTGATAGAGATGCTTTTTTAACTCAATACCAGTATGAAATTAAATTTATTTGTTTCAGATTCTAGTGAGCTAAGCATAATTGAGATGTCTGCACTATTTTTTCCTCAGAGCTTGGAGTTTTCTGAAGTTTTCACTTCCTAACAACTGAGTATGCAATAAACAGAGCTATTACATTGGAACTACAACGTTATCTGCACATCAGTAGACTGCAATTCCAGCACTGAACAATGCAGGCTATGGTGGAAGTGCTATGTTGAAGTAAGTTGCAAATAAGACTGGTTGTATATTTTTATCCTGTTGTCCAATGTCTGATAGCACTGAAGAAAAAACCCACAATGGAGCACTATTGCATGAATTTATTTCCACCCTTCAGCTGGATCTACTAACAGCTCCTATTGTAAACAGTCCACATTCTGCTTCCTCCAGAAACAATGCTTGGGCGCTTACAGTCTTAAATCTAATCGTAGATAAAGTTATAAATCAAGAAAGTTGTCCAAATGGAAAAACATTTTTTAACTTTGAGGAGTTATCTCTGATTTTAAACAATATAGCTCTTGAGTTTCTATGTGTTCGCTACATAGAACTGTGCAGCCCTCAGCTGGAGCTCCGGCCATGCAATTGAGTATCTGGGCATGCTATCAGGGAGAGCCGCTGCTAACCCAGCACACCTTCTCCACAGTCTAAATCAAGAGAGCAAGAATGTCTACCATCCTAAACAAGAAAACAAGCAATATAATCAACACAGGAAAACTATTCCCCCTCCCAATATAAAGTGAAATGTATTTACCTTCATTTTAAATTTCCTACATGCCAGTGAATGCTGACAACTGAGAAAGACACCTGAAGTTAACAAGATAGAAGCTGAGAATTATCTTTTGAACTGCTAGGCAACTACATCTAAAAGAGACTCATTGCTCAAATATTTTGCTAAAATGATCAGGTCCTGAAATTGTTAAGAATGCAAATCAACTGTAATTGAGTTTCTAGTTTTAGCATTCTGTTAAGACAAAAGATCACCATTTAAACACCATCTGCAGGCTGAGGAAGACAGTGTAGCAGCTCCCTACTGCCTGCCTGTACTTTGACAGTTTTGATCCCAAGAGCGTGGAGACAGCATCCAGCTCCCTGGAGCTGCACCACAAGTGGCAGCAGCTCCATCACCAAGCTAACAGCATTCAGCTGAAATCTGTTGAATGCTCAGATGTGAAAAGCAGCCAGTGGGGGAAGCATGCTGTGGTCAGAGAGGAATCAGGGGTCAGAGCTCTGCTCACAAGGAGGAGAGAAACACGTTGCTCATGCTGGATGGGTTACGAACTGCACTGCCAGGAACACTGCCATGTGCTCGTGCTGGGACCTGGCCATCCATTTTGTGCGATGCAGGAGCCAGAGGGCTCTCCCCTCAGCTATGCTAGACCTCCAGCTGGAGCAAAAGCAGCAAAACCTGGCCACTGTCCCTGTTCTGAATATTCTTGACTTTTGGACAGACACACAAAGCAAATGTAGGAAATAAAAATTACACCCACCTTATCCTGTTGTTTTTCAGCATACCTTGCACTGAATATCCACACACACACCCTGTGCTCACAGCCTGATTTAAAGCCTCCTTGGCCAAACATCTCTCTCCAGCCCTAACCTTTCTCACTCCACATCACCTGCTTTCTTCTCTCCCAGCCCTCACCAAGGACCCATCCCTCACTGTTTGCCATCAGGCTTCATCATGCATCCCTGTGTCTTTAGGGTGTCCTCTTTTTCCTCTGTTCCACTAGCTTCAAGGTCATTCACTGCTCATAAGGGAACCCGGCTTTTTTCTTCACTCCCCAGACACCAGACATCTCTGGACCCCTCTGTCTATCTTCCTTCATGGTTCTCTCTTTCAATTTGCAAAACCTTCAGTCTATCAAGTTTTAAGCAGCAATATTTCAAGGGAATGGACAGGAAATTCCCATGCCCATAATTAAATTTCACATGTAGAGTTGTGCGTGCCTCAGCGTCCTCACTGACAAATACTTCTCATAATGAGCCACAGCTACTACAAATCAAGTAACTCAAAAACTGAAACGATTGCAAAGAAAAGAACGTGACTCAAATACGTAGGACCTTTCTTTTAACACAGAAAGCTTTTCATTGTTAAAAATACTCTTGAATACAGCGTTCAAAACCTGAACAAACTGATTAACCAGGGACCAAGTCAGTAAAGGAGCAGCAGTGCTCTGTGTTATCATGTGAGGGGCCACAGATCAGGGATGACAGAAGCTGATGATATATGGCCACATCACTGCTACAATGCCACAGGTCTCTGTGGAACAATCCTGGCTCCACTGCCCTTACTTGGCAGCTGCACTAAAACCTCTGCAAACGGGAATTACTCCAGAAGGCTTTCCGCTCCCCTTCTGTTGAAAAAAATCATTTGGGGAATACATATAGCCACCAGCCACACTGCTGCACTGGAGGGATCTCTTGTGCACAACCTCTCTCTGTGCATTCCATCCCCTTCCATAGTGCATAAGAGCCTCTATACACAGAATGGTACAGATATCACTTTGCCACAGGAAAGCATTTCTAGTGGGTGATTTAGGAAGCAGTCAGTTTGCTTCTGCCAGCAAAAGCAGTACATCTCCCTGTGCCTCTCTTTAAGAAAAGGAAAGGTCACAATGATCAGCTAAAGTGCTGGAAGCAAAAGGGCAGAATATTACTCAAAACAACAAAGGTCTTCATTTTAAATTACTCTGAGTAATACTTGGTGTTTGAACTCTTTGTGCAAAGAGACAAGAGAAGGAGGGAGTAAGTGCCAAAGCCACTTATGTGCCACACCATCTGTATGTGCCATGAATTCCAACACACTGAGCTGAACAGGAACAATCTTGTTTAAAAAAAAAAAAAGTCACAAAAGTTTCTGATTTCAAATTCTGAAAATCTGCTTTATTCCCTTCTGCCTGGGTTTTGAATAGATGGGATTTCAGGTGAGTCTTAGGCTCTCCAGTGTCACAGAGGATCATTGTGGAACCAGCTGGGTTTGCTCTCTTTACAGAGTGACGTGTTTGAGTTCAAATCTCTGTCCAGTCTCTGTACTACCAAGTTAAAGCTTTAACTAAGCCGCAGTAGGAATACAGTCTCCACTCCTTCAGGTTCTCAAAGTTGTCACCCTAAACAGGGATTAAACTGTCAGTTTCTGAGGCGTAGCCAGTATCCCTGTTCATTGCAGGGCAGCTGGACTAGATGATCCTTAAGAGTCCCCTCCAACTCAAATGGCTCTATGATTTAAGTGGGCATTTATGACGTTCCTACTAGCAGGAGGCAATATGTGAAAAAGCAATCTGCAGCACTAGGCATACAGACAAGGAATGGAGAAGGGCTGTAAACCAAACCCTGCTCTGTTGTTCTGTTACTCAAAGAGCTTCATCAAATTATTACCATTATTTATACAGTCATAAAATTTAGAGGTCTTGATCAGGTTTCTGTTTCCATGGTGCCAGGTTTTGTCCACACTCAGAATGAAAACATTTAGGAGAATTTAACAGAATTCATAACAAATTATTTTCAGGCATGTATTTAACATGAGAAAGAAATGAAACAAACCAGGAGCATCACTGCCTTTGAGTAAACACCTCAGACTGCCTCACATACCTTCCTCCAAGAGGACAGTGCAGGATGGACAGCCAACCTACTGTGGCAGTCTTCTGCACACTTAGGTTTCATGTGTGCCAACGCTTTTCTTAAACAAAATCTCAGAGCCAAAGATACAACTATTGATGATTATGAACCAGCAGCTTGTCATGCTTAGATTCTTCATGAAATATAAGCAAGAGGATATATCTTTAAAAAAAAAAAAAAAAAGGCAAATATCACAAGCACAGTTAATGCCTTCTTTGGGCATCAGGGGAAAAAAAAAAAACAACAGTGCTCACATTTTTTTTTCTTTTCCAGATTATTTTAAATGATTATTTTTCACTTAGGGGGTATATCTTTAGCTACAAACAGCACTGAGTTAGTAGACTGTTAGAAGAATCATAGAATCATCCAGGTTGGAAAAGATCACTAAGATCATCTAGTGCAGCCACCCACCGACCACCAATACTGCATCATCTCCAGGGATGGTGACTTGGTGACTCCACCGCTTCCCTGGGCTGCCTGTTCTGATGCCTCATGGTTCTTTCCGAGAAGAAATTCTTCTTAATAACCAATCTGAATTTCCCCTTATTGTTACAAAACTGTACTTGGTGTTATCTCAATGTTGGAATATGAAGAAAATGTGAGGAAAAGCATGGGGAAAATATTTCACAACATGAGAGAGCAGGTCAGACAGAGAACTCCCTGGCCTGCCTTGCACCTTCTGGCAAGCGTAGCTCTCCCATGGCATCCTGAGAGGTCCTGCATCTTCACACAGTCTGACATATCCTCTGGCCAGCTCAGGGCTTTACTGACACACCATCAATGAAGGGTGAAGCACAAGTGAGGTCACTGAGACTGCTATTAAGAAAGAGGAATAACAAGCCAAAGAACTGCATTCTCATTATCTGTCCCTATGACAGCCTTGGCCCAGCAGCAGCACAAAGCAATTGCATGGCATGAGTTTCCCTGGCTCCTGCAGAAGGTGAAAGGCTAGATTAAATTTAAACAAACAAACAAGAAAAACCAAACGCAACACTAAGTACATACAGGTCTAGATTCCATCATGTAGATTCCACCCTGAAAAGACTTCAGGATCATTGAGTCCAACCGTCAATCTGCTCTACTAGTCCCATCATCCAACTATGTACCTTCATGTCACACTTCTGGCAAACATACAACAAAGGCACAGCAGCCACTCTGGCTTCCAGGGCTGTTACTTTCAACTAGTTGTCTGGCACTAATCTTTAAAAACTTCCAATTTGGAACATTTATTGATTGAAATTGTATTAGAAAACTTGTGTCTATTAAAATGTAGAAGCCTGCAAGTAGAATTAACTGCTCCTACAGCCACATGTACCAGTCATGTCTATCTCAGTGTTGGGCAGGTATGAAAACCTCCATCAGCTGGTGTAAGAAGAGAATAAGGAAGTGACTAAGATCACAGATTGCTCTACTAACACAGACTTTACTGCATTGTGAGGAATAAAATATGAGCAATAGGCCCCAAAAATGGCTGAGATGCTATGTCAGGAGATACAATTTGCAGATGATGGATGTGCAGGAGAATGCAGCAGATGAGATGAAACTTTGTTTTGAATCATAATGCAGTCTCTATATTCTCAGCCTTTTTTGCATTCTGTCTGTCTAAGGGAATAACCCAATTCCTTATACAGCTTTTCAAACTGTGAGTTCCCATTGCAGGGACCTTCCCATCATCAGTTTATGAACATAACCTCATTTCTCTAGAATACGTCTGGAAAGCAGCTAAGTAAACAATCAAAAATGTAACACATTTCTGCCTGAAAATACACCACAGTCAGTGATTGCACACGAAAATTCTTATGTGCTGCAAATATTCCTCCACTTGCTGCAGCAGTTGTACCCCCCTGTTATTGCACCACTCTGCCATTGGAGCATTATTGGCAGTGGCAGCGTGCACTGGAGTTTTATTCCCTGTCTCTAGGCCAGTCCTTTAATCTTTTTTTTCTTTCCTCTCTGAAGGTTATTTATGCAAGTGTGACAAGCAGTTACAGTAAAGTTCCCTGCAATGAAAGGAGTGCAGGGCAGCAGTAGATTCCATTCCAAAATCATTTTGAATTCTAAAGGCTCCATTTAAGGGATAATGATGGGAGCAAAGGGCATTTCTTCAGGATTAATCACTGGCTGGGTGAGATGATAGCCCAAGGCAAAGCCACGGGCCATTAACCCCTGCGGGTCACCTTATCCCTACAGGAAATGCGCTGGGTCAAGTTCACTGTTGCTATTATAAAATCTTATTGGAGAAAGAGGTTACACTTCTCTGTTTATATATGTCCTCCATTCCCATGTTTGTAATGATAGCGGATAGCTTTTGGCAATGCCTCTATATTGTACCACGGAGAGATGTAAGAACAAGTTCTATTGTTATATTTGATGCTAAAGATACAAGTGGATTTTTTAATGTTTACAGGGAAGCATTTAAGGTTCTCAGTAAAAGAATGTAAATGAAACAACAGAGAAACACCACGTGAAAGAGACCCAATGAAATAACATTAGGAAGGGAGACCTCACCTTAAACAGTGTAAAACATCATATTTCCCCTAAAGCAAAAGGAGCAGCACAAACCATCTGAAGAACTCATCCAGAAGTTTTGTTTGAAACACTGAAGGAGAAGCTGTAGGCTTGCATCAGATACCATTACACATGGCACATGGCATAAAATAGCAGTTTGACAATATTGCCAAGTGGGATTTATGTGCTCACAGAAACAGCATTTAAAAGCTATGCACAAACTCTCAATGATTTAAATAAGCCTCAATCTCACAAACTTTAGTTGGACCCTGTTGTTTCCAACCAGGACACTGGGTTACAGTTTTCCAAGCAGCCCACTGCAAAGGGAGAGGTTACCTGTGCAGCTGTGTGCTCACTGCAGATCCTTTGTACGCCAACACCAACCTCAGCCTCAGAAATGAAGCCAGGATCCAGAACGGAAGAGCCTCAGGATATTCAAATCTGAAGCTACATCTGAACATAAAAGAGAAAAGAGTGACTCTCGGATCAAAGCAGGCCTCGTGCCTCCTGAGCCTCTCTTGAAATGTAAAAAAAAGATCTCAACTTTTGTTAAATAGAAAACAGTCCTTAGCACTCTGCTAGAGAAGCACCCAGCTCTTATTCCTAGCACAACTGCTACCTTTATCTCCTGTGCTTGTAACCAAGGCAAAATGCACTAGCAGCTTCGTAGCAGCCAGCGTGTCACACTGCCCATAGAAACAGAAATGTCACTGCAGTACAGAATAGTGGAGCTTTCCCCAGTAATATACCTTAGTCTCAGAGATTCTCTTGCTGTCCCTTGGGGAAAGGAGCTGAATCCAGCACAGCTGCTAATTACAGGCTGCAGATCCCACTTGAACCAAGGAACATAGTGAGGTGCTTCTCTTCTGCATGGAGCCCAAGGTCCCTCGCCCCCCCATTGCTGGCACCCTCACTTATGAGCAGAGGGGCTCCCTGACCATCACCACGTGGGCTGGTATCCTGCTCTGGGGCGCTCGCCTCTCCTCTGCATTCTGAGCCTAACCAGCTAGCAAGCCATTCTGATTTCCCTACAGAGTGTTAAAGTTGCGAAGGAAAACAGACTTCCATCATTTCCTTAGTTTCAGAATGCCAGACTTTGCAGTTTTAATGTTCTTTTAATGAAGTTTTTAGGTGTAATACAAACATACGATCACTTTAAGCATATGGCAATAAACTGCAAAGTAAATATAATTACAGTAGCTCTCACCAAATGTAAAGCTTTACGTTTTGCTGTTAATTGACTGAAAGGATTTCCAAATGCAGAAAAGAAAACTTTGGCATCAATTTTTAATAAAATACAGCAATAAGAACTAATATCTTGAGGGATGAAATAGCAGATTTTAGATCTTAATATATGATGATGAAGAAGTGTGTAACTGCTGATGCCAGCTACACTCTAACTAAATTCTAAGCTAACATTAAAATAACAAAAAAGGTCTGGGTTAAGACAAAAAGAAAAGCCATTATCTTCATTCCTTTTTTTAATAATCATTGTGAAGGAAGACCCATTGCATAGAATCGAGTTGGAAAGGACCCAAAGATCATCTAGTTTCAACCTCCCTGCCTATGGCAGGGTAGCCAACCACTAAAGCAGGCTGCCCAGAGCCACAACCAGCCTGGGATAATACATAAACAAAAAAGAACATTTCCTCACAGTGCTGACCCCTGTGAGGATGGGGGCTGCTGGAAGCCAACCCTTCAATAGAAAACCCAACATTTCTCATGGCAGAGAGCCCTACAGGATGGACAGGAAGAGCAAGCTGCCTGCTGCCTGCACATGCAGTCCCTATATGCTGTGACATAAATCACCATGCTTACAAGATGAAAAAGAGGCTGAAAAAAACATCCCCTTTAGTGCTAATAGTCATAAAATTTAATAGAAAACTATGAAAGTAGATCACGTTTTGTTGTATGTTTGGATGGCCAACACTTGGAATGTTCACGCCAATTACTCCCATGAATTTTGTGCCTATATCTGTAAATACTGCTGATTACTAACTCATACATTATATATATTATTATGAATGCAAAAAAAATCTGTAACTTCTTTTTTTTTTAATAGTTAACATCAATTGCCACATTTGGTGTCACAGCTGGAAAGATTATCACAGTGATAATAGGAAAAGAAACAAACAGGGAAGGAGTGCTCACCTAGATCCAGAGACGTGGGTTCACAGGAAAGACTCCAGAGAGGAAGGATCTTGAGAAAGAAATCCTTCCTGAGTAACAGTCAACCCTTAAATGGGGTCTAGGAGAGGTGCAGCCAGGCTCCCTCCTTCCAATCACAAGCTGAATCAGCTTCACCTGTGCTCCCAGGGCTGACTCAGTGCTTGCCTCAGGTGATCAATCAGTGGTTCAGGCCATGAATCAACAGTTCCCATACGTTAATTTTTACAAAAAAAAGACTACCCTGGCCGGTTTTCTTCCACATCTGTGCTGAGAGAAACACTGTGCCTTTGAAGTTCGAGCCAGGTTTTATCTCACGATTTTTTTTGTTCAGAATAGACAGCAAGAAAGAACGATTCATCTTGCTTCTCTGCATTTTTAAGGAATGAAATGGGCTGCCCTATTGTGCAAAGCTGAATAGTTTGGTCCTTCTGTGCTTTGTCGAGGTACTGCTGCAGCAAGTGGAATTCAGATCTCCACACAAACCGCCATCTAATGCTGCAGTGCTACAGCCCAGCCCCTGTGGCTGGAAACCTCCAGGTCAGCGTGTTTAACCTAGGCTGTAATTCTTTCAGGAATGAAATCGGAAGTTATGACAGTCTGAATCTCTGCCCCCTTGCCCCAGTTTTTTGCCCATCTAATGGTGTTGGACTACATAAACTGCACCACACCAGGAATGGGGAATTGGGACCAAGTTGATTTTTGGGTGCCTCTGTTTTGTGTTGTATTTGTTCAGCATGCAAGCCTTGGCCACATTCAGAACACTAGTTTTGTAATACCCATCATCTTCTCAGATTTACTGGTTTACTATTTTAACCTGCAAATAATACAATAAGAAATGTCATACATGTATTATATTATATATATTCAAGCATAGAAGAAGAAACTCTGTGAAGAATAGGCATCACCAGTTATAGTATATATATATATAATAACATTGTAGACTTGAACAAGGAAGAATTTTCTCTCCTCCCTTTTTGGGTCTTCTAAAATCCTCACTATAACTGTGGGATCCCACCTTCCTCTTGTGGACATGGGTACAACCTGGTGATGGGCAGTGGAAGTCAGGTCAGATTAAAGCAGCCCTGAATCTGGCAATGAGAAATGGTTTCCTTTCATACTGCAGACAATAGCTTAGACACAAATCTGTAGCTAAGCATTTACATAAAATGCCGAAGAAAAAAATCCCCTTAAATGAAATGTTGCTTGTTACCTTAGTGTGTTGTCAAATTATGTCAAACTAAAATAGCCCCAAATGTATTTGTTTGACAAACATTTTCTGCCTTTCATTTGTGGCATCTTGTCCACAAATACGTAGCATATTTATTCTGTTCAGATAAATAGCATGAGAGATCTGACTCACACTAATACAGCCAATGCCAATGGAATCCTGCTGCTATTACATGGTTCTTCAAGGTGATCGGTAGTTTTGCTTTTAAAATGATGGAGAAAAATTCAGCAGTGACACAGAATCACAATTACAATAGGGGCTTTGAAAATTGTTTCTTAAATCAACATACCGTTTAATGTATACAGCATACCTACCTTACCTAAAGTAATGACATACAAATATTATATATCGTCCAACAATGTGAGAAAATGTCACTACATTCATTTAAAATGACTGTTTGTGATAATGTGCTTTACCATATTTTGCTCAGGGCAACATATTTCCACGCTTTATGAAATTATTAATTCTCATTAAATTTTAATGTTCCTGCCTGAAAAGAGCGGAGCTAATTAACTGCCCCATTAAAATTATTACTTAGCCGTGATGAGTCCTGTAAATGTTTCTACTTTGTTAGGCCAGTAGAAGCTTTCTGAACCAAAGCACCTACCAGCAGCGCTGCACGTGCACATAGCGTGATGTAGGCTGGTCTAAGAAGTGACAGGAATTAAGGCAGAAACAAGAGATCCAGTTTAGCACTCTTTCTCTTGTGCGATTCTCCTACAAGAGGAATTATCAAAGAAGTTATGTCCTCACGTTCAAGACATGAGTGAAACATCAAACTGCATGGCACTACAAAGACATTTCCCCATTGGCAACTTATTCCATAAGAGTAAAATTAACCAGATCCTAACAGGTCCCAGGAAGTCGTTGAGACCAAGTGTTACAGCCTGATATAATTATTTTCCTTCTTTCACAAAGAAAAAGATGAAGCTCACACTGGTACAGAGTTGCTGCACAGCCCACAGCAGATGCAGAGTAGGCATCCAGCTGGGGCCATCATCAGTACAGCAGCTGTCCCCGAGCTCCTTCCCTGCTGCAAGGACCTTGTGGGCAGGTTTCCTCCAGGTTAACCAGGTGTATTGGCAGAGTATTCCATCAAAACCATGCGCGTTTGGTCGTGTGATCCTTCACAGCAGGTAAAGTACCAAGAATCCATAGCAGGATTGGATCAGCTTTTGGCAGCCTCTGTGGGATTTAGGAGACCAGCACTCAAAGTCCTGTTTTGACCCACCTTTCCAATATGGCCTTAGATACGGTTCCCAGATGGTAACATATTTAAATATATCATTTGCAGTTAAGCACGCATCATTTAAATAGAAATGAACTATTTAAGTATAAGTATCTTTGGAGATTTGCATTGCAGTGACTCTGTACCACTGTTGTCATCCATGAAGCTGAAATACCAGCACGTGCTACCTGGCCAGATGGCAGTGCAGAGAGAACCCATGATGGCTGCCCACACACTGTGCTTACTGGGGTCTCACACACGTACCCCAACATGTGCATGTAGGATTTCACCCCGCTAACAAAAAGTTTGCATGTGGGCCTCACGGGTTCAGTGTAAACTGATAGTTTTTGAAAGCCACATCTCAGTATCTCAATAACCAAAAATGGTGTATGCTTGGAGGTATCCTGCCTGTGGAATATCTTGTGTTTGCAACTGAGCAGTGCTGAACGTATGTGGTTTTAAGGTTTTAAATCACACACGTAGAAATCTCTGGTGATATGCATGCATGCCCATCTGCCAAAGAAACGGAGCAGAGCTGATTGCTGCTCTTCAACTCAGAGCAAGAGCTACTGCAGGCAAGCATCAAACATTCTAATCAGATGATAATTCAAATATAGATATTAATTAAAGAAATTTAAAAATGTATGACTCTTGTGGGCTGAGATCAGAGTTATTATATTATTTACATTCCCTGAGTAAATTATTTTTAAAATGATTTGCTCCTCTTCATTATTAGAACATTTTTCAAAGCCTTTATGTTTTTTCACAGTTTTGATTTTTACATAAAGGTTGGGGCTTTTCACAAAAAAAGAATTTCTGCTTAACAGTGCTCTGCAGATAGGAAACATTACTTTTTTTAAAACAGTCACCTCCTATTACTCCCAAAGAAACACCTCAGCTTGGGCAGGATTCTGCCACAGCGTTTTTGGTACAGAATAGAACAGAATAGAATATCCCAAGCTGGAAGAGATCCCAAGGATTAAGAGCAACTCCTGGCTTCACACAGGAATCAATTGCTCATTTATGTTGGAAATGATTGAAATTAAATTTGCAGCCTAAATTGGCAAATATACACTGTACATCTACGGTGTCACTTACTTAAGTATTTAGCATTGCCAGAGAGTTTTGAATGTTTATCTGTAATAAACTATAGTCTCAAATACTGGCTGCTGTGGAAATGCCAACACATTTTCTTTTACCATGTCACCACTTTCAGCTGCAGCTAATAACTGGAGATCAATTATTAAAATTAAGCAGTCATTCCAGCCCCATAGAAAAGCTTTGCCAAATGTTTGCAATGGCAATGTTCAATAGCATGTGCTTCCTTCCAATACCTCACCCCAGCACTTTCCTTGAGTCTCCATGCACGCTGCATCCCTCTGGAAAAGCAGCTGACTTCTTTGTATGAGATGGATCCATATGTGAGTGGTCCAGTGCACATCACTAAGCGATGTGCAGGAGGGAAAGTCCACAGTGAGATCCACAATGCTATTTTAGACTGCAAGGTGACTCAAAGGGAAGAAGTGTCTCAAAGTGAGGACACACAAATGACTTGATTTGATTGAAGCAGCAGATGACAGTTAAAACACATTCAGTTGCACCAAGATAGATGCTTCTGTTTAGGCAACCACCAGGTACTGTCCCAAACTCTGCTGCTTCCTGGTGGAACATCCTTCCAAGTGGAGCATCCTCTCTGGTAGAATGTCCTTCCAAGTGGAGTATGCTTCCCAATGCAGCATCCTTCCTGGTGGAACATCCTTACTGGTGGAGTATCCTTTCTGATGGAGTGTCCTTCCTGACAGGGACTGGGCTGCATGATCCCAGACACAGCATCTCCACCACTGGTGTACTCCCCAGAGAGCCACACCACTTGCAGAGCACTTCCATTATACTCACCAACACATTAATGCTAGGAATATTTGAAAACATTTGCAACCAATTTTATAGTTAGTTAAAACCAGATTTTCTCTATTCAGTCTCTTCTGTGACTTTTCCATCTTTTTTTGTTTTGAAGTTTAGGGATTTTTTTTTCTGAGTGAGCTGCATGCAAGCTTTAGCTGTAAACAGGTTAATTGCAGCTCTGATCTTCCTCCAGTGTCTGACCATACAGACAAGCAATTCACAAAGCCCAGGAATCAGCGTGGATCACTACATTTCCCAATGAGACCAGACAGTTGGTGCTGCCAGCAGAGAAGCCCTGTATGCCAAACCATACAGCTAGTTCATAGTATGGCAACAATTGCTCAGAAATTTCCATATCAAGTGTTTTAGGAAAAGATTCAAATAGCCCATCAGCCAGTCTGGCGGAGTAGATGATGCATTTACAATCGCCATATATTTCAAATTGCTCTTCACTCCCATGTGGTCACACATTACAAATCCAAATGTTACGTAAACTAGATATACCACAGGGTCTGAAGCTAAAGTTCTGTTCAGAACAAATGTAGAAAAATGTTACGACACAAAATCATCATTCATTTCTTTATCAAGACAAAAAATTATTATCCCTTCATTTCTTCAGGAACCACTATTTCTAGCGGGAAGGAGAATAAAGCTGGCGTAGGAAAGCAAAATCTCTTTAACTTGAGTTTCAAGACAGGTTTCTCCTCACCTCAAAGCACAGTCTTCCCAATGACATCCATTCTGCAGGCTCCCAAGCAGCATCTGCTGCGGCCCTTCCCCCAGGCATGCAAACACCGAGATCTCAGTTAAAATTAAGCTCCTGTTCACTGGGGACCAATTATTGATTTTCTTCCTTCCTTTACGCTATGAATAAAACAGATGGGATTTCAAAAACATTTGGAAAAAATAAAAAGGTTTTAAAAAAACCCAACCAACAAGATAGCCATGCCTGGCCTCCATTCCTGGTGACTACTGTCATTCTGTTGGGAAATGAGTGGCTGGCATTGCTCAGATAAATTTACAGGAGCTTCAGTGTGCCTTGAAGAGGAACTGGCAGAGGCCCTTGGCGGCCATGCACACCCACTCAGGTGCCCTACCATGTTTCACTTTGCAGTAAGTAATGGCCACTTGACCTGAAATAAGAGTTTAAAGCCCCAGTGTGTCCACCTGAGTGTCCAGTAACATGAGAAAACATCACGTGAACACAGTCAATTGTCTGCATTGTCTTAAAAACACGCAGTGGCCCATTTATTATACTACAAATACTGACAAAACGTGCTTAGAATTATTTCAGTGCCATATACTGTCAGAGAAGCTTTCTTAGCATGTAATAAAGCGAGCAGTTGGAAACCAAGTGTTGAACACACATAAAATATGCTGTTCTGCATGCCCTTCAAATTGTCATTAGAGACAATTATAATTCTTAGAAAACCACTGTAATTTCTTGAAACGATGGTATCAGCATCATTTAGCATCATCTTTCACTGCCCTGCTCATTATACATCACGTTATAGTAGTAGCTGCATTTCCACAGCAGCACATCATAACAGCCTTTTCTGCACAGAACACACTGCCTCGTGTAGGCAGACCTGCACCACACACTGACAGGCCATGAGCCACGGTTCAGACCCATGGGGCTGGGTGTGAGCAGCCCTGTCCATCTTCAGTCTGTTTGCTGGCACTCCCATGCTTGCTCTGCTAAAGAGAGTGCATAAAGAGATAAGGAAAGATGCCAACATTCATGTGGACTCTTAATTCATTTGTAATGAGTAACAATTCCACTGTTTTTCTAACGCAGTCTCCAAGTGTGCCTCCTATGTTATCCTGGTCTCCGTTGTTGATCAGTACATTGTTTCATTTCTTAAAAACAGTTTTTCTGGATGCACACAGGCTGTTTTCAGTCATGTTGTTTTCAATACGTGGGCAATCTGTGTTACACAGAGATATGTGTATGAGCCCAGCCACTGCAATGCTTTTGAATGCTCTATTTTAAAACAGTGCTGTTTCTCTTCTTTTGTATCTGCTTAGCCAGGACAGCCAGCCAAAAAGAGATCTTCTGCAAAGCATCTCAGCAGCACTAGGCCCCTTTGGGTGCATACATGTTAGTATGTGTAAGGCATTACAGCCTGAGATGTACCCAGCCACATGCTGCCAAAATTAACATCGCTTCCTATTAAAAGCACTGATGTTAATTAAAAAATAATAATAATCATGAACCTATGTTTAAATTTCGAACTTAGACATAAAAGCACAAGCAAGGCAAGCTCTGGAAGGCATTCAGAGCTGTGCTCCTTCTTGAGCAGGGAAGGGAAACGCCAGGGGATACACAGTCCTGAGGCTGCAGTCTGAGGTTATCTTTGAGCACACATCCCTGTTCTTCAGACCAAAACAGCATCTCCAAAAAATAATAATTATTATTATGATGTTCAAATGATTAATTAAAACACGTGGCATTTGCCACATTATTTGCAGGCAGTGTGGTGCCAGAACAAAGAGTAATGCCAGCGACAGTGAGTGCTGCTGCTGTCCCCTTCGGAGTGCCGGCACAGCCGCCTGTGAGCCGGGCGGTGCAGCGGGCGCCCGGCAGCTGTGGGACGCGCTTATGATTTATTGCCTATAATTAATTACACTCATAACCATTTACAAGGAAAAAACGGTACCTATAAAATACAAACCTCTAAAAGGGAACGGCGTATTACTCCAGAACGAGACACCCTTCTCGCAGTAGTTCCAGCAGCTCTGTGCTGCTGAGGATCTCCCTCTTTTCCAAAAGCTCTCGTTTGTTTATTTATTTATTACCTGAAGCTATCCTTTATTTTAAGACGTGATTCCCTGCTCCCCTGGTGCGGAAGGGCAGGAATGTGCGCGCACGCACTGTTGCCTCCTTGAGTCTGTAAACAGACCGAATTAAACAATGGATGGCTAAGTGAGAACTTTCTCCATTCATCTTAATGGACTGTTAATTATGAGCACTTAAATGCCCACAGTGTTAACCATTTCACTGCTGGATGGACTTCACCAAAAGTGCAGTTCATAGGTGTTGTTTCACTGGAAGGCCGGCAGATGTGAAATTCACAGTCGAAATGCATCTAAATGAGCTAAACAATTAATAAGGCTGCAATAAAGCTAATAATCATCTCCCGATGCTTACTCTTCTCAAGGATCCGAGCAAACGGATGCATTCGGAGTGGCACTGCTTTTAATGCAGTGGCATTTTAATGCAGTGGCATTGCATATGCTGAGTACTGCAGCCCTACACACAGATATCAGGTGGCTGGTTGGAGTTTTCCCATGTTCTGAAATTCCTGTGAAGTTACATGATAAATTAAACAGAAATTATTGTAAGATACCAGGTAAATCCTGGAAAAAAAAAATAATAATAATAATTAAATATATTTTTATATAAAACCAAAGATTTCAGTTATTTCTGCCAACATGCAGTTGTAACTAATGGAGTTCACTGGAGGAGTTAGAAACAGGATCACTTTTTTGGACATATTATAGAAGCATTTGTCTGGGGGCAAAGAAGAACTCCACAGCTATTTTAAAGACTACAGTCCTGACACGAAACACGTTTCATGTTTTAATATCATATCTACTGCATAAATAGCAACTTCCCAAATTAAATTAACATTGTGTTCTGCATTTCAGCTCTCCGAAAGTTCTAAGTGACTGCCTTACCCCTGCAGCATGAGGCCTGTTGTCACACACCCACAGAAAGGCTATAGACAAGCAGATGTGTTACTAAGGCAGTGCTCACCTACAGCTTCATTTTTAATGCCCTCATGGTAGCAGCCACCTGCAAGGTGTGCCAGGCCCAAAGGAATCCTGTGCTCAGGGCACCGGGAGCACCCAGCACTGTGTCTGTAGCTGGCCAAGCTCACAGCTGGTGCTGGTGGCAGCCATGGCAGCTGCACAGTCAACGGTACCTCTGCCATGCCAACACCCATTTTTACAGCATGACCCATGTTTCCACATCCCACCAAATGGTGAGCACAGCACTCTGCAACGGTCAGAAAACAACACTGAACCTGCCAAGTAAAGCAGCTCCAATTGCAGAAACCACTTACAAAACCCTGAAAACGCAAATGCGTGCCATCCTCCAAGCACACAGTCAGTGCCCCCGTTCAGCAGACACCGAAGACACCAGCGTTTTTTTTTATACTAATAAGCAGATTTAAATGAGCAGTCAGGCCCACGCGGTCAGCATGTAGCACCAGCAGGAACAGCAGTATGTGGGCCGGTGCTTGGGTCTGCCACCACTCTGAGACCCCCCTGATAGTTACCATAGAGATAGCAGGAGCCACAAAGAGCTTCGATCACATTACTGGCTGGGAGGGGGTCAATTTGTATGCGTGAGCCCTGCTGGGATTGAAAGAATGCAGAGGAGGACAGGAAAGATAATAGAGAGAAAAATAAGTGAACAGAGAATACAAGAAACAGGGAAAACGGAAGGAAGAAAGGAAGAGAAAAAGAGGGGGCACACAAAGGGAACTGGGCAGCTCGGAAGCCAAAGCCTGCAAAGAGAGAGGGGAGAAATGAAGAGTGGGAGAGGGGAAGCGAGGAGAGAATTCATCTTGCCAGAGACAGCACTCATGTTGCTCCCCGGCAGGAAACGCTGCTCCAGAGAGCTCAGCACAGACAGGAGCAGCAGAGATGGCCAGACTGCACTGCCTGGCCTGGCCCTGGGCTGCTCTGAGCACCCTGAAAGCAGCGCAGAGAGGGGATGGGGGTCACGGGGAGAAGTGCTTTCATTTCCATACCCTGATGGGCTGGCACGTGGTGGGCAGTGAGCATGTGGCACAGAGCCATCGCCACAAAAGCAAACAGGTTTCATTCCTCTTTAGACCCATCAGCCTGTGATACAGAGGGCTCAGGCTTGGCGGGCTTTGCCTCTGAGAACTGTGAGTGTGTCCCTGCAGGTGTTGTCTTTAGCAATAGCTCTGCCTTCCCAGAGAGCCTCACCAGTCTCCTCCCCAGCTGCTGTGTGCTCACATGACTGGCACAGCAGCACAGTGTATACTGTGCAGAAATAAATACACTTGGCACAGCATCTGCATCCACCTTGCAAAAAGACCAAGGAGAGCCATTGGAATTGCTGGCTAAATCAGCAGTGTGCCCCAAATACCAATGCCCTCATCCATTCTGAGCGTCTGGACAGCTGGGCATCACTTTGGCAATTCGTTGTTCCTCCACGCTTAGTCATGGTGCAGCCAAAACCTGCTCCTCTTTCAAAGGGAATCCTAGCAAAGTCAGGGACAGAGAGGTGATGGGATTCAGCCTATAACCAACGACACCCCATTCCTGCAGCTCAGCTCACACAATTCCCCAGCACACGCAGGGTTACGGTTGGCCTCATGCTTTCAGCTCTCCTCCCAGCACTGAGCAGAAAACCGCATATCTTGCAGAGGCACATGGTTGGCAAAGCCCGATGGCTTAGTGACAAAGCCAGCCTTCCTCCAGCCAATGACAACGTGCAGAATTTTCCTGAAGCCTTTTCTTCCTAGAAGAAGTATCACAGCATTGCTCACCTCTAGCAGCAGTCCGTTCAGCCCCCGAGGCAGAGACAACCATCCCCTAAATATCTTTACAAGGAAACCGGTTGAAATACGGTCAGTGAAAATCAGCACGGGTCTCACAGGGCAATGCAATCTGTGGTGGCCGGTGACATCCACCAGCCCGAGTGCAACATCATCTGCTCCGTGTGCCACACAGGCAAGGCTGGAACCGATCACCAAAGGGCTTTTTAAAAATGAATGAGTATAATTTTCGTATCATTCCACTTTTGTAGCTGCTGTCAAACCAACCATAAATTAGCTGCGTCCCTCATGCATTACCACCGCAGCTGGGCTGCCCCTAAGAGGCACAGAGCTGGCCCTGAGTTACAGCACACAGATGTCTGACTAACACAGAAACTACTCAGGTATGTATAAGGCTCCAGAAATGCTGTAAAGCCACCTTAACAAATACAGCAAAGGCACAGTTCTAAGTCAGACGCGCTGTGATTTTAGCTACACATGCTCTCCAAAGCAACACAAACTAAACTGAAAGCACTTTCAATAAAAAGGAATCTATCCTTTCTGTAGAACTGTAAAGGACAGTATGAAAGTCACACATGTAGAATTACAAAGTGCCTCTGTAGGAAAACCTGAAGCATTCTAAGCGTAATTCGAGCTCCCAACAATTAGAAATAATTAGAAATAATCTTTTGTTTGTTTCCCTTGCAAAGTGTAGCACAGAATCATTCACAGAAGAGAAGTGCTGACCAAGCCACAGGCAGAGCCCAGTGCCCTACCCCTGGGCTGCACCCTGCACCACCCAGCACTGCACACTGCGTCCTCCACAAAGGCAGCCCGGCGGTTTCCATCCCACCCGAGGCTGCTGAAGTCATTAAAGACTTTATGAACACCCACTGGCCAGATGAGGCTTCATTTCCAGATCCCTTACAATTTTTTCCACTACAAGAAAACTTTCCAAAGCTGGGTAATAGGCCCCAAAAGGATCCTTCAGTGCTAATGCAAACTGGAAACTAAAAAACTGTCCAGCGGGCAATCTGTATGAGTCTCTTACATCCTGAAAATGAGGCTATTCATTTGCTAATAATAAATCTCTCCTGCAGCTAATCTTATCTTCTTTCCACAAGTAGCTCCTAATTATTACCGTTCCAACTGGTGTATCTGTGATTTTAAAGCATGTGACAGCAGTAAAAAGCAAGTGCTGATTCTTACGATTATAAAAAGGAAATAGTGAGGCTGGGCATGCAGAAGATCCTCATTTTTTAAGCGATGAACACAGGCAGGTAGCAGAGCAAGTTCCAAGTGAGGGAGCTGTTTGGAGGGAGAAGCAGAGGCCGCTCACTGCTGCACTCCCACTGCCAGGGGCTGTGCGATCCTCATCCCCTGCGTGCTCAGCTC
This sequence comes from Tympanuchus pallidicinctus, assembly GCF_026119805.1. Taxonomy (NCBI): domain Eukaryota; kingdom Metazoa; phylum Chordata; class Aves; order Galliformes; family Phasianidae; genus Tympanuchus; species Tympanuchus pallidicinctus. The sequence goes on along the minus strand of NW_026294747.1, from coordinate 76,509,598 downwards.
AGTGTGTCACATTTCCTTGCTGCTCAGAGCACCTAACTCTGTGGTTCCATGAGGCCCAGCAGCACATGAGCATTGGACAGCCTCCACCCCAGCACCAGGAAGCAGAGGGGCCAATCAGCAAAAACAAGCTGTGAGTTTCAGAATGTTTCATTCATCCAGGAAAAAAACAACGTTGGATAGATGATGTCCCCAAATAACAGCAAAGGTCTGAATTTTTACCAGCTACCCCTGTAAGCACCCATTCTCATCCAAGTGGGAGAACAAGAGGTAGCTGAAGAAGTGATCTGAGCACCAGGAGAGAACCAGAAATGTTTGCAAGAAATCCATAATAAGGAGTCCAAAACTTGTCTCTGCCACGTTACTGCATCACCTCACAGTCACCTTCTAAGCTGTACAACTGATCTAAGCACACTGATTCCTAATTAGGTATTTTTACTAACAGCACTCAGCTTGTTCAAGCACTGCTTCCACACACACCTAACAGTTGTTAGCAGAAAAGAAAGTGATCGGAGCACCCTGTCCGTTCCCAGTGAGCACAGAATCACTGATCCCTTTGGCCTCACTGATGTGGAAGCTGCCAGATTTCCTGTGCCCTGCTGGAAGGTGTGGATGGGCACAGCCCCACAGCCTTCTCCGTCCATCTGCCTACGCATGTCAGTGTGCAGCTGAGCTCTCAGGATTTAGCAGAGCTCCTGATGCTGATCAATGAATGTCGCAGTGAGCAGAGATAAGTGCCTGACTTTGTCTTAAGTAGCAGTGTTTTAGGCATATGAGAGCAAATAGACCATATGAATAAAACCTTATTATTTACAGAAGATAATATTATATTTTTTGTTTTCTTCAGTCCTCATTAAAAAGTCATTTTTCACTTATGTGTTCTGATCACATTTCTTTGCCTTTCACATCTGATAACAAAATGGAGAGGTGTATGTATCTCCTCAGCCCCTTCTTGGCACTCTGTACCCTCCCTGGCATCCCACGTACCTTTCCCACATCGGGCTTTCATGACAGGTTCATGCAGCTCTTTAACCTTTCCACTCATTTGATGCCCTCCCTCTGTTCCTACAGCATTCCCCACGTTCCCAATATTACTCAGTGCAGCCAAGAGCCTCCTGTTCTTGGACAGCAGAAACAAGTTGAGCTAACAGAATGCTGATTTCATCTTTAGGATGAGATGTCCTTCCAGAACTCAGCAGCTCTGTCACCATCTGGGCTCTTCCTTTTTTCTTACAGAAACAGAAGATTGCAGTTCTGCCCCGACGCAAGTTATCACTCAGACTGCAGCAGTTCTGCTCGCTGCTTTTCATACCACGGTTCCTTTCAGATTCCCATGTGCTCAATTCTGGAAAAGAGCTGTAAGCTGCATGGCTTCATAGTGCCTTTTGATCCAGCAGTCTCAAGGAACACTTACTCTTAGCACCCAGGAAAAGAGATTTTGCTCAAATTGACATTAAGGAAGCCTGTAAGTCAATAAAATCAGGCAGTTCTGCCTTGTAGTCCTGTTCTTTAATCTTCAGATTAAAGATGCTGCCCAGCCATCTCTGCCTTATTTTTATTAGTTCTCTTTGGCTTTTTCTCACCGAGCTGTTTCTGCAGAGATTATCTGCAGGAGGAGCAGGTCCAAAGTAAGCAAACAGCAAAAAGGACCTAACTAAATAAATAACGCCTCGAAGACGCCTCCCCCAGCCCTGTGCCTGACCCGCTGCCTTGCTGCCCTCCGGCACTCGCTGCTCACACTCGTGCCTTCAGACAATGGTTTTTTAAATTTAGAGAGGCCTAATCAGCATGAAAGGGCCCCAAAATTGGGACGAGAAAGAAAAAGAAAAAGAAAAAGAAAAAGAAAAAGAAAAAGAAAAAGAAAAAGAAAAAGAAAAAGAAAAAGAAAAAGAAAGAAAGAAAGAAAGAAAGAAAGAAAGAAAGAAAGAAAGAAAGAAAGAAAGAAAGAAAGAAAGAAAGAAAGAAAGAAAGAAAGAAAGAAAGAAAGAAAGAAAGAAAGAAAGAAAGAAAGAAAGAAAGAAAGAAAGAAAGAAAGAAGGAAGGAAGGAAGAAAGAAAGAAAGAAAGAAAAGGGAAAAAAAAGAAAGAAAAAAAAAGAAAGAAAAGGAACGCAATTTGTGAGTTTTATGAAAACAAAAAGCATCTGAAAACACGTTGTATTTGTTTTCACCATCAGTCTGGGGAGGAAAAAAAAAAGAGAGAAAAGACAGCTGTTAATCCATTTTAGTAAAAGAGGGAAAAAATCCCGGGAATTTGTAAGGCTAATTTCAGCCTAGAGTGATTTTTACGGGCAAACAATGGATCCTTAGGATAACTGGCTCGTATCACGAATACAGAACAAACCGTCCACCCCGGCCTGACCCGACCCCCGGGCACCCGGGCACCAAAACTCCCTTCACCTTCGGCGCCTCTCGCGGCGCTCGGGGCGATTCGGCACGGAGCCTCAGCCGCCCCTGGGCGGGTCGGAGCCGAGCGCCCGTCGGTGCTGCGGGAGCTCCGACGGTGATCCTACGGCATCACATGTGACTTCTATCGATGCGAAGAGATCGATACAAACCGCGCGTTACAAAAGAACCGTCGCTCAGAGGAGTGCGGGATTTCCAGAGCACGGCGTTTCCCGATGATTATTTATTGCCACTGTAGGCGGCTGAAAAGGCTGCGGCGTCCGCTCAGCCCGCCCGCTCCGTGCCCGGAGTTCGACTGCTGTTGGTCGCGGGAGGCTCCGGCAATGTTAACTGCGCTGCTTCTCTCCAACATCCATTTTGTTCCAAAGAAACACTTGCCAGAGATTAAAATATTCAAGATGGCTGTTTTCTGCACCCTTTCTGGGAGCTCTACAGTTTTCTTGTTGAGATATTCTAGCGCCCCGTCTTTATTAACAGGAGGAGTGTTTTATTCCACATCTTAACGGCCCCTACGGGTCATTAAATATCGGCTACCGGCTCAAAGGGCTTTCCTTAAAAACCTCCGTATTTTCTGTTTGGACCTCGACGCAATCCTCGGACGCCGCTTTCAGTTGGGCGTCTCGCGCAGCTGCCAAGGCGGGGATGCGCCGCAGCCGCCGGCTCGGCTCGGCTCGGCTCGGCTCGGCACGGCTCACACCGACGAGGCACGGAACGGCACGGCTCGGCTCGGCTGGACACCGCACGACACGGCTGCCCCGCCGCCCCGCACAACGCTCTCCCCGGGGGAGCTGCGGCCCCGCGGGGCCGGCGGTGCTCCGGCGCAGGCAGCCGCGCTCCCCTCCGGGGCTGCTACTGAGCAGCTGCGGGGCGGGCGGCCAATGGCAGCGCCGCGAGGCGGGGGCGGCCCGGCCGGGGCCGCTCGCTGGAGACTGCGGGGAAGCCCCGGGAGGGGCTCTCCCGGCTCGGGGCTCTCTCCCCGCCGGGTTTTCCACGGCGGGGGCGAAGCGGCCTTTCGTGTCCGTGTCCCCTCGGTTGCCGCGCCCCGCGGGAACGCCGTCCGCAGAGCCGTGCGGGTCCCGCCGCGGGGTGCCGGTGCCCGTCGGGCCCGTGTTCTGCTCTGAGCCGCACCGCTCCGGTACCTTTCGTGCCTTTCACTGATTAAAAATGTGCGCTGGGAACGGCTGGGTTGGGGCAGAAAAACGCTAACGCTGGAATCCGCTTCGAGATTTGTTAGGAAGGAGTTCGGACGGTGCCACGTCTTTTTGCTAAAAGTATCGAATGGTGAGGCTGCTGTTGGTCTTGGAACTGCGTGTATCCTGCACTGAATGCAAGTCCCTGGATTAAAGGCAGAGCGAGGTGGACGATGTGTACCGCACGGCAGTTGGAAGCTCTCTGCACAGCCGATAACTCAAAGCTTCGCTCACTTCTATTTTTACTATTTTTTTTTCACCTTCGCATAAAGCTCCGTTCCCCGTCTTCTCCCGAAATGTCCCACGTTTCCCGTTCCCACAGCTCTGTACATCAGCGAGCAGACGGGACGGGCGCTGCCTACCTGCCCACGGGAACGTCCCCGCACGGTCCCGATCCCCCGGCACCGAGCGCCGCACTCGCGCCCCGTTTCCGGGCGCTGCCCCACGCGGGGTGCGCAGCTCCAGGCGCTGCGCGGCTGCTGCGGAGATCGCGCCCATCACGTCATCATCCACGGAGAGAATCGCCCCTCCCGGCCGACGGGCAACGGTCCCGGACGAGGGGCGGGAGCTGCCGCTGTCGGGGCTGTTGTACGGGGGCGAGAGCCGCTGGCGGCTTTGCGGGTGACGGACTGCTGCGGGTCCGGCGATCATTTTGAAAAGACCCTTCGGCACCCCCAAAGAACCGTCCCTTCCCCGCAGCTCGGCTGCGTCGCCTCGGTACCTGCAGGCACTCCCGGGCGGGGCTGCGCTCACAGCGGCGGTGAGATGCGACGTCACGGGGCGAAGAGGTTTTTGTAACGTGAGTTCTGTTCTTTGTGAGCTGCGAGTACATCCCAGCGGACTTCGCACGAGTCACTTCGGGAGGCAGCCGCGCCTCACACGGCCGAAGCGCACATTTCGATCCAGTCACGGGCTCAGATACGGCGGAGGTGCCAACTCCCAAGTGACACGTTTGAGCGAAGCTCCGGACGGAATTACTTTTCATTTTCATTTATGCAGAACGGCTCCGTGCGGGCACAGCGAGCAGTGGGAGCTGCTGCGGCACCGGATTAGGAGTGACGCGGGGCCGCGTAGCTGCCGGCTGTGTGCTGCGAAGCTCCCAGGCGCCGTTCCTCCCCGATGAATTTAGCACCGCTTGTGAAGGCTGCAAAGCTTCGTCCGCCAGGAAGAGAAAAAATAAAAGTCGTTTGTGCATTTTGACTTTTATTGCAGTGAACGCTGCCGACAGCAACGAGAGCCGGGTGCAGCAGCACTCAGCAACGCACGGCTCTGCCTCCCGCACCTCGGCTCCGACCCACGTTAGCAGCTCGAGTGCCGGAGCTCCGTAAGCGCAGTGCCTCCCGCAGCACGTTCACCCCGCACCGCGTCACCGCTCATCACCGTTCTGCACCTCGGATGGGAGATCCTCCTTCGCACTTTCCGCTACGGGAGGAAAGAACGAATAAAAAGAGCCGGCACAGAGCCGGGGTCGGCACAGCCGCACTGCGGTTGGCCCGGACGATGGCTGCGCAGACCGGGGCTCGGTCGGGCCGCCCCTCTCGCGGCGGGACGCGGACATGAGACGGGAGGTGCCGGCGGGGCCATCGCCAGTCCCCGGCACCGCTCGGCTCCGGGCTCGGCTGCCGCTGCGGCTGCGCCCAGCGCCGCTCCCCGCCGGGGGCCCCCCTGCTCAGAAACACGCGGCGCCTGTACAGCCGCCAGCGCTAATCTCACATCCTCCCGACGCGCGCACACAGTCAAAAACGACGGCTGGCGGCGGGGGGGGCGTAGAGCCAAAAGTGCGGCTGTCGTCCCTGGGTGGGCTCGAACCACCAACCTTTCGGTTAACAGCCGAACGCGCTAACCGATTGCGCCACAGAGACTGCCCCGCTTTCCCTCTTTGCGGCACGGGTGATGCCCGCGCTGCCCAGCACTGCGGCCGCGCCGCTTTCCTCTGCCTGGCTGAGTGAAACGAAACAAAACCCGGTTCCCCAACGCTACGTCCTGAGCGGCCTTAAAAGAGAGCCGAGTGAACAGTGACAACAGCGGGTTACCTTATCGTAGGCAGTCCGAAATGCTGATCCCTCATAGTGGGCTTTAACCGGGTAGGCTTTTCTCTGATTCTGTGAAATACATTCACAGATTGGTGTTAAGACAGTCTCCTCGTGGCTGGTACTAATTCATCCATTACACGTGCAAGTCAAACTGTTATTCCTAAATATCACTGCACAGTCACCCTATTAGTATGTTCAAGGTCAACGTAAGGTGGCTGCAGGGAACTGCTACTTCAAAAAGCCACCTTTAAAAAGCACCTTCCTGTGTTCACATAGGTCAGCTACATTTACCTCCCTGGGTGACTGAATGTAGCAGAAGGAAAGCTAGCATTCCCATTATAATTTTATCAAAATTTACTTTCCACCTCCTCTTATATTAAATCAGTGCCCATGGCTTTGTCCAGTACCAACTCTCACATTCAAATGTGAGCAGGTGTTTTCCCCTTCTCTTTCACAGCACTCCTGGATCTTCATGAAGCCCTACAACATCCCTTGCTTGGCACTCTCCACCACCTCTGTGGAGCTCTGCCTGATGGTTGCTGCCCAGAAAGCCCAGAGCCCATCATTTGAAGAATGCTTTAAAGTTTTGGTGGGACATGATGGCCAGAGCACTGCTATTGCAGCGTCAGAACAGCTCCCAGGCTGCACCACTTCTGGTTTCTGTATGCAGGAGTACAAACGCACAGCACTGTGATGTACACCCATCTGCTTTGCTGTATGAGAAAATTGGTGTGCACAAAGGGGTGGAAATGGAAAGTACTACACTGAAGATATGTTTGGGCACAGATTTGGGGCCCTGAAACATCTTCCCATCACTTAAATGTAACAAAATCTGACTACAGGCCAGAACTAAATAAGGCATTTAGTATTGCTGATCCTGAGCACAGCTCTGATTCTCAGGTGCCTGAGAGGAACACGGGAACTGCCAATGGATGTCCAAGGCTTATCCAGCCCATAGTGACCAGGTGAGTGCAGCAGGTCAGGCTGCATTGTCACTGGCACCTCGTCAGTGCTCTTCTCCATTCAATCTTGGAGTTTTTCATCTGCAGTTTTACAAAAGAGTTCAAAGGATTTTCATTTTTTAAGAAAATGAAAGGAACATGTACAACATCTCATGTTATCTCTGTTTGAAACCCACGGACCAGCAAAAGAGCCATGCACGAATGACTTCCAACAACTGCTGAAGCACCAACCGGTGAGCCATCATAGCAGAGAGCAGCGGGGCTTACCTCTGTAAACGGAAAAGTCTGAGTGTCTGTCCTCTGAAGAGGCTTTTTGACTCCACTTCCAGAATATGAAGATGCCAAGTACTGCTTATGGTGTTCTACTTCAGATACTGCCTGCCACCAAAAGATTCCGCGTGTCTTCTTCAGAAAAGTATCATTTCAGTCCTTAGCAGAACCAGGGCACTAAAATAGAAGAATAACTAACATAATCCAATATTGCTGTGAAAATTATTAAAAGTGGAGAATAAAACTTGCATTACAAAATCTTTATTTTCTGCAGCTGCAAACATCAAGCCATAAAAAGCATTATTTCTGAAGGATTCAAAATGTTGGAAGAAATGGGTACAGACAGCCTTCCTCCAGCAGCATGAAAACTTCTGTTCTGTTCGTTCTTCAAACATAATGAACCCAGAGGTATTTTTATTCAATTACTTGTTTATAGATTCACCATTTTTTAGATTCATACTCATCACATTTTTAAAGATTTTATGCATTTGTTATTTCTAAAAAGTATATCCTTCGGTCTGATAGTTAAATCCGAGGTGCTACCACCAAAAGAACATCTCTACAAATAGGATTGTCTTAATTTTAAGGCAAAGAACAAGGTTGAACAATAGTATTTTCCTGATGTCTGCAGATCTTTAGCTTTGGCTTCTCTTATATTACAAGCCACACACACAAAAAAAGAAGGCTGTATCTAGATGAGCAAATATAGAAAATGTGAGATGTGGCTAATAGCAGACTGTTGGGTAACCTGTTAGTCAAGGACTCTCTCAGCTTCCATGGCCATGCTTACCAAAGGACAATGGGACTGCCTGGGTCTGGAGTACAAGAAGTAGAGCTGCACTCACGTCAGGAGAGACAGCATGTTGTTTCACTGTGACTTGTGACAAAACTACTGATCAGCCACTGCTATTATGCTAATTTGGAGTATAGGCTGCATCTGTGAACAAAAAAAATGACCAAAATCAAATAGAGAGAAGTAGACTCAGAAGTGATCTTCAGATCTTACCTGACATTGTATAAGGGGATTTTGCATTGCAGTTTCCTGCAATCTATTTGCTCTGCCTGATAATTGGAAAGAGTTTGATCATTATGGTAGTCACTTGAAGCAACTTCCACAAAATACAGCAGAAACGATGACAAAAAAAACACCTTAATTTTCAGGCAGAGCTTTAAAAAAAAAAGAAGAACGTATTTCTAGCATAAGAAGAGAGCACAACACCAAGGAGTGTAATAATGATGGTTCTCACGTGGCATGTATTTCCCTCAAGCACTTCTTTTTATTGTGGTGAGAAAGGGAGAAATTTCCTTGCAGGTTTTAGATCTGCACCTGCTGAGAATGCTGAAGTGTTCTTAAAATAATACTGAGTATCAAGAAAATATGGAACAGAGGAAAGCACAGAGATTGCCAGTGTGAGCTCTCGGGAGCAGCAACCTATTTTCATATTTTCTGAAGTGAAGGATTAGATTTTGGTTCTGAACATAGACCTCAGCTCAGGAAAGCAACTATATTCAGAGCAACACTGAAGCATACATTGACTGCAAGTACAACCTGTTTACTATGGAATTACAAAAATATTTTAGAGCAATCTTTAAAAAAAAATCAGAGCACAAATACTGCATCCTTGCCATGCTCAGGAAAACACATCTCCCTGAAAATACCAGACTGAGCCCCAGAAGTTACTGAGTGCTCCCACTAACCAGCTTTACATCTGTCCCAGTGCCACATTTCTGCTGGAAGCAAATGTTCAAGAGAAGGGCAGGAAAGGCAGCAAGAAAGGAAAGCCCAACTAAGTTTTGTGGAGCCACTCCAGATATTTCCACACAGGAATCCAACATGTTCTGCCAAATGGTAATCTGAAGAAACCTGTTCTGACAGGTTGAATAGGAAACACCACTAAGGCCTTTGCTTAATTAGATGGTTTCAGAGATATCCAAAGTAAATTTTAGATATCAGAGCTCCTTTCTGGATGATTGTAAAGGCTCAAACTGCTCCTGCATTGCTTGCTAGAAGAGATCTGTATGAAAGATGACAGTTGGGGTCAGAAGAACCCTGGCGAACCCATTCTGTTTCAGTTCCTCCCATTACACGCTTTAGCAGCTATCAAAAGATTAGCAAAGCTTTCCAATCCTAGAACTCCATGGCCAAAATAGAGGAACTGGGAGGTTATGACCTCATCACTCCCATCATGAAAAAAAACCCTCAATTACTGTGGTTATGGTTGGCACCATTCTGACTCTCAGACACCTTCAGTGCAAGGAAGGCACTGTTCTGGCACTGTTCCCTGTTTGCCCCTTGCAACACAAGCAGCACCCTTCTGTACCCCGGGGCACAACACATTTTGGTGGCCTGAGCATGTAATAAATATATCTTTCTTGAAATTATAACAAGAATGGCGTTCAAGATAATTTTTTTGTTTCTTATAAGGGTTATGTAAGTGATATGAGTAACAACTTGGTAATACACAAGAAAGGAATTCTTTTTCTCTGTGATTATAATCAACCTTTTTTCTTCATAAGGTCCCAGACATGGACAAGTAGTGCAGAAACTGGGTCTAGACAAAAACTAAAAAGTAAAATGAAATTAGATCTCAATCCCCTGCCAGTGGGAGTGAGAAAAAACGAAAATGTTTATAATTACCTCTGTTAAAACAAGGGGCCAAGAGTATCTCCATTGCTCTATGAAAGTTTATGATCACTTAGCATAGGCAGGAATTCGTGTGGGCACTGGAATATTTAAAGAGAGAACCATTAAAAAAAGAAGATCCTTTATGCTCAATCTTGACAAGTACAAGGTAGAGAAAGATAATGGCATAGAAAGTAAAAGACATTAAGAAAAGAGAGAGAGATTAGGGAAAAAAAAGCAAACAAAGTGGAGTGGGAGGGAAACAAAAGGATAAGGAATCAGAAAAGCGAAAGGAAATCTGAATTAGCTCATTTTTCACATGGGCCATATTCCTGCTGCTTTCCAAGATTTTACAGTGGAATGAAACCAACTTATTTTTGCAGTTTCAACAGCTTGTGGTGAGATTGAAGGCAAAAGGAGAATGAAGAGGGAACTGACCTCTCTTCAGTTGCTCCTGTCCCAGTGGATGGTATAATCTCCACTGCAGCAAAGGAACAGAGAAGGCGCTTACTGAGTTACTCACAGCTCCCTGTCCCCTCCTCCTCCTCTTGGCCCCCAGCTTCTCAGATCTTTCTATTAAACTTTTAATGGTGGGGACCCCCTCACTCAGGGCAGCACTGCAGTCATTCATTAGTGTCCACCTAGGGAACAAATCACTCTTTAGCTGCACTGTAGGTGTCCAGCTTGCTTTATGCCTGGAGGAGGATTTGTAATCGAAGCAGGGAAGTGCAGGAGCAAGGAGAAAAAATGGGCAATAATAACTCATGAACTCTCTTTTCATTCAGATAACACACAAGACACGTGTTAATGATTTTAGCTTAAGTACCAGCAGAGGACGAACTGTACACTAACCAGGCAAAAACCACCTGCATGCGCCAATGTAGCTCAGCAGGGACTTCTTGGAGAAGGGACAGTAAGAAGCAACTTGCTGAATTTGCAGGGAGTTGTTTTGTTGTGCACTTCACTGCTATTCGCTGCAAAGTCCCTTTTCAGATTTCTTTTATATAGGTCCACAAGCTGAGATTTGTTCATGTCTTGTTTTTTAGTCCTGCACACAATATTTCTTTAACTGGGTTAGGACAATCCATGAATGCTGAGGCAAAATGTGCTGAGCTTTTAGCTGCTATGTTGGCTATCAGCAGGGTAGTCACTGCCCTGTAGGACTGCTTCAGACCTCATGGCCTAGATGGCCAGGGCCATTATGATGATTTTTAAAGACAAATTAATTAAAATTAATTAATTAAAATTATTAAAACAAATACAAGTAGGTCATTAGTTTTGCTTCCTATAATTTCTGTCCAGTGTGCGTGCAAAACCAATCAATCTTCATCTAAGCATTTACCTTCCTCTTCCAGCTTCTCAGCAACCACTGGCTCCACCAAGCTGAAGCCACCTGCCTGCTTTGCTGATCCACATGGTGAATGGAATGCATCACCGTGCAGCATTCAATAGGCAGAAGACAGCCAGAGAAACGCAACAGAAGATCTCTGTAAAGGGAGGACTGCTAATACCTCAAGGACAATGTTTCCTTCTTCATCCCTAAATATTTACAATCAATACAGCTTCGGTATTTTGCAGGCTAATCAATAATGCAGTGACAGTGAAAGAGCTGTGAGGTCTTCTTAGTGGCTGCAAACTGGCAATGATGCTTTGATGGCTCCTACGGAGGATTTATCATTTCTTGGATAATCTCCTGCAGAACACTGTGGGGTCTGAGAGTTTAATATATGGTAAGGCTACAAGATGAAAACAGGATGGATGACTGCACTTTATCTTAACTCCCTATAGCATCATGTGCCTAGGAAATTGAAGGTAAAACAGAAGCGTAATATGCATCTAAAAGCACACATACAGTGTACAAAGACAGTTGGTTAGCTTTATTATGTGTTCCAGCTGGTCCTTATAAAGTAGGACAGGCCAAGGGTGTTACGAGAAATCACAATCTTGTTTTCCAGTTGTCCTTCCCATAAGGGTCTTCAGAGGAAAAAAGAGGGATTTCATTATTATTAGAATACATTATAAAATATTTTGGGGATATACATAAGCTCTCTCCCTCCACAAACATGCAATTCACAAGTTCCATGAGAGACATTTATTTGGGAAAAAAAAAAAAACCCACAACAGCTTGCCCCTAAATAATGACTCATGTGCAGCACTTAACAAGTGGGAACAGAAGAGGTCACACCTCTGCAACTGAGTGCAGTTCGGTCACTGCCCAGACCTCCGCATCTGGCTCAAGCAAACAGAGCATTTCCTGAGAAATACCACCCCTGGGCTCTTCCATTCAACCATCTCCTCTCTACATAGGGCAAAAGAAAAAAGAAGCACGGGCTGTGCACATCAGCATACTCACAATGGCCAAGTCCTCCTCCTTCTCCTGGGTACTGTTATCACAGAATCATATAACCATATCGTCACAGACTGGCCTGGGTTGCAATGGACTACAATGATCATCTAGTTTAAATCCCCCCACTATACGCAGGGTCACCAACCACCAGACCAGGCTGCCCAGAGCCACATCCAGCCTGCTGCATGGGGCCCTGAGAAAACTCATCGGCCCACCTGCCCAGGAACCCTTCTAAGCATGAAAAGACTACAATTATTCCTTCCTCTTTTCTCTTTTCTTACTTTTCCTTCATCATATAAAAGTTTCTGCACATTTCCTGTGGTTTGTGTCACAATTATATAGATAAAATACATATTTTAAGGGAAAAAGGTATGTTAATAAAGCAGCAATATATCTCAGTTGCTACTGAAGAGACTCATGATCATCCTGCATGACAACCTGTTACAACTATGCATTTTCAAAAGAAGATGATCTGGCATTTTGGGTTTATCATAGCCCGGCAGTAATTGCAGTATCATTCACTTTCTCTTTTCTTTTCCCCCACACTACACGATAATATGCTGTACACTTGCTCTATTTGCACAAATAACTACCTAAGCACAAATAACAAAAAAAAAACAACAAAAAAACCAACAAACATATGACATGTGTAGCATATTTTCAACTCTTACAAACCTTCCTCCTTGTGCTGATACAACATTAACTAGCTCTTAGATACTCTGCTAACACTTGGAGCACTGTAAAAATTGTGCTCCTTATGAATTCACACAATTGCTATTTCCAGATCTCAGAAACCTTTTTCTTCTTTGCAGCGTATCCATAGAAAATCAGAAAACAAACAGGTGTGTGTGAGTCTGCCATGCACCTGGAAAATTTCAGTTCTTTACAAAATTAGAATAATCAGCTTGGCTGTTAAAATCTGTGAATTCTCGGTTAAGCTGTCAAGCAACCTTGGAATTTTTCATTTTCTGAAATTCTTTTATGTTCTTCACTTATTGAGGTATTACGCCAAAAATATTGAGCTAAAGGATGTTAAAATCTATGATGAAGTTAGCAACAAAAATTATGCCTACAGTTTTTTACAGTTCATGGAATCCAATCTGATAGCACACATGAAGATTTACAACAAAACCTGTCTCATAGGACCACAGAACCCTCTAAAAGCAGCATCTCTGTCCTCTTCTGTTGTCTGTCTCTTGGCTTTTGCAGCTTGGAAGGAGGAGACCATTTCTATTTCATCCAACCAGCAGCCATTAAAGACACCCACCCTCCAATATTTCTCTTAAATTGCATAAATTGGAAAATTGTTCATTTCCTCTTCCTCCAGCTCTGTTCTCATCTATGATGGATTTAGAGATGTTTGGCAGAAAATGGGCAAGAGATTATCCTGCGTACAGATACGCCTGCTGAAAACAATCCAATGAATTAAAAATAACCACGGACTGCAACTGACCTTTCGTATAAGCCAATATATCCCCATATTTCTGACATGCATTAATGATGATTAGCATTTGTCTCAGTGAAAACAGTGGCAGAGCACAATATTTAGCTTTTGGTTTATATTATTTACAATTTCAGCATTCTATTTACAGAGGCTCACAGTCCCCAGCCTGGAAATCCTACTCAGATGAGCAATTCAATCTTATGTAAGTATTCTGAATGAGAGCCACAGGACTGGTTCTTTAATTCTCATCTAAACACAAGATAAATGGGTACACAAACTATATGGATCAGTTTAGGTAGTGGATGCATGTTTGCTGGAGACAGTCTGTCTGCTATCTGCAAAGGCTTGATTAGCAGATGAGTGCCATAATGCTAAATTCAAAGTCTTGGCAGGATCCAAGAGCTCTGCAGTACTTCTGATGGAAGCGTAGTACAACCAGCATCACACTGCACGGACCAATCCCTCCCCAAAGACAAAAGTGTTCACCATCATAGCACCACTACATGCATAAAAACATTTTGCAGTGTTGTGCTGCAAATGTGAATTCTACTCACTGCAAAGATCACAGGCAAGAACATATTAAATCTGAGTTTAGCTCTATGGGGGCTGTACACATATACATCTTATCTATCCGAAGTCTGGTTTTAAAGTAAAATTATCATGGTAATGTACAGCCTAGACTATTGGATTTATAAAACATGATTTGTTCATTTTGATATTAAATAAGGGGAGAATTGCAGCTATGAAACATACACGTAGCAAAATGAGATATGGTTACCAATTTCTCATTATGGTGTTCTCTATTAGAGCAACAAAGAAAAGATGACTCCTCCCGTGTGAGCTGCAAGTACCAGCCATGGTACCATTGAATAGGTTGATTTTATTAATAGTATACATTTAAAGTCTTTGATACACATTTCTTTTGAATGATGAAAGGCTGGCAAGTTCTTAAAAGATAATGATCAGTGGTGCAGCAGTTCTTTGATGGTCTGTAATCACCCAACTGTCCATTTCTGGAGTGATAGCAGCAAAAAACTACCTGCTATTTGTTTATTTTTATTTATAACTAGTACTTTAGGTAAAAATGCATTAATTACAAGCAAAATAAATTGCTTAGTTGAAACATTTCCTATAGGACTTTTTGTTTGTTTGTTTTAATGCATTAATCTAGCTGAGATATACATGACATTTTAAATGGAGGTTAAAATGATGTAAATAAATCAGAATCATAGAATCATTTGAGTTGGAAGGTCATGTGGTCCAACTCCCCCGCAATGAATTTGGACACCTACACTGGATCAGGTGCTCAGAGCCCCAGCCAGCCTGACCTTGGATGTCTCCAGGGATGGGGCATCCACCACCTCTCTGGGCAACCTGTGCCAGTGCCACACCACCCTTAGTGAAAAAAGTTCTTCCTTACATCCAATCTAAATCTTCCCTCTTTTTGTTTGAAGCCATTTCTCCTTGTCCTATCACAGCAGACCTGCTAAAGAGTCTTTCCCCTTCTTTCTTACAGCTCCCTGTAGATACTGACAGGACATCATCATCTCTCCCCAGAGCCTTCTCTTCTCCAGGCTGCACAGCCCCAGCTCTCTCAGCCTGTCCTCATTGGAGAAGTGTTCCATCCCTGGGATCACTTTTGTGGCCATCCTCTGGATGCACTCCAACAGGTCTTTGTCTCTCCTGTACAGAGGACTCCACATCTGGACGCAGTACCCTGGGTGAGATCTCACAGTGCAGAGCAGAGGGGCAGGATCACTTTGCTGACCTGTTGACCATGCTGCTTTGGATGCAGCCCAGGATATGGTTGGCTTTCTAGGCTGTTAGGGTACATTGCTGGCTCATGTCCAACTGTCCACCAGTATCCTCAAGTTCTTTTTAGTAAACAGGATTTGATTACACATTTCTGTATGGGATTTTCTTACATTTTCCATTGAATAAATATAGAATCACAGGAATTCCAGAAGGCTGCTGATTTCAAAACTTTCTACTGATTTGAAATCTGACAATAAAGCACCATAATCTTGTTTTTAAATTATTTCACCCAAGGTCGCATCTTATCCAATAGTTCCTAAAATAATTACCCTCACAACTGCCTAAGCAGGAGGAATGGCAAAAGCTTTGAGTTTTACAGGCTTTAGCTCTGTTGATAAAATGCCATGGATGAAGGCTTTGTCTTTTGGAGCCGCACGTGGGAGGCTGAATATTAGGAAAAATTCCTTCTCAGAAAGGCCAGGCGCTGACACAGGCTGCCCAGGGAGGTGATGGAGTCACAGTCTCTGGAGGTGTTGAGGAACTGCAGATGTGGCACTGAGGGACATGGTTAGTGGGCATGGTGGGACGGTTTGGGGTTGGACTAGATGATCTCTGTGGTCTTTTCCAGCCTTAAGGATTCTGTGATTCTGTGAGAGCTCCCCTGAAGTGAAAGCAGCACTGTTCCGACAGGGCCCCTCTCCTCCCTCAGCACCACGCTGCTCTGGCTGCCCCGCCACCAGCCTTCCCTGCCTCACACCTGCCCTGCCTCCTCAGCACCAGCTCTTCTTCTGCCCGCCCAGTGGGTTTCTTCCACTTCTTTCTTCAAAATGTCTCCTCTCCCTGAGCTGCCAGCCCAGCCATCACCCCGGTGCCTCACAGCTCAGTTTTAGTACTGCACAGCAGCCCTTTGGAGACAAAGAGGCAACAATCATCCTACACCAGAACCCACGTGGAGGAGCTGCCGAACCTCCGGGCTGCAGATGAGGGACGGCTGCTCCTCGTCCTTCCAAAGGCTAAGAGCTCTCACCCTGCTGTCACTGGCAGCAGGATCCAGCTGCCCACGGCATCGAGGGCTCGAAGACCTCAGGATGGTATGATATAAGCTGTGGGATGCACTGATCTGACGACATGCAGCAGGGAGAAAAAAAACAGCTGGATACACCAAAGCATTTCAGCTGCTGTCACATGAGTCGTTAAGAAATAACTGAAAATAACATGTACATCTGAAGTACAAAACGTCGATTGTCCACACTGTGAATTTCAGTTCTGTGTAAGGAGCTAACATCATCAAGTCCAATCATTAATATTAAAATACACAGCGAGACAATTAACCTTCTGTGTGCTGACTGATACATCTTGCTGGTGGTAGTTTCAAACACTTCAGTTGGGAGTAATTAGATATTTCCCTAACCAAGCCCACACAGAGGGCTTGCATCACCTTTGGGACAGCGCTGCCTGCTCTTCCTAGCTCTGTATAAGGGGGAGCACTGAGCACGACCCTGTGTTACTCCTGCTTGTTGGAGATGTTACCCTGCGGGTAGGAGTCCTGGGCTGCCAGAAGCAGTCTCCTAAGGGACCGCTACTCATGTGCCTCTGCAGCAGCGCTGCTGTGCGTGGGCTTGTCACAGTCTGGCCCGTATAATCCATTAACCCAATCAGAGATCAATTCCTGGGAGAAGACTATCCCATTTTTTGAGAATTACTTTCTTGCCAGCATTGTAAATCTAGCAATAAACTGTTGCGAAACTCTATCCTCTCTCACATTTAAAAGAGCTTTGCAGAAAATGGCTTTTGGGGAATAGGGAGATGCAGAGACATCTGTCGAGAAATATTTCAAGAGGAGCTTTCCTACCTGAGACTAAAAATGTATTTTTATATTATTTTGTATTTATGTAAATAGTATATATATATTTAAATTATACATTTACTGCTAATTCTATAAAACATCATTTTGTGTGGTCATCTCCAAAACAAATGCAGGCAGGAATTTCTTAGCTGTAGCTTTGTGTTATCGTCAAACATACATATTTATAGCTCTCCATTTGCTTGAATGCTCCACATAAATAGGTGCTCAGCACTTGTCATGTTCCTTGTCTTGCAGTTAATATGAACAAAAGAAGAACAACAAAGAAAGAATGCCACAAATATTTCTTACAGCCTCGGATGAAAACGTACAGGTTAGATGTTCAGGCATTCATAGGTAATAACCAGCCATGTGAAGGCAACGAGACAGAGTTATGCTTTGCTTTCCTGCTGCTGATTAATACAGTGTGACAGATATCATGTGAGTGGGGAGAAAAGCATTTAAACCTAATGTTATTTTCATATGTGTATTTTATGCTGATGGACTAATTAAAAAACAGTCATGTTTGCAGAAAAGTTCTAGCACACGGGAGCTCTAGCCAGAGACTAGCTTTAATTTCTTTGCAGCAGGAACCTGGTCAGGAATACAGTTATATACACCCTGTCCTGTGTCACAAGGGTCAGTATCTACTAATTCCAGTGGCTACTGTTACAATATTCAAGCACCAAAAGTTTTAGATCAGAAGTGAAAGTTTGAGACGTTTATGAGTGGGAACAGAGACTCCTAATTTAAACCGTGTGTGACCTCAACACAGCATTTGGGGGTTCAGAATGTTCCTCTGCACTTTGCCTAATACTGCAATTTTACAGTGCTCCCCCACTTCCAGCCATAAAACTGCAGATGGATTTACCTTACCTGAAAACTGTATGGAACAGATCTCTGATAAAAGCACATTTCTGTGACTGTTTGAACCAGAAACATGCAAAATAGTTTTCCTGAATGCAATGTCAGAATTTAAAAGCAACCTTTCATCTACCTTGTAATTCCAGTGATATGTCAGTATTTTTCACTGCTGGTTGTTGTTCAGACAGTGCTTTATATCGGAATGATCCCATACTCCTCACTGATAATCAGCAATGAGAAACAATTTATATCAGGACACCAGAATAATCTGTCTAAATCAGAAACTTCTTTATTTTCATACAGTCCACTATTCACCGGCTGTAACAAACATATAAAATATCCAAATGCCTTATTACAATTCCTGCATACACATCTGCCTTCTTCACGCATGATATAATCATGGAAAACTGTCATCTGCTCCTGCTCCCATTGAAATCAGGGACGTGTTCTCATTCCATCTCACTCACAGTCAGAGAAGAGATGACAACTAGAGTCCAGCTTTAGAGAACTCCCATTTGTAAGGGGTTGTATGGTTGTATCTGACAAACCCTTGGTGTTCCACAACTTCAAATACCATTCTTCTTCATGATTGGTTCAGAGGGTTCTCTCAGAGAAGTGTGAACACGTGCAGCAACTTCCATGCTTTCTGTGAGTCTGTCCATTAAGGTTTTCCACAAATATGGCACAAACATAAAATCCAGTCTGGAGCATTTCACAATTTTCATTAAGAAATGACTTAATAAATTGCACGTTAAATAGAAGATCTTTAAGCTGTGATATCTAATTTTCTCTGGTGGGAATTATTAGTACATTAATGGTGAGCAATGTTTGGAGTAAAATCTTTGTTCAATCATGTGTATGCCTTGAATGCCTCCAGGGATGGGCATCCACAACCTCCTTGGGCAACCTGTTCCAGTGCGTCACCACTCTGTGTGTGAAAAACTTCCTCCTAATATCTAACCTAAACCTCTCTTGTCTCATTTAAAACCATTCTCCCTTGTACACAGCCAAAACATTCACAATTTACACAATGATTTTGCATAAGGATGTCACTCTTAATGTATCAGCAGCCCTACTTGTTGGTGAGATATTAATAAATGAGCTGACACAGAAAAGCCAGACAAACAAAATAGTGTATTTTTAATCACATGCAGAAATGTAATACATGTGATAGCTACCTGGTAATGTTTTGGCATCAGTGTGGAAGCATTTTTATATTAGTAAGGCTAAGTCTAGAGAAACTCCAATTCTTTGTATGGACTCTGCCTTAGATTAAAGGACACTTTTTCTTCAGAGTATAAAAAAGAGCATTAAAGTTTTAGTGAGACAGAATAGTGTAATAACTCAAGACAATTAATTCCATGAGCAGTTTTCCCTCTCTTCCTGATTGCAATGATCAACAAAGTAAATGAAGAACAAGAAGCGAGAATCAATGCAAAGGCCGCGAGAGCAAGTCCCAGTTTTTGAACTATTAATTTTGTGCTCTGTGTCAAAGGCAATGACAGTAAGCACTGAATAAATACAAAAGTTTTTTGGGATTGCCGTGGGTTTTTTTGGGTTTTTTTGTTTTTTTTGGTTTTTTTTTTTTTTTCCCAAGATGAAAAATGCACTGACTTGGAATGTTTATTTGAACCAGCTGTATGGTATTACTACAGAGAGTCAGGAAGTTAATATATTCTTTGGAAGTCCAGTATCATAATATGTTATTCTAGCAGCCAGAGAGAACACAGGACATGCAGTGTGATCTGGCAGCCCAAGCACAGATACTGCACACACACCTAAACTCAAGCTATGTGGCAGCTATAAGTTATCAGAACTGTGTTTTGCTCATCATTAAAAGAGTGATTGATAGAAAGAAGGAATTGTAATGAATCCTGGCAGTTCCTAGTACATGCAATGGGAATGATCCTCTCTGAAATTAATAGAATGAAATGTGCTGATTCCATTCTGAAATTCCTCATGTGGCAGGACCAGGCTCCATGCTTACTGCACTCCTCAATCTGTACAGTGCATTATTCAGGGTGCTGCTCCCCTGTGATTTATGCAACCACGACCAAAGCCTTCATTGGTGTAATGCTGTGATACAGCAACACGTTGTGATACAAAGCACTGGAAAATCAAGGAAAGCTCCATTTTGACAGAAGTTTCCATGGCAAGCTAATATGGAAGGGCTGTAGAGAAGGAGGGGTATTCAGAAATTCCAGTTGAGAAGAGCCATGAAATCTGTTTATATTCCGAATCTCTCCCATAAAACCATTAATGGTGAAATCCTTCATACCACTGCAGTCAATCTCTCAGTTGCTATTTAATAGCTATGCTAAGGCAAATCAAATTATTCTCACAATCAAGGATAAAATAAACACATTTTGCAATCTGTCAAGTAGAAGATCACTTACTTGTACTATTAGTATCTAAAAATGAACCGCCATGCTTCAGTAATAATAATTTTACGATACAAAGTTGAAAGCAAATTAATTTAAAGCTAGTACAGTATTTCAAGGCTAGATGTGTCTTCTTACAGCAAGACAATGCAGGAATGTGAGTTATGACACTGCAACATCCAGGAATGACAGGGTAAGTTGAAGTTACTGTAACAGATGTTTTGATTTTACATCTGCATTCCCTTACTGTAGCTAATGCTGTCACAATCTTCATGTTGCCTAAATATGGGTCACTGCTATCAGCCACATCCCATCATTCTTCAGCAACTTTCCTAAAAAGGGAAGGGGGAATTTTCTTTGAGTGACAGACTCAGAAGTGCGACAGATGCAGAATTCACCATTTTTTTTATCCTCTGTCTGCCATGTAAAACACAACACAGAGCAGTTCTGGAACACCTCCCCTTTACAAGGACTTTCTGCAAAATACAGCCTTTACCTAACTTCTTTTGTCTCTGTAGAGCAATAGAGACATTAACAATGAACAGAAATCTTAACATGTGTTAAGAATTTGTCTGAATTTATTTATGCTTTAAAGTGCTTTATGTTTTCAGCTACTCTATCTTCACTTTATTTAAATTACAGAAATAGTTTATTTTCCAGGTCATGACAGAGGCATGTTAGAGCTTGGTTAATTAAAATAGTCTATCCATTAAATACATAGAAATGCAAAGCTAAGCTCTTCACTGGTGTAACTGACACAGCTACACAGATCCAACAGGGCTTTACCAGCTTGTAAGAGAAGGTATTTCGGTCCACAATATCACTCTAATAGATTGTCTTGTAAATAATAGATCAGACAAACAAGCACTCTGGTACTTACATTTTAAAAGACGTTATCTACCTGATATGACAACTCATTTTAAATTAATCAGGCATTTTATTGTGCTCACAAACTACTTAAAAACTATACTAGGTAACACTCTTCTGGGTCCAGTATAGGGTATTCTAAATTCTGCCTGCTGTATTTGGTTTGGTTTGGTTTGGTTTGGTTTGGTTTGGTTTGGTTTCTTCCAGAAGACTACAGTGCAATGATAACTTATACTACAACTATATAATTAAATTAGATTACTGCCATAAAATGCATATTTGAATTTGTTTCTATAAGCAAACTCCTCATGGCATTCTCTCTGGTGGAATCTATCACTGTGATTCTAGTGATGTGAATAGATGGCAGGAAGCACAAAGAGGGACTCTACCTCCAAGCCTGCCCACCATGGCTAGCCCAGCCTAATCAGCCCCGTCACTTCTGTGGCATGAACAACTGACAGTGCAGGGAAGCTCCATCTCTAGCAAAATGAATGGGTTGTTCAACCCCAGCACTGTTTCTTTCTCCTCTGACTTCTGCTCATCGTAGCCACATTCATGAAAGCTCGGATTTTCTGCCAAATGATGGTCTTTGGTTTTACTCTGCCCCCAGGAGACACAGGGGAAACCAGACACATCCTACTAACTATTTTTGAGGGATTTTTGAATCAAGACAGTGGCTGGAAAATTAAGGTCCCTGCAAAACAGGCAGAAGAAAAAGGGTTGTTACACTTTTCCCTGACACTAGGAGAGCTCCACAGATTAATGCATTCCTTTTAGTCTCATCATACAGCATGAGAGAGAAAAATCCCACCACTGAACCTCCCAGGGTTTCCCCTCTCAGATAGGCTTTGCTAAGAGTGGACGTCTTGACAGGAACAGATGTGATAACAAATGACCTT
Source organism: Tympanuchus pallidicinctus (assembly GCF_026119805.1). Classification (NCBI taxonomy): domain Eukaryota; kingdom Metazoa; phylum Chordata; class Aves; order Galliformes; family Phasianidae; genus Tympanuchus; species Tympanuchus pallidicinctus. The sequence continues at coordinate 76,487,719 of NW_026294747.1, read as the reverse complement.
TAGAATTGCACTCTGAGAGCTGTTGACCGTTTCCTGAAAGCTGTTCATCCTCCTGGGCTCCTGGCTTTAGTTTGGAAACCTTGAGACCCTGGCATACAACTAAAATGGGTCAAAAACAAGGAAAAAATAGAGGATAAGGCTTAGAACCCGCAGAAAGCAGGGGGTAAAAGCACAGGTGTGTTTCACAGTCATCTTTTGCTTTTAAACATAAAAATCATAAATCTAAATGTAAAGCTGTAACTCAGCATTATTAATTCATCCCCAAATCAAGGAAAAAGTATCGGAGATGAACAAAAGCCTATCGAATTGTAACAGAACAACCATGGGATTCAAAGCAATTCAGTTTTTGTTCCAACCCAAATTGCACACCGTGTATCACTTTCAGCACTGCAATACCTGTCGCTGGCAGTGCTCCATGTGCCGTGCAGTCCCAGCCCACAGCTCTGTCCCAGAGGCTGCTGGCCGTGCCCGGTGTGCGAAGGCAGCGCTGCAGGAGCGGCTGTGGAGGCGCACGGGTGGCTGCAGGAGGGGCAGAGCGAGATGGGGGTCCTTTATTGTTCCTCTGGAAGCTCACCAGCTACAGGGGAAAGTTTCTCAGCACTGATTCCTTGTAAAGCTCCTTGAAATCAAGGCTGTGACCATCTCCCATGAGTAGCATGGAGTAAAAGTCACATCTCACACAAATGCTCGCTTAGGTTTATGCTGATGACTTCAGGCTGTCTCAGCTAATTCTCCCCGGAAAAGAAAGGCTCACTCACTCACTGGCGTTCCGTTTTTAAGGCAAGTTTGAGAAAAAAAAAATGGCCCTGATAATACAATGATATGCTACATCTCATTCACTGCCTGTGAGACAGAGAAGAGAAAAAGGGGAGGGGGAAGCAGGAGACAGAAGGAGACAGAAAGCAGAAGCTGAACAAAGATGCAGCATCGGGAGACAAAACGAAAGGAGGGACGACACCGAGGAATGTGCAAAACATGCCTCTTCCTACACTGTTAAAGCTAAGCACACAGGCTCACAAGCTGAAATGAAAAGCACAGTCAGGCACGTTTGATTTTACCCTTACAGACAGTGGAATGATTTTCTCTATGATTTTTCCCTGTCACTTCCTGTCCTTCCCTCGCAGTGCCTTCTCCTTTCTTCCTTGCCTTTTCTCCACTGTTTTGTTTTGCTTCCTTCCCCCCCCCCAATGCCATACTGCTTTGTTCCTTTCCCTTTGCTTCTGTCTGCTTCTTTCTTTCTCTTCCTTTCTACTCTTGCTCTCCCTTGTCCTCTCTTTTTCCTTACTGTTGCTCTGCCATGCATTCCCTCAGCGCATGAAGGACAGGAGCACAAATAGTGGAAAAGGTTTCTCTCTTTTTCTTTCTTGATGGTCCTTTCTCCCCCTGCGTGATTTTGACTGCTGAAGCTCTGTGAGGTTTAAAATGCACATGGGGAAGCCACTTGTACTCCCATGTGTTTTAGAACTATCTACAGTAGCTCACTGCAGGAAAAACATGTGGGAAGGGAATGTGTCGGAAAAGTTGCCTGTTCTCCTTCCAACACGTGGGCCACATTTAACAAGGTCAAGGGACAAGTGTGGCTCACAGGCATTAGTCTGACTGGTACTATAAAAAGGATCTGGTACTCTTCTTTCTTTTACCTGTCTGCTCTTTGCAATTAATCTCTCACCAAAAAACAGCTTATGGAGTTTCAATCGACCCACTTTTATTTTTAGGCTGGGTGATCAGCTTAACATATTTGAAGAACAGCTTATCATATCTTTCTTTCCTCATCTGACAATTCTAAAATAACGAAGGATAGAAGTGTAACAACAGGAAACCTTTTTTCCCTTTGTCTTTCATCCCGCATGTGAGCATCACACACGTTATGAGTGAGCAGGCGAGGGTATGCCTGCTAATCTGGTTGTCTGTTCCTAAGGCAGATTTTTTCTGCGGAGTGTCCCTCTGAACTCTCCTTCTACAAGACTAAATTCGCACAAAATATCCGTGAACTGCTGGTTCACGATATGCACATTTTGACACCTTTCAGCTGGCTTTCACAGATTTTCAAAGCACCTGTTCCAATACAACCTGTCTCTTTGGCAGCATGCAGTGCCAGTAAGTTCCTCGTTTTCTCTTCTCCTCCAGTCAGCTAACAATATATATATCAAGCAATACAAGGAAGCAAAAGGAGGCAGATGCTGCGCGGTTCCACCATATATCTGACCACACTTCCTGCAGAAATAAAAAGTATTTGCATTGCTGTACAGATTCAGTAAGCTGCTCTTGCCTGCCACTAATTTCTTAGGGGAAAGGTCCAGCTAGCTTGCAAGTGGGCTGTCTGCCATGTGAACAGATGGGCACGGGCTTCCGCAGCCAAGAAATGATGGATCGAATTCTGAAATTTGTTGCTCACTCTTTACTGTCGTAATTCTGAATTGGCCTCTGCGGAACTTTGTAGAAGTGGTGCGACGGCAACAACATCTGTCCGGAGAAATACACCTCACGTGCAGGTGCTGCAGGCAGGCTGCTTGGCCGGCAGCACAGTGATGCTGCGGTGAATGCTGGCTGCAGCTCCTGCAGCTCTCTGAGGCTACCGGCTCCTGGTGCAGCCAAGGGGAGAATCTAACGTTTGCTGCAAACGGTGGCCCAAGAGGTCTTTTTTTAAGAAGATCCTTTAATACATCCAGCCTTGGACGTATTACATATACATATACAATACATCATATTACTATATGAGCAAAGAATGGGTTTGCTTATATTTTATAATGAGCACAAGGCAAGAGGAGGCATGGAGGTATCCACGATGTTCGTAACAAGTTGCTTAAAACCGTTTTCAAATATAACAATTATTTATTATTTATCATAACAACTTGGCAAAAGCAATTTGACAGAAGTGAAATGTTATTTGTCTGGTATTAAGAAGGCAAAGGTTTTTTTGTTTATTTGGAAGAACACTTCCTCAGCTCTCTGAGTGCTGCTATGGCAGTGGGCATTCACTGCAAGATTCAGCATGATCAGTGAAAGACCGAGAGATGAGAACAATGTGTCATTGCACCTCATTAATGCACTTATGTAATTGTAAGTTCATATTGTAAAAATGCAAATTATTTTTGAGGAGAAAATTTTACCTTCAAAATACAGACTTCTCACATTTCTTCACACTGGCCGTACGGGGCTTTGTAAATTTAACTTCGTCTTTCTGTTATCATTTTGGCTGTATGAACATTGTATTGCTAGCAGTTCTGAGCCAGGATCTCAACACTTTTATTTGAGCTGTGATGACAATGTCTTGCCTGGTGCCTCCTCCTCGTGCACGCAATGACAGATTACTGATGCATTTGCAAAAATGGTTGAACAATTCCAGGAATGAATGAATAATATGTGATGTTGATCATAATCAGTGCCACTTTGAGGAACGCATTGTGTTTTTAATAAAATCATACATACAATGAAGGTAGATTTAAAATGTTTTTAAGCATCCACATGGCACATTCCACTAATTATCCCAGGGAAAACCTGCTGTTTCTCAGGGTCCCCTCTGATATTTTCCACCACCTTGAGCCCCACACTGTTTGGTACGGGCAGATTAGGGTAGCTGATGATTCCTATTGATTTAAATGTCGTGCTAGGAAGCCTAAATCCCCAAGAGCAATAGAATCTCCCCTATCACTATCCTACTGCTTATTGACCTAATTCACAAACCAACCATCAGGGCTTTCTCTCACAACAAATAAATCTTGCATGAAACAGACAGTACATGGACACTAGTAGTTTTCAGCAGTGTTAACAATACAGTACATTTAAGATCACCAAAGCACTCCTCTTTATTTTCCCATATTGACTGTGAAGTCGTTTGCCATTTAAAAATGGGCAGAAACTACAAGTGTATTTTCTTTCAAAACTGTCCCTACAGTCTGAAACAAACCTGGTGCCACGTAAGCAGTGCAGGCTGTTCAGCACGTGCACGATGCCACCCGTTCAGTGCCCCAATCAGTGACAGGGCAGTGACGGCTGCTGGACGGATCCGAGGTGCAGCATCATTGCTGCTAATTGAGGTGCAGCTTGACCCCGGCGTTTACTGCTCAGAATGTAAATAATTAGTAAACTGCCCCCTTTCATCAGCTGAGCCAAGCAAATGAAGCAGAAGGCAGAGTTGATCGTGTTGCTCTGATTCTCACAGGGCAGGTTTTTATACTAAAACTTGTATCTGAGGCTCTGCAGGCACGTGCATTGAGCTGAACATACAGATCATACTGGGTTGATTTTACTTGTTTGAATGTAAATTCCAGGCAGCTAAACCCTGTGGCTCTGTAAAATGTTAGACAGGGATTACGTTCACCAAATGAGAACACAAAAAATACACTGTATTAAAAAAACAAAAAACAAAAAACAATTACATACTGCTTTGACAGACAGATCTGTTTCAGAGAGGCCCAATTCTGCCCTCAGTAACATTAATTAGAGCAACAGAGAGATCCCCAATTATTTGTCTTCTCATCAATATCGAGCTGAGCTTTTATCAATGTAATTTGAAGCAGTATTAAAAGTGATAAATGCTAATTTATAATTGTTGATACTATCAAACCCAAATGATTTGTAACCGTACATAGCTGTGCCAGATTTTTATCACATTATAAAGGTTAACACAAGTGTTACAAGAAACATCAATGAGCTACTCAGACTACGTTTGCTTTTGGTTAGATAAGTATGCTTTGTAGTAGTTGATATTCCCTCTAGATAATGGATATGGGCCAGATTCTCTGCTGACACAAAGCAATACACAGAATATGGAGGGAGATATGCTGATTTACACTAGCTGCAGATCTAGCCCTAATGCCTTTGGATGCAATAACTCCATCTTAAATAACTCAATTTCCTAAATATTACTCAGCCATTCCTCGCTATTGCCAAAAGGGAACTGTGAATGCCAAGCTCTGCAGGATTTTATTTAGCAAAGCTTCTTTCGAGGCATCTATCATTTTGGCACACAAGCCTTGCACTACGATCAGAATCAAACATTTCCATGAAACAGCAGGATTAATTCTAGAGAGAGAATGCCATGTAGTGCTTGCTGTCACTGTGCTATCTGTTCCATCTCCTTCTTTCTATGACAACAGCCCATCACGTTCCTACATTTAAATACTTCTACGGCTTGATACTGCTGAACCATATAAACAGAATTAAAGGTGTTACAGCATGCAGCTCTTTAAATACTGGGTTTCTGATTGCTCGCTGATTATATTTCTGTATTGACCTGCCTTGGTGAGAAGCTAACAAAACACAGAGCTACAAGAAAAAACACATTTCTATTTGTTACATAAGCACAAAATTATTTTCCCAACTAGGTGCTGTGCTAAATTATGTTTCCGTGCCGTGACATTAAGCATCTGGAGACAAACAGAACCTGAACCATCCAGCCTAATTTTCCTTTGAGGTTTATCTGTTTTTACTTCCTTTGCTGGATGTCAGCTTATAATAATTACTCTTCTATACACATCTCCAGCACTAATGTGACAGACTGTGAATGCTTCCTGACAATAGAGCATAATATCCTCCTCACAGGCTTCCAACAGCAAGGCTGCGATCCCACCGCTGACTGCATCAACATGCAAAAAAGTCTGACTTGAAACACTGACAAATTCCAAACGGATTTGGTTTCCTGTTTGGAGGACCAGGCAGACTACACATTTCTCAATAAATTCCAAAAAAATAAGGTGAAATGTAAAGGGTTTCAGCGCAGCGCGTGACGCCCGTACCCGAGTGTGCCTGAGCAGCAGGAGCAGGAGCACAACTTTGAAGTGTCTGTAAATTATGTCAGAGCCTTTGAAAGGCAGCAAAAGCGTCAGGGTGAAATCCACCGCCAAGAAATGTTGCTTACAAAGACAGGCTACCCATATCAACATTCAGCAGCGTTCCCAGCATTTTTGTGAGTATGACAAACTACACGTGTCTGTGACACGGGAGCAGACAGGGAACCGCGCTGCGGTTGGCAGAAGCAGCGGGGATCTTTTTGGTTCTGCATTCGGCTCTAAAGGTGAGCACCTTTCACGTAGGCCTCGACTGCAAACCTTTGAATTTGGCCTGGGACAGGGAGCTCTGTCTTGTGAAGGAGCAAATGTGTTATAACTGTGGAGCTCTGTTTCTCTGTGGGAGAAAGGGAACGACTGACAATTCAGCAAATGCAGTAATTTCCCTTAATTAGTAGGATGCTAGGATGTGTTAAAATGCACAAAAGGACAAAGCTGCTCTCCCCGAGGATGCGTTGCCCAGCACATGGCAGTGATGCTTGCTTACATATCCAAACCACTGCACCATTTTATTACTTACCTTTGATGCGATCCTAGATAACATAGAAATTCTCCTTGTGATTCATTTCTATTTGATGTATAAAATACAAATTCAAATATATTTTTGAGAGTTCAATCTGATACGCATTCTGTAAATAAAGGGACTTTTCTAACAGGTGAGATTTCTCCATACTGTTAGAAATCAGGGGAGCTACAAAGTGAGGAACAAGCAGCTCTTCTCTGCTCGTCTCTGCTGCTAAGCACTTAAAGAAGGAATGAAACATTAACAGCTCAAAAGCGTAGAACTTAAGCGAGCCTATAATTTAAATGTGAAAGCTGACAGTTCCTTTAAAAAGATATATATTTTTTATAGAGAGATATCTCTTTTTTATAGGAGATTTGAAGTTTGGACAAAGAGAAGGCAGCACCAAGTCAGAGAGAAGAAAATCAAAAGATAAATGGAGAAACCCTTCTTGATTTATTTTCCCTAAATTAATGTCACTTAAATTCCAAAAATGCCACCTAGCAGCAAAAATGTTTTTCAGGTTGAACTTAAAATCAGAGATATTAAATTCCTGATCAAAACCATATTCAGCTTCTATGGGTTTTGCCTTACCGAAATAAATTAAGCTCCTTCACATATTTAATTAAAAAGTTAATTTCCTGAACTCCTCACTTAAATCAGAACTATTTGTGAGCAAACACCGAATGTTTTATTGAGCAGTCCCTGTCTGCAGCCAAACAAGGCACTGCCTGCAATTCAGACATGCAAGACAAACCTGGGAGCATAACATCTTCCTGGAAGGCTATGCTAAGCACTGCACTGTCCCTGGGCAGGAGGGCTGCCTACAAGGACTGCACCAAAGAAATGGACCTCGCTAGGGCTTGGCTCAGAGCAGGAGCTTCTTTGCTGCCTTGCACGTTGGTACCAGAGACATGTAAAGAATTCTCCTGGGCCTTTTGGGTCTGTGTGGTCCTTTTCTTTGATGCTATGATACTATCAGGGACTGAAATGTGACTGTTGAGTTGTTCCTTCAGAAATCAATCCCGCAAGAAATACAACCTGTAGTAAATAGTTACTTAATGTGTTTCTCTGATTGAAACATTTTTTTTCTTTGTAGAATCCATACATTATAATAAAGTAGGCTCACTGCTGACCTAAACCAAAGGTTCTGGGGACAGCCCATTGCTCTGGAGCTGAAACTCCTTGAAGTCAGTAACGATTTTGTACAAAATAAGCGCTAGAAACACCATCTTACGTTACCATCTTCTAACTCTGCAAAAACCAATATACAGGAAAAAAAGTGCAGCTCTGGGAGTTTTCAGAAACACTTATGGCAATTCTGAAATTTTAAGAATTAAAATTTCCTGACACACAAAATGATTTCCCTTCACTTTGGACAGCTGCTTTATTTTCTTCTGAGCAATGAAGAACAAGCTGGGGAAACAGCAGCCTGCACAGACCAGGGTGGTTTGTTTCACTGATTAATTAATATTCAAGTATTAATGAATTTCCTTTGGAGTTTCTTTATTTGATATACATTCCCTTCCTCTTAGAAATTATAATGAACAGAGTTTAGAAGGTGCAAACACTGCGCACGAGTGGTGAAATCTGCTCAGCCTGTGTGAATGCATCGTGTTCCCTTTGGAGGGGGGGAAAGGGGAGAAGAGATCTTGCTGGGAGGTGGGGCAGGGGAAGTGAAAGCACAGATCTGCTGAAGAAAATTATTGAAAGGACTGATGCGGACTGTGCCGTGCTGTGAGGAATCCTTAACAGATTAATTTGTCTTTGAAGCTAGATTTTAATTCATAGATTTCCACACGCTGTCGATGATGAGGGAGGAGATTTCCGTGGCGTGCAGCCATGCCCCACGCGTGCACATTTCTGACGTTTTTTTATTACGATCCTGTTTCACAGCCGTGGTCTCTGCACCTTCGTAAATCCACGGCTCTGAGCTTTGTCCTCTCCTCCATTTTATGGTTTTTCTTCTCCTCCATTTTATGTCTTTTCTTACGTGTTGTGTCTCTATGTGACAGCGTTGCCACGGGACGGAGGACGGCCGCTCCCGAGCCCACCTTGCCGCCGTCGTGCCTTCCCGGTTCCTGGCAAAATGCAAATCCCCGGAACGCCGTCCGCCGGGCTCGGCGCTTCGTCCACGGACGCAGAGGCACTCATCGGTACGCCGAAGCGTCGGAACAGCGCGGCGGCAGCGCAGCGCGCACCGAACGGAGCCGTTCGCCTGGAGGTGCCGCGAGGCCTAAGGCGGACACACGTGGGGCGCGCCTCGGAACCGCGGGCCCGATCCTGCGGGCGCCGGGATTTCCTCTTCTCCGCCCGAGCGCGGCTGAGAGCCGAGCTTGGAGATTCACGTTTTCACCTACTGACAGAGAACCCCCGTCCGAAATGGGACTGCCCCCCGCCTCGGGGTAACAAACAGCACGCACCGAGCGGGGCAGCCGAGGTGCGGAACGGGAGCGCTTGAACACCACAAAGGGCACAGCGTATTTACGCTGCACGGATTTGGCCACGTTTGCCCGCGGCCGGCCGGCGTCTCCCTTCCCGCGTCCGATCTCCGCAACACGCCGCCCGCCGCCCGCCGCCCGCTCCCGCGCCCGCCGCCGCCGCCCCGAGCGGGAGGAGGCGCCGCCAGGAGAACGCTCGGCGCTCAGCGCTCGGCGCTCGGGCTCAGCTCCCCGCCCGGCGGCGCCTCCTCCCGCCGGTGGCGCAGCCGCGACGGCTCCGCCTCAGCGGCGGCGGTCACGTGGGCGCGTGTCGAAGGTCACGGCGCCGCAATGGAGCTGTCGGCGTACGCTCAGGGCGGCTGCCGGCTGCTGGGCGACCCCCGGCGCCTGTCCCGCCGCGCCTATTCCGCGCTGCTCCGCGCCGCCTTCCGAGGCGTGCTGCAGCCCCACGGCGGCGTGGGTGAGCGGGAGCGGGCGGCGGGGCTCTGCGTGGGGCGGCGGGGCCGCCTGCGTGCCGCCTGCCGGGGTTAGGGGTGCGTGTGTGCCTGCGGGTGCGCGTGCAGTCGGGGTGTCCGTGCGTACTGGCGTCTGTGCGCGCGTGGGGATGTCCGTGCACGTGAGTGTCCGTGCGTGGGTATGGGTGTATGTACGTGCACATGGGGCTGTCTGCGTGCACGTGCGGGTGTGCGTGTATACAGAGCCACGTGCATGCGTGTGTGCGTCCACATCGGGGTGTGCATGCTTAGAGATGTTAGTGCGTGCACATAGAGGAACGTGCACGCATACAGGTGTATGTGCGCACACATGAAGGTGTGCTTGCACATGGGTCTGGGCATGCACGTAGGGATATGTATGCACGTAGGTGCTCGGGCATGCACGTAGGTGCGCACACGGGGTTGTGCGTGCACATAGGTGCTCGTGTGTGCACGCGGGCACGCGCGTACCGCGCCACCGGCCGTTCCGGGCCGTCCCCACCGGCCGGACCCCTCTCGCGGCCGCTCCGCTCCTCCGCCCGCTGAAGCTTTCGCCGCGTCCGTGCCCGCGCCCCTTCGCGTTTCTCCCCGGGTCGGGCTCGGGGCTGGGGGGAGCCGCTGCTGCCCGCGACCCCGATCAGAGGAGCGGAGCCGGGCGGGACGCGGCTTCGGGTCGCGGGATGGAGAGTGCGGCACGGGGCAGAAGCGCCGTCCCGCGGGCGAGCGGCGGTGTCGACAGCCCCGCGTCTCCCGCAGCCGACCCCGAGCTGAGCGACGTTGACCCCGCGGTGCTGAAGCAGTGCCACGCCGCCGCCGCCGCCTGCATCCTGGAGGCGGGCAGGCAGAGAGCCGACCGAGCGGCCCTCAGGTACTGATACCGCCCGCCACGGCCCCGGCAACGCCGCCGCACGGCGCCGGGGCTGGCGGGGTTCTGTGTGTGTGTTGGGGGCCGCCCATGGCCGTGTGTCCTCCTGCAGCGCGTGCCTGGAGGAGTGCAAGCTGGACAGGGAGCGGATCGAGCAGTTCTGCACCGAGTACCAGGTCTGGCACCCTTCTGTAACATGTCGGCGTTTTCTTTCTTCTGGAGCAATCGTTTCAAATTTGCAAATGTATTTTGCTCTCGCCTTTCTTTTTTTTTCCTTTTCTCCAGAAAAACCGGGAGGCACTGGAGGAGCTGCTGGGGAGGTAAGTGGGCACAGGGCCGCAGTAGGGGCTGCTCCAGCACTGCCTGGGGAGAACCAGGCACACTTCCCCTCATCCACGTCAACAGTAATGCTTTATTTTTTTTTTTAATTACCATTTTTTGTTGCATTTCTAACAAACTTTATAAAATAGCTATAGAAACTTGTCCCCCTCCTTTCCGTATTGCCCTTTAAGTCTCTGTGACCCATTGCAGCAGTGTTGCGTGCCACAGACAGGCAGTGTGGTCTCAGCCCTTCCCACACCGCCTGCTGCTGTCTCTCTCCCAGCATAGGCCGGGCCCCTCCACATGTGACAGATGTGTCCTGGCGCCTAGCATACCGCATCCAGGTAAGGGCAGGGGCACAGGGTTGTGGGACCCCCCCGCTGCCCTGGCCCTGCTGTGCTGAGCACTGTTCTGCCACAGACCCACGAGCTGCACCGAGCCTACCAGCCCACCTACCTGCTGACCCTCAGTACTGAGGTATGCGCTCCTCACACCCCTCTCAGTGCCATTTATGTCATTTTGCAGTAAAGCAGCCTGCTTTGGTTTTGTTTCCTACAGAACAGTGATGTGGGATCACAGCCAGACCTCAGCTTCAGCTGCACCATGGAGCAGCTGCAGGTACCCCTGCTCCCTCCCTGTTTTTCTGCCTGGCTCCCGCTCTGGATGGCAATGTCTCTAGCACTTTTTCAGTCACAATTAGATGGCACAAATAATTATTAAAAAAAAACAACAACAACAAAAAAAAAAAACAACCAAACCAAAAAAGCCACCAACCAATCAAACCAAAAACAACAGGCAGGAGGGGAGGATTTGCTGTGCTACACTTCTAGTCATGGTCTTAATTGAAGTTGTAAAGTGACTGATTTCAGTGGCATGTGCTGCTTTCTGTACACGCATAGATGGTGGGTATGCTGTCACACATATGTTTGGGAGGGAATGCATCACTTCCCCAAAACCCTTGTCCCAGTGGTTCAGAGAAGCTGCTGAAGCAAGCAGCTGAATGACATGTCATGCTCCCAAGTAGGGAATGAACTGAAGCCAGTGTCGGTGTGTAGGTGACACACCGGCAGTGTGATGAAGCAAACATTGAGCTCTGCTCTGTGCTGTAGTTATGTGCCTGTGCAAAAGGGAGGGAACTGGAGGCACTGGGAGGCATCTTTGCCAGTGCCCATGTTTGGGTTGATGGCTGCCCCAGGCAGGACTGGCACATGGTGTAGTCCCTGTGCAGAATGGTACTCAGGGTATTTTCAGGGTGGAAGAAGTGCTTACGGTGCTCAGAGCAGCGATGTGCAGCAGCCATTGCAGCTATACTGATGTGCTAAGGACAGCAATGTATGTTAGTAGGTCATATATATCACAAGGCATTGTCCTTCAGTTCCAGTGTACCACCCTATTTTACAGCAGAAAAAGTGTAAGAAACGGAACGATTTGCTTGTGTTGTCCAATGGACGAGGGTGAACTCCAGGATATCCCATGCTGCTATGCACAGAGGGCACTGTGACACCAGGTGCTGACCTTTCCGAAATTCATTCTGAGGTGTTCCCTCTCCCAGGATTTGGTCGGGAAGCTGAAGGACGCTGCGAAGAGTCTGGAGAGAGCAACACAGCTGTGACCGAGGGCAGCCGGGCACTGCGTGAGAACATTCCCAATGGCAAAGACCCTTCTGTGCACATCTCAATGTACATCTCTTGATCCAAACCATTTTGTAGTGATTTCTAGATGTGAATTAAGCAAGCTGTTGGCATGGAATATGCAGTTGGTATTCCTCACTCCTGTTACATTTTCTTGAAAATTAACGCTTCAGTTAAATACTGCCTCAACCGTTGTGTCTGCAGAGCATCCCTCCTCTTTTATGCTGTGCATTTTCAATTAAAGACGATTTTCCCTTCTCGTACCGACTGGACGCAGCTCCCCACACCCGAGGGCGCCGTGTCGGCACGGGCCGCGGTTGAGACCTGCCTCCTCCCGGGGCACCACACGCCGACGGCCGCTCCGTGTTCCTCTTGGGCCGATCCCGGAGCCCGACTGCAGCTTTCCCCCTACCTCGCGCCTGGCGATGCCCCCCACCCGCACCTGCCGCCGGGGGGAGCGCGGGCGCCGCGGGACGGGTCGGGTCGGTCCGCCCCCCCGGGGAGGCGCGGAGGGGCCCCGACGAAGGGCAGCGGCTCGGCCCCGGCGCAGCCCCGCTCCGCGCTGCGGGGCTCTGCCGCTTCCCCCCGCCCCCGAGGGGCCCCGCGCGGCGCTGCCCCACGCGTGGGCGCGGGAGGGCCACGCAACAAGTGCGGCGTGGGGGGCCTCGAAGGGGGGGGGTGGACGCGCGTGGCCGCGGGGGGGGGGGGGGGGGGGACGAGAGGAGGGGGCGGAGGGAGGAGGCAGAGGGGGCGGTGGGAGCGGGCGGGGAGCGGGGCCGGGGCCGGGCGGGGGTCGGGCCGGGGCGGGGAGGCGGCGGCGAAAAGGAGGCATCGGCGGCGCGCGGGCGGGCGCGTGCAGGGCCGGGGGGAGGGGAGGGGGTGGCGGGGGGGGCGGGGGGGGCGGGGGGAAGCGGGGGAGGAGAAGGGGGGCAGGGGGCGGGGGGGAGGCGGCCGGGTGCGGGATTGGGTCACGGGGAGGCGGCCGGCCCCGGCCGCACCGCCGCTAATTCCCAGGCCACCCTTAAGGAATGAGGAGCCCCACGTGACGCTGGCGGGGCGGGCGAACTCCGAGCCATTTTGGGGACGGTGTCAGTTTCCAGTGTGTGCCTTCAGCCTCGCGTTTTTCCCTCCTCCGCCCTCCCTCCCTCGTCCCCCCGCCACCAACTATGAAATAATCATAATAAAAAAAAAAAAAAACGGCGAGCGGGCGGCGGAGCGGGGGGGAGCGGGCGAGACAATGGGCCGGAGCGGGCGGCCCCCGGCCGGCTGAGCCCGGCGCGGCCCCGCGCGGCGCCGAGGGAACGCCGAGGGTCGGCGGAGCGGCGCGGACACGGCGGTCCCGCGGGCGGCATGAGCGGAGCGCCGCGGCGGCGGCGTTGGTGCGCTCCTCGCGATTGACAGCGTCTGCAGTTCATTTCAAGATGGCCGCTTGGCTCACATTCATTTTCTGCTGAACGACTTTTAACTTTCATTGTCTTTTTCGGCCGCCCCGATCGTCGCCCGCCGGCTCCCTTTTCCGGGTACGTATGCGGCGGGGTGGCCCCGGGCGGGCGGGGGGCGCCGGGGGGCGGCGGGCGCGGGGCGTCCCCGCTCGGCGCGGTACGGAGCGGCGCTGACAGCCCCGCGCCCGCCGCACGCGCGCACACACACACACGGCGGCGGCGGCGGCGGCCCGGGCGGCCGCTTTCGTTACGCGCCCACGGCGCCCGATTTTAGTTCCTTTCTTCCCCCCCGAGCCCCCGAGCGGCTTCGGGCGCGCACGGCCCCCGAGGAGAATATTTGTATTTGCGGCCCCCGCTGCCGGCCCGGCCCCGGCGCCCTTTGTTTAAAGGCAGATTTTGACGGAACGGGGACGATCGCGAAGCGCGGAGCCGCCCGGGTCTAGCGAGCGCGGGGCTCTCGGCGATCAACGCGGCCGGGGGGGGCGAAGGGGCCCCCGAGCGCGGTCGTTTTATAGGGACGGGGCCGTTGGGGGGCGGCGGTCCCCGCGCGGGGGCTGTTAGGCTGCGGGCCGCCCCGCACCGAGTGTTATTAACTTAAGTTGGGCGAGCGGCGGGGCAGAGCGGGCGGCGGTAAGATGGCGGTCCCCGGCTGCTCCCGGCGCCTCTCTCCCGGCCGTGCAGAAAACGGCGAAGTTTGGGGTAACCCCGCTGCGAGGGGCGGCGGGGGGGGCAGCGCCGGGACCGAACTTTTTTTTCTCTTTTTTTCTTTTTTTTTTCGTAGTTTTGGGTTGAGATTGTGGTTTTAAGTGTGGGCTTCGGAGCGGTGTGCGGGGTGCGGAGCCCCGGAGCAGAGGGACGGAGGGGCGGACGGGACCGCGCTCGATCGAGGGTTCCTTCTCTCGGGCCCCGGAGGGGACCACGCGTGCAGCCCCGCCGTGTGCAGCGCCGCGCGTGGGGCCCCCGACGGCCGCGGACGGACGGCTGTGGAGGTGTGTGCGGGTGCGTGGCCTGGCGAAAAATACATGCGGGCAGGGGCCGTGGGGCGTTGTCCATATTTGCGAAAAATCAGGTAAAAATAAAGGGGAAAAAAAAAAGCGCGGTTCTGTGGAAGTCGGAGAGACGCTTTTCAGCTTTTAGAAACTTTGCTTGCTGCTCCGCTCCCCACGAGGCTCGGGGACCCGGCCGGCTGTGTGCCCGTTCCCGGTCGGGAAATGCTGGGAGCACCGCTGCGAGCCCCAAGCGTTCCGAGCAGCCCCGGGGGGCCGTCCCCGGGATGGGGGCTGCAGCCTCGTGCCGTGCCGAGCGCTGCCCCGGCCGTCCCCGACGTACAGCGTGCACCTCGGGCCGGTTCCGGGGGACACGCTGCGGAGTTAACGCGGGGCCACGGCGGCTGCTTAAAGGACGGGTTCTTTTCCTCTCTGTCCCGGCTGTTCCCTGGCTGCAGGGCGAGGACTCGGAGCCCCCTCGGGAAGCCCCGTCCCGTCGCTCCCTGAAGCACCGCGGGGGTAGAGCGGGGCGGCCCGACCAGGGGCTGTCCGTGGGCTCCATCGGGGAACATCGGGCAGAGTTCGGGAGTCGGTTGCTTTTATGGATTTGTGATAATGCCGCTGATCCTGAGCAGGGGAGTACCCTTCTGGTTTTCTTCATTTTGACATCACCCGTATAAGGCCTCTCAATAATCGGTTGCGGGCAGTGTGTGCTGCCGGCGGGTGTTATCTCCCTGTGTTTGGGTCGGGCCGCTCTATGTGTCGGGTTAAACACTCACGTGTTGTCCCAGCCCGGAGTTGCCGGGTGACCTCGTCAAGCACTACCAGTGCTTTGGAAAAATCCAAAGGTGTTTCGCTGCTGCCCAAATCCAGGGCTGAGGCTGAGGCTGTGTGCGCGCGTGTGCGTGGGGCCAGTGCGCGGGGCAGGGACCGATGCCAGTGGTTGTCCTGTCGGGCAGGGATCGCAGGGTGACACAGTGCTGACACAGACGGTCTGCGGGTGGTGAATCCCTCGCGTTGAGGGGGGGGTCGACAAAACGCATGTCAGGGTTAATTCAATCCTCCATTTATGAAGGAGTGAAATAAACGCGTCGATGTATTGAAAAGTTGGTCCCAGAGCGCCAGGGATGGGGAGAAATCCTTGCTCAGCTTCCTGCTGAGGTTATTCTGGGCTGTTGGGAGCGGTGAGCACTGAGCGGGCAGAGCCAGAACCGGGCGGACAGCGCGGCAGGGCGCTGTTGTGTCTCCTGCACAGCAGCTCTGGGTGCCTCTTTGGGAGTGCGGAGCGGAGGGTCAGGGACCCTGGAAGAGCCATTCACGTGGAACGCAGCGGGGCGGGCTCCCGTTTTGCTGCCCGATGTAGGGGCAGGTCTAAGCCGGGGTGCTTTGGACGCTTCGCTTTTCTCTGTGCCTGTTCGCTCCGGTTTGGTATTGGGGAGCTCGTTTGGAGCTCCTCCTGGAGCAGCAGCAGCATCATCAGCAGAAGTTTCCGTGCCGAGGTCGCTCGTTGGCGCTGTGCGCTGCTCTCGGGCTGCGCCGTGCCCGGTCCGGGGCAGCGTGGCCGAACCGCGGAGCCCCCGGGAACGCCGCGCGTGCCCTCCTCGCGCTGCACGGTGCTGGGAGCAGCGCCCCGAGGGGCGGTGGCTCCGCGCGGGGCCCGGGGAGCGGCGTCGGGCGCGGACTGCGAGTGGGGGGCGGCGCCGAGGGCGGGAGGGACCCGGTGGCGGGCGGCATTGCTCGGGCTCGGGCGGGCAGAAGGCTATCTGCCGTACCGCTGCCGGGGCTGGTGGGGCGTGTTCCCGCGGAGCGTTTTCCCCTTCGGTTCGCGTTCCCTCTCGTTTTCAATAGTGAGTGTGCATGGAACGTCGGTGCCGCTGCACCCGATAGGGTTTATGGGTTTCAGGCTGCGAAGATGACATTTGTTTTTCGCTCCCGTCGCCGCGTCGTGTTGACAAGGTGTTGATTTAGCTTTAGGAATGGTTTGGTCACATGGTCCTTCGTGTGTTGTTACGGAGGTACAGTTTAAGGTCGGTTTGGGCTTTGCATTCTTCCCTCCCCCCCCCCTCGGTGCGCCTCTTCGTGACCCAAAAGAAGGGTTATAAGAACCGGGACGTGTGTTCTGCCTCATCCCTTCGCCCGGCGCTTCGAGCCTCTGACCCGCTCCCGCGGAACTTCGCCCCGCTCCGCTTCGGCCACGGGAGGCGTTCAGATGAGCCTCAAAAGAGGGGGGAGAGAAAGACAGAACGCTGCGGCGGGGAGAGGAGAGGAGCGGCGGAGGCAGGCAGGGAGCGGAGGGGCCGCGGGCGCGGTGCCCGGCGCGGGAACGGGCGGGGAGCGGCGGGGGCGAGCGGCGGCTCAGCGCAGCTCCTCGCCCCGAGTCGACGTGGAGAGAGAGAGGCCCCCGCGAGGATCCGAAATGGCCGAGGCTCGGGAGGAGCCTCCCGCGCTCGCCTCGGCCCGGCTCGGCCCCGCACCGCGCCCCGCGCCCCTCGAGGCCGAACCCCCTCCACCCCCCCTCCCCGGCGGCTCCCGCCGCCCTCCCCCTGCCCGCCCTTCCCTTCCCCTCCCCTCCTGCCCATCCCCTCCCCTCGCCGCTGGGCTCCCAGACCCCCGCGGGCCGCTCTTCTCCTCCACCCCCTCCGCCAGCCCCCGGGCCCCGCGTCCCACCCCCCGGCCCGGCTCGGCTCGGCCCGGCCCACCCCCCCGGCCGCCCCCCCGCCCGGCTCTCGCGTGTTCCCAGCGGTGGCAGGATGCCAAGTGTAAGTGTAAGTTGCTATAGCAACCCCCTCGGAGAGCGGAGCGGATCCGGATCGGCACCGAGCGGCAGCCGCGGCCGCCCGGACCCCCTCGCGGCCCGGCCCCGCCGCCCGGTGCCCGGCCCCGCCGCGAGGTGCGTGTCCCCCCCCCCCACCCTCCCCCCGCCTCCCCTCCCCGCTCTCCGGAAATGCCAGGGCAGCCGCACCGGGAGGCGCTGGTTCCCCTTTGTGCTGCTCGCCGGCAGCCCGGTGCCCGGCCGGCCCCGCTGAGCTCCGCGCCGCGCCGCGCCGCGCCGGCAGCCCCGGCTCCGAGCCCGGCGCCCGGCGGAGAGCGTCCGCGCCTCCACGCGCTGCGCCCGGCCGGCTCCGCGCCCCCCGCGCTGCGCCCCGCACGGCCCGGCTCGGCCGCCGCCGCCCTCCGCCGGGCCCCGCACCTGGGAAGCGGCCCCGCTGAGCGGCTCGCACCGGCCGTGTGTGTTGCAGAGCCGCCTCGCCCCGCGCCAAAATGCACCGGACGACCAGGATCAAAATCACCGAGCTGAACCCGCACCTCATGTGCGTGCTGTGCGGCGGGTACTTCATCGACGCGACGACCATCATCGAGTGCCTGCACTCCTGTGAGTACCGCGGCACCGCGGCTCGTCCTGGCGACGGCCCTACGGTCTTTGTTAAAGGCGCAATATATGTGCTCTAAGCGTCGCCTTTTCATGTTAATCGCGGCCGATTTGAGTATTTGTTTAGCTTAAGCGGCGCGCTGCTGACAATGGCCGATTCCCGGCCGCATAGTTTAGGAGATCGCACCTCTCTCTGTCTATGCATGCTCGGTGTCACCTCCGACCGTCGCTAAAGGCTCCCGTGTTTGCCTTGCAGTCTGCAAGACGTGCATCGTGCGGTACTTGGAGACGAGCAAGTACTGCCCGATCTGCGACGTCCAAGTGCACAAAACCCGGCCGCTGCTCAACATCAGGTAGGGGCGGGCGCGCCGCGCGGGGCCGCGCCGTTGGGCGATCTTATCTCCGCGTCGCGATTTCAATCTGAAAGGAGCCGTGAATTTACGGGCTGCCTCGCGGCCAGGCGCTCTCTTTGGACTTTTGTCATTGATGGAAGCCGAAGGTTCCGCCGGGTGCGAGCGGAGTCGCGTCGGGCTTTGCGGAGGGAGGCTGCGGCGGGCACGGTGCCGTCCCCGCGCCTCACAGCGCCCGCAGCTCCCGTCGCCGCTTGCCGTTTCCCACGGCCAAACCTCGGCCCCCCGAACTTACCGGAACTCCGGCAGCCGAAAGCCGAACCCTTTCGGCATGCTTCTGCTGCCAGAAGCATTTTCTCCGCGCCGTTCCTTTCTGCCGCTCCTCGTTTTCTGTGGAGGAATTGTAGGTTTAGGCAGAATGATTTTTCGGCGGCACTGCCGCGGTAGACCCGGCTTTAGTTTTACAGCGGTGCTCAGAGCTGCGTTAGTTTGATTTTAAGCTCCTGTAAGCTGCGTTTTATGGGCGGCCTCCCGCGAGGCCGGGAGTCCCGCCTGCTGTTGGCAGAGGTTACATGGCAGGAGCTGCTGCTTGCATCGAAACGCTGCTTCGTGCGCTCAGCACTGTGCTCAATGCTTCTTTCCAGGTCAGATAAAACTCTCCAGGATATTGTGTACAAGCTTGTGCCGGGCCTTTTCAAAAGTAAGTACCAAAAAGCAGAAGAAATACCCCGAACCCAGAACTGCTCTCCCGCGTCCCTGCTGGGAGCTGCAAGGAGGTTCTGATGCCCCACGTGTGTTTTTCCCCAGATGAAATGAAAAGAAGAAGGGATTTCTATGCTGCTCATCCGTCGGCTGATGGTAAAAGCTTCTCACTCCCGACCCTAATCGATGGCGCGTTGCCCCCGGTGCTCTACTCTTTCCTTTTTAACTCTCAAGCGCTGTGTTGTCGGGGTGGAATTTTAAGAAGTAAATTCAGCATGATAAAAGTTTGCTGCTTTGGCGGTTCCATAGATTTAATCGTAATCTCACCGTGGGGATTTTTTTCTTTTCCTCCTCACCGAGAATTGCCCTTCTTCCTGATTTGAATTTCAAAATGTAAATTATTGTGGAAATTTCTGCGCAGCTGCCAATGGCTCTAATGAAGACAGGGGAGAAGTGGCTGACGAAGACAAAAGAATTATAACAGACGACGAGATAATAAGCTTATCCATTGAGTTCTTTGACCAGAACAGGCAAGTTCCTGAGTGGCAGTATTTTATGCTCACCTGACCGATAGCAGCTCTTTGTTATTTGTTGTAATTGTTTCATTTCTCCTCGCAGACTGGAACGAAAAGGAAATAAAGAGAAAGAAAAATCAAAGGAGGAGGTAAATAACTTTCCTTTACCCCAGAGAAATGTGGCACAGCCACGAGCAGTTCCTCGTGGGTTTGTAGCTGGGAAAAATAGCTGGTTTGTGATGAGGACAAAAGGAGCGCACCTCCCAGCACTGTGGGTTTCCTGCAGCTCCACGTGCTGCCAGCTCCTAGAAACAGCAAGTAGCAAATGCTGGCAGTGTCACTCTTAAAGTTGAATCTGATTTTTTCTGTGTGTGTGATTTTGTAATAAATAAATCATTTATTTATTTATTTTAGTCAGCCTGTAATGCATATGCATTGTTGAAAGAGATGTAGTGTGAGATGTAAGTCTTCTTTTGTAAAATCAGTGGCTTTTTAATTATTTTTTTCTGGAGCTGTGATTTACCATGTCGTTCCGTTGTCCCTTAGAAGAGCAGAAATTGCTGTATTGCAGTTCTTAATTGAACAATGTGCATTTTTAAAATGTCACCTATGATGGTAAGAGTGCAGCTTTGGTGACCCGTGCCCTTTGTTGTGCCGATAGGTGAATGACAAGAGATACTTGCGCTGCCCGGCAGCAATGACAGTGATGCATCTACGAAAGTTCCTGCGGAGCAAGATGGACATCCCCAACACTTTCCAGGTACCTTGCTGCTCCATCCCTGCTAATGCTGCTGGCATCCTACATGCTTTGGGTTTCTGGCCGTGTATGTGTGGAGTTGGCAGCATGCTTGTGGGAGTGAGGGTGTTATTTAAAATACCTCATGGAGGGTTTGGCCATGCTGCAGATACCGAGGTGTGAGGGGATTAATTGATCTTTTTAGTATATGTGAAAATTCCCAGTTCCCTTTGTGCTGGGCCCGGTGCTTTGGAGCGCTCTGAGGCTGCCTTCAGCACAGAGCTGCACGCTGACACCGGGCTGCACCTCCCGGCAGATCGACGTGATGTACGAGGAGGAGCCCCTGAAGGACTACTACACGCTGATGGACATTGCCTACATCTACACCTGGAGACGGGTAATGTCTTGGTGGCACGCAGCGGCCTGGCGGGGTGGTTCCCGGGGTTCTGACGGGTCTCTTGCCTTGCAGAATGGCCCGCTGCCCCTCAAGTACCGCGTGAGGCCCACCTGCAAGCGGATGAAAATCGGCCACCAGCGAGAAGGCCTCAGCAACAGCGGCGAGCTGGAGAGTGACTCCGGCAGCGACAAGGCCAGCAGCCCGGCCGGGGGGCTGCCCTCCACCTCCTCCTGCCTGCCCAGCCCCAGCACGCCGGTCCAGTCCCCCCACCCGCAGTTCCCACACATTTCCAGCACCATGAACGGCACCAGCAGCAGCCCCGGCAGCAATCACCAGTCCTCCTTCACCAACAGAGCACGGAAATCCTCCATAAACGGCTCCTCGGCCACTTCGTCCGGCTGACAACCCGGCCCCGACCCTCCTCTCTATAGATCTCTCATGCCATTACAGCTTTATAGATGCTAATACACGTGACTCTCGTCCAAACTGCTTTCTTTTGTAGTGACACTGAACTTGGCTATAAAAGGCGAACTAGGTGACATTTGCTGTGGACGTTAATTGCGACGCGAGATTGAAATGTAAATGGTTTCCAAAGGACCGGGAAGCAAACAGAAGTGACACCTGGGTGTGCTGAGTGCTGCGGGGCCCTCAGCCCGACCGAGCTGGTAGAAGCCCTGGGATATAGCTGGTTAACCCAGACTAACTCCTCCACCGCGTTCTCTTCGATTGTTATTGTTATTATGCCGTTTTGTGAACCTGTAGAAAGCAAGTGCTTTTTCATCTTGAAATTCGACGAAACAGAAAGGATATGCATAGAATAATGCATATATGTAGCCATGTCACTGTGAATAACAATTTTTGCGTATTAGCCATTTTGATTCTTATGTTGCATCCTTAATTCTCTGTTGCTGCACAGAACCGATCAAACGAAAAGTAAACTTCAGTTTTACAATCTGTATGCCTAAAAGCGGGTATTACCGTTTTATTTACTGACTTGTTTAAATGATTCGCTTTTGTAAGAATCAGATGGCATTATGCTTATTGTACAATGCCATATTGGTATATGACATAACAGGAAACAGTATTGTATGATATATTTATAAATACTATAAAGAAAATATTGTGTTTCATGCACTCATGATATGGTTGTTAAGTTTCAGAACCGGTTCGACCCTTGCAGATGCCGCCTGGTTGAGCTCTGCTCGCACTGCCATAGAGCTGCAGCGCTGAGGAAGCACAGCCACTCTGATAACCTGGAGGCGATTGCCAATCCCGAAAGCATTTGACTGCCTTTGTCTTTTTTTTTGTTGTTGTTGTTCCCCCAAGTGGTCTATTTTACTTTACCAAATGTTGTTGAAGTGATGAAGTGAAGGAAAAAAAAAAAGCAAAAAAAAACCAAAAAAAAAAAAAAAGCAAAAAAAAAAACCAACAAAAAAGTTAAGGGAGATGAAAGTAATTGACGTGCTTGATTGCCTTTTTATTACTTGGTGTGGTGGGGACTGTGTTTTTAAAAGCACACGGAATCATTATAGAAGCCATAAACTATTTGGTATAAATTTTAAGGAGCCAGCAGTTCGCTGGGTGAAGGCATTTTATCTAAATTTCTTTTAATATATACGGATATGGTACAGTACTAACTTCATTAGAGCTTAACAGGTACTTGACTCCTTCGATAAATTGCGGAGAATGCCTCCTCGGGGAGGGCCGCCAGTGGGGGCGTTTCCTGGGGGCTCCTGAGGGTTTGGTTTGTTCAGCAGAAGGAACTTTTCTGACACCAAACAGAATGGCCCGGAACACTTTTCAGTTTGTTCTTTGCTTTGGTCGAACTTCGTGTGTGTTCATCACCCACCAGTTATACATTTGTGAGGGTGTTTATTCTATATGGATATTGTTTCATGTTTGTACGGGAAAATTGTAGTTAAACATTTCATTGTCTCCAGTCTGCAAAAGAAGCACAATTCTATTGCTTTGTCTTGCTTATAGTCATTAAATCATTACTTTTGCATATAAATTGCTGTTATTTGTCCCGCTTGTTTTTATAGACCAGGTGATTGCAAACCCTCCACAAGGTTCTTGCTTATTGATGTATAATGTCTTGTTAAACAAGAGTTGATATTTTTTCCTGTAGTAAACATGTACAGTTCGATTTCAACGGTAAAAAACTTCAGTTTTATATACACGAATAACTTTCATTTATAGTTGATCAAAGAAATAAACAAATAAAAGGGATAATTCATTGAAAAAAGAGCAGATGAACTTTGTCGGTAACGCGGCGTTGAAGGAAAGACATACTGCTCTCGTTGCAGTCTGTCGGGTCGGACGAAAGCTGGGCAATGAGTGGAGCGGCGCGGCAGTGCCAGGCAGCCCTGCAAGGCTCAGTGCCGTGGCAGCCCCGCAAGGCTCCGGCAGTGCCGCGCCGGCTGCGGCGCTCGCAGCGCACGGCCGCGGTGCGCCAGGCGGTGTGCCGGGCCCCGCCGGGAGCTGCGCGTCGAGCGGCACGGCTGCGAGGGCGGAGAGCGGGGCAGGGCCGGGCTGGAGGAGCGCGGAGAGAAGCTGCGGAGCCGCTGTTGTGTGTAAGGTGCTCCGCGCGGCCGTGTCTCGGCGCGGTTCCCTCGGCTGTCGGCTACACGCTTCGTCCTGTCGGAAGCGGTACGAGTCAAACCCAGCCCCGAGCCTAAAGCAAAGCGCTGCGCGTTACGCACGGTCGCAGAACGGTGCTCTGTTTGTACCGGGAGGAGCTGAAAATCACCGCTGTCCGAGTTTAAATCAAACTTCTCGTCGTGAAGTGTCCGTGCAGAGCGAGGCGGTGACACGGGATAGATGCCTCCCTCCGAGGGCCGTTCAGCTCTCCGCCTTCTCTTCGCTCCTCCGCCAGAAGTGGAGCGGCCGCCGCAGCCCCTCCCGCCGCACTCCCGCAGCCGCCGCCGCTCGGGCTCCCGCGCGGGGCTCGGTCCGGGAGCGGGGCAAGAAACTCAGCCGGGCGCTGCGCGGCGTTCTTCTGCGAGAAGACAGAGGGCGGGGGTCTGCGGCAGCGCTTGCGGGTTCCCGCTGCTGGGAAAGAGCTCCCAACCAACTGATCGTGACAGGAGGCTGCTCATCCCCCGACGTTTCATTTGTTGGGATCGGGGAAGAAAAGCCGAAGTTCGCGAGATTGTAGGAGCGCGTTCAGCAACCCGGCCGAATAAAAGCAGGGGCGGGTGTGGTGCTGACTATTCGGCTTTCCGCCCATTCTGACTGCTCGCGTCTCCCTACCGGGCTCTGGGGATGGCGGGCTCGGAACGGGGCATTGGCAGGAGGAGATCCGGGGCAGCGGGCAGGAGGCTGCCGGAAAGGCAGAGGAAGGCTGTGAGGAGCCTAGTTCCCCCCGGGGCGCGCACTGCGGTCGGAACGCCGCGTCTCTCTCGGCTCGGAGCCGTGTCTGTGGCGAGAGCGGGAAGATGCGGGGGGCCCCGCTCTCTCCGAGAGGCCCTTCCCGGTTTTCTGGTGATGGAGAAGGCTCTGAAACGCTCAGGCGGGGACGACAGACGGAATGCCGTTGTTTTTCCTTTTTCCCCGCTGCCGTCGAGGACGAGCCGCTCGCCCCGGGCAGCCAGGTCCTGTCCCGCTCGTTTCGCTGCGGATGCTCCAGGTCAAGGCGCGACAGGATAGGCTCGCGGACCTACCCCTCAGCCCTCACCCCGCGAGTCCTTCGCCCCTGCCTCGCTCTGTCCCGCGGGCTCGGAGCACTACCCGTCTCCTTTGGCCGCCGGCGAGGCCCGCGGAACTCCCGCACATTCCATCCACGAACCGTACCGCTCTCAGCCCGGTGTGGCGGCGGCACCTCGCGCCCTCCCAATGTTCAGAGGGTGAAATTCGGAGACAATGTTTACCCAGCCAAGTGTTTCCTGTTTCCGCTGTTAATTTTTAACGTCCTCGCTTCTACTCTGGGTACTTGAAACGGATTTCCTTCATTTTACTACAAACTTTCTTTTTCACGATCTCTCCAGAGCCGCGTTTGTTTTACAACCGCGGAGATAATAAACAACAATAACAAGAAGAAGAATGAAGGGCGAACCGGAGCGGCGGGGCGGCACGGAGCGGGCACAGCCTCGGAGCCGCAAAGAAAAGGAGGCCGCCCTTGGGGCCGCGCAGACGGGGCGGGAGGCGGTCGCGCACCGCTCCTCTCCGCGCCGGCGGGGCCACAACCGGCTGTACTGGGGCGGCCGCATCTCCGCCGCCGCGGAGTGGAGCGGAGCGCGGCCTCCGCCCGGGCAGAGGCCATTTTGCGCCTGCGCAGCTCTCCCGCCTCGCGCCTGCGGAACTTCCCCCGCGCTCCACCGGATTCGAACGGGACCCGCGCAGGACCCGCGCAGCACCGCGCACCCGGCAGCGGGGCACCCCGTTTCCCCTCCCGAGGCATCCGCAGAGCCCGACGGCTCCGCGCAGGCCTTTCCCTCGCCACCTCCGCGCTAGGTGCTCGGGGCTCGTAGGCTGTGCAGCTGGTTTGTTGCTAGTGGCAACCACACGACAGCGATTTGCAGCTCGTTCTACTGCCGGTGCCTCTCGTTCCACCTTCTCGCGCACACCGGCACGTCGCCGGAGGGTCCTCACTTT
Organism: Tympanuchus pallidicinctus; assembly: GCF_026119805.1. NCBI lineage: Eukaryota > Metazoa > Chordata > Aves > Galliformes > Phasianidae > Tympanuchus > Tympanuchus pallidicinctus. Next base: position 76,462,606 of record NW_026294747.1, on the reverse strand, counting down.
CCAGCCGCGAGGACAACGGTGGGGCTGGCAGACGGGGCGGGCGCCGGGCGTCGCGCGGATTTTGCGTTTCCCCCGTTCGTTTGCGAGCTGCCCGCGGCCGCAGCCCGGAGCCAGGGTGGGCGAAGCGATCGTGGGACCCCGTAGGGAGATGCAGGCAGCGCGCACCCGTAGCCCCAGCGGTGGACACGAAGGGAGAGCTCATTCCTTTCCACTGCCCGAACAAACGCGGCTCCGGCTTTCGGTTTTGGACCGTCTAAAAATATTTATTTTGCATTATTATTGTTATTATTTTGATGGTACTGCAGAGAAGCCGTCGGTTCCAGGGGAAACCAGAGGTGCAACCATCCGCAGGTGGCAAAAGGGCTAAGCCCCAGCAGCTGGCATTTCCTGGCCCCATCCCGCAGACAACCCGAAACACTCTGCCCATTTCCCATCTGTTTCTCTCTCATCGTTTTTGTTCTGCCTTTGCCCACCGTGGTGGCGACGCACAGCTCCCCACTGGCAGGAGCCGTGCGACGGTGGAACCGCGGCAACACATGGTAATGTCCTCTTCGGTGGGAAAAAAGAGAAGTCCTCTTCCCAGTGCCCCGACTTCGATGCCTTCGCCCCACAGAACTACTTCGTTCCATAGAAGAGTCCCACAAATGGAATCCGATGCCGGGAGCGCGGGGTGGCACCGCGGGACACCTAGAGCCACTGGGAGCCGTGCGGAACAGCTGTAGCGGAGTGGGCTGCGGGACAGCCCCGATGAAGTCCCGCCTGGAGCCGGGTTGGTCATGACAAAGCCGACCTTAGGCTGGAAAATTAAACCATTTCTTGCAACGGTTCAAATATTTCTCTTGCAGTGCATGACCTATCCCGGGTTGCACACCCTTCGCTCAGCGATGGAGCGTCTCATTCCCCAATAGTCCGACCACTCGTGACCCCCCATTCAGCAAGCCAAGCACTCGAACCCCGAACCGCGGGGGGAAACCCCGGGCTGTGCGCGTCGTCCTCCCACCGGCACGCGTTAAAATCTCTTTTTTGCAAACCTATTTTTTTGCTCAGAGGTGGAACCATCCGCCCGACGGGGACACTCCATGGGAACACCTCGTGGGGACATCCCGCGGGCACATTCCACAGCCGCCGTGCGGTGCGGCTGGACACGTCGCCTTCTTTCTGCCGGAGCCGTAATAGTAGCGGCCGTATCGCGGTACCGCTGGGCACGGGCTGTCGAGGGACGTCAGCTGAGAGGCGACGGCCGCGGAACACCCCCGGCCGTGCCACCGCCCGGCGCCCCGGCCCTCCAGAGCCCCACGAATACCTTTACCGTCCACCTGGCCGAGGAAAAAAGCTGCGTCCCGGCGCCCTCCGGCCGCCAGAAAGCCAGACGCGATACCGATCGGGACATTTGGTGGCCGTTCTCCCGTCCCTGCTTATTTCTGAAGCCGACGCGCCCGCTCACGGCGACGTCACAGCCGTCAGTGATTTTCCGTTCTCGGTACTTTTGCGAGAACTCCGGCGACGTTTCCGCAGCCGCGTTCGCGCGGCGTTTGGCCCCGCGATGCCGTCCGCTCCGTGCGCTGCTGCGGCCACGCAACGGCCCCCCGCGGTGCGGGGCTGCGCTGCTCCGAGCGTCGGGTTCACGGCGAAACAGAGAAATGAATCGATCGGCGATCGGCGCAGCTGCTTTTGGAAAATAACCCCGCGAGCCATTCATCACCGTTTGTTTATTTATTTATTTTTAAATTTGAGTTACTTAAGAACAGAAATAAGCGCACGGCAATGTGTTTAGCAGCTGTTCCCTTCCCGAGTCCACATGGCGATAATTTCTCCAAATATTTTTGTGACAAACGGCCCCGGCGATCCCATCCTACCCGCCTCATCTCCCCGCGCCCGCTCCGTTTGTTTGCTCCCGGGGAGCGACGTTGGCGTTAAGGGCGGCGGGCAGCGCGAAGCCCTCGGCGGATCCGCTGAGCGCACCCGGGGATCGGGGGGTTAAAACTTCGGCGACTTTCTTCCACTTCTCCGAACTTTTCCAATGAATTTTCCCTCCCGACTTCGAGCCGCGCGCCACAACTTTTCCTCACCGCCCACCGCACGGGGCGGCCCCTCGGGGTCGGCCCACTCCGAGCCCCGCGGAGCAGCACGAGGCCCGCGGTGTCCCTGCGGCTGCCCTCGGGAGCTCGGGCCGGTGTCGGCGGGAGCCGCTCCACGCGGCGCTACCCGCAGCTCGGCCGCGGCGGCGAGAACTGGCAGAGAGAAAGAGGGAAAGAAAAGAAAAGGAATAAAAGAAAGACAGCGAACTGAAAGGACCCCGCGAGAAGCACGGGGTGCTGCGGCCGCCCCGCTTTTCCTTTCTTTTTCCCTCCCCCGGGGCGACGGCACCCTCAGCAGCGAGGGCGGCTGCTGACCCCGGCCCGGCCCCGAAGGACTCCGCGCTCCGCCAGCAGCTCCGCGCACCGCGCCGGGACGGGGCGGGGGCGGGGCGGGCGGGGCGATGACGTCACACTCCGCGGTTAGGCCCCGCCTCCCGCGCCGCTTCCGCCCGCCCGGTTGCCGCGGCGACGGGTACACGGCGCGGGCGCGCGGTCTCCGCCATGAGCCAGCGGCGGGTCTTGCAAGGTAGGCCGGGGCCGGGGCGGCAGGGCCGGGGTCGGGCGGGCGCTCAGCCGCTCACCTGCCGCCCCCGCGCTGCCGCCCGCAGTGTTCGAACAGTACCGGAGCGCCCGGACGCACTTCGTGCAGGCGGTGGCCGAGCTGTCGGCGAGGCCGCAGAACATCGGGACGCTGCGGGACGCAGGTACGGCACGGGGCGATGGGGGCGGCCGCGGGGTCCCCGGAGCGGCTCCGGGTGCTTCTCCCGGGGCCGCGGCCGTATTAAACGTTTTATTTCGGGCTCCGCCATCCGGCCGCGGTCTCGCCGCGCCTTTTTCTCTAAGGAAACTTTCTCAGCTCGATCCGCTTCTTCTGCTCGGCCGCGGCCCCGTGTCAGGGATGCCGGCACGGCGATGCAGTGCGGCAGTCCCGGTGCGGGAGGCTCCGCTGAGCGCCGTGCCGCCCGAGCCCGAGGGACGGCTGTGCGGTGAGCGGCCGGGGCCGCTCGCGGCTTCCTGAGCGAGAGTGGCGAAAGAAACGGTCGGCGATGAGTGAGCTGACCGACTGGTCAGGAGGGGCTGCGCTTGGCTTACCGAGCGGGGGTGGGAGATCGGCGGCGCTTCGGTTTGTCCCGGCTCGGTTTGTAGGGTTTGTGTCCCGCATCCCAGACGGCTGTCAGCCTCGTCCGAGGGGCGGGCAGAACAAACGCACGAAGGAAGCCGATGCCGCGAATACTTCCAGCTTCTGGCTGCCGGGAACCCAGGTTTCCGTGAAAATGGTTTTGCTGAGGATCTCTCGGTTAAGGAGCCATTTGCGTGGGCCTGCCGCACCGCCTCGCTGCTCCGTTTCTTTGCTTTTTCATTTGTTTCATCTGTTTTTCTTTTTTCTTTTTAAATCTTTTTCGTATTCCTGTGCCACTGCTTTACACAAATTTACACAAATTACCCACATCTACCGAAGGGACTGCTCAGCCGTGGAGGCAGTTTAGGACTTATTCGCAAGGAGAAGCCTCACCGTGCCTGTTTATAGTTCTGATTTCTGTCTGCTTGCGGAGCTCCCATTCGGATGCAGTTCTTACAGTGTTTAAAAAATGCAGAAAATTTCTATTTTAAGAAAGCAGTTGAAGTGCCAAGCTAATTTTACTTCCATTGTATTGCGTGAACTTAAAATAGTCACTTGTAGTCTGGTGGGCAGCTTTCTTTAGCACTGCCTTGTTGTTGTGAGGAGGAAACGATCACTGAGAGGCCACAGACTGTGCGTGCCTTGGTCTGAGAGCTGGCTGCACGAGGATCCGCTCTGGGGTCACGGTGTGCAAATGTGCTTTTGTGAGCCAAGGAGAATGGAAAGCAATTCTCCACTACTTAGCTGCTTTCCCATAGGGTTGGAATCGATTTTTAGTTGCTAGAAGAGAGGGAAATGTCTGCAAAAACAGTCTTTCCTATTATTACTTATCTGAGTGACTGAGGCCCACAAACATTTTACTCTCTCTCCCCAACCTATGCTTTTAAAACTTAAAATTGAAGTTACAATTACAGTGGTAACTGTTATCCTGATCTTTTCTGAATATGCTAGAAACAGGCTTCAAAACCTTGCTCTAAGTGACAAGTGGTTGTGTGCTGTCAGAAAGACCCAACACAAGCAGCGAGGTGCTGCAGATCTCTCCATCGCAGCAACTTGATAAAGAGAGGTGTCTGTTTGCACAAGTATCTCTGTTGAAATCCATATATAAACGAGTTGGGGGGCCAATATAATATTCTGGTAAAGGAAGTTCATTATTCTTTGGGAAGCTCACTGTTTCAAGAGGATGCAGGAAGTTTTTGCCTGCTGTCATTTTCCATTGGCTGTGGAAGCCTGGGGCACTTGGAGGGATTCTCTTGTTGGATCACAGGAGTTGTCAGTGCTGAGGTCTTTCCCTCAGCAGAAGCAGAAAGCAGCTCACAGTGACTTGAACTGGAACAAAATTGAGCCCTTAAAATTTACTGTATTCTACATTTGTATTGTTGGCTTACGTTTCTGGAACAGCCAAAACTCACGCTGGCAACTGTGAAATATCAGTGCTCAAGGAATAAACATCTGGTTCAATTTTTAACAATTCCTTTGATAAATACTTAGTATCTCATGAAAAAGAAACAGAAGTTTGAGACCATTTTGTTCTTTGTGGAGGTATCTCTGGGTATCAAGCTAGCAGTGCACAAGACAGAAACATGTTAGTGCTGTTCTTGACCTCACTGTGCAAGGAACCATCGGAGCAGTTCCTTTTGGAGGACTTGCTCCTGTTCATCTTCAGCAACTCTCAATTTTTACTGTTTTGATTTTGTTCAGTTTGTTTCTTATGGTTAAATACTGCTATGAATATTAACTGTAAGATTTGTCCTTTGAATGTTTGATCAGTTGATGGGAAAAAAAAATATTTTCCAAGCCTCCTAAACATTTTCTGTTTGGTAAATGTAAGTTTGGAACAGTAACAGGCAATTATCTTTTCAGACCTCATTTCTGGCAGGATCATGTTGGGAGAAGCTACTCTGGCAGGAACTGATTTAAACAAATTCTTTAGGAATAAACCTATTTCTCTGATAGCTGCAGCTCATCACGTTTGGTACCGGAATGCCACGATGAGCTCCGTCTCCTCTGCAAGAAGCTGACCATTCTCAACTGTAGTGGCAGATGAACTTGAGCCTTCTTTCTTGTGCTGAGATTCAGGCAGCTTTTGGTCTTTTAGAAATATCAGGAGAACACCTGAACTGGTTCCAGTATGTTTTGAAGGCTGGTGGTCCCCGAGGGCCTAATTCTGTTTTCTTCATCTGCCTTGGGAGGTGCAATACTGTAAAGTGTTCCATTAATATCATTTTAATGGAAACGTTTACATTTCACCATTAATAAATGCATCAGATTAAGACTTGTATTATTTGTGTATATTCATTTTTGTATTCTCCCATGATCTGAATTTAGTATTTATTTTTGCATCAGAGCTTATGATGATGAGATCTTTGCTTTCAGTGCTTTGCTTTTCAAAGTTATTTAAGAATATTATTGTAATTAAGACACATTTTTAATTCAGCAATTCAGTTTTTGACCTTAAAGATACTCGTGAGGTCAGCTCTTTGCCTTTCTGGGGCAGTGGGTGTCATAGAGAAGGCTAAATCTGAGGCGTGGAAAAAGAAACCTGTACCCATGTGGCCAAGGAGCCTGGGACGTTGGGTGCTGGCATCCTGCACACCCAGCTTTCCCTCTCATTTCTGCCAAGGTTGTACTTTTAATGCCTCGGGCAGATCTCTTCCAGTTTTCTGTTCTTCAGTCATGCCTACTTACTGACCAGCCTTCAGGGCTGTGGGAACCAACTTCCAAAATGTCAGTGTAAAGGAGGGCACTGTGGCAAATCCTTGGGCTGTGGCAGGGTTCCTCTTCCTCCGTGGCCTTGTTCTTTTGCAGCTCAGGGGTGGTGCTGCAGGAGGTTTTCTCTCCCAGCCCCAGAGCTATTCCACTGACTGTGGGTTTCAAAAGCTGCATTCCCAAAGCTTTGGGTTGTTACGGGCATCCTTATTGGTAAGAGAAAGCTGTTCTGATTTATTTCCCTTATCCAACTACGTGGAGTCTTTTTTGCTTTTCTCTGACCTGCAGTTATTCAAGTTTCAAGAGGGCTTTCAGGGGCTTAGGGAAAGAGAGTATGAGGATTCTGACTGACTTTCATGTATCATCCTCCCCCCACCTTTCTCTCCCCTCCCCCCCCCAAAAAAAAAAAAAAATTGCCCAAAACAAAACCCCAAAACCAAACAAACAAAAACAAGAAAGCAACCCTAATGAAGTCTGCTATCTCTGGAGTAGCAACTGTTTGTCTGGAAACTTGGAACGAAAAAACTTGGAATCTGCTGCTGCCCCAAGTGTGCTTTTTTCTTTTTTTCCTACCTCCTTTCCAGATAGGCAGCAGCCAGCTCTTGCTTGCTGAAAGGAAGTGCATCAGGCCTGGGCACAACAGCTCCACTTGAGGAGCGCGTTAAGGGTAATTCAGCTCCTAAGTGTGACATTCTTTGAAACAATTCTGAGTGGGAAACCGAGGATGGAAAGGGGAATCAGTCCTTACCCAAGGTCGGGCAAGGTTATATGGTGCAAGAGAGAATATTTGGCAGTAATTCTCTGCTACCTTCTTTCTGAGTTGCTGGTGGGAACTCTTCCAACACAAATCCAGTCTAACAGTCTAAACACCTTATTTTCTAGTTAACTCTGTGTTGCTGCTGCTTTTGAATTAGACTTAATGATTTCCCTACTTCTGTCACAAAAGGCTCCTTCAGAAGGTGACCAAACAGTTCTCCTAAAATTTCAGGCACCGAAATGCTGTGCTACTGCTACTGTGCTGCTCTATTGGCCCTATTTGTGTGGGTCAGTGGTAGAGGCAGGAAGACGCTGCTGGAAGGCTCTCACCAATTTTCCTGCTGTAATAGTCTTACAGATATTTGAATTCAACTCAGAAAGCTGATAGGAATCCTGGTATGGACTTGTTTCAACAGAAGGGGTGGGCTTTGCTCTGGACAGGATATTCAGGAAGGAGATGAAGCGGAGGAGCTCAGCAAAGGCAGCAGTACCTCAGGTGGAAGCAGCTGCGCAGGCCCTGGGGCAGGCAGCTCTATCAGGTGAGCACAGCAGTCCTTTCCAGTGCTGTCTTCAGCACTCATCTCTGCTTCCCTGTAGGTGTTTTAGAGGAGACCGTCACTAAGCAGCAGTTCTTACATTTGCAAAGTTAACTGTTCTTCTAAGTGCTACGGAGAGAAATATTCGGTTTACTGAAGATGTAAATAGGAAAATGAAGCAAATGAAAATAATGAATCTAATAAAAACTTCTCAAGCAGCTGGTCTTGTTGTGGTATCTGATTCAGAACTGATGAATAGCAACTTGATGCAGGAGGATAAACTAGTTTTAGAAAATGTGGAAATTGGAGGTAAAGCTTTTAATTAAAGTCAATGCACAGTCATAATCTTGGTTTATATACATCCCTCAATTCTCAATTTGATATCAATGTAAGGCTTGCACAGCAATAAGAATTGATTTTTCTTTTTCTTGTTACACTAAAGCTCTTGTCATGATAATTATTTGGTCACTGCCTTTTCTCATATTCAGACATCACTCTGGGAAAATACATTCTCCTTGAGAACCAGTACAGTTTCTTTTTCTTCCGAGATCCTTTTAATCCATTCACTCTTCTATCAGCTCTTCTTTAGTGTTTTCTTCAAACAGTAACTCCTATCCCACTTTTTGTCTCTATCCTCACTTTCAGTTGCAGCACCTAAAATAATCTGTAGTAGGATGTTTGTGCTGATGCTCAGATGTCATCGGCAAGCTTTATGTGCTTTATTCTACAGAGAAATGTCTGGCTGTGGTCATGGTGAGACATGCTGCATGGCAGCATTTTAAAACATGCTAAAAAGCCTTGATCCTGAAAAGTGAAGTCTGTATCAGCTAGTCTTGAAAATGCAAATCATGTAAATCTCATTCTTACGTCAACTCAAGGTGTATGGCCATTTAAGCTGTCTAGCATGTGGTTTTACCTTTTGCAGTGACTAGGTATGTTGTGCAGGCTAAAAACACGTTATGAGGTCTGGCTCTAGCTCATGGGTTCTTCTGCTATAAACTGATTCTGCTCACTTCTGTCACTGAAGTTTAAGGCTGCCTCGAATGTGCCACCTTGGCTTTTCTAAGGACAGAACATTGCGTGTTATGATGTTGCCTTTATTCCCAACCACTCTAACAACCTCTATTTTGTCAGTAAAACCTACTTAAAAGAAAGTGAATCTAGTTTTTATATTTTACCTTAAGGGTTCAAATGTAATGTCTTTATAACTGTTCTGCCTGGCAGTATTTCAGTAAAGCAGGAGCAGTGTGAAGAGCTGGAACAGCATGAGGTCTTTGTAAGAATTTCAGGCGGTATTTGATCGTGCAACTCATTAGGAAATGAGTGTCCAACCTGTTGGCTTGCCTGTTCTGCACTGAGTGAACAGGAATTGTCTTGGGGTTGCTCCAAAAGTAATGCCTCCTATTTATTTCCGTGGAAACCACACCTGATTTCAAGAGCACAATAACACAGTTCAATAGAGCAAATTCTCAGCTACAAAACACTGTCTTTCATTATAGTCACCACCATTAGATATGCATTTTCACCAGCCACGAACGAGAGCCTGCATGCTGTACTCCTAACAATCTGTACCGTGGAGATAACCCACTGCCACTGCTGCTAAAATGCACCACCCACCACCTCACTGTGCTCACATCCACTGTTAGATCTGCATAAACATTCAGCAAACATTGACGAATGTCAGCGGATGCAATTTTTTTCCACGTGGAAGAATTCAGTTCCACCCCTTTTTCTTCCTATGCACCATTCTGTCAGACTGCCCCTCTGCTGCCATCTGTCACACAGCAGCAGTGTGTATTGGAATACTGGTGGGAAAGTTCCAACATTGCTGCCATACCACCACCATCCATCTCTGGTGTTGTGGGCCAACATCATAAAATAGGAGGCAATACTTTCAGAGCACCCTTCCTAAAATATGCAATATAGTTCATGTATGTAAGTAACATAACTTATTTTAATCTTTAATATATATATTTTTAGAGAAACAACAACAAAGAAAGCAAAAAACCAAGAAGTAGTGGTATATGTGACCTTGCTTTTGTGAAACTAACGCTTCACTCCCTGGTTTGATGGCAGTGACTGTAAATCCTAGTGAGGTCTCAAGCTGTTTGTTAGAGATTTCTGATCAAAAAGGCATGATTTTGAAGTGAGAAAGGTTTTTCTCTGTTAAGAGAGGTCTTACAAAAGTAAAGAGACATGATCAGATTTTTTAGTTGAATCTCTGATTGTACCTCCATACGTTCCATTGGAAAATTCCCAGTTGCAAATATTAAAACAAACTTTTTTTGTTGTTGTTGGCAGTCTTGAAACCTATTCTCAAATCCCTCTATCAGAACAGAAAGCATGGCTGCATATTTTTCTTTTGTTCACAGGACTGTGTTTAGCCAGTGAACTGAAATGGGAGGGCAGATGGGTCTGGGCTGTGCTGCCAGTTGTGCTGTGGGCTGGGTGTGCCTACATTAGGGAGAAGGACAAGGAGATGCTTTCCTGTAGGGGATGCAGATGACTTACTAGAAGATTAGCTCTCTGTAGATGATATATTGCATCGGCACCAACTTGCGTGTTTTTCTGGTTTTGATTTCACTTATAATTTGTCCTTTAAAGTCCTTAACCCATCCTGATATGAAGTGTAACTTCCTATTGAGGCCATATTTGGAAGGTTCTGTGAGAGGGTACCAGTACAATGGCCAGATTCTTAAACAGAGGTTCCTGCAAAGTGCTCAATGAGTTCACAGTGGCCCTACAGTGCTGGAGGACCAGCTTCTGTCTGCTGTTGCACAGGAGGCCTTTTTCAGCCCCATGGCTTTGACAAGAGTGTGAGCAGGACCCAGCTATACCGCAGTCCTCTTTCCATAGTCTCTACGTGCATGTTCAATTCATGCATGCTATGACCGTGGCCATTTTTGGTACTTCTCTAGTGCTATTCAGACATGATTTCATTTCACTTTCCTTTTTATTGTGTGTTGCTGCAAGACCTGTGATGCTTTGACTTGTGAATATCCTGGGAGGCTGAAACCACCGCACATAGCTTGCTTGCGGTGCTGACCTTGCTAGAGCAAACTCAGTGGTGTCAGCATGGCCTCCGTGGTTAGCTTTTCACTCTCACTCTTCATCCTTCTTTTTTAGAGCCTCTTATTGACTATTAAGATATTTTCTTCTCACTGGAAGTAATGTAGTTTTAACCCGTGAGAATCACCCTGCTACTTGAGTACTTCTTCCTTTTGTTCTTTTCAGGGTGCCTTTCTATACAGAAGTGTATCATAGATATAATTTACTGTGATTTCTGTCCCTTTGGCCTAACCCTTGCTGTAATGCCCTCAGCTTGTCCTTGTTTCATTGTGTCTCCTCAACATCCAGGTGTTACCTGCCATTAGACAGTGATCCCTCTGCAATGGGACTGTTGCACCAGAAGGCCTTTGGTACTTAGAAGCTTATGAGCCCTTGAGAAGTCCTGCTTTCTTCAGTGGTCAGCCAGCTAAATCTTTATCTGATGCAAACAAATGTAGTGGAAAGAGCAAAGAACTGAGGCAGCTGATACGGAGTTTTTTAACTGCAGCTCTCAGTCATTTGAGTTCTGGTGTAGCACTTTTGCAGCTCCATGGAGCATTGCTTTCTGGCTGAGTTACAAAGCTCAGCAGTATTAATCCATACGGCTGGCTCTTAGAGAGGCATTGCTTTCAAAGAACTGCGGTACAAATAATTTTCTCTTTTCAGACCTTACAAATCATATACTTTGTAACTGCATATATCTTTTTTTATATCCATACTGAAAAGTCTTAGTTTAACTGTAGAAATAGCCCCTATGTACAGAGTGGTCAGCCTTGGTCATCCTTGTTGCCTTTTTCTGAGCCTTTCCCAGTTCTACTCTAGGGAAGGGTATGAAATGCGGAACAGATTTATACAGCAACATAGTGATGGTCTCCAATTTGGCATCTATTCACTTCCATATCTCCATATATTTCTGTGTGCATAATTATTTTCCCACGGCTGAGCAGTGAGCTGGTGTCTCCATGGAGCTGCCTGTCCAGCAGTGGGACCTTTCTCCTGAGTGGTAGTGATGTGCTTGAAGTTCATCATTGTGGGATATTGGGATCAGCTTTCCTGTATGTGTTTGATTTCACTTGCTGTTTTATTATCCAATCATTCAGTCCCTAGTTTCTTAGTTTTCCCCATTGGCACTCCCTAGAATAACCCTCGGTTACCAGTACATGGTCTCACCTCATGGCTCCTGCCCCTTCCAGATCACAGGTGAGTGCTGCAAGGCACGTGTCCATGCATGACTCGTGAAGACCTGCACTGTGACCTCCTCCCTCCTATGGCCAGAATGGAAAGTTTACACCTGCTGTTTCCCATTTTTAGCCAAACATTTATCTTTATAAGTACTCTTTTGGGCTGTAACTGCTAATGGTTCATGTCATGGTTGATTACCTCACCTATAATTTCAACAATGTGTGTATATTGCAATATCCTCAGGATACATGAGGATTTCATCCTCAGGATTCTTTCATGTTTAACTGACAAACTCTGGATTGCAGTAAAACACGTTAACATTTACAAAGTGATTAAAAAAAAAAGAAAGATGTCACCACCAACAAACTTTAATTCTTGTATCTGGAGTGTAAGACGTCATGGCTATTGGCCCTTCCATCAATGGTAGCTTGTAATAGACGGAATGTAATTTAGCATAATTCAAGGCAGAGGTTCTTCTGGCAGGCTGGAGGAGTGGCACAGCAGTGGGAAATCACCAGAACCTCCTGATGAGGTTTCCTGTACGTGCTGCGTTAACACGTGTATTTTATATATGTTTGTATATACCATATTTCTGTGTGATTTCTTAAAAAATTTTCACAGTTGTTTTCTACCTATGAAAAACTGCTATGCTTCAGCAATTCTGTCCAAGTGCCAACTTCATTTCAGTGGAACACCTGCATTTTCTACAAGCTCTCATTATCTGGAAGAATAATTTAATAGATTTTTTTATGAGTAAAGTTGATGTAAAGTTTAGAATAAATGATCTGAAAAACTTCTGTTTACCAAGTGGGCTTTTCTTTTCCTGGTGTAACACAGGTGTAATATCTTTGCTGAGACCTCTTTTGCTGGATGTGGTCCCAACTATCCGACAGGCTGCTGCTTTGGCTCTTGGGAGGCTTGCCTATTTTAACGATGACCTGGCAGAGGCAGTGGTGAAGGAAGGCATTCTTCCACAGCTCGTGTGTTCACTGTCTGAGCAGAATGTAAGGCATCATTGTTTTCTTAAGCAATCATTTTTGTTTAAACTGTTGCACAGGTAAAGGGAAATCTTTCTGTATTGGCTATCTGCTGATATTCCTAGCATAGCAAGGAATGTGTGGAAGTCAGAGAGTGTGCGTGCTTGAACTCCTGGGAGATCAGTGTGTATATAACTTTGAGCTTAAACAAGTTTGACTTTAAAATCTCATCTTACCCCCCAGTGCATTATAAGAAATACACTCGTGGCATTGTTATGGTTTTAAAATATTGAGTGATGTATTACAAAAAAATTCCTCTTAAAAAATGAGACAATTGGAAAGTTGTAGTGAAAATTGATCGGGATTTGTCAATAATACCAAACATTTGTAAAATACATAGTAAATATTTCATGATGGATATTCAGTTTATATCTCCACACAGCCATGTGGAAATCTGTAGCATAAGAAATACCAAACCTCTGATACAGGAAAATACCCTTAAGGTTTTGATCTTTTATTAAAAAAAATATTACTATGCAATTGCATTGCAAATAAATCTCACAGTGTCACTTTCTCCCCTCTTGCCATTTTTCCTTCAGCTTTTCCATATATTCTAATTTTTGGTTCCTAGCCTAAATAAAGTAAAAAACAAACACTTTCAGTACAGTTTCTACTTACTGGCAAATGGAGGAGACAGCTGACAGTTAAGTCCATTGATACCATTGCCATACTTGAGTTGCAATTTTGGCTAATTACATTTCTGGGATAGTATGATTTCAATGGCAATATAGTTTGGAAAAGTGTATTTTCATTATCAGTCTTCTGAAGAAGACAAATTCAAATATTCTTTGCTTTTTTTTTTCTTACATGTCTGGCCATTCCCTACACAGTTAATCAAAACAACAACAAAAAGTCTAAAAAGGTCTTAGACAAATTTATGACCATTTCAGTTAATTTATGTTTTTAAGAGAAGGAGGGAAACCACTTTTTTTTTTGTTTGTTTGTTTTAAATAATTTGGAAGCCACTCCCCTGCTACAATTCAAAGCACTCACTAAATTAGCTCGACTACCCTGATTTATCTCTTCCACGTTACTGCCAGTGCTGTTGCTACATCTGTGAGATGGCTGTAATTCAGAATCAGTTGGGGCAGCAGCAAGATTAGTGTGAGGTCATGGAAATCCTACTATGTCTTAGTGACTGAGGGCAAGTGAAGGAAACTCATTATCCAGTTCATGCAGAGTTTAGCAATGCATGCAGTTTGTTACTTCCCATAGGCAAAAAAGCCCCAACAAAACACAAAAAACCAAAAACCAAAAAAACCCAAACCAAAGCTAACAAAAAAACCCCCAAAACATTTGAATTTCCATTCACTCATAAACTATCAACATCTATATTTAAGGAGCTGATTCTTGGAGCACACAACAAATATTAATTCTGCTGGTTTATGGAGAATAGTTACAGGGTCACATCCCGGCTCAGTGTTTTGTCAATTAAACTGAGCAAAACAGAGTTTTACAGTATGTACTAACTGTGCCTGCAGATACAGTTTGTTTGTAAACAAATGTGTTTTGAATAACAATAAAAACAAAGAAGTGTTTTTCTTTGCCAGAAGTGTAATTACTTAACAGAAATAACGTACCCGTATTTGCACAGATGTAGACTGGTGCAAATTATTCTAGCTTCATTTATTTCAGCAAAACTGAATGTAACTTAAACTAGCTAGGGGTTTGTCCACTTGTGTCTGTACTGTTTCCCCTAACTTCTCTTCTCCTAAGATGTCTTTCTTGTAAATTACAATCATTGTATCTACTTGTAGGCCTTAACTTAGAAGTCTGGGTTTTTGGCAGTAGGGAGTTGTATCTAAACTAAGCAGAGACAGGGCATGCACTGTAGCATTAGAGGATGACTGCTCTTTACATGCTGAAATAATGGTGTTTTGGCCATTGCTAGCAATCAAAGTGCTTGGCAGTGCCTGGATGTGGTTGAGGGGATGGCAGAAGTAGATCTCCATTGGCTCACATGAGGCCAATGTGCTTTGAGGCACATTGCGCACTGTTGCTTGTTCGGAGTCCACTTCACCTACGGATGGAGCTGTTGCAGACAGTCCTCTACTGCCACACCTTAGTGCCTCGGGGAAGTTTTTCAAAGGTGTTTGGGCACCTGGCAGGAGGCACAAAAGCATTAACTTGGCTTCACATCTCTATGCACTTGATCCCAAAGGGTTGAGGGGTTTTCTTTGTATAAGTTCTGGGTACCTTGACAGTAGGAATCCATCATAGCTAACTGCCTAGGCTTCCTGTACAGAGCAGGGGAGAATGAAACATCCAGCTGGTGCATGGAGAGGGAGCCCTCCCAAGCTGCTCCACAGTGCTGATAGGCCAGCTGCCAAGAGCACAGGGTAGTGGCAGTAGGTTGGTTGTGTCCTGCTGAACCTTGCCCTCGTTGCTACAAAGAGACTTCACAAGAGGGTTGAGTGGTCTTTCTGCCAGCACAGTTGTGGCAGGAGTACTTGAATTGGATTCTGAATTTTGGATCTGTAGAGCAAGGAAGAAATGTAACCTTCAGCTTCCTCATACTAAGGATAGCTTTGAAATTGCAGAAGACTATGAAAAATTATTTATAACATATGCTTTTAAAAGAAGCCACAGCCACCACTGCAGTTTATGTAGAACCCCATGATTTGTGCAGCATCGTACGTTACAAGGGTGCACCAGCACTGAGGCAGAAAAGTAGAAAACCAGAGACAAGTGCTTGTATTTTCTTGAACTTGTGACAGAGGTGCCAAGCTCAGTCTGCTAGGAAGTGAGCTGTTTCTGGACACATGCAGGAATAGATTTTCAAGTTGCCTGGTCAAAGTTGAGGAGTATCACACTGGGTGTCTGCCAGTCTGGGTTTTCTCAGGATCTTAGCTGGGGCATCAGGCAGTATTTAGGTTTTTCGGGATTCAGTTCCTAAAGACTTTTGTTACATCATATTCTCTGTGTCTCTGTTTCCTGTTTGTAAACAGTGTTTTCACATAGTGATGTTACGAGGGCATGCACATCAGAAACTGTGAAGTCTTGTGGATGTTGCAGATGGGTAGAATTAGTTTTAGGAGCTTGCTCTGCATAACCTATGTAATCTGATTAAATATGTGAAGAACTATTGTTTTTGTAGCCCTTATCACTCACAACTCACTTAAACAAACAGACTTATCTAGACTATTATCTTTTCCCTATATCCTCTTAGCTCTATTTTTTTTTTCCATTTGTTTGTGCACTTGCTGCAGATTTTAGATCATGAGCTGTCTCAAGGAAGGACTGTATGTTCATTGTCTGTGTGATGCCTGGTGGTCCTGATTTGGATCTGAATGAGATACTGTTGCTATTAAAAAGTCTAATTTATGCATGTCTCTGCTCTATTATGCCATAAACTACTAAACGTTAGTAAAAAGCATTTTTTTTTTTTCTCATTTGTATAGCGTTTCTACAAGAAAGCAGCTGCATTTGTGTTAAGAGCAGTTGGTAAACATTCTCCACAGCTAGCTCAGGCAGTAGTTGAGTGTGGAGCGCTGGAAGCACTTGTGATTTGCTTGGAAGATTTTGACCCTGGAGTGAAAGAAGGTGCAGCTTGGGCACTCGGTTATATTGCCCAACACAATTCAGGTAACAGGTTTTAAGCTGTTTTTTATCTTTCTTATTTATTTATCTTAAAGTTTGTTATCTTTCAACCTAATAGTGTGAGAGTTACAGACATCACAGTAATATAATTTATTATAAATCAGAACAAAAGACTTTTTTTTTTTTTTTTTTTTCTGTGATAAAATTTTAAACTTGGAGTAAAAACCTGCTCTAATTTTACAAATCTGGCAATGCTGTCCCTTATGTGAGAAGCTGGTGTATCTGATGTCCACAATGACCTGCTGTGTGAGAGTTGCTCTAAGAAGAGATGCATTGGATGAATGGCTGGGAAATGACATTCTGCTTTATTCTCCTTTATGAGGAAATTTCAGAAGCTGCACTATTATGTAAATATTACCGTGGAACAAAATTTCTTTTGCTTACTGTAAGTTCTTTTTTTATGTACATAGTAAAAGGGAAAAGTCTAGGCAGAGCCAAGATCCATTCAGCTGACAGCAGAGCCTGCAGTATGAATGTGCTAAATTCATTGCAGTGACTATATTATCATTAGACAACAGACCACACTCTTTCCCTGGGAGTCAGGAATAGGTTTGAGGAATCTGATGTCGAGCAGCTTGCTGCTGTCTTGCAGGCAGTTATATAACTCACTTGCAGTGTCATGTTCCTATTTAAAAGCCAATCCACATGGTCAATAATTCTTCTACCAGCTATTTATATAGTTCAAGTAAAAGTTTGGAGCTAGGAAGAGAAGAACTGAGAGACAAAACTGCTGAATAGAAAGGATGAAGTAAATAGCCTGTGTTCGTACTGGTTAAAGATAAAATTATTCCAGGATCACAACAGTTTGGAAGCTATTCTTTTCTTAATTGCTGTTAAGTGTTTGTCTGCAAAAACTATGGGGTATTTTCCCCAGTTACTGGGACCAACTCTAGAGTTGTCAGTGTCTTCCACATGGGCTGCTTTTTAGCAGGGAACAAATTTATTCTTGGTACACCTCTCTGCTAAGAATCCTTTTATTTTTTGGCTATTGGATCAGAATCCCTGAAACCAAATGTTGCTTTCATCTGAAATATATTTGCTAAGCGTCATTTGAAAGTGTTCCTTTGTATGAATGTATGTAGTCTAAGAGTGTCTGTGTTACTCTTAACATAAACATGTCTGTAGTTTTGTTATATCAGTAAATCAATATTGACTCACCTCAATTGCCCTTCATGCTATTCATTGTGTGGATGCTGGCTGATCTTTAGGGTGATCCAGTTCTCTCTGTGATGGCACTGTCTACAAAGATGGAGATGTGGAGGTACTGAATACAGCAAACTCCTTATACAAATTTTTATTTCATGGTTATAAATTGTTTATTCACTGACAGTGGGTGGATGGATGTTTCACCATTTTATGCCAGCAATAATCACAGCATTTTTAGGAATTGGGTTGAAATTGTGAGGACAAGGACAGATCACTCAATATCATAAGTTAAAAACAAACCAAAAAAGAAAGCAAAAAAACCCCCCAAAAAACAACAACAACAACAAAAAAAAAAACCAAACCCAACAACCAAAAAATCAGTTACTCCCCTGCTGTGGAGCTGCCCAGCTACAGCCAACTGGGTATTTACCTTCCTCTCTGACACAATCACAGGAAGCCTCTAAAATAGTGACTACTGAAAGTAGAGCAGTTACACTGAAGGAAGATCTCTCTGTGCATAGTATGTCTCTTGTATTGCTGCAAGCATTTGCAGCAGTATTGTTGGAGGTGGGATCCAAAGTTGGATCTCTTCTTGTCAACATCTGGTATTTACTGTTAAAGAAACTCTGGATTGGACTCATACTTTTGCATTGTCTAAATTTGGCAGTTATGATTTTCTCTCACTGGCTGTGGGCACATATTGCAGTTTGAACTCTAAACAGAGTGGGGTGATAAATGGTTTTCCCCACCCACAAGAAATTTTTCAGTTTCAAAAATTGTTTCTGTTCTAAATAGGGACAACATTAAGATAAGATCTTTTTTTTATTTTTATTTTTTATTTTTTTATTTTTGTTTTTTTTAACCTCCTGAAAGGATGTTGTGGGGAAAGTTTACTTGTCCTCAGCAATAATAGTTTCACAATTGGGGCATATGCTTGAGATATGGGAGACAGATTAACACCCTGATCTGCCTTAGATGAGATGTGAAACTCAGTCTTTGGGTGCAAGCACAGGCTCCTAGCATTAGGTGGTATCTGCTCTGCAGTGGGACAGTTTCTCAGTTTTTATCAGAAATTCCATCCATGACATGATAAAGCTGCTCTCTAGGAACTACAGTGCATGTTCCCTTGAAAAGACTTTTAACTTTGAGAAATTGGGACTTTTTTTTTCTTCTCTAAAAATAAAAAGAACCACCAAGAAAACAGCAACAAACAACCAAACAGATTAGCAAGTTCCTTTCTATCTTCATACAGCCATCACTTAAAATACAATTCATCTGTGAACAGGTATTTCCAGAATGCCTGCAAGATTTTAGGTCAAGACAGAGATTCCAAGACACTAAAAATTGTGCTAGGTCCATTTCCAAAGCCTAGCCTGAGCTCGTGCAGTTCTGCTCATTCTGGAAGATTCCCTTGAGCTGTGTTCAGACGCTGATTTTACTCCAAAGTTTGTGGATCAGTGTATGTTTGAACTTTGTCTGTCATTACTGCTACTATATATTTGTGTTTGAAAAGAAGTGCAGAGTTTCAAATAATATCAAAATGCTATCAAATGCATGAAAAGTATTTTATAAAATTTTACTTGTACAATTAATTTGAATGCAACATTCTTGTTAGAAAGAAATGCATATAACTTAGCTTCCCATTTTCTTTGCCTTCAGAATGGCATGAAAGATGTAATTTAGTAGTGCTTGTACCTGCTTTAGCATACAGTGAACTGATAGTAAAATGAAAATAATCAATGCTATTTATACTCAAGCATATTGCTGAGAGAGGATTTAAATTCATTTTCTATCATGCCGTGGTGCCTTAGGATCATAGGGTGGTTCAGGTTGGAAGGGCCCTCAGGAGGGTTCTAGTCAAGATCCCTGCTTAGAGCAGAGTCAGCTACAACATTGCTCACATCTTCAGTGATTTCAGTCTAGTAGGAACTTTGTCTTATTCCAAGATCTAAGTATGCCCCATAATTAACAACCACCATCCCACTGATTTGAGCTTTTCCCTCTATTTCCAGTGAAATATTCACCACTGTGGTTGAAGTGGTCTGCATAAATTAGTGATCTCGGAGTGCAGCCTTTTGGACTACTTGTGGGGATTAGAGTCTTTCTATGTGGTCATCACATAATCACGTGTTATTCAGAAAAATACAGTATTGGTGGTTGTGTTAGTCAAAACCTGTTGTTTCCTGTGGATACACCTGCCACCACAGCAGGGTCTGTTTGAGAACCACGCTCTTGACTGAAACATACATTTGTTTCCAAGCAAAGAAGGTTTTGCTGCTGCTTTCTTGCTATATTCCTACAGTGGTTTTCCTCCCCAGGGACTACCATCACATTCACTTCCTCCTATTCATTTTTCTGCCTCACTTTTTTTTTTTTTTTTTCTTTAAAAACCCTTCCTCTTACTGCTAATTTGTTAATGTTAGTATGGATTTTTTGTTTCAGATCAATCCTATAAGACTCTCCATTGATTTCAGAGGGTGTGTAGTCAGGAGTTTATTGACTTCTCTTTGTTCACTTCCAACTCTTCCTGATCACACAAACTCATGACTAGGCTTCAAGTTACTTTGAATTAATTTCAGTCCCTGGTGAACACTTCTATACTGAGACAAATCAGTACAACTCTAGTACAGCTTCTAGCTGAAATGGTGACATCTTAAACTCCAATGTGTTTCTTTATCAGTCTTCCTCGTAGCTCTGTGTCAGTCTGTCCTCCTGTCTGTAGTATATCCCTCTGCTAAAATCCTCTCCATATTTCTGGACAAAAGCATCTTACTTGTAGTGAGTGTTGAGTCCAAGCTCTGTTGTCTCTCCTTATATGTAGAATCACACTCATTGCTTACTCTCATGCAAGGAGAAGTCCTGCTTAATCACCATACAGCTGGGTGAGTTCTTTGGTCTGTGTCTCAGGCTACAATTCCGACCTTGCCTTTTTCCTAAACTTCTGTTGATTTAAATGATATTCACAAATTCATTTTTTTCTTTTCTTTTTTTTCCTGTTGTCTTTCTCCTTCTGCTGGTTTGGTCTTTACCCACATAACACATTCTTGGAAGAGTGTTAAGTCTTTCTGTAATTTAATCTATTCCATCTCTTTTAATTTCTTTGTCTGAATATTTGTTTTTAAAAATTTCTTCCTGAAAACTGTATTTTCTCCTTTAACTCTTTCTCAGCATTATTTTTTTCTCCGTATCTATCTGTATTCTGCAATTGGATAGCAAAGTTTTAAAAATCCTTATTGCACAGTTGGAATTAAAGATTTTCTACTAACTTGGGAGATTAATCATCTTTTTGAGAAAAAGAATTGCAATTACCATAGCCTCATTAGTACTTAGTATCATAGTTTTGGGCTGAGTCGGCAGGGGGAAGTGATGGGAGAATACGTATTTTCTTTTGTCCTGCTTCAACTTCCCCAGTTTTCTGACAGTCTTTTTACTATTCAGCTGTCTTGACACCTGGTGCAGCCCTACGTGTGGTAAGTTATTAGCCTTGAACTTTACAAACACCACTGGAAGGAGGACCACTTAATTAACCACGACCAACAGTAACCATCAGTATTTAAATGATATCAAGCTTCTAACAGCAAGAGCTGATCTTAATTGAATCAGATTGACTTTGCTCTTTTAAAATTACTTCTATGGTTACTTTTACATACCTGGGCATTGCTGTGACCTTAAGGTATTGCTCTTTCCCTCCTTACTTGATTTCAGCTCATAAGGTATCAAACAAACACCTTCTTCTAGAACTGTCCTGTACCTCTTGACGTAATTATTACCTCTTGACGTGATATTAGCATCTCATCAGTAGACTGCAGGCAGTTGAGATGGTTGCTCTGAAGTTGCTTCTGAGACGCTGTCTGTAACTGGGCACAGTCTGATGAATTAAGCCAGACCTTTGGTCAGTAGTTCCCGATGTATTTCTCTCTGTCAGCATAGAGTATCAAAATGTAATTTGGAGAAAAAGACAGGTGTATTTTTTCCATGAAAGTTGAATGTAGCTTATACTCCTTGAAATGTTTAGCTAGTTCTCCAGTCTGTTTTCATACATGCTGCAGGTACATTTCGTCTCAAATCTGTAAACTTGCAGCCGGACCATCAGGCAGGGTTTTGTTCCAATCACATGATGTGTTTATTTGCAGGGTGCACTCTGTATACTTTCAGCCAAGAAGTTACTTGGAGGTTTAATATTGTACTAGTTTATTTAAAAAATCGCTGCATTACTTACAATTTCTGAGGTGATGTTTATACTTTGCTTAAAATATGATATCATGTGAAATAATGTATAGTGTAAATATTTGAGTTATCACATGCCTTGGAGTGTGTGACTATAATTCACTAATTGAAAACAAATCTGGTCAGGAATATTACTTGGATGCTAACAACCTAATGATGACATGACTTACAGATTTCATGAAGAACTGTATTAGTCTATGTATATTTAATGAAGTATGCTATATTTTTCTTAGTATGAAAATGTCTTTATGGATGGACTATAAATCAGAAGCTAAGTTAGAGTCTTGAAATACAACAGCTATATGTTGCCATGGTACTGCAAGTCAAGATAAATGTTAAAGATAATAATGGATATGCATAATAAGATGTAGCAAAACTGAGCTAAGACCTAATAGACTATTGAATTCATCGTGATTTTTACTGCTTTTCCACACTATTTGGAAACAGCACAGCTTTGTTACAGAACACATTTGGCTTGTGGTATCCAGTAATTCTTATTTTAGGACTGTGCTTAATGCTGCATATATATAGAAAGAGCTAATGAATTTCCAATGGTGTAATTTTTGTCCCTGTAAGCTAATCATGTGCTCAGATTCTTTTTTTTCTTATTTAAGGTGCAGTTAGTTAAGGATACTGTACTAATCTCAGACACTCAATGATGATATTTCGCATTTATCTAATTGTCTACAATAACATTTTGATGTCACTAAGGAATAAATTCTGTATTTTCCCATGTATGGTTGCAAAACCTCATTTTGGTCGGTTCTGTTTTTCCAGTCTTTTATGTAAGATAAATCTTTTATGTGTGTTTTTTGTATTTCTGTTTTTGGCATTTGATCTATGCTAATATCTGCTTATCATTTAAAGAGGGTAAAATGCTCTCTAATTAGGTGGTTGGTAAAATTTTGGTACTTTGGCTTTCTGTGTTGTTGTTAGCCATGCATAAAATGCTTTCCTATTGATCAGTGTAGAATAGCCAGGGTTTAAACAGCTGACATCTGCTTACTTTAAAAAAAAGAAAAAGAAAACAGAATAACAAACCATTTCAGCCTAATCTACCTCAAATGTGTGCATGTAAATGGGGGTCCATCTATTGACCTGCATTCTTTTCAGTTTTGGATTGGTCCACATGGTTTATGAAACCAGGAGGGCTGATTTGAAATGCAGATGTCGAGACAGTGAACTACACCCTCCCCTTTTTCCTTTGCTGTATCTGTCAGGGTGAAAAATGGCTTGCACAAGGGTCAGTCACCCATACTCACTTAATTACTTTCCTTGGACCTACAGAACTGTCACAAGCTGTGGTGGATGCAGGAGCCGTTCCTCTTTTAGTGCTCTGTATCCAGGAGCCAGAAATTGCTTTGAAAAGGATTGCTGCTTCAACTCTTAGCGATATTTCAAAGCATTCTCCAGAGTTAGCACAGACAGTAGTGGATGCAGGAGCTATCGCTTTCTTAGCTCAGATGATCCTGAACCCTGATGCTAAACTGAAGGTACATTTAAAAATTATTTTTAATCTCCATTTTACCAGTCGTTACTTGATACTGAATCATTGACACAGATGTGTATATTTATTTAGAAAGCTCTTGTTTTGAACGTTCGCAAAAGGTAACTACGCCGTGACAGAGTTCTGAACACGTTCACAGATTTAGCTGCTGGATAAAAACTGCCACCCAGTGAGGAGCAGTTAAATCAATCTTTCAATGAACAGCGTTTTATTTATTTTAATTATGAAGTATCGTGTGAGGAATGCAATCTGATGTATGAAACCCCATCCTTTGAATTTCTCTAACAAATATTTTTAATAGAGAAAATCTGCACAATTCAGTTACAAAAAAGGTTTTGTGTGCTTAGGATTATACTATAAGTTAATATTAAATGTATTATTGTATTTTAGAATGTGCTATGCGATATGAATTGTTCTTGTTTAAGAATTTCTCACAAGTTTAATGGACTAAAAGTCACGATTTTTTCTTAGCGTAATTTTCGTGTTTAACAGTAACAAAAGAAAATATAAAAGTGCCACTTCAAACAAATAGATACAGTGATTTAAATAATTGATCTGGCACACCAAACGTAGGCAAATAAAGATACTTTTCTGTAGATGTCACTGAATTTTAATATAGTTTAAATTTTTTAATTTACATATGTATATATATGTTTCTTCTTTATGACATAGTAAGTTTGAATGGCATGAAACAAAGGAGAAACTTTTATTCAGCAACCAGCAAACGTTCTGAGCCATTATATTCGTGCATGAATTGATTCAGTGAATTGTAAAGTAGCTGTAATTGTTTTCTCTATCCTCTTTGTTTTCCTTGATGCAATAGATTTTTGTGTGCAGGAGGAGTGCATGTTGCAGGCTGTTTGTCTACTATTGATTTTATAACAATTTTTATTTACTAGTGTCAGGTGCTGTCAGCGCTAAGCCAAATAGCAAAGCATTCAGTGGATCTTGCAGAGTTGGTGGTTGAAGCAGAAATTTTCCCAGTTGTGCTCACATGCCTGAAGGACTCGGATGAATATGTCAAGAAAAATGGTGCAACTTTAATTAGAGAGATAGCAAAGCATTCGCCTGAGGTAAAACCTTGAAAATGCAAATACAAGGTCATATCATTAGATTTTACACTTTAAATAAAATACAGGATTATTCTGTCATTTGCTTTTTGAAAGGGAGGGCAAATGGCTGTTTGGCATATTCATTGGAAAAATATGGAAATGCTTGCTGATATTATGAGATGTGTATTGAATATGAATTGGCTTAGGAAAATTGGGAATCGCATAAAATGCACCTGGCTAATCATTCCATAAGATATCAGTGCAGAAAGGGAGTTTTAGGCTGACAGTGCTGTCAGTGTCAGATATTAAAAATACCACAAGTAAAGCCTCACAGAAGTCATGATAGCAGCTTATAGGTGACACGAACGTGTTGCGACAATAGCAGAGGTGTGTGTCTTTCTGAAAACATCTTTTAGGGAGTGCTCGTATCGCATTTCTTTTATTTTTCCAACAACAATGAAACTCAAAAATCCCCTCATTTATTGTTAAACTGATGATAGTTTTTTCCTGATAGCTTGAGCTTTTGATCTGATTCTCAGCATTTGCAGTCTTTTCGCCAATAACAGGTGCAGAAGGGTTGTGAGAATCAGCAAAGCAAATGCAAAATGCATAGAAAAAATAAATAATTAGAACTACATTAATCTGTCAAATCACAAAGACATTTAACAGACTCTAAATATGAGTATGGAAAGAAATGCAAGCAATGTATTTGTTTCAGCACTAGTGCTGAACACAACCATCGTAATACTAGCTTAACAGCTGAGAATTGTTTAAACATGAGATTTGCAGCCTGCTTGTGTCTGTGCAGTAGTAGTGTACATCGCTGCACATGCGTGAGCCCAGATGTAGAGCTTGGCCATCACTGACTGCAGTTAGCTACCATGTGAACGCTTTTTCCTAAGCAGTAACTTTACATTTCCTGTGGCTGTGTCACAAATAAAGCCATCTCTTTATAAAAGGCTCAAAGGTAAGAGTGGATTTCATACTATTAGAAATCAGCTGGACTGGAAATCCACCTGCCTTCAACTTTTGTTTATGTTATTGCAACTCTTGAGCAGGTGTTACTTTTACTTTAGAATCTTTGCAAAGATGTGGTGTATACCCAACAACGTAGAAAGAAATAATCATAATATGGAATTATGTTAATTTATATGCATTGTTGATACCGTATATTCTCTACTGCTGTCCCTTAAGTGATGTGAGAAGCAATATCATTTGGAATTAAACATGTCACGTAGCTTAATGTACACAGCAAACATCACAGACTATGGACATGATTATCATTTATAAGCAAGGCTATATTGGAGATTCTGGAGAAAAGTCCACTGCTCATGAAGTGTGCTCCCTGGATGTGTCCTTTAGATACACAGTGTTGACAGAGTGATGTAGCCCAAGTTGGTTTTGGGCAACCATGACAGCTGTCTTTGGATTCACACCTTGGTGTGGGGGAGGAGGATCACAAAGGCTTTAACACATCACAAATGCTGCTGAGGTTATCTATAGAACACAGGTGAGAGGAGGTGTGAGCTTTTCCTTCTTTCCTTGCACAGAACATGTGTTGCTGGCTTGGAGAACAAATGTACAACAGTATGAAAGAGCATCTGGCTTAGTAGTTGTGTCTTCAAGGTCATCTGTGTATTTGGCTGTCATTTGCATGGTTCTTTGGTATAACTGTATAAGTTGTTTTGTATAATAATGCGGTTGCATAGCATGGAACAACATTTTCAACATCAGAAATTCAGAATCCTGATTTCCTTGCAGTAAAGTGAATCAAAACCAGGATAGCAAGACAGGTTAGTTCCTGAGGACTTCATGCTTCACTCAGTGCTTAACAGTCAGTGTGATACGTCAGTCTTATCCCAGTTTTATTTTCTAAGTCAGGAGCAATACATGTAAGGACTTTTATAACGTGATGCTTTATGCTTGTTGATACTTCACAGTATCTAATCTGTTCTGTTTATCTTTACAGCTTTCACAGTTTATAGTAAATGCAGGTGGAGTTGCTGCTGTGATTGATTGTATTGGCAGCTGCAAAGGGACTGTCAGACTGCCTGGCATCATGATGCTTGGTTATGTAGCAGCTCATTCAGAGAACCTGTCAATGGCAGTTATTGTCTCCAAGGTTAGCTATCACTTTGCCTTCTTCCTATAATTCTTCAGTGGTGTTCTGAGAAAGAGATACAAATTAACATAGGCAGAGCATGTGTTTTGTGACAGAATTATATACTTGCTGTTGATTAATGCACTTTCTTGTAATATTGCTGCTGCAATGTCTGAGGTTATATGGTAGCCTGATCAGAGTTGGTCCTTATCAAGCTGAACCTTTTATAAAATGACCTGGATGCATTTCTGAACATCTATTTGTATTCTACTACATTATTTTTCTGTGCTGCAATTGAATGAATACAAAAGTAAGTCAGAGAATTTCTATGGCCTGTTTCATCTTAAAATGAATATTTGTGGCTACATCAAAACTCCTTCTGAAACAAGAATGTTTAATGGCAGATTCTTTATTGCACTAGCATGACTGTTAGAATAATCTTGCAACTGAAATCTTCAGACTTGCAAAGACTTCCGTTTCTGAAATGTAGCATAGTTTGATTCAATTGTGCAAGTCATATTTCAAATGAGATAAGCTGTATGTTTTCAGGTTTAAATAAATTCTGCTGGGCATTGGGATAGAAAGATGATGTAGTAGGGATATTTGCAATATTTGCAATAGATGAAATTAGTGCCTGAGGTAATATTCTAATGTGAATGATGCTAATGACACGAGGAAGTAATTTCACTGAGCACTGTTGGTCCGTTTTCATGCGGGTGGGTTGAGGGAGGTGATTCTCCCACTTTCATGAGACTCCACTGGCAGCAGTACTGTGTTCAGCTGTAGAGCTTTCAGCATGAAGAAGATACAGACCTGTTAGAGCAGCTTCAGAGGAGGCAATGAGGATGCTGAGAGGGCTGGAGCACCTCTCCTGTGAAGGCAGGCTGAGGGAGCTGGAATTGCTCGGGCAGATCTCATTGCAGCCTTCCAGTACTTAAAGGGGTTCTAAAGGAAAGCTGGAGAGGGAATCTTTATCAAGGAGTGCAGTGATAAAACAAGTGGAAATGATTTTAAATTAAAAGAGTAGATTTAGATTTGATATTTGGGAGAAATTCTTTTCTCAGAGAGATGTGAGGTGCTGGCACAGCTGTGGATGCCCCACTCCTGGAGGTGTTCGAGGCCGGGTTGTGTGGGGTTTTGAGCAAGTGCACCTGCCCATGATAGGGAACTGGTGCTAGATTATCTTTAATATTCCTTCCAACCCAAATCATTCTACGGTTTAAAGTTTACCATGTGAATAGAGACAACCAAGCAATAAAAACTGAGGAATGGAAGTGTTTGCTGGTAGAAATGCAAGTTAAAAAATGAAAATTGTACAACATAACATCTGTATATGCACAGAGAGGGTGGGTGTGATAAAAAAAAATTCTCTTCTGCATTTGAAGACTGAAGAAATGGTCTTTTGGCTTGCTCTTTGGGGAGATCCACCTTTTGTGGGTACGCCCATGTCTCACCCCTATAAGGGTTGCACAGTATGCTTCTGCTTTTAAACTCTTAATCATGATGAATCCAGGCTTATCTTCAAGAGGAACCACCTATGTGTTAAATTTCTGAAAAATAATGATTGCTACTGTAACTGAATGAGAATGCAATAAGGTTTTGTATGGATCTGTGCAGACATCTGAAATGAAATATTTTAACAAATGATTCACAGAAGATCTGAATCCCATTTAAAAATATTTCCTTTAGGGGAAACTAAGCTTTTTTGAGAGATGCATAATGCAAAAGGTAATGCTTGGTAAACTGGGACCATTTGAAAGCTATACACCTAGGATGTTATAGCTGCATATGGCTGTACTAAGTGCTCGAAAAGATGAATATCAAAAAGTGGCTTAGTGGGTTGTACTGGACAGACACTTCAGTGTGGTCTTCTGCTGCAGCGCTGTGAGGAAAGAGACACTCGAGTCCTTTGCTATATTAAGAAGTAGAAGGTGAAACACTGCTGGAACACAAGCAGTGATTCAATCTGTATTGCAAGTGCATATTTTTCCATTGTCTGTTTGAGAAGGATCTTGAGAAAAACAAAGGGGATGCAGAAGAGGCCATTGATGATCCAGAGGATGGAAGAAAAAGGGTTTATAGTTAGAGATTTAGTAGCTTTGACCCACCTAAAGTACTGTGAAGTTTTGATATCTGTTGAAGCATCCTGGACGTGAAATACTGGCTACTGAACAGCTCCATAATTCTGTGGAGAAAGGATAAAGATTGAGACCCCTTATCCACAAGAACTTCAGTAACTGCTAGAAGTGAGTGAAGTATTCTTCATCTCTTGATGTCTTCGCATCAAGCATTTAAACCTTTTTTGGAAGATATTGGATGCATCAAACATGAACTGCTCAACTCAAGCAGACTTTAGTCTTAGTACAGCCTGAATTGTGTGATGCATTCCTTTTTATCCCTTAAAGTCTGTTAGCTTAAATGGACACAATATTGAATCTGTTTCTCTCATTGTTTAACTAAATTTGTAAAGATTTATTCAAAATTCTTGCTAGTCACGATGATGTAAAGACATGACAACAAATAGCAATCATTCTCTTCTAGCTTATATTATAGGAAGAGTGTAAATAGAGAAACATTTTCTAACAGTCTGTATCAGTTTAAAGGCAGTGCTTTTGGTTACTGCTACAGGGAATACCACCACTGTGTACCTGTTTGTTAGAAGAACATGAAGATCATATTAAGGCAGCAGCTGCGTGGGCCTTGGGACAGATTGGCAGACATACTCCTGAGCATGCACGTGCAGTAGCAGTAACAAATGTGCTAGCCACAATGCTTTCTATGTATATGGACACACGCAGTTCAGAAGATCTTCAGCTGAAAGCAAGTATATTCAAAGTGTATGCAGTATGAGATATTCAATGTAACCACGTATCTAAGTGCTTAAAAACTATACATGGTATGTGTTTTTACTGATATTCAATAAGTTATGGATTTCCTGTGCCTGAAGGCTGTGTATCATTTATTAGGACTGACTGGCCCTAATGCATGGGTATGTGTATGGTGCATATGCAATCATATGATACAGCCATAGCAGTGTAATCTTTCATTTTCTTCCTACTTTAGATCAGAGTTGTGTGTACTCACAAATACTGTTATGTCCTACAAGTGACTAATTGTCTACCTTTTTTTCTCAAGTATGGGCTCTTGTATGAAGTGTTATAGAGCTCATAGTAGATTTGTTTACATTTTTATTATTGTAATAAACCTGTAACAAGTAACTGAAGTACTCTTCTCTTGAAAACATGTGACTGTTCCTGTTAGGGCCTTAATTCCATTGGAGCTCCCAAAGCTGGACTTTGATAAAGGGTAGTTTTGGGTGACAGTAAATGAACTGAATGAATAGTATAATATGACAGGATACGTTCTTCCAGGTTGTACTGTGCCTCTTTACAGTCCGCCAAAGTACAACAAATCTCAGATCTGTAAGACAAGATGACAACTTCTGTATTGCTGTTTTCAGTGCTCACAAAAATATCAAGACCAAATTAGTTGTACCTAGAATCTGACCCAGTGAGGCCGTTACTGCTTCTTGTAGCCAGCACTGAGTCTCACTGTCCCTGTTCCTTTCTGTCTGGATGGTAATGCACTCTGCTACCCCACACCAGCATGCTCTCCCAGTAAGCCACTTGTAAAATACAATCTTTTAAACTGTATTTTGATTTAGCTTTCTTATTATGTTGAAGTACTTCAATTTACTTAAAGGGTCTACTCATGCTTCCACTGTAGCCAAAGTCAAATTGCCATTACTTTGACCATAGATAACTTAATAATAATATGATGCACCATAGGTTTTGAAGCTTAATAAATCTAAGTAGAAAATTGATTCTTCATTAAGTGACTTGATGGATATAATATTTTTTATTTAAAAAACGCACTTTGAGAATTCTGATCAATTTGCTTTTTTTGCTTAGACTTCAAGATATGTTTCATGAATTCTTGTTGTTTTCATTGATGTCTCACTGTAGAAATTTTGTTTTGCATTTCAATAGACTAAAAGAGCCTTAAAGAGCATCCTTCAGAAATGCACTTATCTTCCAGCACTTGAACCATTGCTGCACGATGCCCCTCCCAACATTATGAAACACATTATTGGGCAGTTTAGCAAGGTAAGAAAAGGCTCTGCTTGATGAGTAATCATTTTCCATTTATCAAGAAAGTTATCCTTCCAAATATGAAGCATATAGGTGCTTCATATAGGTCTTAGTTGTTGTCTCAGGATCCTCAAGCTTCCCCTGTAGAAGCAGTTTGGAGCATTGTGCTTTGTTGCCTGTTAAAGATGGATATGGTTTTATCTGGAACCTTCTATAGTTCATCCCAGGACAGTGGGAAAACAGTTAATTATAAGCAAGGTGTTTTTTTCTTCTTTGCCTCTTGAGATGAAACAAAATAACTCACATGCGAATATTTTCACTGAGCCAAAGTATCACGTAAATCCCAGTTACATCTGTTTTAGACAAACTGCAAGCTGTCTGTCCAGGAGTGGCTTAAGTTGGATGTTTTACATTAGAGTATGAAGGCCTCACTATTCTTATCTCCATTAAAATTTTCAGTTGCTTATTGTTAATTACGTTACTGATTTAAGCACAACGTGTAAAGAGAAATGCGGTTTAATCAAAATGCAATCAAACTATTTCACTGCAATATCAAAATATTACATTTGCAATATAATGCAATATAATCAAAATTCCAGTGTCTGATTTGATCACCAGCAATTGAAAGCCTTGTTCAGCTGTAGGCCTTTCTTTTGTGCAATACCGTGCAATGTAATCTGTTAGCAGGGGATACCAGATTCTCTTGGTGAGGTGTTTCTTTTTGGAAATGACCAAGCAAAGCACTTCTGATTAGCAATCAGTTCCTTTTATCAATGATCTGGAAGTGCCACTGTTTGTAGTGTGTACTGCAGATTTAGTCAGAATCCAGTGCCTTTGCTTCTGTGTGCTGACTGGAACTGTTGAAGAGTTGAATGTGTAGTAATTGGTTACCCCGTGTATACATTTGAATGCTGTTTGCTGTTGAAGCGGTTTTGTACCCTTCATATCAGCTGATGTTTTGTTTAATTTTTCTTCTACACTGTATTAAACAAACTGTACTTGTCTAGCATTTGTTCTTCTAAAGTATACATTTAAAATTAAGTCCTTTGCACTAAAAGCTTTTTTCTCTCCAATACCATAACTTAGGAATTTCCTATTTTTAAACCTGAGATGCATTGGCTCTGTTGGCTCATTTATAGCACAGTAAAAGCTTTATTTCCAAGCTGTGCTTCAGGGTGGGATGCTATGTGTTTTTGGTGCTGGACTGTGTCATTTTAGTGTTGCCCTTTCCACGGTCTTTGCAATTCTGTGCTGTCTCAGTTTGGACTGGGAAGAGGGAGACACTAGGTCTCCGAGGTGTAGTCTATCTTTAGAGCCTCTTCCAAGAGACTTTTCTGCTGTCTTATCCAGCCTGGGAACCACAGTGTGGAGGCAGAAGGCAGGGAAAGGGCCAGATCCTGTCTCCTTGCTAGTTGTTCCTTGGCAGTTCTTGTAGGAGGAACGTGGAAACAGCCACTTCGGAGTTCCCAGTTGTTCCCAGCACACAGCAGGGAGAAGTGTCTATGCAGCCTTGTGTTTTTCTTACCAGTCTTTTGCAGATTACTGCAGCTTAGAGGGACCAGAGGAGTGAAGGCTGTTTGCCTGTATGCCTGCCAGAAATCTCATCCTGATTTTCTTTCAGTCTTTTAGGCAATCCCTTCCTCCTTCAAGGCTCATGTTTTGCACTGACACACAATCAAATTTATGGGCTTGATTTGTCCCATCAGTGTGAAGGCTTACAAAAATCTTTTGCCCCCATAGTATGCAGCTCTCAGAGTTGGCTTTAAACCTATCTGTTTTTGCTGACATTTACATCTTGGATTATCCTTTTTTTTTTTTTATAATTTATTTTTAAAATAATAATAATTATTATTCCTGCAGCCCTGTGGGCCTGCAGACTACATGCTGTCGCTCTCCGTCGCCTGGCCCAGCCCCCACCTCCCTCTCTTTCGTCCTCTGGACGGAGCTGCATATTGGCATTACTCAGGGAGTGCAGAATGTATTGTCTGATCGTTTCTGCTTCTCATCCCCTTTGGCTGCAGAAACTTCACATTTTTGCTTTGTGTGTATATGTGTGTAAAAAGGCTTCCATGGCTACACAGTGTGTTGTAGGATTTTAATATCCAGGAATTTAATAGCAGCATGTAATGCTTCGAGGCTGCATTGTTCACTTGCAACAATTCTCAGTATTGTCTTCACACAATAATCTATACTAGATCATTATAATGATATAAAATTCTGCTCTACAATTAAACTGTGGGAATTGACATAAAAGACCCGAATAACTTGGCTTAAGTGGAACAAATGCTGTTGTTATTCCATGTTAGTGTTCTGTTTTTATTATCTGTTTAATCTCCACAATCATCTTGTCTCTGTAGGGATAATTCAAGAAATATTATTTATGTAATGATAAATGTTCAGTTTGCTATTTTTATCTGTGTTATGTATTAAAGTACATGTTAAATTATGCTTTAACAATAAAGGGCTGGTTTATGATACTTGCTGTATAACCGTGTTAAAATACAGAAGTCGTTACAGATATTGTATCTCTAATGTGTTCCATTTTATCTGTCCTCTGAATTAAAACAAGTTAGCAATATTTGAGGCTAGTAGCACAGAGGTTGCTTTAATAGAGTACATATTTTTAATATACTTCTCTATGTAGGTGTTACCACATGACAGTAAAGCACGTCGTCTCTTTGTAACAACTGGTGGGCTTAAAAAGGTTCAAGAAATAAAAGCAGAACCTGGGTCACTTCTTCAGGAGTATATCAACACTATTAACAACTGCTACCCAGAGGAAATAGTAAGGTAGGGAAAGTTAAAAAAGAATGCACATGTATAACATGAAATGTTCGTAATAGAAGCAGCACAAAATGAGGATTTAAAATGTTAATTGAACTCCCACATGATTTTAGTTTTCAATAGAACAGTGTAGCATTTGGTTAAATGTCCCAGTGGTATGCACAAATGTTAGAGATATACTTCTGAGCACTTTCTATTTTCTGATTGGTTTTGGAATTAGGTTTCTTTGTCTGTAAACAAAGCCCAAATAATGAGGCTGATGCAGGAAATGGGGAAGAAGAGTCAGTCCTGCACTACCCAGCCAAACTCTGAGGCTTCAGCACAGTCACTCAGAGATATAAATACCTATGGCAAGTTTAGTTTATCTTAGGAACTTATGTTTGGTTTCTCAGATATCAGTGAATTTTTGCTTACACCCTTAACTTCCCTAAGGGCCTGGCTAAATCCTAGAATATTCAGATGCTCCTTTGAAACTTTGTCTGATGTACAGAGGGTCCAGAGGCTCTCCTACAGTTGCTCTGTCCGCAGCTGCCCTTCCTCCCCCAGCCTCATCATGAGGCTTAAGTGAAATATAAAAGGACCATACACCAGCTGTCTGCACCAAGTTGAACTTTGCCCTTAATGAATACAGAAACACTATTAAATAGCTTACAGTCAAAATGTCACTATCCTAAATTGTAATAAGGAGGTAAATACCCCCCTAGATTCTAGATATCCATTCACCAGTCCTTCACTCCATCAACACATCAAAAGGATGTCGTACTCATGCACTCCCTCTACAGGCTCTGAAAATCTGCATCATCAATTTTAATTACAGCAAAGGAGATCTTTAGCTAGTAGTAGCTACAGTCATGCAAAACGGAGCCCTGTTGTCTCCATGAGGAAAAGCCAGTAGCTATCAAATGGGTAAAAGTGAAATCATAAAGGAACTTTATTCTACAGCTACTGATACTTCGGAGCGAAAGAGGATGTTTATATGTCTCTGGATATAATCAATGTTTCCTTGTCCAACTATTTTATTTTTGTGTAAATGAAACAAAATTACTCGCGTAGACTGGGACATAACAAAGAAAAGGGCCTTTCCAACATCTCTTGCGTGCATCTTGATGCTAATGGATAGTGGTTTCTGCTGCCCAAGCCACAGCTGCTACAATAGACATCAGCTCTGGGGTTGTTTTGGAGCCCTATTATTTCAAGCTGTTTGCAGCCTGTATATGATAACAGCACACTGACAAGTTACCTGTACGGTTGGAGAACTAATTTGAGTTCTTTTAAAATTTTAATAAGTTTCATTGTACAGAATCAGCCAGGAAGTCAGCAAGTTAAATGGATCTTTGTTTAATGTGAATGCATTGGAGTTTTTTCACTTAAGTACATTTTAGGCATATAGTGCATGGAAACGTTCCTTTGTCCTTATAGTTAAAGCTTCCAGGGTTCAGAGGTGGCAATTTAACATGTCTGCAAAACAAGAAATGTACTGTGATTTATGTTTGTAGAGTAACATAGTAATAATTTTCACATATTCTTAACCTGGAAAACAAGAACTAAATGCTGCTTTGATGATCCTTGCATACTAGGAGGCATGTAGTTGGCCACTGTGGAAAACTGAGTGACAGCAGGACAGTAATGGCACCACAGCATTCTTTCATGAGAACTTACTGGATAATCTCTGTAACAGACAGAAAGTCATTGTGATTTTTGTTGTTGTTGTTATTCCATAATGCCTCTTGAAGTGACGTAGACTTCACATTGGCTTTGGTGTGTGTGGTTATGTTTCACAAACAGCAGTAGACTGTTGCTGTCTGTTAGCCTATGGTTCTGTGTAAACTCATGCCGTGTTATTAAAGGCCATCATTTCAACAGAAGTTAACATCTACACTTCCCAGAAACAGCAATGCTTATGGCTGCTGAACTGTCCAAAAACTGGTCACTTACCTGTACGCCCCAAAAGAAGCCAAATATTTTTTGAAAACCTGACTTCCAAGTATAAATGATCCCGTAAGTTGAAAAGCAAGCTCTTACAGTGCTGTCAGAGAATAACTGTAAAATTCCTTGACCACTATTTAATGCCACGACTTTTTCCTGATCGATAGAAATATGAATAGTTTCATTACTTGGCACAGAACATGCTTTGTAGTCTAATGCACAAACAATATGTTTCTCTTTCAGGTATTATTCCCCTGGATATTCTGAGATGCTTCTGGAACGGGTGGAAAATTACCAACCAGTTTTATAAACTTCAATTTTTATTAGAGCTGTATTTCACGTTTACGCTTTTATGACTGTAATACAAATACAGCTGCTGAAACTCTTGTTAGGTTCTGAAATCTACTTCTACTGTTTGAACCACAGCAAGACCTCAGTATTTCCAACAAGCTGTGTTTTGTTCTTTATAGAAATGTTGCTAAGTTTTTGTTCCTGTTTGTTTTTCTCTAACGTTATGACCAGACGCTGCAGCATGTATCAGTGGAATTTCATGCGAGGGTGTTGATTTATCACAGAAGCTTTTTTAGAATCAGTCATTTCCTTTTCCTTCCACAAGAAAGGTTTGTTATTATCTCATTCAAATTTTATCCTTCTCAGCACTTTATCAATTTTCCCCCTTTTGTCTTTGCATATTGTTTAGAGCTTCCCAAGCTTGATGAGGGGGAGGAAAACGATATCCCCTCTGCCTTTTCTAATTATAGAATTCATTCTATGCTGAGATTTTTTTTTTCCCACCACTACCTTTCGGAAAGTGTTGTGATTTTTGCATCCCCAAACACATTAGTAGCTGCTAAAAAGAGAAGTAATCAGATCTGATGATGATAAAAGGGCTGTATTCTGCATGCTACAATAGTGTCATGATCCTGGCATGCTAAATAGTACATCTGCAAAATTCCTCCTAATTAAGGCAAGATTTGCTGTGGAGGGAAGCAGCAATACATTATTTGGTGTGCTTATGTGTCATTGTTCCTATCGGAAAGGATAGAGTGAACTCAGACTTCCCACAGGTACAAAAGGAGAGCAAGGACTCTGAGGTTCTGCCACATTTGGGTCTGCAGTACCTGGGCCTCTTAGGAAGAGAGGAAAATTGTTTGGCTTCAGGAATGCTGTTAGCAAAGTTTTGAGCACATCCAGAGGAAAACTGAGGATATTTGAGTCTCACTGAATTGAGTGGTGGGACTAAGACTGCTCAGTACTTTCTCTTCAAAAGATGAAGCTACTGCAGTTGGGTTGAAACACATTTGGAACTTAGTCTTGAACTTGCAAATCATGTTGGCATGGAGATTATTGTAGATATGAGCTCTATTGTATACAACATCCTGAAAATACTTTTGCCCTCTTAGGTAGAGTAAAAAGACTTTCTACATTCTACTTTGCTGCGTACTGTAGCAACAGGGAACCCTACAGTATTCATACACATACATTCATACATACAACCCTCCAGTATTCACCAAGTAATAGGTAATTGTCATTCATCATTTTTTGTTCTTCTAGCCATTTTCCTCTTCCAAGTACGCAGCAGGTTTTTTTGTTTGTTTGTTTGCTTTTCTTCTTTTCTTTTTCTTTCCCAGGGAGTAGTATGCAGTGTTTCTGGGGTGGGATGTCGAAATTCTGGCAGCTGCAAGGGAATACAATACTTGAAAACCCCTGCAGGAGAAACTTGTCTACTTTCTTAAACATATTAGCTGAATGAGTTTATAAAACAGGGATAGCATCTTCTGTTACTTGTAAAACAGGAGCAAAATCTTAATGCAGTTGGAAATGATTTAGAGTGAGTCTTCCTTGCCAAGTTCCAAATTACCATGTTCTTGTCAGCATATTTTGCATTGGTTCACCAAAACACTGGTGGGCTATCTTCTGCTAAGGATTACTTCTACAGAGGGCTGTGCTCCTGGTGTGAGGCACTTGGTGCTCTTGGACTAGTTTGAGGAGAAGCAGTGGCTGCTCAATAGCTGGCTGTGCAGAGTATAACTGAGATGGAAACTGTTGGTGTCATGTCTGCTGATATATAAACCACACCAGCTGGGTTTTTGCCTTAGCCTGCATCAGAGTGAACAGCTTTGGAACTGACTAACCTTTTCCTTTTCGGTATTCATATTTTGACATTAATAATGTTATGACACTGGTGGGAAAAAAATCATTAGGTATATTAAGAAGATTGTTGTAACACTCAGTGAATTTTCTTAAATGAGTTATGGATATTTAAAAATCAAATCTTAAACATTCTTCGAAAGAAAATGTCATGCAAGGACTT
The DNA here is from genome assembly GCF_026119805.1 of Tympanuchus pallidicinctus. Taxonomy (NCBI): domain Eukaryota; kingdom Metazoa; phylum Chordata; class Aves; order Galliformes; family Phasianidae; genus Tympanuchus; species Tympanuchus pallidicinctus. Next base: position 76,425,392 of record NW_026294747.1, on the reverse strand, counting down.
CCAGAGAATCCTGAAGGATCTGATGGCTTTGTTTTCCCTAGCAGGGGAGAAATACTGCAGAAGGCTGAATGCAGTGCAGCTGGGAGGGCGGGTCGGCATTCAGATGTACCCATAGCTGCATCAGATGTTTGGGTGCACGTGCACAGCACACGATGCTAATGGGTGTGTTTTTTGTGGGAAGAGCATAGAGGCTTCAGTTCCCTGACAAATATGTTACACCATAATGATTCCACTGGGTTAAATTTCAGTGCCTAAACCCTTTGTCCACAGTCTTCTCACATTTTTTTCTGATTCCTGACAATGGAAATGATTGCAAAAGGCAAACCTTCAAAGCAGTCTGACTGTGCAGTGCACAGTCTCAATCAGACCTAGCATGAATCCCTCTTTACGCCAGTTATGCAGTTCTGTCCCAGGCCAGAGGAGCTGCAAGGCCTCTTGTCACAGGTCTCCCTCTCTGGTGATGCCACATCCCATTCGGCCCTGGCTGAGCCAAGATCCCTCTTTGGAGAAGCCCTCAGCTCTCCTTTGCTGGCAGGCTGCTTCCGTGCATGGTAGTACACCTGGGGCTGGAGGCTTCCCAGGCAGTACACATCTGCATAAGGCAGATTGAGGCCTTTCCTGCAGAATTATCACTAATTTGTGGTTTAGGCTTTCTTTACTAGAGCAAGAGTTGCTTTTTTTTTTTTCTTGGAGTGTTTCACAGGCTCTGGTGTACAGTGATTCTGTTCTATCCTCTTGTTTGTCTTAAGTCATCATCTAAAACTATATTAATGTGTGTAATTGCTACTCTGGCAAGCTTCAAGTGTGTACCATTCGTCTCAATTTCATAGAATAAAATGTAGATTTGCATTTTAATTTGTTGTGTAAATGCTGTTTTCATGCTAGTCTGTGACTGTGATGTTAAAGAAAATGAAGAACAGACTCATTTTGCAGCTGAGCTTGACACCACCTCTGGGCGTTTGTCTCAGCATACCACTCAGCAGTGCCGAAATTTCTCCTTCTGAGCTTAGAGACACACAAAGATTTTAAGTAAGAGTCTCTCTGGCAGAGGTAGCTTATTAAGACACACAAAGAAAATTAAGCTAGTGCTTTGGCAGAAGTAAATGTAAGCAGAGACAGCCCTTAAATCATTTTGCCAGTTGCTTTGACTGCAGCATGGGGACTTTTGAACCTCAGTCTTTAAAGGTCTTCTCTGGGGGCCCAAGCTATGATTTTTGTCTACATTACTTTATCTATTATTACATCTACAGATGTAAACTACAGCCTCAAACGAACATGTGGATGTGTAAAACTTGACTATATTTCATTCAGTGGGTGGATTAACTGGCCTACAAAAGCTCCATTCTTTATCTGAATGACTGGAAACCAAGAGGATCTGCAAAGGGGAAATTCAAGGAGTTCAACTGTTATGCACATAATATGTTCTGCATTTCCAGAGGGATTTACTAAGCCATTGTTTTGTCTCATCTGAAGTGATCACTCTGCTGTAGAGCTGCACCTTAACAAACAAACGAACAAAATGCTGAAGGAGCTGAATGGAAACGGTGAAAGAACAAGTGAATCTCCTTTTACAAAGTAAAGCATAAAGTTACTGCAATTAAGGAAGCTGATGGTGTGTGTGAATATTCTCAGTATTCTTGATTTGGTGTTGTGGGTTGTGAATAACTTGGCCAGAAGGGAGCTTTAGGCATGGAGGATGCCGTGGCGTTGTCCATAGCTTCTGGTGTAAGCTGGAGTTCCCTGATTTCTGGGCATGCCGGAGGTGGCTGACTGCAGTCCTTTACTGCGAGAAGTCCAAAAGTATGCTTGCCTCAGTGTCTTCCTGCTCAGAGTCCACTACTTTGGTTGCTAGAATTTTAGATCTCAGTATGTGACCGGGATAGAAAGGAAATGCAGAGTAGCACTAGACTGCAAAGCTTGCACTTGCACTTCTTGACCTGCCATAAGACTGCTTTAATGGTCCTGGCATTACATCCCCCTGCGCGTTGTCTTCAGCTGTGGAGTATAACGTGTTAATTTGCAAAAGCGCTGGAAATACTGCGCTCACGTAAGAGGTTGGTGCAGCAGGACTTAAATGCCATATTCCTTTCTGAACACAATATTAATTATATTGTTCAAGAACCTTCAAAAATTTACCTAAGATACTTTTGAGATGCTAATTGTAGAGTTTGAGTCGAACTAAAAATCAGTAGATTCTGTGAGTTTCCTCACCTGACACAAACTGAAGGAATCTCAGAGAAGGAGGAAATTACAATGTCTCTCATGGCTGTACTAAAACTATTGATGTCATTTTGTATAATGCTGAACTGTTAATATTGATATTACTATGCTGCATTCTGCAGTCAGCTCTGTAATTTAGCTAGTGAAAATACTAATTACGTTATTACTGCTGTACTGTATTTCTAGATACTGCACAAAAGACTGATTTAGAAAATACAAGCAATTCCAAAGCAAATTTTGGTGAGTAGAATGCCTTTTAAACCAAAAAATTGTGCTGTGTTGGCTTTCACAGGAAGTTGCTCTTACAGAAGTTGAACATGTCTTAGGTTTTCACGTTCCCTCCTGCTCAGAGGTCCGGCCACGAGGTGAGCTCAGTGCTCAGCGCAGTGCTGAGAACCATCACATCTGCTGTCTGTTGTAGAAACTGGTTGTGTTCCCTGTGATGCTTCAGCAGGCTGTGGAGAGGAACAGTGTGAGTGTGGCATCATCTAATGGCATCATCCCAATGGATTTCAAAAGAGATTTTGATGATTTACTTTTTCTCCATAAAAATATGCTTGTTTCTAATGCTAATTCCTACCCCCAAATTGAGTTAAAGGACAGGTACCTTGCTCCTTTGATCACAAAGCCAACTAAAGGTAGGGAAAAATTGTGATAATATCTTTCTCTAGATCAAAGCTCTTGATTATTTTTGTGACAAAATAGGTGATAAAACTCCTCCTGACCCCATGACAAGATCTGTGCCTTTTGCTCCCTGTGGAAAGTTTCGTCTCCGTAGCTACAGGCTGGTGATGCATTTTTTCCCTGTTGTCTTGTTTATAATTAGGTCTGATGTCCGCTGTGCATGTTCACCTTTAAATATTAGGTCGGTGTTAAAGCCATTATCAATCTAAAACGTTGGTCTATTACCAGGATTCAGCTTTTGTTGCCCCACAGTGCTATAATTATATTACTGTCTATTGTTAAAAATTAATAATATGCAGCATAGAGGTCTGATGGAATCATGTTAATGAGAACACTGAAGCTTCATTGACTTGCAGTATCATTAGAGCTCTGAGACAGGTTTATAGCCTTGTGCAAAGTATATTTGTGTTGCTTTAGACACAGTATTTATTTGGTCACACCCAGCCAAATGTTTCCTTACTAAATTAAAATAAATGCTGGTAAGTTCAATGAGCTACAAAGATATATAGTATAATTTCAGGTTCTCAAGTCACAGAAAATGAGCCCCAGCAATGGAAATCGGTAGAGGGTCAAAAATGATGGATATACAAGAGTGAATATGAGCAAAGAGGGAAGGGAGTTTACAGAGTTGAGGGAAGCTGGGTTGTTTTTTTTATGACTCAAGCAGTGTATAAAATTTGAAAAAACATCACCCATTTAAGGTCTGTTCTGATGTTTGTGTATACACGTGCATACTCTTTTACAAGCACAATTGATAATCATAATTAATTGAGTTGTAATTGTTAGGATTTCTGTCTTTGCTCTCAAGAGGCTTGCCCCTGTAAAGCATCGTTAGTGGCTGAGGGGAGCAGGTCACTGGCAGACCCTCTGCTCACTAACGTGGGTTTTGTGGGACTGATCCCCACAGAGGCATAGGCCTTTGTGTATGTGCCTTTGTGTATAGGCCTGCCCACCTGCGATGGGCAGGGTTTGGAGAGACCAGGCTCCTTGCCTACTGTCACAAGCAGAGAGATGGAACTGAAAGATAGATAAGGCTGTCCGTTTATACAGCTTGCACCGACAGGGATGAGGGAGGCATAGATTCTGCTCTGCTTCTCTATCCTGCGTCCAGGAGAGCACCACCCTCATTTGTTTGGGTCTGGCACATGGGGGGCTTCCTCCTCCTCCTCCTCGGTGTGTCCCAGAGCGTTGTGTGAGTGTTCAGAAGAGCTCTGAAACTGAAAGCCAGTATGAATGCTGTGTTATTACTGTTTGCAACGTGATCAGTGCGTAGCTGACCTTAATTCATTTTTGTGTGGTAGTACTCTTGTTTAAAGTGGAGACATTTGCAAGGGCATGAAACCTGGCCTTCACCCTGAAATGTGAGCTCCATTTGGTCCTTCTCCCTATATTTATGCATCTCTGTTATCACACATGATCTACTAGTAACAAAATCTGTTGTAACTTTGTCATTGACTTGAATTATCATGAGGTCATGGATCCTTTAGGTCTTACCTTCCCCCTAAGTGTTTTTTAAATCCCGATGTTGTGTTTATGTGCCGTAGTCGTGCAATGGGAACGTCTGGTAAACTCACAGCTTAATTTACAATGGAAGAATGCTTTAGCAGCTGTTTTATAACAGTTGAACTACTCTGACTTAAATGACTGTTCTTAAGAGATTAAAAACTGATTGAAAAGGTGAAAAAGTCCAGGACTGTCTTCTCTCTTTCTCTCTCTTTGCATTTCATGTGTTTATTTTTAAAGTCATCTTTGAAACTGCTTTATAAATGGCTTGAGTTCCTCTGCATAATTTAGATGGGAGAGAATGCCAGTTAGCTGGGACTTGTTTTCTGACCACTTGAGAAAAAGGAGTTTTTTATCCTCTTGAACATCATCTGGAGCTATAATAAAATGTGCTCTCAGCTGGATTCCTTCTGTGTGCAAATAGAGCTACATCATTGCACACACACCTAAAGGAAGGACATAGAACCACAAAAGCAATCCGAAATCTGGATTTTGCCAGCTCCTCAGAGACCACAAGTAATTTTCTGTAGTCTTCATGAAAATTATTTGAATTTTGAAGGAACGATATACCTCTCCCTTCCCCCCAGCCTGAGTAGGACCAAAGCTGGAGATCCTTTTCTATACAGCAGTCACCTGATGGGGTCAGTGTGAAAAACCCTAGCAAATAGTTACTGAACTAATTTAAAAATCCATGAAACAAAAGAAGTAAATGAGAAAAATTCAATAGTAGGATCACATTAAAAAAAAACAACCCAAACAAATGCTAATTAAACTTCAGTTGAATTTTCAATCCAATCTGTTGCAGATGAATGAAATGTGGTACTGGTGTGGTTGGATCCTGGGGTGAGAGGCACATGAAGAATCCACACAAGAAGCATGTCAGCTAACTGGTGCTGCAGACGGGCCGTTCTGTTTGTATGGCAGCAGATCCTGCAAACCCCCAGCCAGGAAGAGCTTTTGTTGATGTGAGGGTGCCTGTGTGCTGCAGGGATGGTTCCCGGGCATATGGCAGTCAGATGAGGGCGGCAGCTCCCGCGATGTGCTGTGAGCTGGTGGAATCGTCAGATGACAAAACTCGGCAACTTCACACGAGTGCAATGTAATCTGAAGCCATTCTGCAGGGAAACTGTAGACAGCAAGTAAAATTTTGGAGCCTGATATAAATTCCATCCCGTTTAACTGCCATCGGTTTTACTGCTGCAGATTAGCAAACCATTGTTTCATGGTATAATTGAAAAACTCCTCATTAGAGAAGCATTTTCCATAGCCCCCAGACACATGGCTTTAAGGCCTTAGCTGTCTTCTGCAGCCATGTCGTTGTGCCCTGCGCTGGACCGTTTGCTTTGTTCCCTTTCTCCCACTAATGAAATAGTGGCTCAGTTGCTTTCTTCTGGATTTCCTTCATCTTCTCCCTCTCTCTTTTTTTTTTTTTTAAATTCTTCTAATTATTTTGATTAGTTCATTTACTTAAATTCATTGATGTGTGTATGTCCTACATGATTTTATCCTTGCAAAGGATGCAAAGCTCTTTTTTAGGTCCTTCTCAATGTTTTTCTAGACCTCAAGCACTCTCAGTTACTTGCTTTGGAAAATGTCCTCACATGCTTCCAGGTTGTGATGCATTCTTATAATTTGCCTTGTTTTTATTCATTTGGCTAATTGCACTTCAGATTTTCTTTAGCCCTCCTAAATTACATATCTTCCTTGTCAGAGTTCGTGCTCCTTTGGATTGATGTTGCTTTTCTAAGGATAGTTACTCAGTCCTGGCAGCCAGTTGTTGCTGTGACAGTCGGCTGATGTATGCCTTGAAGTGAATGCACATAACTGCATGTTAAATGCTAACAGTGTAGTGACAAGGACAACCCATTTTTTAAATTGCTTTAAAAAAAAAACAAACCCAAATGTGGAGTTAAAAAAAAAAATAAAATAAAAAAATTGAAAAGCAGCACACCCAAACTGAGAAGCAGGCATGCTTGAGATGAGCCACACAGTGTGATTTAATTAGCTCCCTGTAAAATCTCAAAGTAAATCTCTTCAGTGAAAGATTTCAGGAGCAGAGGAAAATGTCAGAGGCCCGACATTGTCCTGTGGATAGGAAATGTTGCGTGAGGGTCCCTGCACGACTTGTGCTGGTTTGTATCCCAGGACAGGGTTCGTGGTGCAAATGTAGCTCCTCCAGCAAAGCAGGAATTCATTCTTTGCTTCAGATAAACTGCTTCATCAGAGAAGTTCATCAGGACCCCTCTGTGTGTTTTAATGACTGCTTCATTTTAAAGCTGTGTGGAGCCAGCTACTGCCTTCATCTTTCTCTCTCTCCTCCCTGCATCTTTCTTCCACCTTTCCATTCCTTCTCCCCATTACGTTCTGAGGCGTGCTGTAAGGTATGTCTGTCGGTGGGTATTACTTTCACCAGCTTTGCTTTGTAGCAGCGTGTCTATAAATGGCAGACAGCATCACTCCTAATTACACATTGCCCCCAGATGCTCCGCGGGTGATGCTGATGGATGGCTGCGTGGGTGGTGCTGAGGGGGGCTGGGATGCAGCTCTAAGTGGTAGCAGAGGTCTCTCTTTGGACTGGCCTCGGCAGCCCTCATCCGTAACAGGAGCATGGGAGCCTCTGAGCTCTTGAGCCCTGGGCATTGGCAGAGGGGGCATAAAGCCAGAATGGCTTTGAGATGCAACCCATACAGAAAGGGAAGAGGCGCAGCTAGGAGAGGCAGAGAATTTACTTTCTACCCATCGCTGTGGAAACAACACAGCACGCAGGGCTGAGGAGCTGCAGCAGACCGTGCAAGCTGTTAAGCCTCTTTGCTCTCTTGATTCCAATTCCCCCACTGCCCTTGCTTCCGAGGGTCTGCCCTGCTGCCTACATGGCCTTGACTTCTTTTCCTTAATGAACTTTCTGACAGTGACCCTCTGCGTGGATTGAGATATCCCATCCCTGTCATGGAAGAAGTCACCCTCTTTGGAGGACAACCTTTGGGCATTGGAATTGACTCTGTTCTGTCCTGCCTCCAGTTTTCTACGAGTTTTTTCTCCCATCCTGTGGCAAGTTCTATTCCTGGATAATTTTTGGTGTGGAATCTTGTCAGAACCATTTTCAAACCTGGACTGTGCCACACCTGCTGGATCCTCTCTCCGTGCCCTTATAACGTGCACCCAGAGCTCCAACAGGTCAACAAGGCAGAATTTCTCTTTGCAGAAGCTGTGCTGTCTTCTCCAACAGACCATGTATATCCCTGTCTTTACTGACTTTATTTCTACAGATTCTACTGCCGTTAGCAAGAGTGGCTGGTCTGTTGCTCCCACTGGTCATTTCCACTGTCTTTTCTGTGGAGGTGCGAGGGCAGCTTGCCAGCCCCCAGCAGCTTGACTCCTTGCAGTGATGCTGGGATGCGTTGCTCATCCTGCAGCCCTGGAGCTGAGGGGCAAGAATGAACAGCAGCTGGGGACAGAGCGGGGCTGTACTCAGGACTGGAAACCACCATCAGGGGAAATGCTGGCAACTTGTTATTTTGCTTCAAAAGGCATTTGCTTAGTTTCTTAAAGGGATGCTGAGACACCAGTTATTCTCTTGCACTTCTCTCCATAGGGAATCTCCAAGGCATTCTGCATGGTTCTTCATACTGCAGTCTGCAGAGTGCAGAGAATATGCATAGAGGTACAGTGATAACGTCATTTCTGTCATAGTTTTCATATGTTGTATTTCTCTATTTGTATGCTACTGGTATTTGATGAGAATATTTCCTGCAGTGTGGGGAAATGTCTGCACTGACAGCATAATGGAGTAAAGCGGGAGAGAGTGAAACTCTACACTGGAATCCTATGGATTGGGATTTAGAAGAAGAAATGAACACAAAAATGAAGAACAGAGCTAATTACAGGCTCGATGGGTTAAACATAAAGGTTTTGGCCATTAAACAAAATGTTTCTTATGTGACATCCGATGGGTGACAGATGCTGCTGAGGACATGTGAGGAGGGCCCAGAGGGGCCAGGAAGCAGCTGAGCCTCCCCTGATGCCTGCACATAAGCAGCACGGTTCTCCAGGTAACGTTCTTATCACCAAAATGGTCAGAAAATAAAAACAGAAAATAAAAAGCTAACAGCTAACAGTAAGTAAAAATGCAAGAGGCAGCAGTGAGACTGGGCTGGAGATGGCTGCAGAGGCAGCTTTGTTCCAGGAAGGGAAGGTCCCACAGCATGATGAGAATGCTTGGCTGGGGCCGTCTGTCATATCTGTCATCGTTATGAGCATGGACAGATGATGATGATCTCTCCATTTCTGTTTCTGGTTTTTCTCAGTCTCCTGAGATGCTCATCCAGCTGTTTTCACCACAAAATTTATTCAGCTAATCTGCCCCTTTTCCTTTCTCATTTTCTTGCAGTGCTTCTTACCTTCCTCAGGCTGTTGCTGTCCTCTCTCTGTTCCCCGCTGCCATCAGCCTTCACTGCTCATGGGGAAGCTGACTGCTTCCCAAAGCTTGATGGTGCCTTCCTGCCTTCCTCCTGTCTTGATTTTCAGGTCACCCGACTGCACAACATGGATCCCATGCTCTGCCAGGCAGTGGAGGGTTGGGGTGGGGGGGCGGGCAGGGGCTGTTTCTCAGCAGGACACTTCTTGCAGACCCTTCTCTCCTCCCCTGTTTCCCTGTCTGTACCCATCCCTTGAGTGCTGAGCCCAGGTTTGTTTAACAGCTGCAGCACTGGTGCATCCACAACCAGGCAGCCAGTTCAGCTGCTCCTGTAGGAGCTTGAAGATAGCAGATTCCACAAAACTGCAGTTTGGGGAAGATTATCTAGGGACTGGTTCCTCTCCAGGGTTGTTGGAGAAAAGATGCCTCAAGTCTTGGTAAGCCACTCAAGAAAAGTACTCTGCTATTTATTTTCCAGATGACAGCTGGGATACAAAGCAGCCATACCTGCTACATAATTGGGTGTCCTTTTGTCTTGCTGGAGCCTGCGCCTGGGGAGGAACGGTCAGGGTGAGATCTGTATGCAGGAGTTTGGTAGAATTAGAAGCAGACTGGAGCTGGGTGTCAGGACACTTTGTGATGTGCAGCACCTTAAAACAACGGCAGAAGTCCTCTGCTGGCCAAGCTGCCTGCACCTGCTCCCTGCAGGACACGCGCTCCGTGGCGCAGCACTGGGCCGTGTGGTGGCTGGTGCCTGGGTGTGACCTCACCTGTTACGGTCACCAAAGATCTTTGTGGGAAGAGTGCATGATGGAAGATTATGGGACAACAAGATAAAGACTGGCCAGGTGAGAGATTTTGTTGTTAAGAAGGTATGAAGTATTTCTAAAATACACAACCCTCTGACAGGCCGGGCCACGCCTGAAGGGGCTTGCGATAAAGCCACGGGGCCTGGAGCACCTGGTCTGAAGGGCGGCGGGGCGGGCTGCAAATCCCCGAAGCCACCCAAGATTTTTGGCTGAAGTAAATACATAATGACCAGGAGTGCCAGCTTCTTTATTCAGCTCCATTGCTGCAGAAGAAGGCTCATCTACCTGAACTGCTGTGCCACGTGTGAAAGGTCTCAAACTGAAAATTTGTAATTGGTTGTCTGTTTTGCAATGCCACCTTCCACAGTCATGGTAGTTCATAAAACACATCACATATGGAAAGAAAAAGGTGGGGAAAGAGTTGTGCTTGTGCTTTCCTTGCTTCCAGCAGTCCCTTCTATGAAATGTGTGCAGCCATACCTCTTTTCCCTATGGTATAGCTGCTATAATGTGCTTTGCGCCTTTAAATGTGTGGAGCACCATGTCTGCCTGGCAGGACCATGAGAATTCAAGATGGGAGAGGCAGGCTTTGTTTTCTCTCTCATGGAGATTTTGCATTTGTTCTCTCCCCGTTATGTTGGCTTGCAGAGCGGGTTAGTAAACACTCCCATCCTGTTTGCCAGTTTCTTTATATTTTCTGTACACAGGGAGCAAAATGCACGTTTTCCCTCTGCACAGGAAAATGAAAGGGAAGGAAGACATACAGAATCTGTCGAGGAAGCAGCGTCTCCTGCAGCAAACAGGCAGCCTGTGCTCTCTCATTTGAAACTGCAAAGCACAGAAAATAAACTAGCAGACACGTTCTTCCATGCCCAATGACTGTACCTATTATTATCCCTGTTGTCAATTCACTTTCAGGTTGTTTCATTTTCCTGCTCAGCTCATCCCTATTCTAAGGTATAAGACAGTCCCCACAGAGGTCGTTCTTTGTTCATGGTGGGTGCCTGGTTAAACTGAGCAGTGGTCGGGCTCTTACCTCACTGTGATGCCACCTGGTGTCCCTGGGGCCAGGTCTGGGGCTCCTCCAAGGACCACGAGTTTCTGAGCAGTGCAGTGGCTTGAGGCCGGGAGGAGGTATTTGTACAGTCTAAGTGTGTGGAGCCACATTAGCATTAGAGCTTGTTTGCATGGTCAGAGGCTTACCCGTGCTGTCAGCCCCGATGAATTCATGAGGATGTTATGACAATTTGCGGGGAGGCCTCCAGGCTTTCAGAGGAGATGTGGATTAACTGTGGTCAGAGCTGTGCTCTTTTTCCCCCAGTGCCTGTGACCTCGTTGGGAAAAAAAAAACAACACAGAAGTTATGTCAGAAGAGCGTTATCCATTCATTAAATAAAGACGCAGCTGTCGTGTGTGGATGCATGTGTACATGTGCACAGAATAGCAGCGGCTGCCCCAACATCCTCCCTCAAGAATCCTGCTGCGGGAGGGCAGCCATAAATAACTCAGGGCCTGCAGCGTGCAGCCAGGATGAGCTGCCAGTGCCAAGCAGGAGCCTTCCCCAGCAGTGCTCCTCACAGGCGCTGGGTGCCATGGGCAGCCCGCCGTGCCCGGCTCTACTGGCTGCAGGTCAGCACTGGGAGATATGCTGTGGATACAAGAAGTGCTGGGGCACTGGGCAGTATTTCGGCAGTCACAAACCTGACTGTCAACGGTTTACGGGCTGGTTCGGCCCGGTTCCGTGACGAGCGGGGCGGAGGGATCCGCAGATCCGCGCCTCCGGAAAAAAAGGAAACAGGGGACCCCAAAATAATTACAACAGCGGCACCGATCTGAGGAGAAACAAACTAATTTACTAAGTATATTATCGGAATGCAAGATAACACACTATACTACAATATAATCAGAATTGAAGCTAATAAATCAAATATAATGAGAACGTCCGAAAGGTGGATAGGCCTCACCACAACGCTGAGGTGAGATGCGCAGTCCAGCTGAGCAGCAGGGAGACGGGAGCAGCGCCCACAAGGAAGGGCAGGCGAGAAAAGGCACATCAGGTGACCTTGCCAGGAGTTGAACCTCCTCTCCCTGACCGCAAGGTCCCCTGGAAATGTAGTTCTTCTTCTCTTCAGGGCAGGTACCCAGGACTTGAGCACTGACAGTTAAAGTCCCAGTGCCCCACATGATGTTATGATGTGGAATACCGAAAGCCAAAAATCACTAAACCATGACACTGACAAGCACTGCACTGAGAAATCTGCATTCTTCTCGGATCTTTGCTGGTCAAAGTAGGATGTTCAGGTACTGATATGTGTTCACTGGCAAATGAAAGGAAATTGTTCCCTACTTTAATGTTCTGACATCAGCGTGCTGCTCTGAGAGTCCTTGCAGCCCCTCTGCCTGCTGTGGGCTGACAGGAAAGGTGCTGTGCCAAGCAGGAGGCTGCAGCCTGACCTGTTTCTCAAAGCAATTGTTTAATTTTTTTTTTTTTTTTTACAGTTGCATAGGGGATTCTTTTTTGCATTTTAAAAGTTATGTTAAAGTAATGATTAGGAAACTGTTTCACTCTTCTTTTTCTTCCCAGAGACACTGTAGATGTGATTTGCCTTCTAGCACTCAGAACAGCTAGGAGTGAATTCAAATGTTTCTTGAGAAAAGGTTCCTTTGTTACAGAGGCTCCTTCTGCTGCTCCCTTCAGAGCCTGTTTTACCTGCGTGATTTGAAAATATTCCAAAACCCCCCTACATTTTTGGTTATGCAAATCTGCTTTACTCTTTCATTCTGCTAAATCTCAGTCTCTGAGATGGCTTTTTCTACAATTATTAATTCCTACAAATCATTGGAAAAAGGTTTTATCTTCAAAACTCCATTCTAACTTTCTGAGAACCTATCTGCACATACCCACCATGTTCCTCTAACTACCCAGCTGCACTGAAGGCAGTACAATTTCTACATGTGCTGTGTGCTGTTCTTACACGTATCTCTCACTTAAAATGGAGATGGCATCACATATGCTAACACATCAAACATTTATATGACTAGAATTGCATATGCGGTAAATGTTTTACCAGTATAGCTAGCTTGGTAAAATAAAATTATAGCCCTGCCTAATTATAATGAAATAAAAACAGGCAGTAGACCAAGACACAGTGGTTAATTCTTTATTACAGCGTGTTTCCAGCTGCAACAGAGTATAAATATCACCTTTTCCCGTGTGGGTTATTTTAATTTTTTTCCATAATGTCAAGGATTTATTATTTCTAAACGCAATCATGACATCAGTTGCAATGGGAACATTTTTATCTTTGCCCCGTGTTCTGAATAGACAAACCTCTGTAAGGCAAACAGCGAGCTTTCAAAAACGAGCTTATCTCTGCAGTTAGACAAGGTGTGGCCACTCTCAGGGCCTCCTGCCCCACGCAGATGCTGCTTTAGCAGCCCCTCACAGTGGTCCTCAGTCTATAATGTGAGGAAAGTTTTATAGCTCTATATTTACACATTTTTAGCGCCGCCGTATACTTTGTTTTCAATGGAGACATTATATTTAGAAGTTGCTCAAAATGTGGAGCATGTGTTAAATTTCTTTTGCGTAATCTGTCAAGACTAATTTGATTCAAGACCGGTGCCTTTTTTCCCCCCATCTGTTTGGAAAAGTGCAGTTGTAGAGACATCAGTCATGTAACACTTTCTGCGGAACAGCTTTACTGACAGTTGGGAGTTGTCAGTAACCATGTGCACTTCAAGCTCCCAGTCTGGCTGCGGAGAGAAAAACCCTCTGACACACAATTTCCAGAGAGCAGCAGAATGGTGGGCTGGCAGCACTCGCACCATCCTCAGAGTGACCTCCTGCTTTGTGGCCAGAGTTACTCATGCTTCGGGCCTTGGAGCTGCAGAACTGCCAGTGCCTGGGACCAACAAACACTGCACCTAACGGCACTCACTCCCCAGTAATTTATTTCACTAGTTAACCATCATTATGTACATAATTGTGTCTTGTTTCCTGTTTAAACTGATCTAGCTTCAGCTCCCAGTCTCTGTGAAAGCTTTAAGAGGTGTTGGATCTCTGCTCCTCACCCACCTATAGAGAGACCAAGGTCTGTGCCATATGTAGGAAGATGCCCCAGACAGCAAAACAGACCCACGAAGAGAAAAGCTGACGTTGGGAGCAATGCCTGCAGCTCTGCTTCGAGAGCTCCTTCAGCGCCGTGGCAGAGCCAGAAGCAGGGGCTGGCAGAGCTCAGTGCAGGCTCACAGGGCTCAGCATGGGTTCAAAGGGCTCTCTGGTGTTGTCTGCGTGAAGGATGTGGAGGAATCACAGAATCACAGAATTGCAGGGGCTGGAAGGGACCTCTAGAGATCATCAAGTCCATCCCTTTGCCAACGCAGGCTCCCTAGGCCAGGTTGCCCAGGTGAGCATCCAGATGAGTCTTGAATGTCTCCAGAGAAGGAGATTCCACAACCTCTCTGGGCAGCCCATTCCAGTGCTCTATCACCCTTACTGTGAAGTTCTTATGCACATTTGTGTGGAACATCCTATGGTTCAGTTTGTGGCCATTTCCCCTTGCCCTATCACCATGTGCTGTCTGTGGAAGACAACTGGCAGCTGGTCATTAGTGGGGTTCTGTAGGGCTCTGTGTTAGGGACAGTTCTCTTTAATATTTTCAGCAGTGACTTGGATGCAGGACTTGAAGGTACAACAAATTGGTTTGCAGATGATGTTAAACTGACAGGAACTATTGACTCTTTCGAGGTTAGAGAAGCATTGCAGAGATGCTGACAAACTGGAAGGCTGAGCAGTCACCAACCATGTGAGGTTTAACAAAAGCAAGTGTTGGATTCTGCACATTGGTTGGGGCAACTCTGGATACATGTACAGACTGAGGATGAGAGGATAGAAAGCAGACCATAGAGAGAGATCTGGGGGTTCAGGCTGACAGCAAGATGAATGTGAGCCAGCAGTGTGCCCTGGGGTGCACCAGGCCCAGCACTGCCACCAAGAGAGGGAGGGGTGTCTGCTCTGCTCTGTGTGGTGTCAGGTCCAGCACTGGGTGCAGTTTGGGTGCCACAATATAAGAAGGATATAAAGTTATTAGAGAGCATCCAAAGGAGGGCTATGAAGATGATGATGGGTCTGGAGGGCATGATGTGTGAGGAGCAGCTGAGCTGCTTGGGTTTGCTCATCCCAGAGCAGAGGAGCCGAGGGGAGGCCTCATGGCTCCTCACAGGAGCTGCATTTTTCCTTGTTGAACCTTGAATTTTTCAAGGACCCTCCGCACTGAATCTTTGCCCTTTCTCCTGTCAGTCCAAATAGTGTACTGTCACCAACATATATGACTGTGTCACCATTGAAGTTGTTGATGAAAGTACTGAATGATGTGGATATCAGTACTGACCCCCCTTGGGTGACCTGGTTAGTGGTGCCCTGCCTTATGTTGGGCCACTGATCACTGCCCTTTGAACCCAGTGTTTCTTCCACATTTCAGACAATTTTCCAGTCTGTCCTTGCAGCCCACACACTCTGAACTTTCAAGTGACGATGTTGTGCAATATAGTGTCAAAACACTATTAATGTTGAGGGTAGATTACATGCAAAACTTTCATCTTCACACATTCAGTCATTTCCTCTTAGAAAGCAGGTGGGTTGGCTAGGTCCAATTTGCCATCTGTAAATCCATACTGACTGTTCCAAAGTACCTCTTTGTCCTCCGTAGCCTTAGAAAGGGATCCCAAGAGGGAAACACTCCATGATCTTCTAGTGACTGAGATGATGCTTATCAGCAGATAGTTCCCCAGTTCTCTTTCCCATGTTTTTAAAGATAGGCGAAGTGTTAGATCCTTTCAGCTATCAGGGACTTTCCCAGTCACCAAAGTTGTCACAGACAGTAGACAGCAGTCATACAACGACCCTGAGCAGCTCTTTCAGGAAGTGGGTGTCCTTCCTCATGTCCAGCTCTGGTATGCTTTCTTTCTGCATTTTGTTTCATCAGGAAGACGCTCATGTAGTTGATCAGGTCTTCTGCCAAAATTCCATCTTCCTACATAACAAGGTTGGTTTTTTGCTGAGCCCTCAGTAAGTGCTTTTTAAGAATTGTTCAGATCTTCTGGGCACGTTTCCAATTCCTGGTTGCATCCCAGGGGATTGTATTTAGCAACTCCCTGAGTAAACTGGGCTTTATTTTCCATGGAGTCCAGAGCTTATGATTCTGTTGCTTACTTCCCCATCATTCTTCTAGATCCTGAATTCAGCTGTGGTTGTGTAAAAGATGCCCAGGCTGATACTGTGACTATATTCACCAACAGCAAGCGGTGAGCATAACCCCTGGCAGGCCTCCCTTACATTCACAGCAAGAAACGATCACCAGTGCACTGTAAGAAGCAGCTCCTGGATTGCCTGCTTAGCGTTGTGTTGTCCTTCCAGCACATGCCTGGATGGTTGAAACCCTCCATTAGCATCAGAGCTTATAAGAAGGAGACTTCTGCCAATTGTCTCTAGAAAGCCCTGTGCATGGGAACTTCCTGGATGGGTGCTCTGAGAGAGGCTGCCCCATCTCCATTGGGATTTTCCTCTATGCTCTACACTCAGAGATCTCCTACTCTCAGCTTTCTGGCTGGAGCTTTGTGCTATTGGGGAACTCCTAAGCAAGCAAGCACAATTCATTGCTCACGTTTGATTCACTGTGACTCACTAATCTTGACTCATTCTGAATCTCTTGATTCATGTCATTCTCCTTTTCTTAATCAAAATGTTGCCAACCTCTAACATGATAGTCAAATGCAGTTGAATTTCGGAAATCTAATTCCCCTCTTTATTATCTGGCCTTCATATAGAACTAACTGTGACAATAACATATATTTCTTTGTTGTCCGGCTCTTTGAACCTGAACTGCACAGAATTTAGCACTCTCCAAGTCGAGATCCTTGTGCATGATGACATTTGAAGACAACCATACTGTCCACAGACAGCTGCACTTGCACCCCCGCACACAGTGGCCATAAAGGTGAGAGGTATTAGAGGGAGATGAGAGCAAAACTTTGCACTAATGAAAGTACCACACCAACGTTAATACCAGGCTGATCAGGCAGAATTTTGTTCTTTATTGGTTAATCCCCCAAAGCCCCGAACAATCACGCACAGAACAGACTCTTTGGAATGAGAGTCACATATTAACTTGATGCTTATATTTTGCTCCAACTCCAGTTGAGTGAGCTTTTTTCCCCTCCCTCTCCCATTTGCTGGTTTGACCATGACTGTATATAAAAGAAGAACAGAAGCGAAGATCGTAATTCTTTGTTTCAAATCAAAAATCCTGCTGCAGAACTTGGGCTGTTCCCGCTGCCAGAAGGTAGAGCAGCCTGTCTGAACGGTGACTCATGGCCCTGAGCCACATCGCAAATAATGCTCGTATTAATCTCTCCTTGCTTTGTTCTGGCCCCCCTCCTCCCGGTGTCTGATTTCGTGGTGCGGCGTAGCCAAAGGTCAGATAAACTACACGATGGCCGGAGTTGCTACTGAAGAAAGAAATCGGAAATGCCTCTCCCAGCATTTTCAGCAGAGTGAAAAATCATTTCTTTTACTATCAACCTGCCTGATTTTTCATCTCTGGTTACTGTTTCAGTACAGAAAGCTGTGGTACAGACAAGGGGAAGTGACCAAGCCCAGCTCTGCTACGAATGTTTCTGGGTCTGTCTGGCTCGGTACATTTTTTACACAAAACGTTCTTCAGGCATTTGATCATTTGCAATAAATGACAGTCCCAAGTCAAAAAAGATTCTGAGCTTTGCCTCTGCGCTGATGATACTGACTGATTCATTAATTACCCACTTTTCCCCCGGTTTGATTCAATGTGCTGTTCACAAGAAGATAACTAGACACAAATTAGTCAAGCTGAAGTTCCATGTGCTTTGCTACAGGGCAAATGTTTTAGCTACCAGTTTCAGATGACTGATTGCTCCTGTGAAACTCACAAGTGCTTCTTGCATGTTGTTTCTTTTCCTCCATGGCTACCAAAAGTGTTTTTATTCAAATGAGAAGGAGCACACACGCACCGGGCTGGAGCACTCTGCCAGCAGTTAGTGTGAATGGATCAAATATGAGCACTTACTGTAAAGGTTGCGTGGTTTTCCTCGCTTTCCTTTGAACCAGACGGGCCTGTGGCTTCTGATGACAGCTGTCTCTGTGCTACAGGCAATGGGTAGTGCTGACACATAGAGGACTTATCTGGAAAAAGGGAGAGGAGCAGAAGACAAAAATCACTTCCTGTAAGCAGGCTTGTCTTTTTGTGTCAAATGGCAGCAACCTGTCAAAACTCCTTCCCAAAGAAACTCCTTGAGTTGTATTTGAGTGACTTCAGGGGCAAGAGAAGCTGCCTGTGGTTAGCAAGATGAGGAAAGCAGTAGGTTCATTCTGCAAAAGCTTCACAAAGCCATGGGCAGATATTTCAGCTGCAGCTTCACGTTATGACCTTCAAACCCACGTGAACAAGCTGAAAGCATGTGGGGCTTTGTCTTACAGCAGGGCTCTTGCTGCCCATGTAGATGTCAGGCTGCTGGTGGCTGGACTGGGCAGTGTATTGTTCCAAGTGATGGCACAAAGCACACAGAAGAAGATGGAAAGATATAAGCAGTCCATGTTCAGTTTGGCATTTTTAACAGGCAATGCCGCACAAGGCTCTGTGAAAGGCAGATCTGGGGCTTGTCCCTCAGCTAACTGCTCTCAAGGGCTCACTGCCCCCAAGCTCACCATCACTTGTCCCACAGCCAGCATCTGCCCCAGTGCTCACTCTGAGCAGTCTTCAATTAACTCTGCATGGTGGAAAAAACAGTGTGGGAGCCCTGCTCTGTTCAGTTAATTTACCTGGGGGGATTACTTTGTGGACAGGAGTTATTATGGCTCTGCATTTGTTCTTTGTCATTGTTGTGCCTTATTTTTATGTTCATTAACAAATTAATGTATATAAAAATAAGGCACATAACTAATTAACTTATATAATAAAAGAGATGTGTTAAGCTTTGGCAACCAGCTGAGAACAGCAAATCCAAGGAAAATGCAGCCACAGCCAGGCAGCCCCAGCGAGCCGAGTCCCCAGCCGGCTCTGGCAGGATCAGCACAGAGGGCAGGCAGGTGCCAGCTCCTTGTGGGCCCAGGCATCTCACACCACTGCCCCACGGGGCTTTCCAGCTCCTCACCATTGCCCATGGATGCCATGTCCTGCCCAGTGTGGAGGGAGTGGGAGAGGTGGGATCAGAGCCGGCCTTGCCTGTGGACACTGTCATGGAGGAAGACATAGGCATGGGCATGTGGACGGGCAAGCAGAGGTGATTAATGGTGTGATGTGTTATTTTAATTGAGTCATGTTTGGCTTCTCACTTTTGTCAGCACTCTATATTTTGCTGTTGTGGTGGCTTGAATTTGGAATTAATGTAAAGTATAACAAGAGTCCCTCAGCTGGCAAACATGGACGAGACTGAAAATTAAAATGCTATGTAAATCTCACAAGATTAGGGCATAAACTGCAGCAGGCAGTGGGATGGCTGAAGCTTGAAGATGCTGGAAAGCCTCTCTCTACATTAGTCTCGATAATATAAAATCAATTTACATTGAATACATTTTTCTCAAATAACCATTCACCCCATGTGATTTGATGTTACTAACGAATGCAGGAATTGGATCTTAATATACGTTCCATGGAAATATTCTGCGGAGGTTTTATTAGTTCTAAAAATACTTTGTGGAATCGCCATACTTTGTCATTAAAATTGCCAGGTTCTGTGACACAGATATGCCAGAATTGTAATTAAAATGCTGCTGCACCAGCATCATCTTTCTGTGTTGAAATCCCAGGTCCTTTCCAAGGGCCTTTGAACCACCATAGCCCGGTGGCATTTGTCAGAGTGAGAAGACTCGAGTAGTCCTCTGTATTGCAAAATGGCGATGGTGCCCTGGAAGGTGTCCGCCAGGGCCACACAGGGTGCTGAGCTCATGCACGGCCCTCTGCCTTGGGGTGCCTCGTCCTCTCCTGGTGCCTGTGGAGAACAGGCCACCGCTGCCGGCCACAGTGCTGGGATGGGGAGCACGTGGGGGCTGTGAGCTGCAGGCCAACAGCAGGTCCTGGTGCTGGATGGCTGCTGGGGAAGGCCGCGGCCCTGCAGTCCCCAGGGGAAGTGGAAGGGAGCCTACAGACACCGAGGCACGTGGTGGTGAGAAATCCCACCAGGCCTGGCGACGAGAGGCACCAGCAGTGCAGCAGCAGGCCTGCCTCGCTCGATCCCCCGACAGCTGACACGGCTGCTGAGACTGAAGTGTTCTGGCAGGGCGGCCGGATCGCAGGGGAGTTCAGTGCAACCACATGGAGCCCTCTGCTTGTAGGTCACTGGCTTAAACCTGCCTCCAGTTCAGAGGAGGTGGAAGTCCCTGCTCTTCCATAGTTGCTTGGAGCTCCATCTGCAGCACTGTTGGGGAAAATAACATTTGACGCAGGCTGCAAACTCTTCTGCTGGAGACGGTTCGGTGTCGGCAGCGTCTGGCTGTGCTGCGGGGTGGAAGCAGGGCCTGTGGTGCTGCGGGGTGATCGTGGCCCGACCGAGGGGCAGGACCCCCGCAGTGCCCAGGCCTCGTCGTGCCCGGGGCTGCCCCTCTCCTGCCTTGCAAGCTGGGCAATCGCCCTGCCCACGGGACCCTGACGTGCTGCAGCACAGGCTGGAGCTGCCACGTGGAGCCATGGAACAGGGCCGTGTGTGGCTTGGCTTCCCATCAGTTCTTTTTTTTCTACTTTCTACCCGTGAACAGTGAAATGAGCTGAGTGTGAGGCACCTGGAAGAGAAAGATCCCACGGGATCTCAATTGGGCATTACTTATGTAAAGCTCGCTGCTATCTTAAATGTGCTGTTAGGTGTACAGGCCCAGATGAAGGTTAAGATCCCGCAATGAAGACTGTCGGAGGAAAAGTGGGGAGATGATTTACAACAGCAATGTTAATATTTTCCAAATCCTTTTCAGCCATAGTTACAGCTCCCATTTATTCTGTCACTGATTAATTTGATCAAACATTGTGAACAAATAATTTGTATTAAAAATCATGCAAGTTCCACCCTTCGTGTAGTTCGCTCCGGGCAGGTATTTATTGGATAATATAGTCTCAGACTAGTGAATGTTGACATTTAATTAATACAGAAGCTTAGCACTGTGAATATGAAGAATAGAAAAGGGCCCAAGAAAATCCTGTGATAATGAAAGGAGATGACAACCAGGTTCTGCCAGTCAGACAGTTCTGTTGACATTGAAGGGTCAAATGTAGATATCTGGTGCAGGGCTGCAAATAACACACTGCAGGTCAGGGTTTGCATGTACAAATAGCTTCGCGTGATGCCTGACTTACACCTGCTTGAGCTGTTTGCACTTTCGCTGGCAGTGCTGTGCTGGATATTTTTGTTGTGCCTGCACAACGAAGATGCTACCAAAATAGGGAGGTGGTCTAACGTACTGAGACGAGTGCTGTGGTTGTGAATGTGTGCAGCACAGGTAAGAAAGGAAAATTAGGTGAGTAAAACAGCATCTGTTTGAGGGGATTAGCCATTGTGACCTACATTCCCATGCCAGCAGAACTCTGTAGTAGCTCATAAGCACCATGCGCTGTCTAAAGTGTGACGGGTAACATCCACCCCCACAGAAAGCAAACAAACACAAAGAACTTGATTGCAATAAAAGGAAAGCATTTCATCATAGAAATCTACAGGAATGGTTTCTCTTGTCATTCATAAATCACAAGCACGAGGACGTCTGAATTTTCCATTCCATTAACCCTGCAGTTCTTGAGTTTAGATGAAAACAGTTTTGGAGAAAGGAAACAGAATGAGCTATTCTGTGCTACATGGTGATGATGCAGTGAGACATGCTAAATTGCCTAGCTATGTTGATGGGTATAAACCTGCCACTAAGTTCTATTCATTCTGTAGCTTACCTTAAAACAGGAATTGTATTCAGGATGCAGTTTATGGTGTGTCCAAGAAGGATGCTATTCTTTCCTTAGATTACTGGGCTTTATACTGGGCTTTATTACTTTATACTGGGCTTTATAACTGCACCCGTGTACTTTCATCTGTTCCATGCTGAAATTTGGCACAAAAAAAAAAAAAAAAAAAAAAAAAAAAAAACAAAACAAAAAAAACAAAATAATAACAATTAAAAAAAAAAGATAAGTCTGTCTTCTCTGTCACACTGATATTGGACAGAGGTTTCCACTGAGTGGAAACAGATATTCCATTAAAAGTCCACTGCTGCTGTGTAATTTAAATGCTTTTTCAGCACCGCAAACTACCTCAAGCCAAACAGCTGGTGTTGACTAAGAAGAGTGTTTCAGACTGTTACATGCTGTGATTATTACTTCCCAAACAAGAGTTTATACTTCATTTTCAGTGAAGATTAAATTAATTAGGGTGGCAATGTGAGATGGGAATAAGGAGGTGAGTGAAATTAACAGTTTTCACCTACTCTGAGGTTTGTTTAATTAACTATTTCCATTTGGAAGTGTCCTTCTGGGACTGTCTTTTAGCAGTCATACTTCTTTTTGAGCAAATATTAGACTTTGCAGGTCATACACAAAACCCAAAAGCTCAGCAGGAAGAGTTACTTCTGTTTTGACTATACGTGACATACTGAAAAAAAAATCACGTTGAACAGACAGCAGCAATGTCTTTTCATGGCATGTATTAAAAATCAGTAGGAATCTCCTGATAAATAAGAAGAACCGGAATTTGTGAAGAAATTGCATTCCGCTTCTTTATTGCATTTGAGGAAATTCTTTCCTCGTGTCGCAGGGAAATTGTCACACTGCAGAACTATTGATTCCTCTTTTCCTGATTAAAATATAGTGTACATTATCCTAAGCCATCAATATTGTTTAGAATGCTTCTCCTTGCGCAGACCAAGGATTGTTCCCCCACCATCAATAATAGAATGTAATGTTTAAAAGCTCAGCTCTGCCTTCACAATGCACTGTTGAGATAAAAAATCTTTACTATTCTTACAGTTGCCTCAGTATTCCAGCAATCATTTAAAAATGGCATAAAAATGAAAAACATCATCTTTAGAGACCAACCCCTCAGAATGTGACTGCACACAAGCGCTGGTTGCCCTCACATGCCCTTAATGACCACTTATTGGCAGTAACATAACTTAAGGTTTAAAAGGATGCTTAACTAGGCTTTTGACTACACAATAGCATTTGTAAAAAATCTAATTATCACGATGCAGTAGAAATTAGAAAGCAATTTGTAGACCTTTAGATCAGTGTGATAAATACAGTAAAACCACAGCAGCCCAAACATGTATGTAGCTCTACAGATGGGAGCAGCCTGCATCTGAGGGAACTACCTACAAATAATAGCAGGTTCAGGTCACATAAGGTAAAGCACCATTTGTTTGACCATGTTTTCACTGCAAGAAATGTGGTATACAGCATAGCCAATGCTCCTCCAGCTCCATAAGAACAGTTCATATTCCACCAATTATGTGAACAATCTCTTTTCCGATTTGAATGTCAACTGTGAATACATGTTGAGGTTTGAATACATCTGTTATTTAAAATCATATGAATAGTGCAGAACAAGTACATCTTAGTTTACAGTTTCTACAGAAGAAATTCCAGATGAGCATTTAGCCATCAGGGCAGGATCCCAAGGAATGCTTCTTTCCCGCAAACGCAGCCTGGAACCAGAGTTTCCACCATCCATGGCAGTAAAATCCAGATTCTTTTTTTTTAAAATACATATATTTTTGGTTAAAAATGACCATATTAGGAACAGTCTCACAGAGACTGGACAATATTTTGTCCCTCTGAAGTACATTTGAAAACAGTGGCTACAAAAGGAAATAAACAGAGTGAAAACAACTGAATTAAACAACAGAAACAATCTGCCTCATCACACTAACGTAGCAGCCCTCCATTTTCCCAGTGCTCTGTTTCAATGCTACCATTTCAAAAAAGAGCAATTTAGATGACACATCTGCTATTCCAAACAAGTTACATACATACACTTCCTTAACAAATTGCCCCTTAGCATTCTCTGACCAGGGGTATTGTTGCTCATCTGCCAAACTGCACTCTGCCTATGCAAAAGTCATCCATGAGCAATACTTGGCAACGTAGGACCAGTGTTTAGAGCTGTGCTTTTTGACAGAAACCTTTTAAAAATGTGTTTCCTTTTGTAATTTGGATACGACCGGAGCAACCCATATTTCATAGCGACAGAGAGGACAGAAGCATTTTGTTTCTGTGCAGTGCAGAGTACCTGTTTTGAGTTAGCTCTGGCTCGTCTGCCTCCCCTGAATGATTCTATTGATTTCGAGGGGTCTCCTCGCATGAGAACAGTGAGCACAGAGACTGGATGCTAGTTTTATTGTTTCATCCAACACAGATTCATTTTCTAGGATCAGTTATTCTGCATGATGAATGGGAAGTGCAACTAAAAAATGGAACCTAGAAACCTAATGTTAGCAGAGAGCCTACGAAAGTCTGCCTGTGAAATATGATCCAGGGCGCATTTCCTAACAGACAAAACTTGAGAATCATTTCTCACACGGGCAAGACTGTTAAAGTCAGTAATACTCTGCTTTTCCACTGCAGCCAACAGGACTCCTGCTGCACAAAGGCTGAGTAAAGCAGACAGACAGAGCTGCTAATCGGAGCAGCATTACTTTCATTTTCTGACACCTCGTGCGTACAGAAGGTGGAATTAATTTGATTGCAAATAAAAGTCAAGAAATAAATTAATGGAACGGTACTAAATTTTGCAACAAAAATATGTTATGCGTAAGATATTCTTTGGTATCTGTCATCTTCCTGAGAGCGAGACAAAGGAAACAGGGCAGGGGAAAAAAGGCTGTGCTGAAAGCACATGCAGAAATCAAACACAGGAAAACTGTTGGGGACTTAATAGTGCTAGAGGTAAATTGGCCACTATTCTTTCTATCAGAAAGAGACCAGAGTATTTGATTAAGTTAAACAGGAGCCATTTCTTTGTTCCCGAGAAGAGAGAAAGCAGCATTTCAACCAGACAGCCGAGACAGGGAACCCAGGAAAAAAAACCTATTAAAGAGATGACAAAAGAGAAAAACACTTAGACTAATTCTGTAAAATTCATAAAGCATCCTGAGGGGTTTATAAAGGCGGTGTTTGTCTCAGACACATACAGGCTACACCACAGCAGTGTATTTCAGGTAGGTCCAAAGGATTGGAGATTTCTCAGCATTTTTAAAAGTTCAAGGCCCAGTAAAGCCTCTGAAATAAGCCAAACAACTAAATCTATGAGAACCAATCAAATAGCACAGCTGCGTGGGTCTGAAATTAAATGTTACAAAGACAAAAGCATTCCACCTCCAGAAACACTGAGTTTTTTCAAGGGGCACTGGAGATAGACAGGGCGGCAGATCTGATGAACATCTGATCCAGTTCACCTAGAACAGCCGGCTCTCAAACTGCAACAAAGGGGCCAGCACTGGCAGAGCTGTAAATAAGAGGGTAAAAATCGGAGATCTCTGCAGATCAGTCACATCAGTACCCTTTTGCCTCCATAACAACTTGTAATATTTATCAATCAGATTGTAAAATAAAGCAAACCCCCTGCCTATCTCTATATTCACTTCAATCGTTGTTCACCCTAAAGCAAAAACAATTCTAACCATCCGCTCTCATTTATTCTTTACAATTATATATATGATGAAATAATCAGCTATATTTTAAAAAAAGCCTAATTCTTCTATTTCTGATGAGTGCATACAGGACATATTTTACAGCCATCTGTATACTGGACATGTTTTGTGCAAACGCCTCGCTCTTACTGGGACAAAACCAGAGTAGGTAGTGATTTGAGAGCAAAATATAGCCTACTAGCTTCCATATTTAGGTTAAATGCAAAGATTTATTAGTCCTCTAGGTAAACATTGACCTTGGCTTCACCTTGGTCAATATTTACTTCTCAGGTTAATAAATCTTTATATTAACTGCAATTGAAGTCACTCTCTGCTTAAGAGATAAAGACCAAACAGGACCTCATATGAAGACAGCATTCATCAGATAAACTCTGCAGCTTGATTTATCTTCTTGCCCACTTGTCTTAAAAAATGCTAATCCACAGATACTGCAAGATGTTTCGCTCTGAAAGGCTAGGGATTTTTAAGCAGTCGTTCTGTGCACTTCACCTGCATTTTAAAGTCACGGCACATGTTTGCATCTCTTGTACTCAGGAATGGCGAATGTTTCCAGGGTATTGAAAATTTATCTTCATGTAGTCTATTTATCTATGGGAAAAACATGCAGACTGTTTTACCAGCGACCACCCCTCTCAATCACAGAGCTGGTCAGTTCTCAGTTGTTTGGAACACATTGTTATTTTGGAAAAAAAGGTGCTTGATGGGGATGGTGAGAATGACCCTGCAATCAAACAGCAATAATAAATGAACCAACTAACAGGTGATGACCTTGAAAACCAGGAAGCATTGAACTTATCAGAAGAGAAGAGACATCAAAGACTTCACCCATCTACCAGGAATGGGGATCTCCATTCCTGCACAGGAAAATGCCAAGAGACGCAGCTGGAGAAGTAAAAGGTGAAGTTACAATTAGAGATTTCCTTGAAATTAACACTGAAAAGGAAAATCAGAAAAGAACAGCTCTGAACATCTCTCTATGCAATTTCAAACTCCACTGCACTGATTAAAATCCCACTGCGCTTTTTTCTCCACATTCAAGATGTATTTAAAAAACAGCCAACCAACACACGTTTTGTCCATGGGTCTATCTGGCTGAATCCAGACTAGATGGTACCTCATTTAACTTTCAAATGGATTCTGTGCAGTATGAAGGTTTTCTGCTTAACTGTTGTCCAAAAACAGAGGACTTGTAGAGAGATAATTGCTCAGATTACAGAGAAATTAAAAATGGAACTTTCTGAGGAACAGAATCACAGCAGCATTAACCTCAGAACCTGAATAGCCAAGCTGTTCCATAGAGAAAACAAACAAACAAACAAAAAAACCCCACATATTTAAGATCTCACTTAAATAAACATCAACTGCTTTACTCATACGGGATTCCCTTTGAAGTCAATGGGATTAGCCATGGATAAAATTCAGCCTAAATTCTGTGCGGAAAGACAGGTACAAAGTCACCGAATCATTTAAATCCTACAGATTCTCAACATTAGGCTTAAAAGCTGCAGAAGTCTCTTGTTATTCCTCAGCACCGCAGTGTTTCATCAGCTGCAGATCCGGGGGCAGGATCTGTCCTGTGACACACGCAGGGACGCGTCCTGCGTTCCTCTCCTGCTCCGAGCTGTGCGTTCCGGATCCCATTGGCTTCTCCACGCGGTGCTGATGAGTTTACGATCAAGTCTCGATGCCTTTTTGCAGGCAGCGCAGGGAAATGTCACGCAAACTCCATTAATAAATCATTCTACAGGCATGAACTACTGGAACGGCACAGCCAGCTCTTCTCGCAAGGCGGTATATTTTCACGGGGATTGTGTGCGAGAACGGGTGGGCAAAATCTATACAAATACACAGAATCTCTTCCAAACCGACCGATCCGCATACCTTTTTTTTCTTTTTCTTTTTTTCCCTTCACTGAAAGGAGCAGCTTACCCGGCGCGCGCAGGGCTGCGCGCCGCACAGAGCCGCTGCCGGCTGCTGAGCGCTACCTCTGCCTCGCTGTGCGAGTGGCGGAGCTGCGAGCGCTCACTGCCGCCTTCTCTCTGCGCTTCCTCATTTCTAGATCATGGAAATAAAACACAGGTGGGGCACCAACACGATTTAAAACACCAGCCAAGGTTTTAAGAGAATTCTTTAAAGGATAAATGTATTTTTTTTTCTTTTAATTTAGTGGCACGTGAATCCCGGGGTGAGAATTAATCCGTCTCTGTTTGAAGCCCATACTGCGGGTAAACGGGAGTCTGAGACAGCGAAGAAATCGCGGTGCTGACTGCCGATACTCCTCTGCAGTTGGCGGCGGTTGCCTGAGAGAGACGGGAGCAGCGCGGTGGCGGTGCGCGCAAACGGAGCGGTTCCGCACCCGCACTGCGCCCCGCTCAGCCGCCGTGCTACAAAGCGCAGCGCTACGGAGCGGGCGCTGAAGGGCGGCGCGGGGAGCGGGGCCGGCCCGGGAGGAGCTCTGCTGCCGCCCCACCGCGGAGCAGCGGCGTCCGCGGGGTGCGGGCGAGTTTTTTCCCTCAGTAACGGCGGTGCCGCCGCGCCGCTCGTCTCTCCTTTGTTTGCGCGGCCCTGCGGCGGCGAAGGCGTCGCACAGAGGGAGCACGGCGGCCCCGGGAGCGGCGGGCAGGCGCTGCCCCGCCCGCGGCCCATCCCGAAGGGACGCGTCCGCCCCGGAGCAGGGCACGGGACGCGCCGGTGTCAGTAATAAAGCGAATGAAAGGGATTTAAAAATTAATTCTCCTCGTTTAGCCACCAATCTGTTAATGAGGCGCAGAAACCCCGGGGATCGATAGTCGCGGGTGAAAACGAAGCAGGTGAAGGAGGTGCCTGCTGAATGGTAAAAGATTTACAGAGGAATATCCGCATTTCGGACGACGTAAGCATGCAAGAAGGATCCGTAAGAATCCTCTCCTGCTCCCGGGCTGTGTTTCCCATCAGCGGCCACGGCGTTCCGCCCCGCGCAGCGCTGTGCAGTGCGGCACGGTCGCGCCATCCACCTGGGCAGCGTCATCCTCCCTGAATTGCCAGCGCAACCCGAAATGGAGCCCGCTGCCGAGTGCCGTGCCACGCGGGCACCTCTGCGTTCCCGTCATTGCGTTTTTCTGTTTTTAACGCCGAGCGAATCCCTGGGCAGACTCCGCGCACCCGGCGGTGCAGCACCGAGCCGCGCTGCCGCCGAACCCCACAGCCGGCCGCGGCTCCCGCGGCAAGCCGCTCCCCGCGCCGCGACATGGCGGGCACCGGGCGGCTGGGAAGCGGCGGAGAGGCGAAGCTCCGCCCGCTCCTCTCGGAGCTCCGCGGGAGGCCGCGCCCAGCGGCGGCCGGAAGCGCGCAGCCCCTCGGGGGCGGGCGGGGAGCACCGCGTGCGGCCGGAGCCCCGGCGGCGTGAGCGGGGCGGTGGAGCCGCCTGCCGCCCTCGCGCCCTTTGTCTGGTGCGGCGGGGTGCCGCAGGGGCGGCCGTTGGCAGCGCGGGGCGGGTGGTGCGGAGCCGCCTCGGGGGTGAGGTGTGAAAACGCGCTCCTGCTTCAGCGTGGGGGTGGGCAAGGCGGGACAGCTGGGAGAGGCGCCGGTTTGCGCCTTAGGTATTGAATTGCGGCGGAGGGTTGTCGCACTGAACCCGCTAGCAGTCTCCGTGCCGGGTGCCAGAGCTTGCCCAGCTGTCCCCGTGCTTGCCGAGGCTGCAACCTGCGAGGTCTGAACTCGGGCTGGCAGCAGAAGGAACCGTGCCGCAGTGCCCACCCGTCGGAGCCCTGCGAGGGTGGTGCTGCTCTCTGTGCAGCCTGCTGTGCTGGCGGCGGGCTGTGCAGGGCCCCGCATCTCCCACCTGTGCGTTGCTGCCATCACGCTGCCGGCTGTGCTGTGCTGCAGATAGAAACCTTGTTATGGCTATTTTTTTTTTTTTTTTTTTTCCTAGAAGGCTTTTGGTACAGTCTGAGATTTTAGATCACTGTTGCTGGAAAACTCTTTAATGCAGGAGACAGAGCATGTCCTTCATGTGGAGGAGGCTGTGCTTAGCTCAGCAAGCTCCTGGGCAGAGGCCTGCATGGACCTGGGCAGCCCTTCTGCTCCCTCAGGCGTCTGCTGTGTTGTGTATTCTGCCGGTGGGACTTCAGTCCCAGCCATCCTCTTGGCGTAACTGGCCACAGTCTCATAGCTCAGCTGCAAACGGTGTGTTTTGAGATCTGCTCAAAAAAAGTAGGAAAGGGAGAAAGGTTGAGGAAACTGGGCATGTTTAGCTTGGAGAAGAGAAGGCTCTGGGGATACCTCATTGTGGCCTTCCAGTACTTGAAGGGAGCATATGGACAGGAGGGGGAATGGCTGTTTTGAGAGTGTTTAGTGATAGGACAAGAGGAAATTGTTTTAAACTGAGACGGGAGGCTTGGGTTGGATATTAGGAGGAAGTTTTTCACGCAGAGGGTGGTGACGCACTGGAACAGGTTGCTCAAGGAGGTTGTGGATGCCCATCCCTGGAGGCATTCAAGGCCAGGTTGGATGTGGCTCTGGGCAGCCTGGTCTGGTGGTTGGTGACCCTGCACATAGCAGGGGAGTTGCAACTAGATGGTCACTGTGGTCCTTTTCAACCCATGCCATTCTATGATTATGTGACACATGCAACTATGAGAATAATGCCATCTCTCCTTGCCATGATGCAGTGCAAATAGTTCAGTATTTCTAACAAAATGAGCTGGTGAGGTTGGGGGGGCAGAGATAAACCCCCAGAGCAGCGACTGTACAGCTGGCAGTGGAGAGCCCCAACAGAACTCATTTCAGGGCAGTCATGTGGGAATGAAGAGCTGCATGTTTCGTTGCTGTGACCAGATAAACTGTTCAAAAATAGGTCCTTTAAAAGCCACTGTGACTGTTGGCTTCTGTAAATTGCTGCAGTAGATTAAATCTCAGCCTATGAGCAGCAAGTATATTCACAGTTACTGGCTCTGTCCTTTTGCAGTGATGCCAGTTGCTTTGTATTTTACTTGCCTAGTATGTTATTCACAGTAGTGTTAATAGCACTGTTTGCAATATTAATAATTTAGGATTGCTGTAAATGTGGGCTTAACT
Source organism: Tympanuchus pallidicinctus (assembly GCF_026119805.1). Classification (NCBI taxonomy): domain Eukaryota; kingdom Metazoa; phylum Chordata; class Aves; order Galliformes; family Phasianidae; genus Tympanuchus; species Tympanuchus pallidicinctus. The sequence continues at coordinate 76,395,001 of NW_026294747.1, read as the reverse complement.
GTGTGTGGGAAAATATGTGGAATGGTCCTCTCACAGCCAGCAGCATTCCACCTCTGAATGATCTTTCACAGTGCAGCCCATTTACCAGCATGCGGAGTGTGGTGAGGGAGCCCGGCCAGGCAGGTCCTGCTGCCATGCCCACAAGAGGGGCGCCGGCCCAGCAGCAGTGCAGCAGGAGGCATCCTGAGGTGCATGGCTGGTCTGCGGTGCCTGGAGCTGCTCTAAGGACATGTAAATGGCATGCAGGTGTCTCTGGCCTGCCTGGTAGTGGAGGAGGGAGTGAGGGTGAGCTTCGAGAAAAATGAGGACCCTTTCCCTGAAAATATATTTTTGTGCTTATAATGGCTTTCCCCCTAGTACCTCCACAAGAGATGAGAAACAGTTACTGAGATGATGCTGAGATGCTTTTTGTCCAAGCGCTCATGTTGTGCTTGTTGCCAGAGCCAAGGCCTTGCTAGTTGTGCTGATAAGCGTTGTCATGTCTCAACCCAGACTTTCTTTGGGCTGGAAAAAAATGCTCTGAACAGGAAGGCGAGAGGGAAGGTATCCCCTGGAAACTGCAGGGGGCACAGTGTCATTGCTGGAGGTATGCAGGGCCTGGATAATGAGATACTGCTAACTTAGCTTCCCTAATGAGAATCCGACTTGGGGTGCTGAATGCTGGAAAATGAAGTCCTGGATTTGGTAACTCACACCAGTGCTGGGCTGGCTTGGTGCTTTTGCCCAAGCTTTGAAAAAGCAATACCTGCTGGAGTACCTTTTTCACTTTTGGGAGCAGTTGGTCATTGAAGGAGCTCTGCTGCCCAGGGATTCCTTTGGCCTCACCTTGTGTAGCACAGGGCAGTGCAGCTGCAGGTGTGTGTGTGGCTACAGCATCGTGGCAGACCATGAAGCGGGGGTGGCCAGTGCAAACCAACAGTGTTACTAAATCAGCACTGTGCATTTCCTTCAGCTGCTGAACCTGGTGCTGAGCCAAGAGGCAGCTCCATGGGCAACAGTGTGAGCTGACAGTGAGGCCTGTCAAGAAACCCCATGTCACATCACAGAAAGGGCTGCTGTCACCCTGTAGCACAATATTTGTTCTGTGCTCATCAAAAGGAAAATGCGATGCAGGGGGATTTGCTGAATTCCAACATGAAGGATTTGAGGGGAGAGGTTCACTTCACCTTTTCAAAATGCTCAAATGCACTTCGCATTGACTACAAATTAAAAAAAAAAAAGGAAAAAGTTTATCGGAATACATTCTGCTAATAAACAATACTTTGAAATGTGTTATTTTGGAAAGTGAATATATTCCATGTTACTTTCGGTGTCTACTCTTATGTGCATCTGTGAGAAGCATTTCCTTCTCACCTGTTTTGGTGCAGCAATATGAGGAATTCGAACACGCTTTCAGTGTGTGAGTATAGGTACAGTCATTCCAATGGTATCCTGTTGTTTGTTATTTTCCCTGTAGAAATGCCTCATACAGCTGACATCACCAGCTCAGCAATCTTACAGTGCTGAATAATCGTAAACATGTTTGTCCTACTTATTCCCCTGGAGGATTTTTCTGCTTACAATATTTAAAGGAATATGTCCTTGCTGTGACATGGGTGTACTTCAGAAATACTTGAAGATCATACTAATTATCAAGTTCATAGTTTCAAAAATGAGTTTCCCACAGTTAAAACCAAAAATGTTTTGCTTATCGATAAAGAACACTGTCATTTGAAAATGTTAGAATTGTCCAAGCAAAAATATTTATTTATGGAAGGCATCATCTGATATTCAATACGTAGGAGTTAAGGGAATGTTTTGTCTTCAAACTGATGAATTAACTCTAGAAACGCTGGTTTCTTGGCATCTCTGTGAAGTGCAGCTGGCTGAATAACAAGTTTGACACTGCTTGAGAGCTTGCTTTGCTGTGCACCTGTGGTAGTGTTGGGTTATGTAAACCTTTCACTTTCAACTAATAATTGTCTGAAGGACTGAAGATGCAGATTTTTTAATAAAAATGATGTATATGAAAAGGGAAGTTAATGAGAGAAGGGTCGCTCCAAATTGTTAGTGACACTACAGGGATCACTTACTTGTTGTGTGGGGTTAATGTTTCGCCTTGGTACGAGTGTTGTTTGCAGCTTATCAGTCAAATGAATGTCTCAGTGTGCCCTGCTTTATTCAGGCACCTTCCTACAAAGCTGGTTCATTAAGGAAATTGATCAAATGATACCCAGAAGATACCAGTTGTGTCAGTACAGTCATTTTGATCACATATCCCGCTAGTACAATAAATGAGATTCTTCCATTTATCTTAGCCCTTCCAATAGAGAAGAACCCACCAACTGCTTTCCAGAAGTGGAGTTAATTGAGTCTGGATTTAAACTCGAAAGGCTCCCATGTGCCTGGGGAGTGGTTAGAGAAAGTACACAACGCCGATTTGTGCAGGTGAGTTGTGGCCTAGGGCTCGGTGGGAGGTCAGCCCTGATCAAACTCTGTGCCCTATGACATGGAGAAGTGCCTTACCTGCTCTGGCAGCAGTGTAGCCCTAAGAGTTGGAGCAGCTGCGCCAGGCAGAGACCTGAGGGGATTCTTTGTTCCACCTCCGCTCTGTGCTGTCAGCACCTTTCTGCAGCTGTGGCCAATCTCTGGTATTTCTGAGGAAAACCAAAGCAAACAATTCTGTTAATATGGCTTTTCCAGCTCCAGCGCTTTCTACAGATTTGTGTTTTGTCATCGATTATGAGCTCAACATGAAGCTCTTCTGCGATTGCTGTATTCTCATTGTGTGTCAGTCAGTGCTGTTACATCAAAGGATGGTGCAACCTTCTTCTTTGCTGGGTTGCTTACAAACTCCCCTTTTCTACCTGAACACTTGTTTTAAGGAAAGTGTGTAGGAACTCTGTAGCTGAAAGTAATCAGTGCTCCTCAGTCAAGTTAGGTTAAAGCTGACAGGAAGGTCACTGGGCTGGACACGTCTGCGGGCACACGGTGACTGTGTATCTCTGCTTCCTTAGGAAGCAAATTTGCAAATGACATCCATATCTTCTCCTAAGATTAGAAGCCAAAATATTACATCTGCGTGCGGGGGGAAATCCTTCCTTTACGATTCCTGTATTCAGCAGGAGAAAGCTTAAAAACAACACTTGGAAAAACAATTGCTGTATTAATGGAAGGCTGCAAAACTGATGAGCCTGGCCAGTAACTGTGGAAGAGCAGTGTTGGGAGCACGTTCTGGGTCAGCCAGGGCAGAGGCTCTGCAGCCCAGCCTGGCTGTGTGATGGTTCCTTGGCTCAGACTTTCACAACTTGTTTCCCAAATCTTTATCACTTTTGTGGAGCTGTCTGTAAGGAAGATGAGAGGTTTTTGAGAAGTGGACATCAAGACTGAACATAGTAGTGTTCTCAGGAATGCGTTGTACTGCAGCAAAATGAATTCCTTTCACTCAACATTTCCATTCGCGCCCTGTGCCACAAGCTTGCTTTCTGGAGCTCATTTGAACTGACCCTTCTGTTCTGAAAGAATGATTTCCTGAGAAACTGATTTTCAAAGTGGTCTTCTCTCCTTCCAGCATTATCTGTATTTCTGATTACTGTGTGAGCATTCCAAAACATCCTGTAGGACTGTGATCACTTAGCACAGCTTGTAGGAATAACCCCATCTTTATCACTTTCTGCAGCTCTTACTACCACATGCAAGCTATGCTGATCAAAATCCTTGTGCAGATCGTTTCCAAGTTGTTAAAAGAGAAATAGTCCCAGAAGTTTCACCCAGGAAAGTCTCTTTCAGATCCTTGCTCGTACTACTACTACATCTTACATTTTGGTGTTTTTCAATAAGGTAGGTTTGATGTAATTTGATGTAATGTATGCCTTGTTAACAGTGATAGTATTTTTTTTTTTTCTAATGTAAGAAACTTCAAGCATAAAAAATATATGGAAAAAAGAAGTATTTCTAAAAGTGCAGTGGAGAAACTTGGTACCTCAGAAATTAGTGTAACTGTTGCAGGACTTTAACTGAGCACCAGTAGGTCATACTGTGAGCATGGATTTGATTCCATGTCCATACATGTTTTCCACAAGTATGGTACAGCAAGGTGCCTATTCTAGGGAATAAACAATGACACGTGGTGAAAGAGGAGCAGGACTGCAGTCTGATTTCATCATTTGTTGTAGTGGAAATGCTGAGTCATGGCTTGAACCAGTGACTGAGCACCTGGTGGAAAGGCAGGGCCAACCCAAGGGAGCTCAGGTGCATGCAACTTCATTTAAGGGTTGGCAGTGGAGGCAAGGCTATCTTGCTGAAGATCACCGCCTGAAGGCCTTCTGAAGGTAAGCAGTTTTTCTTCCTTTGTTCCTGTGTCTATGGCTACTAAATTTGGGTTTGTTCTCATTTGCTGTAGCCTAGGATTGTGCTATTCCACTATTGCTGCTGTGCTTTCCATAGCATTACAGGTGTTGAAAGCACTGTGTAATGTTTACAGTAGTTGAATGATGTTCTATAGAACTGGACTCTATCCTGGGCATTGCTAGACGTCTCTGCATTTTTCTGGTCTTATTATTTAATAAAAAAGATCTTCTGTAGGTTATCACTGTTTTCATATTTGTAAAATAAGTCTAGTGGGAATGCTTGGTGCTCAAAGGTGGGGATGACCTAATGGGAACTGTGCTTTCAATCTGTGAAGTTCTGTATACCATAAAATCCTTTGGAAAGCAGGCTGCTGGCGTCTCTAAGTGTTACTTACTTTTCCCCTAATCTGTCTGTGTTCAGTCTGTGCTCTGTAAAATGGGAGTAATAATGCCATTTCCCATCTTCCATCCTAGAAGAACAACAGCGACAAATTAGTGAAGTGTTGTGATATGGCAGTAAATGCTCATAAAGAAAAGAGGGATTCCTTTTTTGATAGCAGAACTTAAACAGCACATAAAAAGAATGTCTTGGATTATACCTTGAGAAGGAAGAAAACAAAATGCTAAGCTGCTCATTAAATTAGCACTGTTTTCTCTGCACTGAATAATGTAGAGATCTTGTGGAAGAATGGTGTGTGACTGTGTAATGAGAGATCATATATAGAAATCTAATGAATATTTATGCTTTTAGAGGCAAATAAAAGTTGCACAGTTACTTAGTTCTATTCTTTTCCCAAATTAAATGTTGTTAGTCCACTAGTGTGAAATATTTTGTTTCAGGAAATTGCATAAAGGATTATTTATCAGGAAAACATTATGAAGAGCATCGTGTGCTGCTGTGTGTCCATTTCCACGTACTGCCCTCCCCGCCTGTTGCCACATCCATATCGTAAATCCTCTACATTGTTGCTCTCTAAGGAACTGTGCAACTGGTTCATTGTTCGTATGTCAGTTTGCATATGCAAATGACACGGTGCCATACATTTCAGCTGCAGAAAAAGCTGTTTCTATAATCAGGAAAACTAGCAATTAATGAGCTGGGAGTAGGAGCAGATACTGCTGTGGGCAGGAACAGCAGGCTTTTGTGCCCTCTATGACTTCCTCTGTATCCGCTTGGTTTTTAAAGCTGCCACGTTGCTGAGACAGCCCCTGGTTGTCTGCCTGGTTGATTCTGCCTTCCAAGGGCTCAGTGCTGTGTAAACATGCAATTGAAAGCTCATTGGCTCTAAAAATGAGCTTAAAGGTGGGGAGGCTTGATCTGAAAAAACATGTAAGAAAACAGCAAGTTTTTAGAGGTCTCGTTTCTTCAAGCAGTTCTGTTGTCCTACAGCTGAAAGAGGGGAAATAGAGCAGCAACAACTGAAGCAAACTTTCACCAGAGGTAAACATGTATGAGCTGGGAGGTGCTGTGTAAAGGAACATGAAGAGGAGATGGTGCCTGCTGAAGGCTTGCTTTGCCATTCCTTCTGCATATACTTCCATGTAGTCCTTGCATTCTGCCACCTTTATCTGATAGCAGCCTATTCTGGTACAAAGTAACATACTGTGCAAGTGCTTTTGGATTGTAGCATGGTATTTAAAAGGAAACACAGATGTTAGTGAACAATTCAGAGAGGAAATGAAGAGCATCTGGAGCCTTGAGTCTGGGCTGGAGCTCTGTTTGCAGTTGATTTAGTACTGCTGGGCCATTGCAGTCAGGTCTGGACTCTGCTTTTGAGTAGGTGCCCCAAGTATTCCCCAGCATAGCTGAGTGTGCTCTGCTCTGGGCACAGTGCTGTGCAAATTCTGATTTTGAGGGTTTGGGGAAAGGACAGCTGCATTTCTTTGATGTCAACTCCAATTGCAGCAGCCATAGCCGTGACTTTTACATCCCTTTCAGTTCTTCCCAACCTTTCGGCAATGGTGATGCCCAGAGCAGCTGTGTGCATTTACCCAAATTTAGCAAAGGGCTGTCACCCAGAGGGAGGGAGGCTAGGGACTCCTGCCTCCCCAAGGCTTTTGTGGTTCAATCACTTTTCTGAGCTCGGGTAAAGGTGGTAAATCTGCTCCTTTTATAGATTTAATGGAAAGGTTTGTGAGTGTCTGTAAAACAAACTGTTACACCACCTGTGGTGATAATAAATATTTTACGCTCTGCAGAAGTGAATTTGTCTTAACAAAGCTCTTGGTTACAGTAACCTGCGTGTTTCTGTTTAGCTCGTGCACGTCTGCTGTATCTGCACATCTGAACAGAGCTGCCAGAGCATTCCTGCCTTTATTCAGCTCCTCTCGCTATTTCCTGTGGGTGCGTTTGCTCAGCACCCCAGTACTGCTGTATGCGCTGCCCTTGGTGTCCTTGGTGAAACAGATTCAGTGTTACATATGTGCCAAGTCTCCCTTTGGATCTCTGTTTTATTATTTAAAGAAACAGTTTTTTATTTTGCAGCCTTCCATTGATTTATCAGTGTGTCCTGGAAATACAAAGTGAGTTGTCTTTTGCTGTCAGGGACGTAGTTCGTGTCTCCTAATAAGTAATATAGGCATTATCTGTGTTTAATGTAGAAACGCCCGCCCTTCCTTGAGTCTTGATGCTGTATTTTGCATGCTGTCTAGATCTAGGCAAACTTAAAAGCAGCCTAAAAGGCATTTGATGGGATCAGCCTGAAGGTCAGTTCTTTGTTGTCTTTGGAGCTTGATGTGAATAGTTCCATGGAAAGGGTAGAACCAGAGAGATGGGAAGGGACTTGGATTGTTTTCTTCAGACTTTTTTTTTTCCAGTGTATATTCAAAATGATAAAATGCTTCAGGAATGTTAACTGTAGAGACAGAAGTCGTCCCCCCTCCCGCCTTTTATCTTTTAATTATTTTTTATTTTTGGGATGTAGCAATTTCCTCTTTTTTTCTCCATTAGAAAGACATTTTATTCTGCTCTGGGGTATTGACCGTTCTAATCCTCAAAACATGCTGTTCAAACCTCCTGGAGGTTTCTGCCAATACAGCTCATTCAGGCTTCCAGGAGTGCAGGGAGAGGAAGGTATTGGAATACATGTAACACTTGTGGAGGCCAAAGGTATTGGAGGTTGAGGGAGGGGTAGGTCCACTGAGGGCCATTAAACATAATGGTCCAGATGCAATTGTGTTAGTGGAGACGTGGGCTCTAAATGCAGACTGCTTGGTGGAAGCAGGAGATTTTGAAGTGTTGCGTATTTGTGTTTGAAGATGCTTTTATTTAGTGTATGGCTGGTTTCTAAATACAACTCATATATAAATACTGCAAATGTATCGGTTGTTCTCCGTTCTCAAAAGACAGAAAAGAAAGGAAAGCGTGCCCAGCTGTTCCTCCCCTGTATGAAGCTTGGTCTGAATTATATGTAGTGGAGTATGAGAGCTCTGCTTTTAGCCTTCTAGACAGTGCTCTTCGTGAGTGACTGCTTCTGTTCCTTCTGGAAGTCCAGTACAGTTCTATTGTGATGAGTAGACCAAGCCTCTAATGCACAATAGGTGAAATTTAGATGGGCACAACTTTTGTACAGTCACACAGCTGAACTGAGTATTTCTGGCAGAACAAGTAAAGGGGTGTACATATGGGTTATGTGAGCTCCAGTGTTTAGAGGAAAAATGATGAGAAGAAAGAAGAAAAGCAAGCTGCTTATGGAAATCATTTTCCTGCTATCCTGGGTCATAAATAATTTGTGCCAAAACATGAAGAACTAAAAGTATTTCTTCAATACAGGTTTGACTTTTCCATTATTGGACCAGGCTGCTAAGTTTGAACAACTGCTGAGCGCACAGGTTATGTGTATACATATACATACGTATACAATGTGTATATGCATATATACAAAATGTATATGTATGTGTATATATATACACTTATAACTTATTTATATACAGCCTGTAACAATTAGCTGCACCATTCCCTGAGGTCTGATAGAATATCTGTCAACTCAGCTACAGACACAAGTCTGATCAGCCTTTAACATTTTACAAATGAATGAAGAAACTGCACTCATATACAAAGATTGAATTCCCTTATAAAACCCAATGACACCACTGACTCTACGTGAACGTGTGTTTCTTTATTTTAACCCATATTAATTGTCTTTTAAAGACACTGTGAGTTTTGATGGTGCCTTTGTGCCATCGTTCTCTTCATAATGTGAAAAATGCTTTCATGTTTCTGATAGGGAGATGATAATTTGCAATCTTGAAGAGATTGTCACATAAAGGAGACTGCGTGCGCTAAGCTGCATGTGCTGCGCAGATGAGGTAATGTCTGTGGTGCACACCAGATTAACCTGGTTGGAGCACAGAATACCATTTTAATGATGAATTAAAAAAGGTGTGTGTGTGTGTGAGGTATCGCTTTGGGCAGTGGTGAGCTCCTGCTCAGAGCAGGTTAAACGTGAGAGAAAGGGGCTGTGCTGCAGAAATGAACTGGAGAATTAATGCATTGTCAGAGGGAGTTCAGAGAAAAGGAGGATTGTCCCGAGTTGACGTATGGCTTAATGAGGGGCGGGAGAAATGGAGTGGAGGTGTAGAAGGGAAACAGATAAAAGTAATTCTAGTTTCCTCTTCCCATCCAAAAGCCAGGTGTTACGTATTTTCTTTGCCTCTGGAGTCTAATAAAAGACCTGTGGGAGTCGATGAAAATGTTTTTGTCTCTGTTCTATTTTTCCCCAGTAATAGAAATTTTGAGGGGAAAAATGAAACACCGTGGTAGTCCTTAAGGCATTTCTTTAGATGATGTAGATTGGAAATTATTTCCTTACAGGACCAAAGGTATAATCCCAGATCAGAGTTCAGCTTTTAAGCCAGTTTTGATCTATTTTCACAAACTAAGACTTAAGAAATTTAATTGCCAGATGGTTTGAGAGTCTACTTCCTATTGCACGTGCTAAGCTGGGCTGGAACGTACCCTTTTGAGAATAATTGAGGTGCAATCAGTGGATATACTACCTGCAATGATGTGCTTTGTGTACAGAGCGGGGGAAGAGCACGTTTCATAGATCACCTCTGAAGCTTCAGAAACATGGCACAGTATTGAGTATCTATATCATTTTTAGCAAATGCTGAGACTTTGTAGCTTAATGATTGGAAGTATTTACATTTTCCAGATGGGAGGAATTTCGGTCTCTGTTGTGCAGAAAAACTTTCTGCTTTAATTATATATATGTCTTTTAAACTGGAATCAGAAGCTGCTTCACTGACGTGCTCCATTTATCATAGGAGTCCACCTTCAGAAATAGATTTTTCATAACTGCAGAAATAGAAAGAGAAGCGGAGAGGTCAGTCCTTGTTAATTAAAGGCAGCCAGTAACTGATGTGGACAATCATAGATCTGAGCAAAACCTCACTTGTCTGCTGATGTACCATTACTGTGATTAATGGCGCACTACACTTACACTAACAGTCCGAATGAGTATATTAACATTATAGAAGTCTTTAAATGAAGGTTCATATTTGACTATCATTTTTGATAGCCAAATGGCTGTTAAAGAACTGTGTTTGCTGTCAGTAGTCTTATGCCAATCGATGCCAGTCCTTTCCTCTAGGGAGACAGCTTGTAGACTCCAACCCAAGGGTTGTTCTTGACATCAAGCTGCAAGTACCATTGAGAAGTGATTTGCATTAACGTCCCTTCCTGCACAACCACCACAGAAGGGAGTGCCAGGAAGTATGTATGATCCTCCCTGTATCTCCCAGCCCGATGCTGTCAGCAAGGCAGCTGCCATCACGTGTTTCATTTCAGCTGCTGACCCCAGGCTACCACTGCGCCTTTTGTGTGTGGGGGGTTTCCCAGACACCAACCTCCACAGCAGTGCTGTACAGGGTGTGTGTGACGGGCCTGAGGCTGCTGGGAAGTGCTGGTGTTACTGTAAATGTGCAGCCAGTTCAGCACACAGAAGGATTGGGTGCAGCGTGTTTCCATTCAGTCTCTGCTTTACAGTCAAACATACTGATGGAGAAAGGAAGCTTGAAAAGAAACGCTGAAGTTCCCTTTATGCAGTTGAAGGTGTGTTCACTTCTCTGCAGGTGGTTCTTGTGTGTTTTTTTTTGTTTGTTTTTTGTTTTTTGTTTTTTTTCTTTTTGCAGTTTTGAACACTACCCTACAAATTGTATGCAGAAGAAATGCTTTCATCTCACACTGTCCTCCACACCAGAGTGATTTATCAGCGGATTATATGGGGTTTCAGAATCTTATTATATGTGGAGAAATACACATCTTGCCTGAAGGACATCTCGGAGAGAACTCTAGGAACAGCTGCCTGGCAGATGACAGTAGGGGCTCAGGGTGGATTCCTAGTGAACTGCTGAAGAAGGTTAGCATGAATTACAAGGCTGAAGCACAAACCTTAGCAGGAGGGTGGAAGGAATGTCCCAGAGTTTGGAATCAGCCTGCTTCATTGCCAGTAGCTGCAGCAGCACCAGAGCTGGGTGCTGCCAGGTGGGCAGTGGCACTGCTGCCCTACAACCATGTCTGTCTGCTGCCACTCCACTCCTTTCCTGTTAGTGTTTCCCTGCAGAATGACTGTGACTTCCAGGGACGCCTATAGGAATGTTTCTTGGTACACACACCAAAGGTACCTCTGATTTTTTGTTTTTGTTTTGTTTTGTTTCAAGATGAGTTGTGTTTGTCTGTTTGCAGCCCCTGCCCTGAAGCCAAGCTCACAGGCTGTCAGCTTCTGGAGCTGAGAATCTGACTCTTTACCACCACAGAAAGCAGCACCCCAGCCTAGGTGAACTTTGAAACTTTGGCATATTTTCCTAATTGATGTGAATAAGATGAAAGGGAAAACTGACTCCTGTGACCTCCGTAGCATAGTTGTGTACCATGTGTTGCGTGAATAAAGGGGTGTGCCATAGCTGCACAAATGTGAACTGACACCATCCTACTCTTAACAGCTTTGCTCTGTGTTGTCCAGGTAAGCTCACAGCTGTTACCCTTTGCTCCTCTTCTGTCACCTCCCACATACCTGGTTTGTTTGCATGATGCAGCTCGGTGTGTCTCACGGTTTGGTGCTCAGCATTGCTGGGACTTTCAGTCCATCCATGCAATTGTCCAAGACAGGGCAGGCAGAGCGCTGGGGCAGGTCCTTACGTGCGTTGCTGTGCTGTAATCTGCAGGAGGAACATGTGGATGTGGGTCTGCATTGCAGCTCAGATACTCATCAGAGGGATCGGTGCAGGCAGTGTGTGTAACATGCGGGACAGGTGCAAACTGCCATTGCTGTGGGGATGGATTCATTCGAGCTGATTTTGTGGATTTCTTTTTCGATTAAAAATGAATGATACTGCAAAGGCTTTGAGCATAATTGGCTTCATGTTATGTGTTTGTGAAAGTAGTAGACTTCCCGTATTTTGATTTAATTAAGGCTTTTGTGCCTGGCTCTAAACTAAGCTCCTGCCATGCCTTACCTTTTACTGAAGGGGCTGGAGCAATCCATGCCAAAGTGCATCACTGTACTGCGTTGCTTCAGCCAATGCAAAGTTGAAATGCTCGTGCTTATGTTTTAAGTTATGTATTTAAAACTCTTTCTTCTAGAATTGAGAAGAAGGTCAGCACGAGCTGAGCCCCCTTTTCTTGCCCTCGATTAGAATAGAGTTTCCCCACTGCATGGAGGAGCAGAATGGTAGTAATTATGCTCTAGAAACACTGGCACGTATTGTATGTGTGTGCTGGAGCCCCATTTGTCCTACACTCTTCTGGTCTGTGGGAATGTATGTGACAGTCGAAGGGATGTTTGAGCTGCAGGAGCATCAGGCAAATGGGCTGGAGATACTGCTCAGGAGAAGGGCTGTCTGAAGGGCTGTCTCATCACTGATGGTACTATATAGTCAGAATATATTACCTCTCATCAAGTGAAACTTTGGTGAGAGGTCTGACTCACCTCTTGTGGCTGCTGTTGTGCTGTAGAGCTTTTAGTACAGATGTACATACAGTGCAAATCAGGATATCCTTCTGGAAGCATCCTCATTGCTGAAATACATAATATGCATATATAAATGCACGTGTATGTGAGTATATGTGTATTCATATAAGGACTTCCACCACAGTATGTCCAGATCCATAATCAGAGAAACTGGAAATATGAGTCTATGCCGGCATTGTTACAACAGCAGCACCTTGTAGTTTCAGCAGCACGAGCCGGTGTGCGTTACTGCTGATGTGAATGTTATGCTTGGAGAGTTGGGTTCAATGCCTATTGTGTTCAGAGAGAGCCTTTCCTGTGCGTTGCATCAAACTTTAATTTCTAACCGAAGGTAGCTGTAACTAGAAGCCAGTTCAAGTGCCTGTGGACTTCTTTGATATCTGGAGTGTGTTATAAAATAAGTAATGGGGGGAAGGAAGGGCTCGTGCTTGGCAGAATGGGCTTCCTGCTTTAGAAACAGTATCACTTATGTCTCAGCACTGTAAATCTTAGCTATAGAAAAGTCACAGTTAAGGCAAGATCTGTCTGTGGCAACGCGAGGTGGAACTGCTGCAGAGATTGGAACAGCAGAGCAGGGCGTTCCGGGCGGGGAATTGGTTTGGGAAGGTAAGGGCACGCGTTGTGCAAGGAGCAAGGAGGGGCCGAAGCGCTCCGCGTGAGCAGCTGGCACATCAAGCTGCATGGGAGGTCTGTTTAAAACCACTTTGTTTAGCAGAAAAGCAACAATTAGGATTAAAAGCAGTTTGTCTGTTAACATCTAGGATTAATTTCCTGGCTCTGACTTCATGTTGGCATCTACATTGTGAAAGAATTAAAGCCAAACTTTGGTCAAACATCTGCAGAGTATCTAGAAAGTAGCAGAAGTGTCTCTGTATGTGATCTCTGGCTGAGGTCTGTGAGCTCACTGAACTTTTCCCGTTGTCAGGGTGGGCTGTGACATGTGCCTGGTTATGCCTGGCTGTGGAACTACATTTCCTAATAGCTGGGAAGCCCTATACAATGGTGCAGCACTCTTCTTCAGTTGCTTCATGTATTGAGAGAATTCTAGAAGCAATTCTAGAAACACGATGTTGGGTTACATCCATTGGCTTCCCCTGTGGCCTCTCCCTTCCCCAGACAGCTCAGCTCAGGTGCTTTCTTCCAGAGCACAGCCCCTGTTTTTATTTGCACTGCAGTGGCCCTGCAGGAGCTGCGCATGCCTTGGTGCTCTGCTGTCCTGTTCCATCTGCATTCCTTACATTGGCTGCCTACATAGCATGGACTAATTTAAACCAGTAGTTCTGATTTTTAAAGCTCGGCTATATTTGAAGATCATCTTCAACCTTCACTATCTGGGCATCCATGGTTGGTTCATTGCTTACTGTTTCTTGCTGGCCTGCTCTAAATTTGGAGTTATGCACCTTTCTCAAGGTGCAGCTTGCTTTGTCCCTCACCCTGCTGAAACAGCTTCTTGTATTTTTAGTGTGTGATGGGACTTGATTACTAACAGCTTGATAGCTTTTTTCTCTCCTTTTTTCAAGCCGTCTGACAGGAATGGACCAAATGCTGTCAGTATTCTTGTTAATAAATTTGCAGGCGCTCAGTGATGGTGCTGCTCCTTTGGAGGGACTTTGGGCAATGAGCCCTGCTTGCTGAACAGCAACATCAGGAAGAGCATCTCCTCTCTGGAAGTCTGTAAGTAGAGAAAATCCCATTTAGGAGAGCAGTTTGTGTTTAACATGTTTGTATTCTGATCTTCCTGTGTCTCCACATGCCCAAGGCCTTACCCTGCAGCTGGATATGGCAGATGGGTGACTCAGGGCCATCAGCCTCCCCCTGCTCTGCCATGGCACGGTCATTGTCTCTTGTGGAGGGATGGATAAGTGGATCTGATGCCCTTCCCCACGAGGGCTGTGAGTCCTAACTGGAGCTCCATCACCTGGGGGAGATTGGGCCACATGGATGTGGGCTTTAGGGGAATGACAGTGCTTTCACATCTGTCTTCTATGGATGGGCCAAGTGGGTGCATCATGTTGCAGCCGAATGGGGGCTGCGTACTGGAGGAGGGCATGTGGGCTTTGGTGCTGTCAGCCAGCACCTGTGTGGAGTTCTGTATGCCGCGCAGGATGCAGGCAGAAGCGTGGCTGAGATTTTCTTGCAATGAAAAGCTTTTTATGGGGCAAAGGAAAAGTACATAGAAAGGAAGTGAAGCGCTCCAGTCTTGGGCTTCTGATGCAGAGTCAAGAAGAAATAGTGGAAATATTGGTAATGGAGAATGGCAACAAGTTAAATCACATTCTAGCGTTGTGTGGAGGTGTGAAGCTGCTGCGAAACACCCAGCTCTCACAGCTCTGTTGACTCCAATAGACACACACAGCTAAGTGAGTTGGTATGAGCTCATCGGGCGGGCAGGGAGCAGAGCAGGTCTTTATGAACGTAAGCACATTGGGTAATAACTGAAATGCCTGAAAATCGTCACAGCACCGATAGGTGTGAACTTATGCCAACTGGCAAAGAAGTAAATTTTGTGTCTTAATTATCAAGGAGCAGATGATTACGTTATGTCATATCACTGCGGGGGGGGGGGGGGGCGATGAGATTAGAAGCCTGGGGAATGAGAATATCCTCAGAAAAGCAAAGATGATGATATTTGCTTTGGGAAAAAAGTCCGTAAGAGGCTGGCATTGTACTGCAGTTACAGCAACAACTGCAGCCAGCAGCTGAGTGCCCGCTTCCACACCGCGCTCTGTTCAAACAGCGATCAGTGTGCGTTTCTGGGATTAGGTGCTAAATGGATTACTGGGAAATTCTCAAAATAAAAACGTGTAATCCTTTTACAAAATGTAGCTGGCAATTGAGAAACACCACTTTAATGGGTGGTTTTAATATTTTTTTTAGATTTTGGCATTAAAAATAGAATGCAGGTCATTCTGCCTGGCTCAACTGTTTTGATTATTTTGTTAGATAAAGAAAGGGGATATTCACATTATAATATGTGCCAAAGCTAATATTTACCCTGTATAGCACATAAAGGCAGAATTGCACTGAGTGAAACTGAGAGCGGAAGAGAACTAACTCTTCTCAGAGTCCACTGTAGATAGAACAAATATTAATGGATTTAAATCGTTCTAATGCAGTCAGGAAAGATACCAGGGAAAAAAAAAATCTGTCAGCGATAGAGAAGTGAGGCATGGGAGGGTTAGCAGAGGGATCCCTCGGAACTGCTCTCTGGTAAGCATTAGCCCACTTCTTGGCAGGGTTCATCTGCAGCAGAACTGCTCTGGGACAGATGTAACTCCCTCTTCAAGTCCTTTCCACTCCCATTTTCTAATGCTTTTAATAAGGCTTTTGTTTGACTGTGAGCTTCATCTCTAGCACATCGCCTTGGCCATTTGAAGATGCTGCTCCCTGGCTCTGCCACTCGCTTGTGCATGTAGCTGTGCAGCAGCTCATGTTGCTGTGGGGTGAAGACAGCACTGCTGGCATGGCACAGCTGCTGCTCCCTGCTCTGCATGGTGAGGAGATGGAGCACGCTGAGTTTCAGCACCAGCAGCTGCCACAGAGCAATCGAGATGGGAAGGAAGAGGTGAGGCTGAATTCTCCTCTATGTTAGCCACTTTATTTCTTTTCCCATTACATGAGAAATACGAAAGTTTGAAAGACACCAAGAAGCAGGGATAGCAGAGAGAGGACAGACACTGCGCAACACTGGGGTGAGAACATCAGAGTGTAATGAGCCTGTGATGTGGGGACTTGCCGCTACCACAGTGGGAAAGGAGGGCTGAGCACAAGGGGATAAGCTGGAAATTCAGATTGGACATTTACATACAGTTTATGTAGAAAAATATAGTTCTCAAGAAGTTTTCATTTCTTTTTCTGCAGTCCCAGCATTAATGAACCCATTGGCTTCTATATCCTGATGACCATCATTGCTTTCTTGGGGTCACAGGGGGAGAAAACACGTCATCAGAGAAGATATTCTCTTCCTATGCTGCAGCATACACGTGCACCTCCTCAAGCCAAGGCGCTTCGACTGCCTGCTGGAGCCAGTGGTGCATCATACAGTGTGCCCAGCAGCAGCCACAGGGAGATTCAGCATCCATCGCCCCCACCTGTGTGGACAGGCAGGGGACAGCACCAGGATGGGCAGAGAGAGGCTGCAGCGGGGGCAGCAGGTGCCAGCTGGGGGCTGCTGCCAGACAGGGCAGAAGCAGCTCAAATGGTGAACTGAAGAGGCAGCAGTCCTGGAGCAGCATGGCTGTGCTACAGCATGAGCAGGTGGAGCAGCCGTGTGACATGCAGGCTTGGGTTAACGCTGGAGATATTATTACATGAGTAATTAAGAAGCGGATTCTCTCCCCTCCCCATCACTTCACCTGCTCTTAATAGAACAGCTCCTCAACAGCCTTCCCTGTGGGGAATGTCTATATTATCATTAAGTCTGTCGGGTGTATTTTAGAGGTAAAAATATTTCTGAAAACATTGCCTTGCTACGTCTGTGCAATAAAACAAAAGGAAGTGAAAAGTGACAAACGCATTAAGAGAATTAAGTCAGTCAGAATAAAGAACAAAACTTCCTTTTCTGCCACTTGGGCTGAGCAGGCTGCTTCATGTGCTGGGAGGCCTGATGAGCAAAGCCTTGGAATTCCAGGCCAGAAAGCCCCCTCTCCTAGGAATTATCTGGGCTTATTCCCAAGTATTTTTATGTGACTCTGAGCTCAAGCCCTTACATGTGTTGGCAAATTCTGCCAGTCTTTCCATGCTTTCATAACTGTAGGACATATTCCTTTTTTTGTAGTCAGACCAGGACTTCACCCGTTGAGCCATCGCTCCCAAACCTCTGTTCTGGAGCACAGCCCAAACACAGAACACAAAGGTTGCAAGCCATTTACGTGCATGCGGAAGAAGCAGGGTAAAATCTAATGAAAAGGTTCCAAGTTTGTGACTGTGCTTTCTGGTATTGGCTACACATTCATTTTAACATCCAAAATTAGTCTGTAAGCGAGCAGAAGTGGCTGAAACACGAGACCAAAGGAATTACCTAGTGAGTCATCAAAGTGCTTTATTTTATAAAGCCTTGCTCATGGTTGGAGTGTAATCTAAGCGCTAACATATACAATAATGAGACTTCCTTGCCCTGTCCAAATAAACAGTTTATCAACAATAATGAGTGACAAAACTGCTACACAGACAAAAAGGGTACATTTCTAAAATGGTCCAAAAGTGTACACTGATTGGCCGCAATGGAACATTTACTCCAAGTACGTGTACCTCATTTTGACTTCAGGGTCTCGCTGCGGCCTCACACTTCAGGAAGCCACAGGAAATGAAACTCTGGTGATAAATGCAGACGATGGGGGGGCATACAGGAAAGGACAACAAAATATCAAGCCACAGTACCAACTTATTTAAATACATACAATACAAAAGTATACACATACATTACAGTGCTGCAGACATCACTAAGTCAAACGTAACAAAAATTCCTGCAGGGAAGGTAGGGCAAAGGAGAAAAGAATTAGTACACAGCAAAAGGGATAGCATTGCCTTTGGCCACCAAGAGTGTGATGGGCTGCTATCTATAGGCTCCTCGGAAGTAAAACGTACGTTATGCACAGGTGCAGGCTGAGTAGCACTGATGTTAGTAATGGAGAAGGCATGCTGGCACTCCTGATCTCTGTTAGAAATGATGATGGGGAGGGCCTGACTTCCTTTAGATTGCCTACAAAATCTAACAATTTCAATAAAGAAATTTCAAAGGCACAGCTTTAGCACAGTGTATAAGTAGATAAACTTTAAGCATATGTAAATTTGTCTTTCAAGCATGGAATCTTCCAGGAAAAAATACAAGAAGAGCAGAAATACAACGTCGTTGTTTAAAAATTTTAAACAAGTTAAACATGATCAGCACAGCTTTAGGCAATGCACTGTACAATCAGATTTGAGTACACGGCAGGACAGGTCGTTTTGGTGATAAAAGACGTCCTTGGGAAAAATCCCTCTGCAGAATCCTTCCTCATTTTATTGTAAGAGTCTGCCGGGGGCGCGAGTGAGACATTCACCGTAGTACATGGCTGCACATTACGCTTGGAGGGTGACGAGCATACTTCATCTGTACTGCAAAACAACTTTACATGTAAACTTAAAAGTCACATATTGTACACAGCTCTAAAATTCAGAAATATCCCTGCTTTCCTAATCATGTAAACAGTAAAATCCGGGGTTAATTTTTAGAGGGATAATCTACAATAAAATCCCGCCGTTTAAGCAGTACAATGTAAGCATCCCAACTGCAAATTCCCATTAAATTACAAGAGAATGGAGTTTCTATCCACGCGCACATCTCGAGGGTGAGAGACTCTGCTACTGGTGCCCAGAACTATGCACTTCTTCAGACAAGCTTTTTTCCACTTGTAACATTAGTTCCTATATGGCAAGAATATAAAACAAATGAAAACTTCGGGTAACAAAGTGAAATAAGCAAGATTTTCCCTTAATTTAAGTTCACGGCAGCAAAAATGTACGCACAGCATGAATTACACGTTAGTTCTTTGTAAGGTAGGAGACATCAACTCCTGGTGCCTGAGAGCATGGGCTGCCCGATGCGACGTGTGGAGGAAAAGGAAGAAATGGGAGAAAGGGGAAAAAAAAAGCCAACAAAAAACCCCCCAACTGCAGGAACCTGATGGGAAGAGCTCCAGCACCACGGGCCCACTGCTGCAGTGCTGTTTGTAAGGAGTGCCAGTGTGCACGGTGTGAGTGTAACATTCGCAGTAAGGTTTTTATTATTATCATCACCGTCATGAATACTGTCACGTATCTTTTAGTTCAAAAAATAAACTGATCCACAGTTTACAATTTGCTATCAATATTGTAGACTTAACATGCATTTACTTTCCCCACCCCCACCCCACGCCTCTTTGCTCAGTTGCTCCGTTTCGGCTGGTAGCGTCAGAGTGGGACTGTCACAGTGCACTCTGAGTAAGCTGTTCTATTTATTTAATTTAATGTTTGTTTGTTTTTTTGCACACACGAAAGAGTCAGAAATAGCTAGAACTATGCTGGGAATATCAGGCAGCTGTTAAAGCGAGTACTCCACCCCACTTCAGTCATCTTTGCCAGCAGATGTAAACAAAGGGGTTGCTTTCTGCAAGATGAGCGCTTCTCTGAGTTCCTTTTTCCCTACCCTCGTAGTCTCTGCTGCTGTCCCCAGGCCTCGTGTCTGTCCGCTGTGACATGAGGGGTTACGTCAAGATGTTGGCAATAAAGTCCAAGAAGCGCTTTGAATACTGTTCAGGATTAACAGTTGAAATTTCTGCACCGGCCTAAATACAGGATGGAGAGGGAAGAGGAAAGAAGGAAGAAGCAGTGTTTAGTGGATGCTTCGTCACCAGCAGCACTGTGATGGATTAACTTGCAGACACACACACTTCCACCAACCCTCCAGCAGAATATGAAAGGCACCTTTTTAGGCTTCACACCAGTGCAGGTACGCTGGGCACCACAGCATCCGCCTCCCGATTCTGAATGGCACTCTTCCCTTTCTTTATTCCTCTTTACTTTCATTGTGTTTCATTCCCCTGTACAATTTCCACTGCTCACACCTAAGCACGCTACTCACAGATTCCCATCTCTTGAACAGCAGCATCTTCCTGAAGAGAAGACTGAACCACTGCAGTTGGATCCCATGTGTCCCCACTTGGCTGATGCACATGGCTATCTGACTGCTAACTCATCTGCTTTGGAATACGTGGGAACAGTGAGACACACTTTTTCCAACTTTTAAACCTGGACTCCCCAGATGAGCTTCACAACTACTAGATCAGCGAGATCACAGGTTTTTTGTTGTTTTTTTTTAAAGTTCATTAATAATTGCCAGCTAATGGCTGCACAAGGCCTGCATCGCCTTTCAAGTGCTTTTAGAATGGAGAAAGTAATGAGCAAAATGTACTGCAAGCCTGTCCAGGGCTGTCACTGCTAGGCATTCTAAGTCACCTTCTATTGGAAACTCAAAAAACCCAAACTCTTTGATTAAAACCATCCACAGTGCCCTGATTCTTAGAGGAGGGACCCCAGCTTCAGAAATGATTATGATCTTTTTAATGAGCTTAGGAAATTCTGACCTCAAATCACCATCAAGTGATAATGGAAAGTACAAATCTTCACTTTGGAAGACTGGGCTGCTTTGCCATAACTCATTGGTGTCTGCTGCTCAGCAGCAGTTTCAGTCAAAAATAAAGAAATTCATGGCAGTCAAATACAAGCCTTCACTGAATGGTATCCAACTATCCAACATGTACTTTTTATACTTAATCTTGCAAATTGAACTTTTTTTTTTTTGAAAGAAATCTTTGAAAGTCAGACACGTTATATGCTGAGGAATTGACTTTCAGCAGGTTGTACCCAACAATGAAACCATCACCAGAAGTAAGATTCACAACAGCTTCCACTGAGCTGCAAGCTAATACAAGTACCTGGTGAACAGCTTTGTCTGCAAGTATAAAATACATCCCACTAATGTAGGACAAAGCCCTAAAAGGGCAGTGCCTCACTGGTCTTCTTCATGGGTAACAAAAATGTGTGTAGCTGAAGAGGGAGCTTTAGTATGCAATGTATAGAAGTTACTCTGTGCTGTTCTATCCCGTATGAAACTAGGAAAAAACAATCTCTCTCCTTTGCACAGATCTCTTGAAATGTATTCTATCAGTGCACTAAACAAGAAAAACGCAGAAGTATAAACTGTATCAGAGGAAGAAAACAGACACTTACCCCATGCTTTACTGTTTTTGCAGCATGGGCAGCTTTCTTTTTTGCATCATAATGAGTAAGAATGTCAATAATGGCCATAAAATATACTTCCTTCCTAGGTGCACCTGCAAAGGACAAGTACATGAAAGTGAGAATGACATTTCAATCATGCCTTCTCCTTCCAGCAAAGGAGACTTCTTTAGGATCACTCAGCAGCTGGGGAAGGGTAATGTCAGTCAGAGTTAAGTTCTGTAGAGACCACAGGCTCAAGATATTCCTAAGTGAAAGTTTAAATGCACTTATATGTAATGTGAAACCCCTGAATAAGTGTAAAATAAAACACCAGCATACAGAAATAGGAATTATTGCTCACTTAACGTGGCTTTCAAGTTCCTTTATAATTATACAAACAAACAAGGAAAAACTAAATTTTATATGACAGGCAGTGCTTCTGAGTCAGCAAAAGCATATTTTATTTCTGAATGAAACTATATATTTATTAATGTAAATGCTGGTGAAAAAAAACAGCAGACACTGCTGTCTTGAACAGCCACTGAGAACTGTGATGTCTGAACAGCTAATTCAGAACCTGAGCTGACTGTGCAGCAGGTATGCTAGCTGACTGCATGCATCCCCACACATCACTACATCTGAGAAATATGTTCAGTAACAAAGCTGTGCATCACAGATGTCTTTTGCTGTTTGCTTCACCCAAAGAACAACGGATTTCCTCCTCTGCAAAGCAAATTTATATTGTGCTATGTAACTTTCCCTTAATATTGTTGTGAAGATGTTTGGGTTCCAGTGTAAGAATCTTAGCATGCAAATGTTTATTACTACTCACTTTCATGAGATTTTATTCCATAAACATCAATAGCTGGATCAAATTCCCCAGGAGCCAAAGGCAGCGAGCTGTTCAGTGTATTTCCTGGACTGTCTGGAGGAGTTCCAATAGGGTGTGTCCCATCACTTTCACCTTCATCTTCTCCATCATTCTCTTCACACTCTACTTCTTCCTGTTCAGCTCTTTCAACATCATGAATTCCAACTAGCAAGCTGTAGTCCATGAGTTTTAGCTGAGCAAGGAACTACAAAGTGATAATAAGCAATTTATCAGTATCACAGAAAAATGTGAGCTCCACTTTCAAATAAGAGAAGTTACAAAGATGCCATCGGTTGAGAAAAATGGGCACTTTTAAGAAAAAGCAAAGTGGAGAACTAAGTGATAGAGCTAGCAGAGACCTTTAATTGTTAAGATGTAGTGATAGCTGCAGGTCACTTACAACTTACACTAAAAAGCCCTAGGATACTGTAGCAGTGTTCCAGTTAGAGTTGTTCTGACAACCACAGCAGCACACGGGAAGCCATGGTCTGCAGCCACGTCTGTCCCTTCACTTCCTTCTCAGCCTTATTACAGAATCATGCAAAAGTGCTTAAATATCCTTGCAATGGAAATTGCAACTGTGAGGTTTTACATCACGAAGAAATGAAATGATGCCATACTCTCTTCAGAATTCAAGTCACATAAGCAAAACATAAACATGAACGAAAGCACACCTTTGAATCAAGGCTAAAGATGGGAGTTTTAAGAAAGCTGGGAGATGAATGTACTTGCTGTGTAGACAAACCGTTCTTTCAGTTGATGGGAACAGTGTAAGGAAGGGAGAAAAGAGGAAGATGAAAATAAGAAATGTTACCAAGCAAGAAGAAGGGATTGACAGCTCAAGGAGTGAAGCTGCCATAGGAGGGACCTCTGCTTATGATACACACAGAGAGAACCTGAAAGTACAAATCAATTAAGGTTTTTGAAGAACTAACGGGCTATAAAACGCAAATTAGAGCAGACCAGAGAAGGGATGTTGGTCAGACTTTGGAATAGTGGGAGGGAACAATGAGATAAGTATGAAAACATCAAGAAATAAAAAAACAAGTTTGTCAAAATCCTGATTCTGAGAGAGCAATCATAGCTAACATGACTCTGAATTAAAGTGCTAGAAGTATATTATGAAAAGAGATTGAGAAGAGGCTTATGAAGAAAGAAGTTGGTTTCTAACCATTTCAAGTACCATAAAGCAACAGATTGTTCACAAGACTGGAAGAGAAGATATACAATAATATACAAGTAAAACAGATGAAATTGGCCAAAGGAAATGGAGTGGAAAGTGGAGAAGTGGAAGCCGTTAAGGTATTTGATAAACATCAAGAGAGAGGAGAAAAATCTACCAATAACAGTAAAAAATTACAAGAAAGAGAACAGACCCTTGGGAAGAAGAGTGAACTGCTAATTAGAGGAACAAGGGTTTTGTGAAAGCACAGAGTAAAGATCATCTGACTTACAGTGGAAAAAAACCCTTATGTGATTGTGCTCAGGACAGTTTCAGTGGAATGAGGTAGCAGGAAATGAGGCAGGAATGAACTGAGAAAAGTCATGGATGAGAGGCCATCAGAACAGCAGCAACAGTTATCACTACAATAGCAGTAGATATTATAATGTGCTAGTCTGAATAGAGGAAAGGATGCGAGACAATTATAAGAGGAACACAGTGCAACAAAAAAAACATTTAATGACAAAAAAGAATGGATACAGAGACACATTCTTCAGAATTCTATTTCACAGTCTGACTATAAATGCTTTTCATGAGATAATTTTATGCAAAGTTCTCCTCACTGTAGCAAAATCTGCATCCAAGACCAGGTAAAGAATGTGAACTATTAGCTAGCAAGGGCAGAAGAACCAGTAAAAGCAAAACAGGCTGAAGAACAGCTTGACTTTATTAAAATCAGGTGTCAGACCACTTCACACTCGTGGTCTTTGTATATTTAACAGTACTCTGTATAAATTTCAAAATCATAAAACACAGCCTCTCAAGATATTATCTAGATTCTGCCCTTGTATTTACAATCCAGTAGATGATGTAAAAGATAGCACACAATCCACCTTCTGCAGCCATAAAATATCTTCTATATTCACTGCACATGTTTAAGATCTTGTCTGCAACCTACTTAAACTAAAAGCTTTAGTCAGCAACTGCACTATATTAAAGAGCACAAAAATTTAGTTCAAATAAACCTATCTCTAGAGCTGTGACATTGACAGAGCAATTTTTTACCACAATGTTCCAAATATAGGAGAAGCATATACTGATATTTCACAAAGTACTTTTGTTTTCATAATTATCATCATCATAAATTTCTCATCATTATGACAATGGGAAATTACATTTCTTCAAAAGCAAATGATTGCAAATTCTAAGTCTTCAGTATTTTGTACAACTACTGAGCTTCTGAACAACACTCAGATACAGATCTGAAAAACTAGACAAGTCAGTTCACATGGCCATCCTGACAGAAGTAGCTGAAAGTCTCGTTAAGTCCCAGGGGCAATCTGCTATCAGGTCTCTTCCAACAAGCAGAAACAGATTTTAGGTTTTAAGTACAGAGATTGCAAAATATTGTGTTTATTGATAATATTCTGAATTATAGAAACTGAAGTCAAGTTATATGAATTAGCCCCAAATTTAGTTTTCTTTATTTGCTGACTGGCTAGATCAATCACAGTAAGTATTCAATTTGTATATTAACATTCTTTGTATATTAACATTAACAGGAATAGACTACACTCAGCCAATTGGAAATCTGTAAGACCTGTGCTAATAAGTCCACCTGGTTCATACCGATTTCTCTATGTATCACTGCTGTGATACTAAGCATCATCTAAAACCGGATTACTAAGATGAAACAAATAGAGCATGCACAGCCGTAAGGGAAGCTACATTATCTGTTACAGGCTACAGTCCACACACATGGCTCCAGCTAACATCAGGCAGTCCTGGTGTACCTCCACCTGTAAAACAACCAGCAATACTCACCTCTCTCTTGGGGGCATTTGGAAGGACTATGCTTGTAAAGCCTTATGCACTAAGTAGTACCATCATTTTTACATCACATCATCAAGGCAGGGATAAAGCATGGCAACCAGCTATGGCATCAAGCCATTTATCACAGCAGCAAAAGCAGTGAGCAACTCCTGAAAGTTTAAATTATGTTTCATTTAAAACAGTCAGTGCTTACAGATAAAGAGTTTTCATTTATGAATTACAGGTATGCTTTCCTGAGCCATTTCCAATTTGCCACACATTTTAACAACAAAGAACCGAACAGGGGCACTCTTACCTCAACGTCCTTCTTGAGTTTCTCAAGGAACATCTTTTTGTTATTTTCATCAATATGAATCTTTTGGCCATCGTTAATAAAATCGTTGTCTTTGAATGTTGGCAGCTCTTTGGCCTAAAATAAACAAAAATTGCTGTCAGAGTCAGAACACAAACAGAAGTGCAGTGCAGTTGACGGTTCAGAATGGGTGCAGAGCAAAAGCTTCTCCAGCCCCACCAGGAGCTGAACCCTCAAACCTCCCAAAACGTGGAAGGCTCTCGAAGGCCCAAAAGAGGGCATTAGTGAGCTGTCACAGCTGAAAGCCCCACCACTTCTGCAGTGTGAGCAACTTACACTTGCAGCAATTGTCCTCCCTTGCTTACCCACGCTTGAGAGCCTACAAGGTACATTCTCTGGGAATGCAGTAAATTTAACTAAGACAAAATATCAAACTCAATACTTCATTTGCATCTAACCTTCAAGTCCATACTTCTTCCAAGATATCATTTGTCAAAGTGACAGTAAGTGAAGCTGAGACACAATCTATACCTCATAATGAAGTGCTACTGCATCAGAGCTTATAGATCAAGCCAGACTGGATTACACTTTACATAGCTACTGTAAATGTTAGTAAGTGCCTAATACCAAATAATTGTTTATAAAATATCAAGTGAACATGAATTATGCAATGCTGCTTAGAAGTGGTGAATGCCAGAGAAGACTGCTGCCTTTTAAATACATAATTAAATATTCTTGATATTGGAGCATTAGTTGATTATCTTCACCTTTAACTCTGCCATGAAGTGATTTGCAACAGCATTAAGGAAAGCCAGAAACTCTCACATGACCACTGCAGTAACCACTACTTTAAGTACTGAGACCCTCAAACGGGCTGTTTTCAGAGGGCAATGACTGAAAACTTGCTCTAAAGAAACACCCAACCAAGAAAACAGATGACAAAATAGTTCCTCCAGGGTATTTGGTCAAGTGACCCAGAAGTAATCATAGCTTCTACAATCAGAGCCTTGAAAAATTCTGCCCATTCAGCCTTTCTCCCTGCCCTCATCTCTCATCAACATTAGGGAAGAAAAGGCTTTGTTTACAAAGAAATGTCGCAGAACACCTGAGTGTTAATCCTCATTTGCAAGTCCTCCCACTAGGAATGAAAAGCAGCTAACACCAGCCCACTGGAATATCCTCCACCAGCACAAGCAGTAAGTAACTTTACCAAACAGTACTTTTTGTAAGTTTATTTTCTTTCTACAAGACAGTAAGGAGAAGATGTCTGTATCTTCTGCTTCTTCTCTGAAACACACATACTGGAAAGCACAAAATTAAAATACAAATGTGAGAGCAGACCCTGCAGTGCCTTCATGCATCTTCCCAACGGGCAGAAGCTTTTCCTGCTGTTGGGCTGTGCACAGAAGTGGCCAAAATGCTCAGCTTCCCAATTCTTCAAATTTATTTTCTTGGACTTGGAAATTAGGAATTGCTTCAGATCCCACAATGCTCCGTTTGTTTAAGAAGTAACTGTTATCACCTAAGTTATTGCCCCCAACATTTTGTTATGAATCCATGCTAAATTCATTGCATCCCAATACTTATGAACCTTGGAAAAAACTAAAGTCCAAGCCTTTTTGCTCTGAACCACTGCCACGTTGCACCTAGAACACTGTGATGTATTAAGATACCCTCTAGTGTTGCTCCAGAGGCTTTCTATCTATTAAGTTCACATGAAAGAAAAGCCCTGCCACAGGGCACTGCTTCCTCCGGTGAGCTGTCCTGAAGTGCTTCCCTTACAGGTGCCACAGATGCTTCCTAAAGCCAGCAGTGATTTGGTTACTGCTGTACGACAGCATCGATTTTCTTTCTGACCTACTGAACAAGAGGTTTGGGACGAGAAGGAGCAGGGGGAATTTCAGATAAGCATTCCTGTCACACGCAAACAGCCCCACAGAGGAGGTCTGGTTCTGCAGGGGCGGGCTGGGGATGTAGAGATGCTGCCAAGGCCAGCGATGGAATCTGATGTGTGGGAGGTTCAAGAATGGAAGGATTTGGATGAATTCAGTAAGGCTGAAACACTAATGAAAAGAATGCAGGAACCGTGCTCCTTCACGGCTAGCACCAAAGTCACTAAAAAGTCCTCATCTTGAGTTATGTCTGCGCCCAGCTGTCCCAGCAGCAGATGACACTAGGCAGTGGTTAAAGCAAAACAAGCCCATCGACACTGAAAAAAACCCCACTGATGCTGTATGAGACTGGGGGAGGCACGGAATGCCCGTGGCTCAGACATGACATGCGGATCCATGGGCAGGCTCTGCTGGATCGGGCAGGAGCTACTTTCATTGGAACTGCGCTAGCAATGCTGAGACTCTCAGGCCTGAACACCCTGCAGGTCTTGTCTGAGGGCACGTTTCCTCACCTAGATCCCACAGCAGTGAAGGCTTAGCAAATGCAAGCATGAACTGAAAGCCAGCACAGATGCATGGAAACAAAAAGAGCAAGAAATAAAAGCTGCAATATAAGAAACTGGAGCTAAAGAGCTACATGCTGGTGGTTGCTCTCACCATGTTACGTGAATGATGCCCCCAGACTACATTCTTTCTTCTACCTCTTTCCAGACAAAGCTTTCTGTGTCTTTCTTTTTTTCTTATGTGCTAGACAGTATCACACCCCACATCTACTTGAAGCTGAACAACCCTAGGATACTGCTGTAATCCCAAATATTATTAATCACAGCCAGCACTAGCAGAAATTCTAGTGGCAATTTTACTCAAATTAATGGCTTAGAATTTATTTGAGGATTTAGGAATGAAAACCCATGACGTATACAACCAGAAGTGGCTCCAGGAGTTACTTAACATTCATAATGTATGTGTTCATTTTGAAAAATTCAAATACGAACATTTTATACTGATGCACTGAAATAAATACAAAGCAAACCACATTGTGGCAGTCTGAAACACTATCTGAATGAAAAAATTGGGACTTCACTTTAATGAAATAATTGATATGATTAAATTTTAATGAAGTCTCAAATATTTCCAATGAAGCAAAATCCTTGTTGGAAAAAGATTCTCCCAGAATGTAATTCATTATAATGAACATATTACTATCATTAAAGAACTAAATATTTTAAGAGCTGCACAGGAGATGAACATCTAACTACTTCCACTAAATTAATAATAGATTTTCTTTCTGAACCACTTCCATCATTTTTAATCCCCTACTTAAAGATGCAAGAAAGGCACAGTAGTTTTACAAATATGGAGGATCTATTTATTAGAAAAGCACGCTATTTACACACTGCAGGTTCACATTCTGAAGTTTGCCATGGTTACAGACAACTTTAATGATAAGAAGGTCTTTGAGAGGGCTGAAAAGCAATGAAGTCAGTTTTTTTTTTTGGACTATGATGACAGAACACACAAAGCCAGATTCAAAAACTAAAATTACTGCGAAGAATCAGAGGCGAAATTTCATTTCTATATGGACACGGATATCGTTTTTGCAGATGTCTTACGCATCTCAATTCAGCATCCTATCCTGATTTGTTAAAATGAAAAACTAGTACATTTTTTTTTTCCAAAGGGATTTTTTGCATTATGACCTAATATAACAATCATGGGCTGGTATTAATGCTGACATTTTGGAAGAAGCTTGATAAAACAGTTGTAGGACAGTGAAGTTTGAGAATAGTTGTTGGACTGAAGAAGGGAAAACAAACAAACAAGAACAGAAAAACCCCTAACTTCACCACCTGACCTCACCTAGCAAAGGCAAAGAGTAGGCTGTGGGAGAAACAGTGCATGGAAATGCTTGTTTGGAACTACTCACCAGCCACCTTATTCCCACAGCTAACTGCTGGCAGAACTGGGCTGTCAGTTTATACATTTTGGAGATGGTGTACAACATCTGCCAAGAATTAAGTTCTGCGTCCTAGGCTTCTTTTCTTAATGCATTCACTTTTTACTTTTTTTTTTTAATTAAAAAAGTGATGTTAACTTTCAACTCATATATGGAAGGCAGCATTTTTAAAAGAAGGATATTATGAATTTATTTGCAATAGTTTGGCACAGGTGGTTTTGAACTGAGTCAAAGGTTTGAAGGCACCAGATCCACAAGAAGAAAGAATAACTAGAATCTCCTTTGGAAGTCTGGAGATGGGAGCTGCTCTCCTCCACTGGTTATGGATTCCAAGCCTCTCTTGTACAAACTGCCTTGTCCTGGGCAGGCATTTCTGACCAAACAAGGTCCTACTGCAGTGTTTGGCAGAAGAGGATTGTAAATGGCAATGAAAATAAAGGTGCAACCTCAAACCTGGGGTTTGAGAGAATGCTGAAAAGGTTTTAGAAGGTACGAGACGGACTTCTGTAGGACAAAAGATTGTGCAAGAAAGTGTAGATGGATTAAGAATTCAAGCATGTACAAAAGTAGTAGCTAAAAACTTGTGATCAGGAAAATGCATCCAGAATTATACCTATAGTGAATATTCTCCAGCTACAAAATGAACATGAAACATAAAATGCAAGACCAAGATTCTCTTTAAGAAAAAAACAATTGCTTTAACACAGAGAATACAGACCTTTAAACAAAACCAAACCAAAAACCTACCCACCAGTCAACAGGAAAATAGTGATTTGCTTAAATAACAGTCATGGGTTAGCATCATATGAAGGCAAAGTGTTGAAACAGGAATCTGAACTCTGAATATTTATTGTTATCTTTGCAATGCATGGCAGTGTGATGATTTGAAAGTTATGATCTCTGCATATGTCAACTTGAGATGTATTTCACAGAGAAACAGCAGTCATGCTTCATTTCTGTTGCGTGCGACTGGCAAACAAGCAAATTGAAATCATTAAAAGAAATAAGTCAAAAATGCATTTTTAAAACAGCAGGAAAAAATTCTAAGCTTTGGGGATGATCTGCCTTGAATCAAGTTTTACCTACTTCAAGACTGCGTAAACTTGTTGCTAAGGTCTTGTATTTACTGTCTTTTTATGTATTTGAGCTTATTTACGAAAAATCACGTATCACAGAGAGTAACAGAACCCATTTAGCATTAACAGAAAGACAATTATCATTCTGTGAAATTCTACAAGAAAGGTGAAATATGATAGGTTTCACATCACCTAGTTTTATTTTCTTCTTGAAATTTCTGAATTGTTCACTCACAAGCAACATCCTAAAGTTCTTTATAACTACAAGTACTCCCAGCTGGAACTGCTAATTTGATGTCATACTGAAAGTACAGCATAATTATGAGCAGACAGACCACCAGGGGAGTTCTGCATTATCCTTGTTTCACTTAAGAGGGCAAAATTGTCCAAGGAATGAATAGAAAATGCCCACTATTAATGTTTCTTTTTTTTTTAAGACGGAACTAAAGACTAAAAAAAATAAAGGAGCAGCTGTCAGAACTTGACAACTGTTGAAACACACTGTTCTTTTTAAATTCAAGACATCTGTAAGTGCATGTTATGATATTTGTTGCCAAGAAAGTGATGACTTTATTATTAAAAATATCACTTACAATGCAAATGAGAAGAATTGTGTGCTAAGGTGAAATCTACGGGATGGAGCTTGTCTCCACACTGATTACCATAAAACACTGAAATGACAGTTCAGAGCTTATCATCAATATGTTAGGATATTAAACAGTTGAAAACAGTCAAATGGAAGATAAACTGAGAATAAGACAGAAAGTTAACATTCAGACATTTTTAAGAGTCATCCAGCCAGCTTTTCTTCCTAAACTCTTAACCTTGAATCTTCATATCTTTTCTACACTACCAAACTAAAATAGAAAAATACCTTTTCTTTCCCCTGATTTCTTACTTTATGGTCCAATAAATCTTTTTTGCATAATTGATTGGTACTCATTTATTAACTAAGTAACAAAGAGTATTTTGATAGGAAAATATGTCAAGAAGATCACCATTTCATCCAAGTCATTTCAGAGTAATTTATTTAAAATTTGCAACCTTCATTAGAAAGTGACTGAAAGATCCACTTCACTGTTTTCTGGATTCTGCAGTTGTAAAGGAAGCCAACATACTGTGCCTGACATTCTGAAAACCATTTGATCACTTTGAATACTGGCATTTCAAATTAAACATGAATTACTTAAAAGCTTATTAAAATCTACAGCATGGCCAGACATTTTTAACCTCATATTTTAGCACCAAAAGATTATTGCCTTTTATTACTTTTCTGTTTTTCATATATGAATAGCAGTGGGTATCCCTACAATAAGTAATTAATTAACATTGCCGTTAATTGGGATTCTGTTATTAATAGTGTCATTGCAGGGTGATATTAATAAATTGATGCTTTAATTTGCCCCTGGCTAAATGTTAGCTAATAAGTTACAACACCAGACAGGTATCTGAGGTACCAGACAGGGATTTTTTTCTTTTGTTCAGTCACTCACAACTATTTTTTCGAACTTCATAGATTTCAACACAATTCTCAAGGTCCCCAGTCCAGTGACACACATACAGAAATACATCTCATGATAGCAGGCACGTAGCACTGCTTACATCGCTTCAAAGACCAAACCATCTTTGTCTATCCGTACACAAACACATTCAAGCTTAAAAACAGTTCTTTAAAAATATGTTGAGTAGTTTATATAAGGAAATTCCTTATCTAATAGCTCCTATTGCAGGACAGATTAAGATCACAGTGATCTGAACCTGGAGTTCCAAATACCTACAATGAAGATACTTGTGTATTCTTCTGACTCCTTCCAGACCAAAAGACAGATTTCAAAATGTGCACAGAAAGCACGTAATAGCAAAACATTATTTTTTCCATGCCAGATTCTCAAAGAGCTTGTACAATGTTGTTCCCTCTATGAAACTACCAAACTACCCAATTCATTCTCCTGCTTAGAAATGTTTGTTCAGAGAGGTAACTTATCACTTTGCTGAATTATGAGTAGTAGGAGTCTGTTCTAACAGCCAGAGACTGCAATACAGCTCCATAAGCTTCATGTAGTTCTGTCTCCAAGAAATCGAATGCATTTGAAAAGAATATGATGTGTGAAACTTAGAAGATCAGAAGGAGAATCTGGGGGAGCAATTTTTATATAGCTTTCATATGAATGTGCAAAATGAAAGGGGAGGCTCCAGACATTCAGAAGTTGAAAGGAATTTTGTCATTGGTCTTGCTGAAGTTAAAATTTCGTGTTTTATAAATGGAGAATAATCTTTTTTATATAGTTAAACAGCTTTGTTACAGGTCAGCTATAATCAGTTTCAATAACAATTTTGCCATGGACTTGCACGAGAACAGAATTTAGTGATTCTTTCTGGTTCTCACTAGTTACATAGTAATTAGATACATAGTTACTAACTCTATATCATCAGTACATCATGACTTATCTAATTTTGATAATTTTGATATTCCTAAAACTCCTCAAAAACATAAGCACCAAATATCTGCACAGTATCATCTCTTGCAGAGCTAAATGTGTAATATTAGTAATATTTAC
Source organism: Tympanuchus pallidicinctus (assembly GCF_026119805.1). Lineage (NCBI taxonomy): Eukaryota > Metazoa > Chordata > Aves > Galliformes > Phasianidae > Tympanuchus > Tympanuchus pallidicinctus. The sequence continues at coordinate 76,362,320 of NW_026294747.1, read as the reverse complement.
ATTATTATTCCAAGCATTAATATTATAATCTGAAGCAGTCACATCCAAGTAATTTGCCCTCCTCATTTCTATCAGCTAATTTCAGCACTACCAGCAGAGGCTTTCAATGACACTGGGTATCACTTGCAAGAAACCTGAAGAGTTAGTATCTTTGTTCTAAAAACACTAGAGTTGTGCTACTAAACGAGACCAAAAACAGACCACAAGAAAGGAATGAAGACCACTCAAGAAATGATCTTAAGGGCCCAAAACAGAAAAGGAGAGCTAATGCAGATTACTGCAATGGCAACTGACATTTGTGACATCTTAGTTGCACACCGCTGGAAGAATTTTAAGTGTTCAGCCACACCTTAAGAGGAAGTGGAAAAACTCAGCACACAGAGTGTTTCTTACAGCTAGAAATGCATCAGTGACAGCTACTGAATGCCCCTTACTCCTTACTGCAGTTGTGTGATTCACAACAGAAGAGTTAAAGAGGCTGGCATGGTATGATTAATGCTTAGGATAAAAACAAGTTATTGGAATGGAATTTTGGGACAAAACAAAATGAAGTCTTTAAAGCAAATTGCTGAATGATCTTATGCAACAGCATAATTCAGAAGAATTATGGGAAACTTAGGAAAACTAGTGTCACAAGTTCATAGACCACTCAAAAGTTTGGAAATCTAAGAAGTCTTACAGAATGGAGACTATGTTCCACTTTTGATTATCTGCAGAACCTTCAGACAAACCTCAAGTGCCACTGGAATCTCAAAGAACATTTTGCAAATGTTCAATTTTCCAAATGAACTCAAGTTGCAGATGGAGAAAAACAAAGTGACCAACTTCCTTTTACAGCAAAGTTCCAGCTATAGAATTTGAAGGAGACTACTCCCTCTCATTACACCTGTGTATGTCCATGCCTGTCAGCTGTTGGCTTGCTTGAACAAACTTTACATAACCAGTGGTTATCACAATTCAAGTTTTGGTTCATTTTTACATTCACAATAGTAGTGCCCCATCACATAGTTTCATAAATCTGTGTCCATAAATCTTTATATTAAAGAGCAAGAAAAAGAAGATGAAGAAGCAGGAAGAGAATGAAGTTCCTGATGTTTTCCTACCACAGGGCAGGCCCTGAAGAAACTAAGAAGAGAAGAGAAAAAAGGAAAAGGAGGAGGCAGACGAGTGGCTCACTTACCTCTGGAATTTCAACACCATTGCAAACCAACAGTCAAAGGTCTGCAGTAAATACAGGAAAGATAAAGGATGGAATAAGGTAGAACTCAAGCGGGAGAATATGACAGAAAACAAAGAAAAGGGGCAGAACAGCACTGATTATGCTTGTCCTGACACTAGCTAGCAGTTTAGATAACTGAAAAGTAAACAGAAATGCACCATACCTTTTCTTTGTCACTGGCTTCTCGAGCCACAGTAGAGCCCTGAAACAGAAAAAATGGATCTAAAAATGTGCATATGTCAGAAACTAATTTGAAAACTTTACGATAACAGGTCAAAAAGTGGATGAACTGCATCCTTTAAAATTAAGAAGGTGACACGGGAGGTAGAATGTCTTCAACTTCTGCCATCTCTTGAAGAAGATCTATCACGTGAGAAGAAGGATGGATTAAATCCTCAAATGCTCAGAACCTATTGTTTCTGTGACTGATGGGGGTTTCTTCCTCACTTCTCATCCTAATTCTGAGACAACCTTGTAAGTTCAGTTGGCTTGGCAGAGTTCTGAAATTTCTGTGCCAATTTAGATGTACAGTTGTGGGATACCCTACTCTGTGTATCTTGGGCAAACATAATACACATTTAAAAAGGATGTCACACAATATAGGTACATACAAATATTTTAAAAAAAAAAGATCACAAAGTACAAACAAGAACAGTGTACCTCACAGCAACATGAAGTCAAAAGAAGAGATGAGATCAACAGTGGATTCAAAAGATTTACAGTTTACCAATGGCATAATGGGTATTTTAAGATACTTTTTATTTAATGACTGAGATGTGTATGTAATGTGGTACTTTCTGAATAAGCTGGAGGTGACCGAAAAAATGGCTGTGTATATTTCTTTACAAATTTCTTGAAGCAGGACCACACCTTTCGGTACCCAGAGTTTATCAGGTAACAGCACTACAATAAATAGTAGCCATAATTATGCCTTCATTACAGTAACATGGTAAGCATTGGATATTGAAAGATTGGTACATCAACTCTGTCTTGTTGGAAGGGTAAAGAAGTGCTCGAGTGGGTTTACACTACTTCAAAGAATGTAAGAATTCAGAACTACACATTTTTATATCATATTTTGTTGTCTGCAGAGAAAACTTAGAAAGAACAGAGAGAAAAGATAAATGGACAGCAGACCTTCAGTATTATGTACAGTCCAGAAAGCAGAGATTGCATTTCATTCTATCTTTAGCTGATAAAGAACTCCAACAAAAGTCTATGATATTTTAGTTTACTGATTTACTTATAGCGTTTTCTGTGCTCTACCTGCCGCCAGAACTATTGTGTCTGGACAACGATCAGCAGAAAACCAAATAAGGAAAAAAAGATTTGCAATAGTAAAAATTTTGGAGGTTGTGAAGTTTAACACTGAAGTAATCTTAAGAAAAAGTCTCAGTGGACAGGAAAATACCTTTGAAATCCTATGCTGATCCATAGTGGAGACTTTTGGCTAAGCTGGTGTCAGAAATACCTACAAAAAATGGAGTCTGAACCTGTAACTGCAAAAGCTGTATCAATGAAATTAAGAAAAAAACTCTTTACAATCTTAGCAGTGTCATTATGCATATGCTGGGGGGCAGTAATTTTCAAGAACAATATGACACTGATGCTGAATTTAAACTGCAAGGGAAGTTTATCTTTAAGGCAATTTTGCCTAGCTGGACAAACTGAACAGTGTACAGAAACATTCACAGAGGTAAGCAGCAGCAAATGCAGTGCTGCTTAGACCAATGGTAAGAATGTATTATATGCTATTTGGTTTTTGGTATTGTGCTTTTGCCCCATTTTTTAATGCATATGGTCATTATGATGCTCTAAAATATACGTAGTTCTCTCAAATTTTTGGAAGTTACTCGTTTCCCATTCAGGACTGAGATCAGTCACTCCTTCTTAGTGGCACTTTAGGAGAAAATCCTCCAAAAAGAGGCAGCTTATGATTGGACGTTTGCTTTCTGCACTAGTCACCTCATGCATCAACTAGGATATTTCAAATGAAAAACAGCTAAAATCTGAGAGGGTAAATTGAAAGAAGAGCAAAAACAAAATTAAAAACATCTTTCTTCTGTAAGCTCTGCCAAATACTAAAAACCATGAAGTCAACAGTCAGGAAATCAGTTCTCACAGATGAGGTTCAGTCAACTATACAACCAGTTCCTAGGTAAATTCCTAGGAATGGTTGCTGCAACATGCAGCATTACAAACCTCTTAATATAGAGCTGAATAAATATCTTAAAATAAGTATGCAGATGCACATAGTGATTCAACACAGAAATTAAATGCATTAGAAAGAAGTAGGTTTCTAAGGGAGACTTTATGGAGGAAATAAAAACAATCCCTTATGCAGAAAGACCATGAATGTATTTCAGGCCTTTATTCTAAGTGCTGTATATTAAATATCAGCAAAATTACATTTTAGAACAAAACTAAAACACACCTTATGATAACAACAGAAGAAATTCTGTATTTTAAGAGCAATTCTCTTTTTCTCAGAACTGTTTTTAAATTGTAGAAGGAAATATGAAGCTTCTGTAGAAGTGATGTACTTTGTAGTAGCAATTTGTTGGTTTAAATAATGACCATGTAGTCATTTTATGTAAGTCCTCTACACAGTCAGCTGTAGCCTTCCATAATGTTGAGAAAAGTCTACAGTAAGCAGAATTCTTATTTTTCTTGTGTGAAGTGCTTCACCCTTAGCCATTAGTTATATATAACAATATTTCTGGTAAAAGCACTCCATTTAAAATATGCACAACACAAAAATTTTTATTTTCTATAAAATCATTTTTCAGCTTTTCTAAGCTTAGATGCAGAATTACACCAGCTCATCGTGATTATTATGTAACACAGGTTTAAATTCATTAAAATTTTGAGCAATCTTCAATCAACAGCAGAATCTAGCATTTACATTAAAGATTTTCAGGTACTTTGTCAGTTATTTTATCTGCAGTTATTTCTCACCTTTAAATCATATTTTCTATAAACAGACAAACGATGGCTGAAGACATTCCTTGTAACAATCATATATATTTCAACTCCATCCACAGTGAGCCGGTACATGCCCAAAAACTGGGGAAGAAGCGTGTTCCCATGACATTCCACGATAAACTGCAGAAGCAAAAAGAAAAAACAAGAATGAGGATGGGTAGACAGGATATAAATTTGCACTCGCGCATTTTCTAAGGGCAAACAACCAGAAACAACACATCTACTTCTCAAACATATATTTGGGTGGAGACAAACCTTTGAAAAATCACGCCTAAACAAAGCCCTGCGTTTAGGTTCAGCGTTTAAAAAATAAATCCGTGAACTGCTTAACTCGTAACTTCTCCAGACGATGTCACTGGGAGAGCAGGCTGTGTGTGACAGCTCAGTCCCTTTTTGTGGGACAAAAGTGCACCTCATGTGTATTTGGTATTGGTGTAAAAAAAAGAACAGAAATAGTTTTTGAAACGTCACAATACAGTATTTTAGTTATCCCTTATTTAATCTGTTCCTCCATCCTCAGCGTGAGGACCATTTATGGTGCTGTCACCAGCAACAGGCATTATGTACTACCACCAACTGTCTCCTGGCACTTTGCTGCTCAGAGCTGAGCAGTGACGTGTAAGGACCTTTTTTAATTTAGGAATTATTTCATTTCCTTAAGGATGCCATGTTACGTTACAAACATGCTATCAAGATTGGAAAGTTTCACCATGTGCACCTGAAGCCTGACTTTATTTATTTTCTTAAATTTAAATCATCTGCCTTTTAAACAAGTTCAAAGTACTACTGAGTGATCATCAGAAGAAACAGCAATCTAAGTACAGACTACATTGAAGATGAGAAGTATTGAATGAATATTTATTCTTACAATGAAACTGTCCATACTGTATTAATACTAAAAGCAACTTGAACATATTCACAGCAATTTTGTGGAATCAAGGAAAAGTTCAGCCACAATGAAGTAGAAAAGCCATCAACAGCTTTCCTTTTTCTGTTATTACGAAATACCAAACAGACAAACTCGGAGAAAATTTAAAAATTCAAGCCCTTAATGGAGAACAACTTTTAAATTATTTTGAATACTGAAACCTCTGTTTCTTTTGTGACAAAGTGACCTGTTAGTAGAATACATCACACCAAAATACAGGAGACTTTAGAACAAGGTGAAAGAATAAGCCATTAGAACTATTTGACAAAGGTAATTACTGTTTGCTGACAAATAACACAACCAAAGCTCTTAGAACTCTGAAGATTTCGCAATTTTTGGCTCTGTTAGCTTTAAGGAATTTCTTTCAATAATTTTACATTGGAACCTGCACAGACCAATACAGACTTTCCTTTTTTAAATGGCAAAAATCTAAAATAGATTTTAAGGAAGATTTAAGCACCCTGAAAACAACCCTCTGTGACAAGAACCAAAGTGAGCGATCAACAAAGCTTAAAACCACTGGCTGTGAATAGAATAAAATTTAGACTAACAACTCAGACACACCAGCTTCAGGCTTTAAAAGTTTAGGTTATAACAACATTTTCTGTCTGCCCTACAGCTTTATTGGAGGTTACAACCCATATACAAGCCACGGATGCTGCAGTCTAGCATTGTAAGCTCAAATCCCCAAATGCAAAGCAGCCTGATGGCCCCAAAGGCAATTTCAGTTCTAAGAGTGCACATAGATTATCATCCTGCACCTGAGAAACACTTTAGTTCTTAACAGATACTGAAGTAGAGCTGTTGCATTAAAGGATTTCTGGCCACAGGACTGTGTACCAGATACACAGCTCATTTTGACCACCAGTAATTTTTCCAAAAGATCTGATCATAAAGAGAAATTACAACCCTTAATGTGAGGGTTACAGAAAACACATTTAAAACAGTAATCCCTGTTATTCAGGCTGCACTGCTTACATGGTTATAAATATCAACCATTTGGCATATATCCTAAAGGCTGATGTCTTCCTAATGCTTTAGAAGGCGTTAAAGGTTGTTCTCAGAACAGCACTCCTTAAATGATTTCCTCTATACAATGATTAGTTTCTACAATGATGATAAAACAAATCTACCTTCCAAGAAGAGTTTACTGTCACAGAATTTCAGGCCACTCAATTTTTTAAAAAATCCCATCCATTTCTATTATTACAGCTTTTGCCTATGGAATCTGAATTCCTGTGCAGTACAAGGGAAGCTGTTATTCAAGTTTTTCAGATAGGGGAATTGAGATGCAGAAGAGTTATGGAGTGTGTGCCACATGAAGGAACAGACCTGGGCATCTCAAGGACCAGGCTAATCCCTGCCCGTCCAGTTGCCTTTCCACCAGCTTGACACTTAAATTGTCTCTTCAATGCTAGATATTGCTGACTCTTCTCATAATAACCTTGCTGGTGCTGAGTATCCCCACCTGTAAAACAGCAAGGCCCTTAACAAAGAATATGGACAACACACTCCTGTAACAGCATAAAACAAATCCTTTGGTTAGCAGTATACAGCCAACTCCCAAACTTTCCTTTAATATGAGCCACGGAGAAAGGCAACTAATGAGAGTAGCTTAAATCCTATTTGTAAATTGTCATTAGCCACCTGCCAACACTGCTGTTTCATTTTAATATTTTGCTAACAAGTCTTCTGAAAAGTCCATGTGACTAGAATGGATCACAGGACATGAAACACTCTGCTAGTATTTGCACCTTATCTGGCAAAAAAGGACTTGGGTATATTACTGCAGATTGCTAAGAGACCTTCCCAAAGAAGATCTTATACTGCAGCCATTTACTCCCACTCACTGACAACTGTGTAGACTTTGTGCTGTTTGCTTTCAGAATCTATAAGGTTGGTCTAGAACTTCCTACCTTTCAAACTATCAATCCCCTATATCTGCATCATAGAGGAGGCAAAATGTGTCCTCTGTATGGGTGGGAGCCCAGCAGGACTTGCACTAGTGACTGTGGTTGGCAGATTTTCAATTTGCCCATCTTGATATAAATGAAGTAGCAATTTAGTCACCTCAAGGTGCTTTTTAGGAATGATTTCCTGAAGTTTCCCGCTCACAGCTAGAATAAAAGTGAGCCTAGAAAATCAGCCAGAACATCAGCTTAACAGAACTGCTGAATTTCAATGGAAGAAAAGATTTCAGACTTTATGTTAATTCTTTCTAAAAAGAGCATTAAAATATTTCTATCAAGCAGCCTTGCTAAATAAATCTGTAACACTTAGCCGGTACATTTACAAGTCCTTATATGCAGTAACAAAATCCATTTTTAAAGAGTGCTAAAATAAACACCCTATCATATTTTCTTATTAATTCAGACAATTTTCATTTTTCTGCACAGCATGAGGACAATATTACCATTAAGAAAATAAAGTATCGTCAGCATGTTGACACATTCTATCAGCTGTGCAGCACAGTTTTCAAATATGTAATTTTCTGAGCTCTCCTGAATCCCATGCTTAAAGCTGAAAATAAGAAATTCTTTATGACCTTACATTCTCATTATTCTTTGTACAAATATGGCTTCAAAATTCCTTAATAAGAACAGAACTTACACAACCTCATTTTACATAAAAAATATGACTCTTAGCTTCCTCTTCTCGGTAATGTTAGTAAGCCATCAGGATGACCAAAAGATAACGAAGTGCACACAGCTGTATTGGTAAATACTCTCTGCCATTTCTGGCTAGTTTTGAAAAAATACAGGGTAAAATTCTCATTTTTGCATTTTTCTGTTCTGGAAGATCATCTGTGGAATGAGTTTGACATGAATGAAGACTAGTTCCTCCAAGTGCAACGTAATCTGAACATGATCACTGGATGTGATTATCCAGGCAGCTTATCTGCTACCAGGAACAATATTCTTGATAATGCTATGATAAGATGAGTCACTGGGCTTGCTGTGCCTTCTGGAAGTGCCCTGAACATCATCAGTGACAGAATTTTAAATACACTAAATATGTAAGAAACAGCTACTGGTGAATTCCCTGAAGCCAAATTCATCCTGCCATTTGGTGTAGCTAAATATCTGCCTAATGAACCTTCTCATCATTTAATGAACTTGGTCAACACTTTTCCAGTAACAATTCCAGTCCATGGTGGTCTGTCCCACTTGCACAGGTTGAATTCCATCTAATGCCCATGTTAACTAATTTTTTATCTTGATTCACACAAGGAACCAGCAGAAGGACTTTCCCCAGCTCTGTTTCTTAGCAAATCTCCCATAAATCTTACCACACTGGGACACCTAGAGAGTCAAGGTCACAGTTACATGCAATGTATCCTTTCTTGAGTGTTTTCATTTAAATAACAGAATATGATACTGCCTTGCTCTGCCTTTTCACCTATCCTTCCCCTTCTTTTTGTGGTACACACAGAGGGACTCAGGAAGAAACAGTGAGGAAAATGAAAAGCCTCGCCACAGATAACCCAAAGACATGCATGGAGGATGACACAACCTTGAAGCTCTGCTTTAGGATGGCATTGGCTTCATATTAGCTTAATTCAGTGCACATTCCTGGACACTTAGTCCCTACCTGCTTTTCTGGCATAGACTTCAGCCTATGTGGCTGTCATCATATTTAGGACAAAACTGCATTTAGCTTGCAGTAACGATTTTCCATCTATTTATGATTATCACCTTTTCTCCAACCTCCCACTGAATACCTTGTGCTATTCTTCAGCTTCTGAATCATGCTCTCTTGGTACTATTTCCACTTCTTACACTTGATTGTGATTTTTCCTTTTGCTTTTCTTCCTGTTTCTTTCACATTTTTTTCCTCTGCAAAAGCTAAGGTCATATTTGTGCTGCTTTTTGTTTCCTCCTTTATGATTCTCTTTTTCCTTTTTAGCTTCTTTCATCTTTCCTTCTCATCCAGTTCAGATCACTGCTCTGTTTCCTGCCTGTGGAAAATGGGCAGTTTCTCCCCTTAACCAACATGCTGCATCTGCTATTCACCACTTCTGTCAGTTGCCATAGAGACAGGCAGGCAGTGCAACGGGTAGCAGTTCTGCATTTATTACCTGTGTAAGAAAGAGGACATGCAGTTGGCAGCCCCCTATAGAAACCTGCAGTATACCCACACTTGTGATAAGATTTATACTTGAAAGCTTGTATACTTACAGATCCCTCTTGTTCACTTGCCTTGGGATGTCTTCCCAACTTCTTTTTCCTTACAAAAGCACTTAAAACACCTGGATGTTAGCACCAAGGAAAAAAAAACACTCCTTTTGAAGTCCATTTTAATAAAGATAGGTGTGCAAAAGGTGCTGGCATTTTTTTTTTTTTTTTTTTTTAAACAAGAAACTCAAGTTACTTTCATTTCATTTTAAAAAATATCCATCCTGTCTTTCATCTATTCTCAGAGGGCACAGGATTGCACTGTTCTGCAAGTTTAGCTCTCTGAGAAGGACAACATACCTTGTTCAGTTCAGAAACTAGAACATCTTACAGAATTCTGTTCAACTGGCACCAATTTCTGTCCTTTGAAATATTTGTTATTTATAAACATTTATATTCTGTGTTTTATGAAAATTACTCCACAGCACTTTTGCATGGGGCAATGTATCCAAAGGACACATAAACACAGCTTGAACATATACTGAAATTAAAATACTTAAGGGAGGTACAGGGTGTACCTGCTCCTTATAAATAGAGTGAAACCCTGGCAATGCATGCATCTCAAAAGATTTCACTAAGGTCCCCTTTAACAGCGTCAAGGGTCTTAACTCCAGTTTTCTGATCTATGCTTTTGGGGTCTGAGTAAATATTTTAACCAAAACAGCAGTAGGTTTGAAGGCCTCTCGAGTGAGTATTCCTTTTTGCTTCCTATTAAGTACTATTTAAGTGTTTAACATTAATATGCTTGATTAACTCACACAATTTTAAGCTATTGTGCTACTTCTGAAAGTAGGTAGGGACAATACAACAATGATTTTTGAAGTATTTCAGTGTTGTCCTTTTGAGCATATTACAATGCTTCTAGCGTATTTGAGAAGTAAATGATGTTCAGCTGAATGGTTCCTGAAGAACAGCTACAAGAGCCCTGCTAATAACTGCTAATATATCACTACTACAAGCATCTCAAACAAAATGTGACTGAAAGCAGTATTTCATACTATGTATCAAAAATACCGTAATAGTAGAAACTGCCTAGCATAGAAACTTACAGCAGAACTCCATGTGTCACACATGCCTGCATTTACCACAGCACTTAGAAATGTAGGTGGTTCTTGTCTAGGCTAATTAGTTTTTAAATGTAGATAGAAAGCTGGATCTGGAGTTTATATTCTTCATAAATGACAATAAGTTTTGCAACTTTAAGTATGGAGGAAGGCTTTATTCCTCCTATTTGTTTAGGCCAGAAGTGGTATGCTCAGTTATTTACCTTTCCCCAGGACTTTTTTTTTTTTCAGATTTGCAAGACAAAAATAGAAAAGAAACAAGCTCTAGTATTCTTACTCAGTACTGCGAACATCAGACCCATGTGATGAGTTGACAGAAAGCATCAATGTTGAGACTTGAGTATTCACCATCTGTCTGAGTCTGTGGGCCTGAATGCCACTACCAAAAAACCAAGCATCACATTGGGTGGGATAAACAGAGTCTAACTCACAGTTTCAGATAGTAACTACAATTTACAACTGTCAAAACTGCTACTTACAGTTCAACAGTTTGAAGCTTGAATTGCTATATATACTTGCACGCTGTTTCTATAGTAACTTCTCCTGGTATTCCTTCAAACTTGATTCGGTTTTAGTTATTTATACATCTCCAGTATGTAGCCATAGACTTGGAATTTGATAATTTCATTTTTACTGTTGATCACTAAAAAAACCCCAAAAACTATAAAGTACTAACAACACAATAACCTAGGAGGCATGTAACTTGACTAATTTTGAAACATCCCACCCAACATTACAAGAGCAGCTCTCCCTGGAAAACAGAAAACTCAGTCAAACTGACTTATTTTGTTTTCCCTCTTAAGTTACCAGCCACCTGCTTCCTGAAAAAAGCCCAGTTTCCCTAAGCTGTGCAGTCATGACCATTATATGAGGGTTGCTGTGAAAGTAATGCCTCCTATTTTATGATGTTGACCCACAACATCATAAAATAGGCGGATACTGGTTGCATTGGCAGTAGAGTTGAAACCTTCCTACCAATATCCCATTACATTTTGTTGCCATGTGACAGACAGCAGCAGAGGGGCAATCTGACATAACAGTGTCTGACATGGGAGTGCATATGAAGCAAAGGTATGGAACTGAATCCCTCCACGCGGAAAAAATTGAAGCCACTGACATTAAACAACACCTGCTGAAACCAAACAGTGGATGTGAGCACAGTGAGGCAACAGGTGGTGCTTTCAGCAGTGGTGACAGTGAGTCACCTCCACTGGTACAGATTTTCATGTGTGGCACGCAGGCTCTTGCTCACTGCTGGAGAAAATGCATAGCTAACGGTGGTGACTGTGCTGAAAAATAGCATTTTGTAGTAGAGAATTTGCTTTATCGAATAGTATTATTGTAGTTTCTGTAGAAATAAATAGGAGACCTTACTTTCAAAGCAACCTACATAATTTTCGTTAATTAAAAACAAGTCATTCTACACTTGATGTTTTTAGTCTTACGAGTGTTAACATGCTGTGCACAATTCCCACTCCTTTTAGAAGTACCTAAGTATACAGGTTGCATAACTATAACCACAGTTCTTCACAACTGCAAAGAACAGAGCATTACAACTTCAGACAAACAAAGAGAGAAAGGACAAAAAAAGATAGGTTTGTGGACGATAAATATCCAGTTTCTGATGAAAAAAAAACACCCAAACCTTTATTTCTATTTTCTAGTGGCAGTCTACGTGTCTAATCTTTTGGTGACTCACAAAAAATCATCATTACTTGGAGTTGGATTTCAAAAATGTTCATGGGAAAACTGCTCTGCCACATTTCTCTGCCGAACCCACCAGCTCCCAGATGCTTTGTCTTCTTTGCTTAAAGATAGCTACCCCTCTTGTATGTACTGCTGAGAAACTCAGGCAGACCGGGAAAACATTTGATAAGGCTTGTTTTGTCCTAAGCAAGGAGGAGGAGAGAGACACTGTCAAGGTCTAGAACGATTCCATCAGTTTGGAGCTGCAAGCATGAGTAAGAACACTGGTGAGTAAATATGGTTTAAATGAAACTCATTCAGAGTTTCAGCGTGCAGAATAAACGTGAGATGCGTCTGTAGAGAAGGTAAAAAAAAAAAAAAAAAAAAAAAGCCTGAGAAAGAGAAAAGAGATGATCTGTCATAAATAGTAGAAATTTTGCTCATCATCATGCCAAAAGTAACTGGATAATAATTACTGCCTTCCTGGACAGATGAAAGAGGGTGCAAAAGTCCAATTGTTCAAAAGTTACCATTCAGAATGGATAGAGAACCCAAAGTTAGGTACTTTGGGGATACCAGATCTTTGTCAAGGGAGACTTGGAAATAAGAGAAGCATTCTTTAAAAATTCACATGAATCATCTCTCTGGTCTTCACATGCCTGAGAACGGTTATTCCAGCCAGGATCCCTGCACTACATAACTGGCTCTGAGCATGTCTATATGCTCCTGTCCTTGGAAAGCCGAGCCTCCCAAACATGGGTTTACTGTAAGAGCAGCCTGACACAGGACATGGAATAAGGGCATGCCACTGAAGTCCCAAACTAGTCAGATGCACTCACATTTCAGCTGTGGAGCTAATTTAACTGGGTCACAAATTTTCACACGTGAAGAATGCTGCTGGCAATCAGTGCACTGAAACGGGGAGAATTAATGAACAGACCTTTTCCTAAAAATGTGTCACTTTTATATGTGATTGCAAACAGCCTCATCAGCTGCAGTAACAATCACAATTCAGGAAGATAGTGGGCAATAAGCTATGTATGTAAATCAGGATTTATGCATCTTTATTACTCAGAGAGAATATGCCAGAATAAAGCTAAAATCGAGAGAACTTGTTTTGACAAAGATTTCCACAAGAATATCCAGTGCAATATCTGAAAAGTCTTGCCATCTGATGGGACCCTGGAGGTACGTGTGAGTTGGACTGTGTTCTGGAAAAAGTTCTAACCGGAACAGAAGAACACACATCCAAATTACTAAACCCTTCTCTAAGTCAGGATGCCCATGTTCCAACTGCAAAGTAGGAATAGCAAATGGCCTAGGTTAATGTCTAAGTTAATTGCCCAGAATTATTTGGAAGGACGCTAGTAGGCTCAAAGCAAAACCACAGTAGGGAGCATTAAACTGTTAAGATCAAGTAAGTACCAATGGACGATACCTGGATTGAATGGTTTGTTAGTACAAGCGTAACCTAAGGGCAACTTTGTGTGATGACTTGGTAATGAGAATTATTTAAAGACCTGCTCACCAGGACAGTAGGTTCCCTAGACTTTGTCCAGCATAGTAAGATATGCTTTCCTTGTCCAAAAAATCTCTAGAGAAATGAGAGGACCAATTGTACCTAATAGACCACGCATTCAATTACCAGCAGCAAAACACAGGGCATGTTATCAGCTGCGTCACCACACTCAGTAAGATTTAATTTAGATTTTCTTTAACTATAACAATTTTATTCTTTTAACAGCACTTTACTGAAGACAATGGAATTAATTTATTTTATTAAAAGTCCAATTACTAAACTGCCTCTGTACTTGAGCTCTTGGCATTTGTAAAGCACTCTCAAGTTCAGAGATGAAGAGAAATACCATTCTCTATGAATCTTTCGGAGACACTACTGAAAGATATCAGACTTAAATCTATTTAAGTTACTAACACAATAAAGTGTAAGATGTTTCTAACACTACCTAAGCACATGCTTTTATTCTTACACAGATAGCAGCACATAGGCAAATAAGATGACTGCCACAGATACCATGCAAATCACTGTTACTAGTAAGCTATCTACTATGAACTCTGATGTTTTGAAAGCACGAACAATAACAGATTACAGTAATGGTTAAGTTCATTCATGCTAGCACTGTCTTCATGGCCACTCTTGAAATGAGATGACTGTTTTGGAAAGCAGTATGACTTGTCAGCTGGATTAACAGTCTCAAAGAAATCTGGATTATTAATTGTTAATGCCAAATAAGAAATGGACCAGAGCATTAATTTTCCTGCACTACTTCACAAATGAAAACTGTTTTAGATCAAAGCTAAAACTGTAACTTTGAAAATTCTAACACTCCCAAATTACAGATAATAGTTTAAATTTTCTCATTAACAAAATTGAAATTAAAAGATGGTCTTACAAAGATTTCTGACAGTGACAATATTTTGCTATTAAAATAAGCACATGCTTGTCTCACATTTTACTTAAATAGATGTACAGCTTGCAGAGAGGAAGGAAATATCTATCTCACTGAAGGCTTCACAACAACTTGGGGCTCGAATGGAACTCGCAGATCTCAAATATACAGCAGGAGAGAGAAATGGAGCTGGAAGAAGCGCTGTGAGGATGGCTGGCAATACGTACAATTCCTAACATCCCAAAATCATGCCTCTGTCTCTCTTCACTTTTAAAAGTTGCAGAAGTACAAGAAATGTAATCAGGCCTTGGTACTTTACATTCATTGGTGCTGCTTTCAAAATGTGCAAGGGCTGCTTTGAAAGTAATGCCTCCTATTTTATTATGTCGGCCCTCAATGTCAGAGGCAGACGTTGGTGCTGTGGCAGTAGTCCCACCAATATTCCATTACGTTTTGTTGTTGCATGACAGATGGCAGCAGAGGGGCAGTCTCATAAAATGGCATCTGATGTAGGAGTAATTGTGAAGCTCATCTATGAGAATTGGTGGTTTATGACTTAGGAACTGTGTACAGAGCCAAATACCAGCTTTAATGCATTGGAAACAACGATGGCAATGCTGGAATATCACAAAGTTTGTGCCAGGTGGGTCCCACAAATGTTAACACAGGAACAGAAAGAACATCATGTGCCAGTTTGTCAGGACCTACTGAACCAACACGAGGCTGAAGGTGGCAGCTTCCTGAATCGCATCTCCACCAGCTATGAGACGTGGTGTCAACACTACAAGTCAGAAGAGCAGACCACAAAGTGGGAGCATGTGAAGAAGAAAAAGTTCAAGACACAGCCTTCAGCAGGTGTAAGAGAAGGTGCACTATCTTTTGGGATAAGAAAGGGGTGATCCTACTGGATTTCCTCGAATCCAGACAAGCCATCAACTCTACAGACACATCTGGCTGCTGACTAAGCTAAGGCTTGAACTTTCAGACAGCCAAGAAAAAAAGGACAACCTTTCTCTGGCAACACAATAATGCAGGACCCCATGCCAGTCTGAAGACCGTGGAGTACACTGCCAATCTCAGCTGCACTGTTCTACCACACTTGTACAGTGTCGACTGGGAGCCTTCTGAATTCCAACCATTAGGGCTGGTAAAAGATGAACTGATAAAAATGTGTGGGCAACATTTTCCTAGTAGCAGTGCCATCATAACAACTGTGAAACAGTGGGTCACCTCCACTAGAGCAGATTCTTATGAGCACAGCATGCAGGCTCTTGTTCACTACTTGCAAAAATACATAGCTAATGGTGGTGACTGTGTTGAAAAACAGTGCTTTACAGCCGAGAATTTGCTCTATTGAACAGTGTTATTGTGCTCTTTCTATCTGTTGTAGTTTCTCTGGAAACAAAGAAGAGGCATTATTTTTGGAGCAATCTACATAGTTTGTGATTTCTACTGAAGTGGCATACAGTATCAGAACATTATGAAACATCACAAGGCAAAACAACAGAAACAAAAAAAACCAAACATCTGAACATTCTGAAGCCTTTACCTGCAATTCCAACTCACAGATGTGAGCAGGAAGATGGAAAGAAGGAAAAAACCCACCTCCCTTTGGGCATCATATTTTAGATCATTTTTAAAAACTTCTCTGGTTTATGCAGCTTTAGAGCTTATTCAAACAGATCTGGAGCTAAGGAAGTTAGCACTGACTTTTATTAAGCCTTCTTGTATTTCCCAAGTTCTGCTTCCCTCTGTAGCATTCATACAAATCACACACTGACACAGCATGAAAACTGTTAAGGTTGATTTCAGGGATTTCCCCTGCTCCCTTCTGACTTCAAAGTAATTTATATAAAAGTACATTGGCAAAATCTTTTTTTTCCAATAGCTGGAATTTTATATCAACTTTATATCAAATCTTTAAGTTCTCATGCTATTCAACATTTATTATTTTAAACCTGTAAGCAGTGAAACACATTCCATGCTTAGACTGAGAAGAAAAAGATCATCTGCAGCATTCATACACTTGTGCACGGTGATCCCCAAACCAGCCTAGAATAAAGTAGCTTCAAGCCTGGAGGTGAAAGCATGAGAATCTTTGTAGTAAGGAATAGGATCCTATGAACTCCGAGTTATCATCTGTACCATGCAGACATACCATCTTACTTAAAAGCTAGCTTGGATATTCAGAAGAGTGTAGCCTTATTATTTTAAGTATACCATAAAGCAGACATGCAAAAGGAAAAAAAAAAAATCAGTTATTCTTTTCCCATGATTATTCCTTTAAACTTTTAACACTTTAAAAAAGATTGGCATTGCAATATATGAGAAGATACTCCACATTTTGGTAAGAAACAGCATATTACCTGATGGTATTTCTTCAGTATGTTGTGCATTTCTGCTACATCTTCACTTGTTATCGTTTTGATGATATATCTTTTGTCATAAGATGTATGAAACCGGGCACCACTGCGTGCTTGGGAATCATTGGCAAGAGGTGCACTTCTTGTCAATGAGTTCTGTCAATTAAATAAAAAACAAGTGTTGTCAGGCAAAGATATACACATTTTCTAACTAAAACATATATAAAACATTTGCATTTATTTTAAAGTATTTTGAATAGTCACTGAGTGGAACTCTGCCAAGCATGTAATCCCTTTAAATATTTTGAGAACCAAAGAGCGTTTGGGTGAATGTACTACCATCAGTGATTTAAAAGTCAGTGTATATTTACTGTGCTTTGTTACATATATGCTATCAGCTTTGGGGAAAAAAATACAGAGTCATGAAAACCCAAAAGAACCACTGTTCTACACCATAAAAACCAGAGGATTCAACGCTACTAACAAGTATCATTTTACAGAGCAGTAGGAGTTGTTCTTAAGCCAGGAGGACTGGCTGAATAACATAACCAAGGGAGATTTCCAAGATGTGGTACCAGAGCTATTCCAGTGATTTCATATCTAGTGTTAAGCAAGTGATATTACTGTACAGTTCCTTCTTTGGCAAAACAGACACATCTGCCTTTCTACAAGCTCAGGAGGGGAAGAACAGTTAATAACTATATAATGGTCAGAAGAAAAAGTTGCTAGAGATGAGTGACCAGATCTAGACTAGGGATTGATACAACTTGTGCTCCCACACTAGCAAAAGAAATTTTTTTTTCCCCAGAAAGTTAAGCAGTATTCAGATCAGAATACTGCTTACCTTATTTGAAGGTGTGCTTATGCTTTAACTCTAGCAACAAAGGGATCTGGGATCACAAGCTCTGGAATTCCAGCAGGAACTGCACACACTAACTTGAGGAAAGTGTTCAAATTCAGTGCCAAGGAGTCAGTGCTGTTGTCAATTATTATTAAGTAACAACTGCAACCTAGAGATGAGGGCAACTGTAGCCTCCGTTTAAGAAGGAGCTTGAACACATACACACACCTTCGTATTTCTGATTGCATAAAGGAATCCCACTGACTTCAACAAGCATTCAGAATGTTTAAATCCTGACCCAAATGTGAGATGCTTTCTTAAATCAATTTAGTGTGAGGTAAGAACGTTTTCCCACAAGCTTACTTTGTTCAACTGAAGTACTCAGGAGTATCAGGAATAACAGTAAATTACCTAAAAGCACACAGCCCCATAAGGTCTTATTACAATGAAAAGCTTTGTTATGTCATGTAGAAGAAATAAATCTTTGCAGACTTTTCCCTGTACACTTGTAGACTCACTCAGTGAATTACAGTCATTACCAATGTCTGTGACAAAATGTGATAGCAATGTGATTCTCTGCTATTCTCTCTGTTCACTAAAGAAACAAAGGATGTGGATGCCTCCTTAATGCTTATAAATGAATAGTTTTCCTAGACTGATCAGATCAGAGATTCTAGGACAACCACTGAAGACTCAGTCCTGATCTGCGTTGGCTTTTGTCAGCCAACTTTAACAGATGCAAGTGCTGCACCACTGAACTACTAAGGGAATTTAAATTTTCCATACCTGTTTCCAGATGTTCCCTACTCTAATTCATTTCCCACCACTCCGTCACTGAAGTATTTTTTATGTACTGACAATGCCTACCCAAGGGAACACATACTATAAATGGACTGAATTTTCTTAACAATACACTTCATATCAGAAGTCCATTAATTTTAAAACTGAATCATATATTGACTTAGTCTTAGAAATCATCCTCCATTCAAACCTTCTATGTTCTAGAGACAGAACTTGACTTTATTTCCAGGGTTTATATTTAATGTTTTTAAATTACAAACCGATTACAGAAAGTTTTCAAATGCAATGGAAATTCAGTTACCATCACCACAAACTCTAGAAAATATGATGAAACATAATAACTATTCACAACTTTGAGAAAAGCTGAAGCACGGGTAATCATCAGTGTATCCAGTGAATTGAACTACTGCTAAATTATTAGGCTATAATTCAGTTAGCAATAATAAAGGCTACTGGGTAATTATTTGTTATTGTTCCCAGCAGAAAAAGGTGCATTATTCTGAGGTTAACTGTTCCAATAAAGCTAAAGTGTTCATCAGTAACCACACATTTCTGAACGTATTGCTCCCAGAGAACCCTAGCCTTTAAACTGTAAGCCCATGTGGTATAAATCTTGAAAGCAATTAACCTGAGGGGAACCTTAAGTTGTTGTGCTATAAAAAATTGCTCAAAAGTACACTTGTCAGTCTGCCAAGAAATCTCAGATGGAGGACGGAAAGAGGGAAGATAATAAGGAGGACCTGGACTAGCATCATTGTCCAAAACGTCAAGGACTTCTGAGGCACATTTTAACACTTCACCAAAAGATGTGTCAGGTTTGAGTGAAATTCCTATCTGCGAGTGCTCACTTAGAATGAAAAACCTGAGTGGTTTTGGTACAAATAGAAGCAGCTCACTTCCCAAAGTGTCTCTGAAACTCAGTACTGATGGCAACGTCATGACTGAGATGCAGCACGCAGGAAATGATGCTGCTCTGGACTTCCCATACGCTGAAGCTCGGTCAACAATTCTGTGCCCAATAACGCATTTTTACTTCAGACATCATCACTGCTGTTCTTACAGTCCTCTCACTTAGAATGTGTCCTCTTTGGTCTTCACAAGTACTACTTGCACTCACTCAAGTGTTAGGGCTTAAGATAAAGATCTTCCTACTTCTTAGGTACAGTATTCCTGAAAACATAACCTCCATTCATCCCATTCTTAACCAGGAATTTCTAGAATATATTAATATAGCAAGCCCCCAAAACCAAGGTACTTATTTTGATTCTTCTTTTTATTTTTAAAAATATTTCCTGTTGGTGTGGTACCTGATGCATTTAAAAACAGACAACATAAGCAGTAAGAAATTTTGCCTTAAAAGAAATGACACATGAAAAAATAAGAGAATGAATTAACCAGTATTCCTTATCATGCTGCTTTCATTTACAGTCCATCTTCACAGAGAAAAACAGAAGCTTGTTTGAATTGGACTAATTAATAAATTTAGTCATATTTTAAATCAACTGGATGAAACCTCATTAAGTCACTTAGTTTTAACTGATCCATGTCTTTTCCTGCAATAGTTGTTTTTCTAATGGAAATGAAATCTGCTTGATTGCCAATTATAATGACAAGTTAATTTGCAAATACAGCTAT
Source organism: Tympanuchus pallidicinctus (assembly GCF_026119805.1). Lineage (NCBI taxonomy): Eukaryota > Metazoa > Chordata > Aves > Galliformes > Phasianidae > Tympanuchus > Tympanuchus pallidicinctus. The sequence continues at coordinate 76,342,215 of NW_026294747.1, read as the reverse complement.
CATATCGAATATGTTGCTAACAATATAATGTATACATAGGTAATTATTTAGTACACAATCTACAGCTTCTCAATGCTTTGATACATCAGAAATGGTATGCATATACTTTTGAGTAGATGGCTATTCTCTTTCTAGTTATCTATATCAAGTTTAATTAAGAATGCATGTAACTATCATTTTACCATGTACATAATTAATTTGTTAGAACAAACCAAACAACACTGTACTAAGCAGCACAATTCTATATATGCACAGGTAACTCAGATGCCTTCCCTGCGGTACTCCAAATCTATTAATGAATTAAAGATCAGATGTTTAAACATTAAACGTGTTTAAGATAAGAAATCCCATTTAATTAAAATCATTGACACTTTGTTTTTACTAACTCCCTTCCTGTAGAATCTCTCAATACAATGCTCCTTTCAGATACAGAATATAGTTCATCTGAACACTGAAAGAAGGTGGAACACAGTGTTTAAGATTAATGATAACTGCTGTGCATTCTTTTGATTAATGCATAAATTTAATTAATAAGTACATTTTTAAAAGCTGAAAAATTAAAACCAATGCCATTATATTGGGCTGAATAATAATAATTGTATTATTACTTTCTTGTGCTGATAATATATGGTTCAGTTTCGTCTGTGGACAACTTTGTCATGTTTCACATTCACTTCTGTGAATAGAGGAAAGTTCAAATTCTTTCAAAAGCAAAGCCTCCATGTATCACACAAAATGTCCTACCTTCCAACTATACTAATTCTACTCTTTATAATGAGAAATCAGTCTTCAATAAAATACACAATACAGTTGCATGATCATCACAACAAAGAATCTTTGAAAAAATGACAGCAATTGGTCTGCATCTGATAAATTATTTTTAAGTAAATTAATGAGCAAAAGATAAAACCAGAAGAGCTCATGGGATTCAAAGTGGAAACGATATGGCTACTTAAAAATACTTCTAGAACACTATCATCCACCCATTTTATGTAGGTGAATCTAACTTACCTGATTGACTCAACACTGTTCTGTATATATCAAACCATTTTGAATCCCATTCAACCCTGCCAAATGCTAACAAATGAATAGCATGTCTATTAGAAGCGGAAGAAACTCTTTGCTGGAAATTGCATCTCTTGTAAGTTAGCACAGAAGCTGGCCAACAAGGTCCCGCGTAAGCCCCTCTGATGCACAGCCACTAGTTAAACTCATAACTGGTAAGAAATCTCAGACAGAACTGTCAGTAGCACCACATGTGACCTCTGGTATGCACTGCCTACCACAAAGCGTGGACAAATTGTGGAACTTTCTCTTTTGGAATTACATATTAGCTCTGTAGTATATATCTAGATAAGGACAAGAGTTAAACTTATTTTGGGTTTGTCTAAGCTCGGTTTTTAAGAGAATCACCTTTATCTTAATACAGACAATAATAAGAAAGTCATCCTGCAGTGGTGATTAGACTGAAAATATGCATTTGTTTGAACTGTACTGCTCTGTAGTTGAGACTATTATCAGATGCACTGCATAGACTTCTCCCGTCAAATGCAGTACAGTCTTGGGAGGCAATATTGGACGTAACAGCACTGATAAACTTCAGTGATGCTATGTGCAAAAAGTGAGCAGAACAGGATAATAAATTGCACTGTTGACATCCATGTGCAAACAGGTCGGAAGAAAAACTGACTCAATGTGCCTAAAAAAAAAAATCAGCACAGGGAGCTTTCTCTGCTTTCCTGTTCAGCAGTGAACTCATTAGGCAGGACCAGCATGGTGCCCAGCTGGAAAACCTCCTTCTTAGGTGAGACTTCCATGTGGGATCGAGAAGGAAACAAAGAATGAAAATTAAGTATCTCCCTTTTCCGAAAGGAAAATACAAGAAGGGCTGAGGGAGGGTGAAGGAGATGCAAGAAGAGATAGATGATGGCTAAAACCTGATTGGGTTCCCTTGGGCTCTCTTTCTTAATTAGGGGAAAATCAAGTGGAATATGAGCAGATGGCAAGGAGCCACTCCTCACTGAGAACAGACTTATGAATCACAAAGACAGAATAGGGAGTATATCCCTCAGATATAGGAAAATACCCTTTGAAAGACACAGGTTCACCATCCTAACAACCTTTTTACCATCACTCACTGCTGCTCACTTGCGCTCTGTGCGAACAGACAGTGGGGAATTTATCTCGCTATACCATGTCAGAGCACTATCTTTAGGGAGAGCAAAACTCTGAGAAAACAGGGTCACAGTACCTTGTTCACATTTTCTCAGCTGTTCCAGCCTCTCCTCAGTCTTCACCCTTACAACTAACAAACACATGTGCCAGCCACACGCATTTTGTTCCACTTAACAGCTTCACTTAGCAGCTCTCCTGAAGCCTCCTGCTCTGAGCGTCTGTGTTCTGCCAATTCCCTGTTCACCTCTAATTTGTAAAGTTTTAATCTTGTGCCTGCTGGTTTTGGTCTCAGGAGAATGAAGGTTTTGTACTTTTGAAATGTGAATACTTTTACGAGGTCATTTAAAGACTATGCTAAATTACTTATGTAATTACTTACACAACTCGAAGACACACTTAGCACGCCAAGTTCAGAGATACCACTAATAGATAAATTTCCCTTTTGTGCACCTCCCTCTCTCTCTCAAATGGTTTCTCAATGAGAAATCACCGGCTGAAAGTCTCACAGCCCTAACATAAATCAATATTAAAAGTATCACCTACACTGCGCTGCAGGCAAATCTGCGGGCAACCAGAAATACTCATCCGGTCCTCTGTACAAATCACAAAGAACTTGTCCCACATCAAAGAATTAATTTCTGATGAAATAATCTAGATACAGCTTTCCAGATAAATGGGTAAAAGCTACATCGCTTGCTAGAACTTCCCTTTCTGAAAAGTTCTTGATACAAAACGCTAATCAGCCCACCTATGTTAGATCCTAATTTCATCTAGGAACAGCATATTCTTTAGCAAGTTAATTACAAGCTCATTCAGTTTTACTGTAGACCCCCTCTCTTTCATCAGCATGTTTTTCTGTGCAGAGTTTTATTAAAATTCCTACAGTAAAAACACAGTGGATAAGGAGAATGTTTTTACCAGAGGTCCAGATCCAAAATTCTGAAGATCCTAGAAACAAAACAGCTTCCACCAAATCACATGAGCTTTCCTGGAGCCTTCAAGAGAATTTCATAAACTAGAAGCCAACACAACCGCCACATATCACACGCCATTCCATTTCACCCAGCTTCTCCAAAACTGAATTCCAATCTTTGCTTTTGGTCTAGGAACAGCTTCCAGTAAGACAGTCTGGATTTTCCACCTTCACAAGCCAAAGACTCATCACTGCAGTTATTCTGGCAGTTATTCACTTGTACTGCTGAAAGTCCCATCACAAGGCATTCTCTATGTTCTTAAATCGCTTTGATGCCAGTTTCCCATATCTCTTCTGTATCCAAACGGCCGTTTTTTTAAGATGACCAGAAGCAATACTAAATACAATATATTAGCTTTAAGTATAAAATAAACAGACGTTCAAAAAAGTTAGTTCTTCCTGGCTTTATCTCACACCGTCCAACTTACCCACCCAAAAGAGCAGTTGAAATTGACTCACTGAAAGCTCACACTAGTGCTACATTCTCGTTCTCTTTGGCCTTTTACTCCTTTTCAGAGCTGCTACCTCCTCAAAGGCAGACTTTTGCTCCCCAAGTATGCACTCCCTTTTTTCCATATAATTATTTATCTGATGACATTAAAAGGCATCCTGTTTGGATAGGCTCAGGATGCCAGGTGGCGGTCCAAGAGGTACTGCATGAAATTCTTGTCTTTATCACTCTTTGCTATTTGGACAGATTTTGCCTCTTCTGCAGGTTTCCACTACATGAAATGTCAATTACTCATTGACAATTAAATTTTGATTCTTGTCATTTAATACTCTCTTATTCACTTATTCTCTTATTCACTTATTCTCTTATTCACACGGTTTTAATTTATTTTTATAAAGTCCCCTAAAACTTAGTGTTTTAGAAAACAACAAAGTCACAAAATACCAAGTCAAACACTGACAGAGGAGTCACCAGGTACCAGCTGAAGCATCACTTACACTTAGCATGTTACCTTTTTTAAACATACTTTACCTTGTGCATCGGTCAATAAAAATAGCAGCCTACTGTAACATGGAAATTATCGTATAATTGGTAACTCTAGTTCTACCAACACAAGACAGCAAAAAAAGGGAGACCAATTGTGAGATCAATTTCCAGAGAGATGCTGGCTGTTTCTGAGAGCAACAAGTTAAGCTATTTGGAGCTACATCATCTGAATGAAACACTTTTTTTTTTTTTATTTTTTTATTTTTTTTTATTTTAAGTCAGAAGACACATGCAGCAGAACCTTCAGCCCTGCTCGAAGTACAGGAAAGGTTTGTCCCTCTTCCTCAATTGCAATCTGCATTTATAACTGGCAAAGTAGTGCCCTCATCTTCAAAGACAAACTGCTGGCAAGTCTCTTCTTCCTCTGTCCACTTTGCCTGAAATGCTCACAGCAAGGATATTTATCTCCACAGTGGGAGGTCAAGGATTAGCCACAGCCTCCGAGAGGGTGGAGAGATTTAAAGGTCAATTTAATTAGCTCATTCTAATCTTCTACACAACTAATGTAAATGTCATTGTTTTCTAACTGCTGCTTTAACAGATGAGATTATATTTTAGAAACCTTGAATTTGCGAACTATGTTGGATGTAATACAAATTCTTCATGTAACCAATCTTAAAAGGGAGTCCAATAAAAATCACCATCGAGACACAGAGCTTCTTAAGAAAAAAAGGGCAGCAGGAAAATTCTGGTGATAAAGCACAGAGAGATGTACAAGAACAGTAATCTCTCAAATTGACTGGCTTAACAGCTTCTCATTGATTTAAATCTTTTCCATTATGCAACGCCTGGACAAAAACAAAACAACAGTTTCTGGTACTGTGATCTCATTCAAAAGTCGTCGGATGCTAAAATGAGTGTCACAAGACATTCCCCTACTGTTCGAACCACATACCCCAAAGACTAATCAGATCAAATCCCAAGCTATTTATGAGCGCCTCTGGGCAAGCTTTGCATGAACGAACAGGCAAAAACAAGTGCACAGATGATGCTCTGTGATGACTGAAATAATAGGTCAGAGGGAGAGCCTGGCAGTAGTTCATTGCTGTTAGGGAAATTACATATACAGGATCTAGCTATTCTTCTGTGACACTGCCTGGCTCATGCACAGGTTCTTATGAAGACAAGCTTGCAGCTTTCACAGTTTTAGTTTTACTTTTTCAAAGACCTTGGGAATTACGAATATGGATTAACTGATTACTGATAAAGAAACATACCAGATAGAAAGGGTGTCATACTACTGGATATGGAGCTTTCAAGGCTTTCTACTGCTTTTTAAACAAGCAGCCCACTTCTTGGAATGTGTTCAGGATGATGCTTTACCTGCTGTTCTACAGAAGAAAGGCAAAGCACCAGTGTTATTATATATATATTATACAAAGCACCAGTGTATCCTATAAACAGCAGAAGCATCAAATCCAGAAGTATCTGGTTTTGTCATACAACAATGGGTAGGGAGAACTTTTGGGTTTTATTTGAGCATTGGCAATGTGCATTCTATCACAGCTGTTGAACAGGATGGCACAATGGAAAATGCTTCATATTAAATAGTCTTCATATTTTTCTTCAGAAGAACAGACTTACAGGAAGACATTTCACTCATAACACAAGCTGTCATCTTAAGAGGTGGGAAACTTCAGTGGGAACACTGCTTTTGCTAAAGCTTGCACTGACAAATTTTCTGGAAAGCACACTCAGTTACATCTGCACGCAGAATCAGTCTATCAAGAAACTCTACTGAAACATCAACTTATATTTAAGAAATCTAGCATGTAGCAATGTATGACTGACCACCAACACCATACAAACATACTCAGTGGCATGACCTCTCCCTGCCTTTGGCAGCTGTATGGTCAACGCTGTGCTCTGTTTTCAGTCAGCTCAGAAGCAGGTTTCAAGAGAGCCATGTTGAATGTCACAGGGGCTCCAGGAGAGAAAAACAAATCACTCTAGTTCTATGATACTATGATATGATGTCAGATGTCAGAAATATCAACTGCTTTCTAGCTTCTTGTTCAGATGTAGACGTAACTCAGAACGTTTATGAGCTCTGCTTTTGTGATCAAGACTACGGGGTCCTTGACTTGGTCTAATGACAGTACAGTCAATAAAATACAAGATTCTTCCCTAAATCAAGTCACCCTATTCAGACAGTCTAGATTTGGAGTTGTCAGTTTAAGGCATGCACTTGCATTGGAAAACACTAGAGTTCTTTATCTGGGAGCCTTTCCCCTTCAGCCCTGCAAAGCTTGGCTTGCTGCCTCATTTTCAAGGATGGCCCCATAGCAGCTCAGGGAACTCCTATCAGCTCGTTTTTTGATATTGCCAACACATGCTAAATCACTCTTTTCTAGTTTGACTACCCAGCTGTGAATGATATTTAGTTTAGACAAGACACTACTGAAAGCAAGGTAAAATATTTGCTTTCCCCAGTGAAGACTAGGAGAAACTGGAGTTAAAATTGCTGTAGTGTTGCCATACCTACTAAGGTCCAGTCCCACAGTCCCTAAATTCCTACTTCAGCTCACATTTATGGCATCAAATCCTAGAACGTAACATTCAGATTGTATACCTTGTTTTTAATGTACTGGAAAGTACATAATCTACTGGAAAGAGCAGAAGTGCCACAGTTGTTAGCATAGCTGGTTCCACACCTTACTACCACGACCACATACACCCACGTCAAAGATGTCAGCAGTTCTGAGGATCCGAGTGCCAACGTTCATTTGCGATCCAGAGACTATATGCTACAGGTCTCTCATTTGACAGATTTGCCACGCTGAAATGAACAGCACAGGATTTTTTTTTCAGGTAGTTCTTGGTTCCAGGAGTATTTATGCATTTTTTAAAACACTGGTATGGAATATCCCTTCAGCCAGTTTAGGTTAGCTGTTCCAGCCGGGTCTCCTCTCAGCTTCTTGCCCACTTCCAGCTTACTCACAGAGTGGCAAAAAACAGAAGGTCCTGACACTCTGTGAGTACTGCTCAGTGCTAGTTGAAATATTAGTTTCTTATCAGCACTGTCCCAAACAATTCCAAAACACAGTACCATACAAGCTGCTACGAAACAAGTTAATTTCATCCCAGACAGTTTCAGTACAACAAGTCACAAGCCTGTTTCAAAAAGATGCATCACTATCAACCGATATTTTTTGTTTAAACAAGCATCTAAGGTTGTAAAATTGTTTGCAAACTCCAAATATGATTTCTTGGAATTGAAAAAGTCACACAAAAAGAGTAAAAATATTCATTACGAGAAAGCTGGTAGTAGGAAATTTAGATACTTAGGAAGACAATTATACTAAAGGCTGACTTCTGAAGAATTAATCCAAAATTTGCAGTATCTATCTGCAGCTACACTAGAATCTGGACTACAAACTACTTTAAGAAATTCTTCTATACAGAAATCTGCAAGAGATATTGAAACTTAAGGAGACTCACACATCAGAAGAAGTGAAAGATACTGAGTTCATATGGTTTGCTATAAAAGAAATTGATTAGAAACAGAAAATCTCAATTTTCATTTCAAGATGTCAAACTTTTATATGGAAAGAAATGCACACATAAATAACAGGGAGCTCTAAATTAAAATGATTATTTAAATTAAAATGACTATCTGCTACAAGCCCTTTAAGAATTGTTTATGTTACACAGACAACTACTACAAATTGCTTCTACAGACAGGCAAAGTCAGAAGCGAGCATGTCTCCTATTACACCATGTACTAAAACTTTAATGAAAATCCACTGCTCTCTCCCCAATTTCCTGCAGAAGGATCATTAGGTACAGTGGGACACTGGTGCCTTCTGGAACGAGCAATTCTATTTATAGGGCAAGAACCCGGTCTCCCTCTTTTGCCTAGTAGAATCCAGATGAAGGATTCAGCAAGAGCTTTAAGCAAGAACAGATGTGTGGGAGGACAGTAAATTAAGTTTATTTTCCAGAGCAACAGGAGCAGAAGCATTTGTAACAGCAGTAGATCCTATTTTTCTGGAGTTGGTTGGGGGGGCATCAGTTAGCTGCTATCTTGCCAACCTCTCCTAATTTTACATTTGCCAGAAGCCAGTCCTATAATTCTTCTGCCAAAATTATACTCACATATTTTATTAAGTAAGAAATGGTGACAAATAAACTAAAAAAAACCTTTGAAGTTACCCCACTGAGTAAATATATTTTGGGAAATAAGAGGCATTTCTGTAAAGTAACTTCTGCAAAATCAGTGTCTGAAGCTGAGGGGGTGCAGAAATTAAAAATTAATGTAGGACTCCAGTGAGTTAGGATTCTAGAGGTTTCCTTTACTGCATCCATTTCTCTTTTTTTTTTTTCCCTGTTAGGAACAGATAATGCTCTCATGTATTTTCCTGTCAATGTTAAGACGATCTTTAGAGCTACAAACAGTTTCTCAATGAAAAAGACTAACTAAAACACTAGTTCAAGATAATGTGCCCTATCAAGGCAAAATTTGGCACTATTTAGTGCTTTTAGAAATTGCAGAATTTCTTTGACACTTTTAGAAACTACCTTCAATGAGATCTGTATGCACCTACTTGTAACATATCACAGCACAGAATAAAACAAAAATCTCCTTTGTTTTGATAATTCATAGTCTGTGTAAGTGGTTAAAATGGTTTTACAGGTTTTACAGTATTCAAATGCAATTCTGATTCACACTAACTGAACATCACCTGAGTTTTCTTTTGCAAGAAAAACGTACTATTTTTATCTGATGTCATAAATACCTTAGTAATAGGCGATCAAGGAGGAGGAAGCTCAGGGTCTAAAAAAGGAACTTTTCACACAGAAACAAAGTTTCTTAACATAGGTTGAAGATGTAATTTATCATGACAAGTTTATATAGGCAAACTAAGGATAAAACTCAAGGTTTAACTAAATCCATACAATACTCTCTGCACTGCTACCCATAATAAAGGGCGAATCACCAAAAAAAGCCAATTGGCCAATGCATGTACCTCTAGGAAGATAATCTTACATCAGCACTAATCCAGACATCTTTCAGAGATGCCCAACTAGCTATAAAAGGGAGACAGACGCATGGTAGGTTAACAGAGACATTTTGGTTTTCCTCGTGTGGAAGGTGGGAGCCCATTACAAGAACTGCAGCAGCCATTGCTAGGAATAGCTTCTTGCAGGGCAGCAGTGACATAATTTGAGTTCTCCAGGTTCTGAAGCTGCACTGAATGTAGGGAAAGAAAATACTTTTTAAGACTGAATCTTTCTTCATAGTTAAGAGAAGGTCTCTATGAGGAGATCTCTATGTTAATCATTCTAAAGACGAACTGCATATTTCTGTTTTAGAAGCCCACAAAACTTTATGGCCTCAGGCTGCGCCAGGGGAGGTTTAGGTTGGATATCAGGAAAAACTTCATTACAGAAAGGGTTGTTAAGCACTGCAATAAGTTCCCCATGGAGGTGGCTGAGTCACTATCCTGGGATGATTTAGCAGAGGGTTGTTAGAGTTAGGGTGGTATGGTTAGGTTATGGTTGGACTTGATGATCTTGAAGGTTTCTTCCAAGCCAAGCTATTCTATGATTCTATGATTGTACGAAGTAAATAACATAATGTCAAGAATTAAAATGAGTATAGCTCAGAAACTAGAGCAGACACTAACAAATTGTTTTCATGATGCAGGTTTTTGTTTGTTTGTTAATCTTTCCTTATGAGTAAGCACTGTCTGTCTTCTGGAAAACCTCATCAAGAATATCTGCTGAACACTCTGAAAACAAAACCATTTTAAAAAAGCGTTCTGCACAATTTATACTGATATATCTGATTAATGAAGAGGGTAACTTGCCTTGTTTACATCAGTCCTGTCTTGCTCACTGTTGAGAATGATATTGCTCACAATTGATTGGGACTCCCTTCCTGAATATCATTTTGTAAGAAACACTGCTGTCTGTTCCATAAGCTTCCCCTCCATTTAATATTGTACATGTTTTTTCAAATCATGGTTACTTCTGAGTATAAGACAACCACTTTAATCAATGTTCACTGAAATAACTCCTTGAATACAAAGATTATCTGGAATCTTTGTCTTTTTTTTTTTTTTTTTTTTTTTAAACAGTGCCTCTGTCAAATTCCCTTTTAAATCAAAGGGAAAGTTGAATCAAAATGAAAACAACTTCTGCTTTTAAAGGGGATAATCCCTATTTTATAATAAGATCACAACAAATTCTGGTTACGTGGCTGATGCCGTCCCTGGAGACTTTCTGTGATCCTATGACTGGGATTTTCATTTATGTATACTTTTGTAAAAATTGAGTTTAAAGTTGAGTTTAAAAATGTGTTTGAATATATTGCTACTCAGAGTATTTTTACTTTCCTTTATTATAACAGTCCTGTACAGTAAGAATTCAGGGTGATAAACTGCTTGGATGGAGAAAAAAAAAGAACAGAAAACACAGATAGTGCCTTCCCTTGGTCAAACATATATTAATCAACCTTCTTTTTATGCTAGATACACCTGAAATACTAAATAGCACTGAAGGTTTTTTTTTGTAAATAATATGTAAGTGTTGAAGCAAAAACAAGGATGTGGTTGCATTTTCCTCTTTCGAATTGTTTGGTTACACTATCAGAAGCTGTTAAAACAGATAGCTACAAGAAAGTTTTGTGGTTGTTTTTGTTTGTTTGTTTGTTTGTTGTTTTTTTTTTTAAATCCGGAAATCTGGAAGCTTTATTTAGTGACAGTCAATAAATGCAACAAATGTTAATTAACAAAGGGATTCCTGATTTGGTTCGAACAGTACTGGAGATGAAAACTGGAGATGGAATTCCATGATGCTGTGGAATACAGCATTTTAGATTATGCCAGTTTTCCCAGCTTTAACTAATGTCAGAATCTTAAGCCTTCTAATACCTGTGCGACCTGCTGTAGGGAACCTGCTTTGGCAGGGGGGTTGGTCTCGATGATCTCTAGAGGTCCCTTCCAACCCCTACAATTCTGTGATTCTGTGGTATTTACTGAAAAATAACTTTGTTATCACCCTATCTTCCTAAAGAGACCAACCACGAACTGACACCATAATTTTAAATTCAGGAGCAATCACATCTTTCTCTCTTACACACTGATCTTTCTTTTTTTTTTTTTTAAACCAAGAAAAATGAAACCTTCTTATAAAGGGATTAAGTATCTTTCCTAACATTTCTCATTGGTCCATCATGAAAACTGAACCAGGAATGTAACTTGATATTTTAGCCCCAGACATTATAACTGTGGAGAAGGGAAGGGAACTGTGGGGAAAGGAGAGGAAGGAAGAGAGGGGAAAGGAGAGGAAGGGAGAAAATCCCCTTCTCCATTTCCTAGCAAAATACCTTCCTAAAGTTACAGTGGCCATAACTTAATTTCAGTCATGCAAGCACATTTTAACCAATTTTTACGCATTTTTAACATGCTGCTGCATATTGAGAAAGGGGAAAATTAGTGAAAGGGGCAGCTGAAAGAATTTAGATTCGGGCTGCAGCATTCAACTTTGTATTGCATCAGAGAAGTATTCTGTATAATTTTTTAGCTACTTGAAATCTGTAATAAAAATTGTATTATTATTTATTAAATATCTTCTGATATATCTTAGTGATGGGCTACAACAGGAATTGCAACCCATACTGAGACAGCTTAAAAAAGTAAAAGAACATGCCAGGAAGCAGACACTCACTACAGAGCAAGTGCTATGTAGGACAGGCTGTTTACCAGGGTGACTGCAGAAGGAATTATCCCTGTGATGGAGATGATGTGCATTAGGAACAGTTAATGGAAAAGGGAATGTCAGTGAGTACTGGCAAATCAGACTGAAGCAGAGTTCAAGGACTTTCTTTTGCAAAGACTGAAAGAAGCTTTGACTGCAAGAAACAACACTGCCAAATGTAGAGCAATTTCTTGTTCTGCTGTATCTGCTCTTTGCAAGCTATTTATTTCCAGATCCTTTTAAAAAAGGGAAAAGAAAGGGCAACAATGGAGCATGGAGTCGGTTACCACAGACTACTCTTTTCTGAACAAAAAAATACATAAAGGAAACATATGGCTTCAATGGTTTCAGAAACTACATCTAACATGGACACGCTCCTAAAGCAACCTTTATCAGAGTGACTCAGCTGAACACAGCATCTCTTGTCAGCAGTGCACAGACATGTTTCTTCCCTCCTTCTGCAAGTTTTAATATAACCTCTCAGTTTTAATATCTCAGCTTATGACCAGGAGGTACTGTGGTGGGAAACAAGGAGAACCAAAGATTAGGTAGGGCCACCGTAAGACAGGTAAGACAGGCAAACCTGAAATCTGATGGCTCAGGTGGGGGAAAGAGTAGGGAGAATGGCTACTTTTTCCTCTTAGTTCTTTTCTAACTAATACCTAAATAAAGAAATACTGTTTCAACAGGTTGGCCTGTTCACGACTGTAGCATAACCTGTATATGTACTGGTCTGGATGTTTTGAAAGTGAACTTACCTGGAAGTCCTGATCATCAATTCCAAACCTCTCTCTTAGATTACGGAAAACCATTGGACAATATTCCTTAAATTTGAAATGACTCGGCATGTTTTCTCTGAAAGAATATAAAACCAAATCAACACCATTTACCTGCATATGCAATTAATAACTCTAGGGTATTATTTCAATTCTGTTCATACAAAGCAGAGTATAAGGAGATTTACAATCTCTCCGCTAAAGCCCTACTTTTTTAGGCTCACCATGTTCTACTCTTTATTATGTTCAGTAAGTTTATACACGTTTGTCTCTAACAAGCTGAACCTGCATTGAAAAGCAGGAAAGAGTGTTTTGCCATTGCCCTTAAATTATTTCAAAGGTGAAATCTCAGATTGCATTATACAAGAATTACCATACCATCTGTGACACCAGAAAGCACGGACAGTGCCAAAGCTTCACGAAAATTGGCCTTACTGAGTGCAGGACCAGCTTTAATATCCCGCTGTTCATTTTGGATTTGAGAAAAGTAACTTTGAACTTTTCCATAGAGAAGAAGACTCCAAGTAACAGAATTCTTCGTTTTCCTAATGTCTTATTAAACAGGTTATACACACAGTGACACTAATAGTTTTACACGTGTGCACATATCGATCACGGGAGACAATTTTAAGAGATGCGGATATGATATTTAGCTATCTTAATACTTTTGGAACTCTTACATGATTGCTATAATTTCATATTATGGATTAGTAAAATTTATACATCATTCAGTTTTGATATACACTTTAAATTTTCATTCTTGTCCAAATATTTCATTTAAAATATTAACAAGTACATGCACCTGAAGTTATGTTTTAAAAAATACCCAAATAAACATTTGGAACAGCCACAAATAAACACACCAAGAGAGGATCACCTTCAATATATAAGATATTCACAAGGCAATAATAAACCATATGGAAGAAGAATACTGCCCAGCAGCCCCTGCTGTTGCTTTTCAGAACAGCACAGATGGTTATGTTTATCACAGGATTAACTTAATCATCAAAACTTCAGTCCCATCAGCTGAAAAATAACAGAGTTCATAGTACTTCATAAAAATATCACTGCCACTATCCCCATCTACAAAGAATTGTTACTTGTACTTACTTGTTGAAAAGGTGATTGTCCACCTTTATCTTTGAATATGCTTTGAAATCATCTGGCATCAACATAACAGGGATTTGAACATGGCTCAGTTCATTGATCTAAAGGAAAAAGAATATATTAAGTTGATAATAATTTTGCAAAGATTCTGCATGTGTTCTAATTAAAAAAAAAAAAAAAGTTATTTGGCCTGCAGTCGCTTGTGTATGTGTATGGGAGTGAATGTAATTGGAAGAAAAATGCAAAAAGAGATTTATTCTTTCCAGATTAAATGTACTAACAAGGTAGACTCTTTGGAAAGAAGAAAGAGCACTCTGTATTTATACTAGTCTCTGGAAAAAAGTGTTTCAAAGCACACCTGGAGCATGTGCTTTAAGGAAAGTCAGTGAGGACACCAGCAATACGTTCTTAAATCCTAACACACTGTTCTTACTGTTCTTGTTTAGCCAACTGAGCTACATTTTCCAAAGACAATTTAAATCCTGTATTTAAAATGACTGTTTACCTTTGCAGCTTACAAACTAGTCTTACCTGTTTGTGTCTTAAACTACTTACAGAAAACATAATGCTGCTTCCATATGAAGGCACAAGCTTTGGACTCAGGAAGAAGAGCCTTGTTTTGTACAATAGCACAGACCCCAGCCAAGCTTTTGCAAGTTACAGCATTTAGGCATTTTTTTTTGATTATTCAGGCTCACTAAACTACTTAAATAGCCAAATTTGTACCTAGAAATAAATGCAGAAGTCCAAAGGTTTTCCTTATTTTGTTATATTTATGGGTACAATTTGCTCTTTCTAGTTTTGAAATAAATATTGTCTACATCCTCAGTATTAAAATTTTCATACATACTTGGGATTTAAGAACTATCCACTTCTGGCCACGTCTTTATGACAGAACGTAAACAACTTCACAGTTACTTAGTTTGTAACATTAGTTACAAACTTAGTTACATTGCTTTTGGTAATCATGTGCATTAATCAACTATTAATTTTGGAAATTTTGAGTAAAGGACGAAAAACTTATCAGAATATTGCTAGCTTGTAGCAGTTCTTTCAAATCATTAAGGAGATAAAAAGCACGATCATCAAAGACTCCTCACACACATTTTGCCTATGCTCTTATGGTGCTGCAGACCCACACAGCACACATTGCTTCAGCAGCCTTCTGCGGGCTGCAGGGGGAGAACTCTACGTGAGAGTTCTGTGTGCAACAGAGGTGGATGTAACAAAGTAAGTATGACCTGTAGCATTCATTGCTCTTATGCAATGTCTCCCAATTGGGAATCTGTTCCTATCCTTAGATGCTATCCTGTTTAAGAGAGGCTCTCTGAAACACCTTTGCTGAAGCAGTTGTAGGCTATAAATATTAGAGGAAAAAAATGCATGACCTTCTGCAGAACTGAAGTTAAACAAAACCTGAAAGCAGTGAGGAACCTTTTTGCTTTTAAAAAGAGAGAAGAAACCGAAGCAAGCAGGCAGGTCAGAAAGCCTCATCACTCTTCAGTCTTTTTAAGTCTCAGTAATGTGTCTTGCCATCTCTCATTGTTATTATTCAGACCTCTGCGGCCCACATGAAAATAAATATCAGTTAATATATCAGTTAATATATCAATAAATATCGGATAAATATCAGTTGAATTCCCTTTACAGAATGCTTCTTTGGAAAGCCCTGAGAAGTAACAGATTGAGGCATCACAGCTGTATAGAAAAGCAACAAACTAGAGAGTTGCCTGGATGGGCTGACCGTGTGCTGCTCCCTGAAGTGCCAAGGAGAACACTCCTTCCAAAGCAGGACAAAGAAGGAACTCCAGAAAATTTTTGAAAACACAGCTGTAGGAACCTAATAAATCATGCTGACACCTCATTAACTATGACATGAAATAACAGCACATAGATCGAACATCACAACATCTAACATACATGCTCTTTACTGCATTTGATATCGCTGCACATCAATCTCACCCTGGAACCACAGAGCAGTTCCATGAGCATGCAGAACTAGCCTAGCTCTTGCACAAATGCAACTAAGGAAAAGCAGACAGATTATGCAGCGATACAGAACTTTGTTTGCTTATAAAGAATTAGCTACTTTCCTAGATTGCCAGATTTTGCAACGAATTCCATGCTTGAAAAAGGGATAATAGAGACCCACACCCCTTCCATCCCAGTCAAAAGTGATACCAAGACAATTTTCAGTCAAATACAATTAATTATGCTCAATTCACACATCTCCAAATGACCTATTGATAATAAAAGCAAGTTCACTGCCAAATTAGGGGGCTTAGACTATCAAATTTGCATCAATCAAATTTTTTGCATGCATTCACTTTCTTAATTTACTACTGTAAAGCGTCTCCAAATACATTTGTAGGTATGCTTTTACACTGCAAAGATTTACCTTCGTGCTATAGCGGCACAGTTTTAATTGTACATTTAGGCCGTACAATATTACTTATGTGGGAGAGTAACATACCCACACATATTCCTATTTGAATACTTTAAAGCTTGTTACGTTGTAAATAGAAATTTCAAACACTTATCCCAGCAGGCTCCCTACAAGATGTGAATGCACACACAGACCTACCCTCAAAAACAACCAAAAAAAAGCACTCTAACAAAAAAAATATTGCAGAACAATTTTTTTTAATGGAGATTCACTGCCTCTGAGGTCTGGAAATACAATTTCTCTAATATTTTAAGGAATTCCCCTCTAGGAGGAGAGAAGAAAAAGCAAGCAATGAACATATAGTAGAAGTGACCTTTGGTATAGCTCACCAGCTGAGTAATGGCATGTCCCAGCGGCACAGGCCATTAATTAATTTAAACCCTTCAAGTATAATAAGGTCTGTTTCTTTGTGCAGTAATGCATTTTTAGGATGGATTTGACGAGGCTAAATTTGAAAGTGCATACAACACAGAAGGGAATAGTTGTGACATTGCACCGTGGTGCAAACTGGAACCATATTGGGTAAAGAAACAATATCCTGAACTCCCCCACAAATGTGCACTAGAAAGCTGAAAGGTGAAGGTCACTGGGATCAATTCTCCACTCTGCTATCACTATGGGAAGGAACAGCCATGCCTGAAAGTGACCAAATACGAAATAGTGAGAGAGTACTTTCAGCCTTTCAAAGCGTCTCAGACAAAAAAAACCCAAACAGTTCTAGTTCCACCACCACCAATTGCTCTGTGATTCATTTACTTTTCACCAATACCAAATTTTGCTGCTGTTTTTTTTTTTTTTCCACCCAGCAGACAATGCTTACCACATCTTTAAAGAACTTACATCCACCCAATAGCCTTGGGGAATGGATTATTTTTAAAGACAATTGATTAGGATTTTAGTTACACAGTATCCATGCACATTATATGGAAATATCTGATGTCTTTCAATAGTATTTTCAAATTCATATACACAGAATATTTAAAAATCACCTGAAAACCTCTCCTTAAGATATTTATTCAAATACCTTTGTGATATTGGCACAAAACCAACTGCTTATGTGAGATAGAGATATCCTCCGTGAATTAAAAGCTTTAAAGATGATGCTTTGAAAGCCTTAGATGGCATTGCTCCTTTAAATATACGGTAGAAAAAAATCTGTCTGAAGGGATCTGCTCAGTCCTACGGCTCAGGGATGGTAGGTGGGAGGGGGAGAAGGGGAAGGAGGCTTTCAGGCAAAAACCTACTGATTGCAACTCATTTTGCTCCTGCAGGTTCAGGATTGAATTCACACTGTCAGGAAAACAGAGGCTGTAATTAAACTGCAAATAAGGGAATAATAAAAGCCTACTGGACATTGAATGAATAGTAAGACTCAGCTGGTAATGATTCTGAAATTAGCACACAGAGAGGTGTTCCCACAAAGCCATCTTATAGTGGTGACATTTCAAATAAGCTTCTCTAATTTATATGATTTGAAATCTAGCAATGAATATATCATAAATTGTTAGGCGTTATTAATGGCCTTTATTTAATTCAGATACATTCACCCTAAACACCACATTACTAGGGCAATGCATAATTAAACATTAGTTTTCATTCTGTCAGAACATAAGCAGCAATAAATTGCTTGTATGCAAAGCAGACAATGAGATATTTAAGCAGCATATAATAAAGGCAATTTACAGCATATATTGCATGTTTAGCTAGAAGAGCCAGAACAACGATCCCATTCTCCAACAAATACAATCTGATGCCTATCAGTACGATGCTGCAGTGATAAACCTGCAGAATGCACTACAGCTGGTATTACTGATAAAAAAAAAAAATATATACTGGAAGAAGCCAGGTAGACCCAATGAGCAAAATTTCATTCCAAACATACCATGAATCTCATGCAGACCAGTTAGCACTATTTACTGGATGCTTTTGAAACTCCATGTAAAGCCTTTATTCCATATGCAGTTTCTTGTTTTTAATATCTTAGCTTTAACATGCAGCACAGATAATACTGCTTTCTTTTAACTCAGTTTATCAGCCAATCAGACTCAGGCCGAACGTATGGAGGGATTGGTATTGTCACAGCCAACAGCTTGATAAAAGACTTTTCGGTTCTGGCCCTCGGCAGTTGCGCCTGCAGGAAAACCCCTGCTCCTTCGGGTGATGTGTGTGGATGAAGTCGGGGAAGTGCTCCTTTCTTTCCAGCTCTGTTCATTCCCCAGCACCCTGTCTGAACTGAAAACCAATCACTGCAGTCAGATCTGCTGACACAAAAGAGCTACATTTGGTTTCTCAGCCTGAGAAAAGTCAAGAGCATTTTTCTCTAATTTCTGCATTTTTAAACACAGACTTTGGGAGACGTAGGAGTGGAAGAGTTTGGAAGAAAGAAATTATTGAGTTCTAAAAAAAGAACTGAACTTTTAACATCAGCAACAGTTCTGGTATTTTTATGCTCATCGTTTGTTTTCTGTGTCTCAGTTTCTTCCTTGGCAAGAAAATTCACAAATTGCTCTGAAGCAAAAAAACATTAGGCAGCGCTTTTTGTTAAGCTACAGAGCCACCATTTTGATGCAGCAATCCAGGCACAGCGCTCGAGTCAGTTCATCTACCTATAGGTCAAAGCCTACAAGAGCAAGCCCTCTGGACTTGCCCTTACCAAGCAAAGCCACAGAGCTGACAAGTAAGAATGCATCGGAGGAAGCTACTAAGGGCCTAAAATGTCATATTTAGGAGACGTATCCTTCTTTCTTCTGGAACCTCCCTGATAACTGAACAACCTACAGGCTTTAGGAAATGGCACTTTCCTGCTTACTGGAGTGCATTCATCCAGAAGATAGAAGTTTTGTACTGTAACTCACTCCAGTCTCAGCAAAAAGCCATTCCTGACACTGCTGCTGAGCTGCAGGGAGCTCAGCGTGAGGCCCTGTAGGTGCGCGGTAGGGCAGGGCCTGGAAGGCTCCCAGCACCCTGCTGCCATATGGGAGCACGCTGCAGCACCGCTACCGGGGCACTAACCGCCTCCTGCTGAAGTATAAACTGAAAATGAAGTGATTATTTTACAGCACTTTGAAATCTACCTTGCAGGGTCTGGAAAGGGTGGAGGAGGTCAGCAGCTAATCAATTTTGTGGAAGACATTTGCCTGTTACGGGGCAAAACCATCATTTGATAAATGTCATTTGACAGTTTAAATTACACTCAAAGCCGTTCTTGCAAGAGAAATAAAAGGTTAAGCTAAGTTCTGCTGGAGAGAAATAAATCAGTTCAGCAAAATACTCCTTAATTTGTTTTAAATGAGGTTTTCATCATTTCAATCACACAAATTCATCTCTCTTTTTTTTTCTCCTAAAAGTACAAGGTAAAAAAAAAAAAAAAAATCTCCTCAGACATTTTATTAACTATACAATGTGCAAGGAGTTTAAATGCCATAGGAGACTTCTCCAATATAAGTAATTTCTTGTTACTGATTCAGAAACAACTCCTGAAATTAAACCAATTATATGACTGAGAGGAAAAAACAGGGTAAAGTATGTCATTTTTTTCTGAATCTTTACCATCATTTTTATTTAAGGTATATGAAGGAAAAAATCCAAATCAATATAAAAGCCCACCCAGCTGCCACAGAAATACATGTTGACATGTTACACATCTCAAAACATCAGTAATTACCATAGAGAAGCTTCGTGTTTTTACAGTTGAGGTGATACTTGTCATTAGATTGTTGGCTTTCAATGAAAATGAATAATATAGTGCTGGAAAAGCAGCCTTAGTTGAGCCAAATATTTTTATATTGCCTTAATGCATACTTTTTGCTAAGTATTACAACACAGAATATTTGAATTTCTTGGCAAAAATATTTATTACATTTTATGGATTAAGAAATTCTGAGAAATGAGTGCATCAATTAAAGATTATTTCTTTTTTATATATTAACAAGAAAGATTTTTCTGAAGTCTTATGGTCTGTCTTTGAGTTAAAACAATCAGAAAACAAAGTTTCACAATAAAAAACTGATGTTTCAATGGGACTTTTTCTTCGCAGTTCTCAATGGCATGATGCTCTTTTTGGGCAGGGATGTACAGAGTCATGCATCCTCTGGAAAGCAATAGACCGTGACATACCTAAGAAAGATCCAACAAGATATGGTGAAATAAACCAAAGAAAGTCCCAAAGCAGAGGGAAAAAAGTAGTTTTGAAAAGCATTCATTCCTTGGCATTTAACTTCAAAATCTGGAATACCAATGTTCAAAATTCAAACAGAGGACTTCGTTGGTTATCACCCACATCAGAGAGCGTTTAAAGAACACACGACAAAAGCACCCAAATCAGATTCCTTTCACAAATCTTTGATGCAAGATTTTTAAGTCTTTCAAGTCTCTTGGACACCTCCATAGCAAACAGAATCCACAAGTACTGCTGTACACTGTTCAACTAGCAGAAAGCCATGTTTCTACAGATCTGGTTAAACTTGCTGCGCATCTGCTTACACCTTTCAATGGGTGCAAAAATTAACACCTTATAATGTGCCAAATAATCAAAGAACTAAAATGAATTAAGAAGTTCAGACATAATGACTGTCATGATAACTCCCCACTAAAAAGCTGGGAAAAATGCAATTGTGTGTAAGGATGCTAGTATGCCTCGATGAAAATGAAGGTAGAGTAATAGGAATGTGATCTAGAGTGAATATTTTTGTAAAGAATTGTTTTGAGTAGCAAATGGCATGCAGAAATAAAATGTAGTCTTGGTCCAAAAGGAAATCATAATGCAATGAAAGTCCACCAGATCTGGATGAGTTGTGATGCGCACAATACAGATGAGCTCATCCCTGCTTGCTAATAACATGCTTAAAAAGAAAACAAGACAAGGCACACAGCTCAGATGACCATTTGCATGTTACTTGTCAGTGGGCTTGCAAAAAAACAAAAAACAACCCAGTAATATACATACATAGGTATTTTTTGCCAGAAACATCTCAAGTAATCTTCTTCAAACCTCAAAGTACAACTTCACAGCACATAAGTTAATATGATCTTTGATTGCAGCTTGTATCTTCAGATATTGTTTGAAATCCTCATTTAAAATAGACATACTTGTCAGAAGGAGTGATAGCAATCTGGTCTCTATTTTTCTAATTAAAGAACAAAACTCCTTTGGCAAGGGATAAAATTTAGTTCTCTTGGCTGTGTTCTCAAAGCTTCACAAGAGACTATCTAAAAATAGGAGGATGCTAGGAGACAGTAAGCATTTATTTACGACAGAGGAAAAGATTTAATAAAAACATGTTGGATTCTCTAATGAAGTAATACAAAAGTCAGATAAATGTACTGCTGATTTCCTGAATGAGTGCATTTTAGTAGAAGAGTTCAACGAGAAGGAAGAAAATGAAATGAAACTGCACTTATAATCTATGAATCACGTTACTCACTTGAAAAATAAACAAACAATTAAAGCAGTCTATTAAATAATGATCACTTCTCATAACAGCCTTTAAGACTGTATTTGCCAAGGATAACTTTTCTGAACAGGAAAAATGTGTTCACGCAATTAAACATAATACTCTAGTAGACAGTTGAACAAACACACAGATGCAGTATTCTTACCTAAATGCTATAACATCTTTTCAACAAAGAAAGGCTAAGTATAAAACCCAAGGAACCATTTCACATATAACACCTGCAACGCAGCTGCTTAGTCAAGAGGAAGGCTTCAAGAGCATCCTCTCGCAAAATGACAGACTGGGCTGGCTGGACCATAAAGCAACAATCTGATGCATTAGACAGGCGCTGTTATTGTCCAGAAGCAATAACAAACAGAGGAAAGAGAAACATTTTGGTAATTTTTACAGTGGCATAATACAGCTAATGCACCGCACATTACTGTATTTTTCTTCTTTTAAGGAGGAGGATGACTGGCTTGTGAATAGGCTTTTTGGTCACACATTCCACTCTCACTAATAGGAAATTGTTGACTTGCGAAAAGATGACATTAAAACAACTCTTTTTGTACATTTATGACTATTTATCAGTCAAAGGCTAAAGCAAATTTACAGAAAACCAGAAGCAATTAACAATTTGCATTACAGAAATGTAACTTACGACGTGAAAGGAGTTATACCAGAGGCAACCGAGGCAAATAAGGGTTGCTCGACAGATATTTAAATGCTCTGCAAAGCTTTATCAGATGCTGTTAGTTGTAACGTAGACCTTGCAGAATCATCAAGCTCCATGCCATACGCCAGCCTACGGCTATAATTTTTCCTTAACTACTGACCTACATCCTCCAGTTGAAGCAATAATTTTCTGCACCAGACAAAATACCACACTAGAAATCCAAATGGATGAGAAGAACTGCATTCCGCCTGCTAAGAGAAATCCCTTAGTTTATCTCCCTGAGGCATGTTGGTTGCACCGTATTTTTCTTGTATTTACCCTGCTCTTACTTCCAAATTCTGCAAAGCCCTGCTGGCAGCTGAGGTCAGGCTAGCGGGGACATAAAGATACATAGGCATTCATATACATACTCTGCAGCTTCTTGCTACTGAAGCCATGATTTTATCTGCCAGATGTTAAGCATTTGGGAGAGAGCAGTTCCTTGCTGTGTTTACTTGAACACAGTGAAATGGGTTTTGCTTCTGCCCTGGATATAGTTTTTCCATGCTGAATTCCAGTTTAATTTGGCAATGCTGCTATATACAAAATTTCAAGGAATAATTATCATTGCTTATTGGAAACTAACTGCCCAGACGTAACCACTGCAGTGCTCATTTGCAGCTGAACACGTAGATCATGGTACAGTGATTGATAATGCCAGAGCCTGCTCAGTCTCAGGGCAAAGGACCTTTGGGGCAGTCTGGAGGAGTTGAGGGGCCACAGGGAGGGCACCGAAGCACAGTGTGGGATTTAGCAATCGCAAGTCCCATCATGTTCCAATTCTGATTGAGTTGGAAGTTGAAATGCTTAAACAATTCAAGACAAACATATTTCTACCCCTTGATATGAAACAAGGCACAATTTGTTAGAAGTAATACAATTGCATGACCTTCTTCCTCAGTTTACAGGTCAGACTTTTGTTATCAAAGGATTTCATAAGCTTACGAGGACAACAGGACACGTTCAGTAGGCAAGTAGACACAAATCCTCTTTATATTTGTCATGGTCCATAAATAAAAAGCAACTCCAGTTGTTTTAGTGTTGTTAATCTTAACACACACTGGTGTTGCGGTACTTCGTTGAAAGGAGATCAGACAAATAACCAAATTTTACCACTCAGCAAACACAGCAACCACAAAACATTAGCCATAATGATCAAGGCAAAAATACACTGTTCATTTTATGAA
This sequence comes from Tympanuchus pallidicinctus, assembly GCF_026119805.1. Classification (NCBI taxonomy): domain Eukaryota; kingdom Metazoa; phylum Chordata; class Aves; order Galliformes; family Phasianidae; genus Tympanuchus; species Tympanuchus pallidicinctus. The sequence continues at coordinate 76,318,703 of NW_026294747.1, read as the reverse complement.
CAGCACTTTATAGGCAAAAGTCTCAAACATATTCTTGTGCCAGTGACTGAGGCAGGACGCACGCTGCTGCTGGGCAGGCTGGGGGCTGCAGCTGAACACCACAGCATGCTCAAAGCTCTGGCCCATGGGCATGCACAAGGCCCAGCCGAGTCCCAGGGAGCATAGCCCTAGTGACAAAAGCAGTACAGTGTTTTCTACTGTGCTATGTGTTTGTGTTGGATGCATCAAACTCAGTCAAAATCACTTTCCTCTGAGAACGTGGTTGGTGCCACAGTTTGATCAACCTCCACTTATTTCCTCTTCTGAACTCTAGGATTGTAATTCCAAGACCTGGATGGCAGGACTAGACTACCAAACCACTCTCATATCACTGATTTTCATCTCAGGCTATGTATTGCTGAAGAACCGCTTGAGAAAGGAAATTGGCTTTTTGATTATTTCCATACTTGAAAATCCAAACTAAAATGTTTAAAAGATTTAAATTATCCCTTGAGAACAAATGTCACATACAGATATATGCGTTTTACACAAGAAAATATACATATAATTTTTTTTTTAAAGCCCTGAGCTACCAACACACATTTTCAACCATAAACGTAATCTATGTGTTAACACAGAATTCTCCTACACAACCTAAAAAATAAATGATAGAAACACATCCACTCCAAGTTCTGAACACTGCACCAAAAAGTGGGCACTGCTCTTCTGAAGGTTCAAAGCCAGGCAGACCAACCTGAGCTGTGTTCAGGCACAGAGGCCCCAGCGCAGCCCAAGGACCCTGGCAGGGAGCACAGCTCCCAGCTGCTCTGCATCCCTGCGCCAGCAGCAGCGCTCTGGAATGTGCACTCCTGTGCCCTCCGCATTCCTCACTGCACACATACGCATTTTTCCATTTTTAGACTTAGATAAAAAGTTGTTTTTTCTTTTAAAATCTGTTAAAAAGGAAACAATAGTCTTACATTTAATCTGAAAAAGACATTGCCATCATACACTTTATTCCAGGGAGCCTGAGACCAAAAGATGCCCTTGTTTCAAGACAAGCATTAATCTCTACCATTCCAAGTATAAGAAAAATGGATGAAGGGTAAGTAGTGGCCCCCCAAGTCAGGGGGGATGTGTGCACACAGAAAGAGAAGGAACACGTTTGTTTTTCCATCATCAGGAAACTTTGAAAATTACTGCATTTACAAGCTCAGGTCTTTTTTCTTGTAAATATATCTTCCCAAATACTTACATAAGCATTAGTAAACCATAAGATTATGACTGAAAATGCACCAGAGCATTTTTAGGAAGGCTAGGAGAGGCCTCTGCCTACTAGCAGGAAAGAACTTGAGAGGAAAGTAGGTTCAGTGAGCCACAGGTGCTTTCAGAAAAACATAGGAGAGTGCATGCATCAACCAGCAGCACCTGAAGCAGCACTTCCAACCTTCCCCATTTTCTCCCGCTTTTCCACCAATTCTTTTCCTCTTCTGACACATGAGGGTGAATGGTTGTCATGCTGAACCAAAGTCAAAAACCAACACAGCTTTAAATGAACCTGCTAGCAAGAATTTTTGTTCATTTGGGTCAGTTTGTCAGTTCCACCCACTCTCAGTTCACACAAAAGTAAAGACAGGAAGAAAAAAAAAAAGCACCTTTCTGCAATTTGTTGGCTTAAAATGTTCAGATACAAGCTAAAAAAACCCTCAAGTTAAAAGTGCTGTGTGCAGTCTCAAATTTAATTATTACAAGGTGAATAAAGATTCATCAGGAAAGGTGTTTTTGACGTTTAAATTAAGTTTTAACTTTAGTATCTTGTAAATGTATCATAAAATCAGAAATAACATTAACCTGCACTAATTACTGGGCTTACTGCTCACAAAACACCTTTGACGATTGCTTTTGCTGCCAGCATTTAGGTGCTTAAATCAGAGTTTGCTGAGCTGCAAAACCAGCTTTGGGTAACTAACTTCTTTTTCAGGTGCAGGCAGATTATTTTCTTCACTCCTATCCACTCAACTACCAGAGATGAATGAAAAGGTCATTTGGAGTAGAGGAATCAGCTGGGAGCCAAAAAGGCAAGACAACCTCCTTTCCTTTTCTGGTTCACTAATAAAAAAATGATATGAAAGGTGAGATCTAATTTTGACTTTGTTTATCCATGATATTTAAGATTGTTTTATTTAACGTAGGGAAAAGAAAGCCTGTTTAGTGCACTGCATCTCGATTTACTGGACACAGCTTCACAGGAGTGATTTAAAAGAGGATTCTTCTGCTATAAAACAAACTGTTACCTACTAACCTCTGTCAAGACTCTTCAGAGTGATGAGAATACATTGTCCTTTCTACAGTCAGTAATCACTGCGCTGATTACAAACGCAGAACAGATTTAAAAGCAGTCCTGTCAATAAAAACAGAACCTTGACTTTCCATTTAAATAATATTTTTATTTATAACATCCAAAATTATATGTTTGAATTGCGGAAGCAGAATTTGGAAGAGGACTGAAGTAGATTCATCTTCTGCTTTTGGAGACTAATAAAAATTGAGATTCAAGTTCAGTCAACTAGTAGAAAACAAAATAAATCAGATAACCAACCAACCATCAAAAAGAAAAAGCCCCCAGCAACCCCAATGCTCGTGAAACATATCACACACTAAAGTACTTCAGGCTAGGGGAATGTTTTTATTTTAAAAGGAAAAAAAAACCTCTAGCCCAAAGGTCTGCCTTAAAATTTACTAGAGACTTAGGCCTCATCTCTGAAGGTTCAATTAAAGGGAGCCTTGTTTGACACATTTTTGTCTTACGTCTTATGGACATCTTAAAGGATGAGGTTTCTTTAATTCTCAAGCGGACAGAATTTTATTCACTCATAGCAAGAACACATACAACTGCTAAGCGATATAAAAAAAACCCTAAATAATCCTGAATACTTTTCTACAAACTGCCATAAAGATCTTTTCCAACCTGAGCAATTCTATGATTCTATGACTAAGCCTCAGCAAGACTGAAAAAGTATGCATTCTATAAAGGAAGAACAATTAGATTTCTTCTTATGCCCTAGAACACTGTCATTCTCTAATTCAAATCTGAACTGCAAGCTTTTCAATATTTACATATTCTTCTCAGGTACTCTTCTTACTGTCTCAAGAAGAAAGAATGCATTTTGCATTAGTTAACTTTATGTTAACTAATGTTAACTTTATGTTAACTAGGGTCTGGGTTGGAAAGGAACTTAAAGATCATCTAGGTCCAATTCCACTGCCACAGGCTGGAACACAACCCAGGTCAGGCAGCTCAGGCTGCCCAGGCCCCCATCCAACCTGGCCTTATGTCTCCAAGGCTGGGATATCCACAGCTTCTCTGGGTAATTTCTTATATCAAATGTAACGTAAGTATCCTGTTCTGGATATACAGATAGAAGAAGAAAAATAAATAAATAAATAAAAAATATCCCCAAATCTCTGGATATATAAAGAACCAAACCGCTTAATACTGAGTTTGTAGAATTACAAAGTTCTGAGCAAAAATTAATAAATTTTCAAGTACTCTCTTGTCTCTGCTTGTGCTTATACTCTCAGTTAACTCTGATCTTCAGATCACCAGTAAGCTCCTCATTGACCAGCCCCTCACACTGCAAACTCCCGAGCCTGAATTCAAGTAGCAGTGAAACTAAAAGCTCTGCTGAAGTTCTGGTTAGGAGGATTATCTTTCCAACGCTCATCTCTGTTTTTCTTCCTTCAGCTGAAGACTTCCTTGAAGATTTCAAACACAGGAAGCCTGCCAGCAGTGCAATATTTTCTTCTTGTCTCCAGGCCTTCTGTATTGTTTCCCTCCCACTACTATTGCATAACAGTAGATAACCCTGGAAGGCAAGGCAGGCCAATTTTCAGGAGAGCTGCACTTGGCACAACATGAGGAATATGTTATTTTTCTAGGGTCATATTCCAGAAAAAAAAGTAAAAAGAAATGCTTTAAGCCACAGTGTAAACTCAATGGGATAAAGATGACTCATATAGCCCTGTCTGGTTCAAGTGACCTTAAATACTCACACTAATACTAAACTAAATAAATACACATTCCAGAATCACATACCATCTATCTGCCAGTTCTAAAAATGGCCCTGTATTAATCTCCGATAAGGTACTGAATGATGAATAAACAGATGCTGTTGTACTCTGATCACTGTAACGTCAGCAGAGAACATGCTACCCACACCCAGGACACAAAGACCTAGAAGCAAGAACTAATATTTTATTCTATGTTTGTACACTACTAAGGAGAGGAAAGGTCCTCCTCTGCTTTCAAGACAAGGACCCCTGAGCATCTCCTGCCAGACAAATAGGCAGTCATAAGCTAAAGATACACCAATTTGTAGGTACACAAAGAACTGAGAGAATATGAATATGAGAGAATACCGAATATGAGTAGCTTGCATGAATCCCACATGTAAAACAGACAAGGATCCCCAACACTGAAAATAAGACAAGTATCACCCAAGAAAGACATGTGAGAGACTTCTTTTAAGGTTTTAGTCTTCATGAACATTCTATACACAGAATGCTTTATTTCTGCATTTCATCTTGCCTCTCTATCTGGAGATTATTAGTTTTATCTAGGTCATAAAGAAGTTGGGCTAGCTTTACATTTGAAAATATCACCATTAAACCACAATGTAGGACTACTATATGCCACCAAATTGTGCACTTTCGCTTTTGTAGCTCAGTTTGTCTCCCACTGGCACAAGCCATTTTGGAAGGAGTGTGATTTTGTAAGCAAACAGACAACACACAGAAGCAGCTATCAAATCTGCTTGTCAGTAATCTTTTTCCTTTAGAAGCACAGCTTCACACCTGCAACTTCAGTACTCAGCCTTCCACTGATTTTGGGGTGCTCACTTCAGAGCATCTCTGGTCTGATTTTTGTAAATGCCCAACAGAAACAACTCCCATTTATTTTTATTCAGTTTGGGAAAGTCTGTACACCAAGATCGACTGGGGCTGGAATGTGAAGGTAAACCTCACGAGGCCCAGCACTGCAGATTTACTTAGGTCAATGTCTGAAAAGTGAAGTGGCATTAATTGCTATTGAGATGTTTCCTATGAAAACTCTGCCAGTTACACTATAAATAAAACCCCACAAACAATGTATTAGCCAAATATTTATGGAAATAAGTTAGCATTAAGTGATTAATTTATAGTTGACTATTCATATGCTGCAATAAATAAGGCAGTGACAGATAACTGGAAAGGCTTCAACTTTAGAAAGCATGACTGTTGACACTTAAACTTCCAATAGAAAAAATGCTGATGACAGTACAATAATAACATTAAAAATACTGTTGCCCAATTTTCCTTTCAGGACACCTAATCCTCAAACTGTCACAAGCTGTAAATTTCTCTTTTTCTTTTTTTCCCCCCTAATCTTCTCCCCCCCCCCCCACCCCCCCCCCCAAAAAAAAAAAAAGGAAAAAAAAATCACTAAAATGTCACATCACTGCAGTAATCTTTCTTTCAGTTCAAGAGAGCATCTCAACAAACCAGACATGTGAACTCTGGCTTAATGAGTACTCTGAAGGAAAAGTCCAAACCATGAAAAGGTTTCACTCAGGAAAAAGAGCAGAAATGTATTTTCAGTGAAATTATTGAAATACTTATGTGGCTTTTTCACAACATCTATGCTGTCTTCATATAAAATGGTCATTACTTTTTATTTTTAATATGTTCTTTGAAAGGAGAGTACTTAAAGAAAAAAACGTTTCAGAGTTCATAAATTACAGCACTGATTGTTTTATAAAAGATAGGGACAATTATAAGGTAATTTATTCTTAAAACATCCCCTTCATTGTTAACACCTTAAAAAAAGATTTGGTACAATAAGAAAAAAAAATCTGAAACGTTAAGTAAATTGTTTCATCAACAACAAATGGATGCAACTTGTAACATTTTTACCTTACTACTAATTACAGCTTGCCTTCTTTCCTTGTGCTCGTTTAGCAGTCTGAATCTGGCAACTAAGTGCTTAAGCATCCAACTTAAATGATTGTTTCCTGGCAAGCACAGAACCCAAAGCAAACCGACATTCATGAGCTGTGATCAGGGGTAGAGAGTGAGGGACTTCCAAACAGTTTACCTGTGTGTTTCTACTAATAAGCAAACAAACTCCACACCCCAAAACACCCAGGAGACACATACTGACACCTACCTACCTTTCAACTTAGTTGATAGCAACTTAATGCTAGCAACCAGCTCCCAGTCACAAGCAGACTGGTAAATAACATGCCAGATCCCAAACTGCTGCAGGCTGTTACCAGCTCAGTTGACCAAGAATAACGTGAATTTTCATACTGAGCCCATAACCAGCCTCTCAACCTTGACTCTTCTTAGACCACTTCTACCAAAATCACCCTTCAGCACATGCCACTTTACAAGAGGCAAAAACCTAAATACATGCTTGCGAACTCCACTTTCCTCCTTCCTAGAGTAAATTTGGTCTCCTGTTAGTGATGGATTAAAGAATTCAGCTTTAGGCTGCCCTACGATTTAATGCAATTAAAGCTGTAAACGGTTTCTGCAACTACCGGTAAAGCATCAAAGCAGCAAAACACAGAGCAGGACTCAACTGACTATGGAAGTGCTGGGGCATAAGGCTCATCTTCATGGAGGAGTCCATATCAATCCTGTTACAGTTTAAAAGAGGCTGTAAGATAATGCACTTTTTTCAGTGATAGAACAAAGGGCAATGGGCACAAGCTGGAACACAGGAAGTTCCACATGAACATGAGAAATAGTTTCCTTAATTTGCAGGTGACAGAGCACTGGAACAGGCTGCCCAAAAAAGTTGTGGAGGTATTCAAAACTCACCTGGACACTTTCCTGAGTGAATGTGCTATAAGGAACCTTCTTTAGAAGGAGTTGGTATGGATGACCTCCAGAGGTCCTCCAACCCCTATGACTCTGTGCTTCCTAAAAATGCTTTCTGGCACTAAGAAGTGGGGACCAATCCTGATGATGTCTTTCTCAAATGTGTATCAGTATTTCTTCTGGAATCACTTCTTGGTTTTCTGCTGAACTACCAACAGTCCAGAAAAGCTGAACAGATTAAAAAAATAGTTGTGGGGTTTTTTTTTGTGGGCAACATTCCCCTCTCTCTTGAATGCCACATTAAGATGTTGAATTTAAAATAAAAAAAAAAGAAGCCAAATGCTTTAAAACAGAAAGAATAACATAATTTACCTTATGCATCTGAAAACATGACTGCTTTTTTGCACTACAGAATTGATGCTGACTTCAACATCCAGTTACAAGATAAACCAGTATCATACAAGGTGTACGTGGTATAATAACATGACTTTTTGAGTGAAGGTGCCTTTAGATGGAATCTGACTTGTAGTACTGTGGCATAAAACAGTGAGAAAGACACCTGTGGTGCTTCTCAATGTGAAGTAACTACAGCCAGGGAGTTTCAATCAAAATGTAGCAGACTGTTGTGTCCTTTGAACATAATAGGAAGTCAAGTATTTTAAAAATCAGCTATCCTACCACAATAATACACTTTTGTAAACAAATCTCAAAGTTGATCCTCAAGTGATTGGCAAAACCTTCACTCTGTTTTATCTAATGTTTGTCATGGAAATGTGAAAAACAAAACGTACTCAGAAAATAACTTTAAATTCTCTTAAAAGACAACCTCTTGTAACAAAAGGAAATATGATATGAACAGTTTTGGAGCAGGCAGAAACACAGCAGTTGTCTGATCTACTTGGTATGCAGCCAACATCCCATACCCACAGAGAAAAAGGCTACATGAGATAAGAAGGTGGACTACAAGAAGTGAAGGACATGGGAAGGTTTCCTGTGTCTCCTGACAGCATGCACAACGCGCAGTCACTGCTACAAGCAGAACCTGACCGTCCTCTCACTTGAAAGGCTGTGAATCAAAAATATCTGCACTGGTATCTGCAGAGCTCCTTTATAAAACCACTGAAATAAAAAAGGTGAGTCAGACCAGCAACGTTCATCTTCCCTGTGTCCAACAGAAGTAGGGCTGGGGCTGCTGCATTCTAACTACTGTAACTTAATGGAAATTCCCACTGATTTTGACAGGTTAAACAAAAGAAGAGCCAAGAACTGCAGAAAGAAGCTAAAAGAACAGGAGAGGAACTCAGGAAGGAAGCTAGCCAAAACACAATCCAGGCAAAAAAACCCCACTAAGGTATCAGCATGACACTCGATCTGAAACATCCATTCTTGGAGTTACAAGTTGTTCTGGGCACAACATCTGCCCAAGTATCTTTGCAGTTGTGCATGTCTCTAATTAAATCAATAGAAAAAGCTTACCTGGCCTTTCACACACAGCATTTGTAAAGGAAACAAGAGGAGACTGACCGACAATATGGGCAAAATGAGAATTTTGGATTGTAAATAAAGCAGTGCAAATTCAACAGAAAAGAGTGTTATTCTTGTTCCAATCTTTTCTGACCTAAATCTTGTTATTGCAAGGAACAGCTAAGTAAGCTGCTTTCTGAATTAAATTTAACTGCTTTTCTATAAGCTGAACAACAAAAATCCTAGAGCCTGGGTATGAAGAAATGCAAAGGGCCCTCAGCAGGGGCCTTTCTTATTTTCCTGAAAACCACTCTATGTGTAGTGGCTTTCTACATGCAGTACTGCTGCGACATCTGGGCCCTGTGTTGGCTGCAGTGGGTGTTCCAGACAGCCTGAGCAGATGCTGCATCCCTGCCCTGGCCTCTTTCTTTGCCCTGCCTTTACCCCCAGTCAGTGCCCAGCTCACGCTTGCTCTTGTTGAGCCACACACCAACAGAGTCTGCAGCTCTCCTTGCAGTGAGGCAGCACAGAAATGGCTCAGCCTCAGGTCAGCACGGTGCCAGAGCTGGCAGGAAGCAGCAGGACAAGCGATGTAGGGCAGGACAGTGAGCAGTGACTTAGGGAGAATACTGCACAGTATTTCATCCCGAGCAGCTCATGCCATAGCTGTGTGGTAATCCTTCTTCCCACACCAAGAATTTTCATTTATTTATTTCTGATGTCATCAGCTGATGGCACAAAACCATCAACTGCATCTAAACAAGCAGCATCTTGCCTCAAATTTAGGACTTCCTCAGGAGTCCAATGGGACAGAATGGATCTGATTTGCAGGACCACAATTAGAAATAAAATAAACAACAAAGCATACTTCACATCATTTTTGCAAGCTCCAGAAGCTTGCTCCAATCCACTGCTATGTTTGAAGTACAGAATTCATAAAGTTAATTCTTCTCACAACTCTGGCAATCTCAGCTGGAAAAGAACACCAGCAATAGGTTCTAGAGTCTGCTTTATTCTGGGAATCTTTGCTTAACCAAGAAACACAGGGTTGCTTTCTGTCTAAATGAATACATAAATTAAAAATAAACAACAAAAAAAGTAGCACCAAATCATTCTAAAACTTGCTTAAAGAGGGGTATTTAGTGCTTTGTGGGATGCATTTGACTTCTTGTTTCACTTCTTTGTGTAAGTTTTGTTTATTTGAAAAAACAAAATAAGTCTTTATGAACTACCTCCTTTGCTGGCTGACACTGAGTGGGTGTGCTGACTGCCACTATGCTGCCTGCAAGGCAGCTATCATACAAGATTAGTAACAGAAAACCACCTTTTGTTAGACAGTTGTGTCTTGGTCCTATGTTTTATGACAGCAAAACACCAAGCAAGGAAGCACCACAAAGCTTTTAGGTACAAGCTGCCCCTAGTTCCCTGGAACGTACAATTAACTCAGGGAGTATACATAATGATCCGTTCAATTTCAGTGCTAATCGTCCTGAAAAATTACAAATGCACTTAAAAAGAACACCCTCCAAAACCTGGCAACATAGAATATGTCAAAAAAAAAAAAACCAAAAAAACCACCAAAAACAACCAACCCACAAAAAAAACAACAGTTGGGTCAGATGCAATGAAGCAACCAAAGCATGAGAACACACGGCAAGTTTTTCAGGTTTCCTCTGGTACTTGGGAAGCAAATCACACAGCTAGAACAGACACAGCAATTTTGGCACTATCAGCCCCGACGCCGCACCAGCATCTAGACAGATCCAACAGGAGCTCACCCAGGCACATGAGCAGGGAAATGCTGCCCGCTGAGAGCCTTGCACAGGACTTTTCTAACACACATTTTATTCTCAAATCAGTCTTGAATTCTGTCTTTTGATAGGAGTTCCCCCTGTATACAAAGACTATAAATATTTTGGGGAAAACTAGTCTGAATTCAACAGCAACACTTGTGCAGAACTGTGTGGGAAGATAACAATCTCCTTTGCCGTTGGGTAAGACTACAGAGCACTGTGCCACATTCTGACTTCCACCATCCCTGCCGGGGGCTTACAAAACCACAGGGGCTACAGCAAAACATCTGCAAACACCGAATTAAAGGCTTCAAGACTTCTTCAGAAAGAACAAATGCTGAGCTTTTATTATTATTATGAAGGCTTCAGAGTGACTAAGATAAATCTAAAAATATGAACTGTAAAAATCTCACCAGAAAATACTCCTCCTGTGTCCTTGCTCATAGATGGAGACATGAGGAGGATAGGGATGCTGACTGCATATCACTCACTATACTCTTTCAAACCAGTGCCTAAGAAATAGGGAACAGATAATCTCAAAAACCTGCATCTTTTAATATGTTCACAGTGAAGTTTATGAAACTCAGAGAAGGCAAAATAACAATCACAGCCTTTTCTGTCCTATCAAGTATCCATTACATAAATTAATGTAGCTTACAAAACTCTGTCATACCATCTCTGTCTGATACAGAAAACTGGACGCATCAAAAGCTAAAGGATTGTGTTAAGAAAATGAAAGGGGCCCTAAGACTATAGAAGTACAGAAGTAACACAGAGAAACAGGAAAAAAAAAAAAAGTGTGATCAGCAAAATTCTCTGTGATTCTCTACATCCCGTGTTTTGTTGCCTAGCAGGTAAGATATGGTGAGTAAGGAGGAAGTGGAGAAAAAAAATATTTACAGAAGGAACAAGACCCATCAGTTATGTCTCTTCTGGTACAAGCTATTATGTTAGCATAGCAGTCGAGCTGAGTCAAACAGGTTAATGGACTGAACATTTTTTCTGACATCACTCAAAAGGGAACTTTTAAACTCCTTATTGATGAAGCTAAATAAGAAGGAAAAAAGCAGCACTGTTATCGTTATATACAGCTCTGCTCATTAGCACATTTAATCCCTAACAAAACAGTAAAAATGTGAATGATGGTTGTTTCAAGCACAGAGATTATGCAGTATTTTTTTCTTAGGTGTTTGCTGCTAAGTGCTCTCCAACTCCAAGGTAGAGAAGCTCAAAAAAGTATGTGAAAAACTCATCATGCAGGCAATCAAAAGTTAAAAGACAGTTACAACCAGGTATCACATCTCTTTTCCTATTAGAATAGACATGTGGAAGAGTGCAGCTCTTGAAAATGAAGGCTCTAACCAGGCAGTAACCGGTGTTCTGCTCCATTTCCAGTAGGTTCCACATTTCTGCCAGCTATTTAACTTTGAAGTTATTATTCCCTCTGCCTTTGGGCTTAAGATTTCAAAGAAACTCGTGAACAAATCATTATATTTGACCAAACAATTAACTCATTGAGTAAAGACTACACTACAGCCAGCCTCCTATTGTTCTCTCTGTGGCTTCAATATTTAGGGTTTAAAATGAGATTTCAAAGGAAATTACTGTCAGTTTGAGTTCTTTCATGAAAAGCTCCAGTTGCCTCCTTACACAGGGATGTTTTCTCATTGTAACTGGATCTGTGCTAGCCATTGCTGTCTCGGGAGGAACACGGTGTCATCAGCTGTCACACACAGTCCTCTGAGGCTGCAGAAACAGAGCCAGACTTGTCCAGTGCCTATTCTTTTTTCCATCATTACAGAAGCAAAGCTGGGATCTGGGCAAATTTACATGCTAAAATATTTAAGTGCTGCTCTGTAAACCAGATTCTCCTATTACAAAAGGGTATCTTTCAAAATATTCATCATTTGCAAAAAGCAATTAAAAAATGAGATGCAAGAAATCTGATACAGCTGTTACTGACACTCTGCTTAAAAACTCTTGCAATATTATTTTAATACAAATTGTCCACTGTAAGAAAAACAACTCAAAAATATGCACTATAAGCAATCGGCAACAAAATTAGATCGGAACACTTTAAGGGCACGCACAGAGCACTGCAATTCTCCAATGGCAAATTCCAATGCAAAGTGATGATAATTGTAAACAGAACTGTGGTACAGCCTGACCCTTTTCTGCTTTCAAGAAAAAAAGCCAGCGCAAACTTTGAGTCAGATGCTGTCATAGGAACCGCCCTGCCTGGACAGTTAATTCTGCAGTAGGACTTGGCTGAGAAAACAGAACAGAACACGATGAAGGTGTTATAGTATGCAGTTTCTACTTAGATATGCCTGTCAATGAGCACTGCCAAAACAACTTACTCCTTTTTAGGTTCTAACATGCATGTATTAAAACGTACAGCTTAGGGGAAGTTACAACCCCAAACTCCATCACCAATACATGTTCTGCACCAAAGGAGAGGTCTCTTGCTCAGCACAAAGGGCTGAGCCCAACTGCACCTTCAGATCACACACTGGCTCTGGAGCAATGCCGTATGAGAGCAAGTTCTCTTCCAACAGAGGCAGCAAGTCTTAAGCCCGTTGCAGGACGTTTGATAAACCTGCTCTCTGATCTCTCAGATTTGTTATAATGATGCTCTATTAATATGAAGAAATGGAAGGTAAAACTTTTCTCACCTACCACCCCAGGGCTTTGCAGAACAAAACTCAATTTTCTGTTAAAATTTTTTGAATCCTTCCCATTCTTTCTCAGTCACAGAGATGACAAACAGAAAGAATTAGCAATGTTCCTCAATATTTCTGAGTTACTGCAAAAATGTAGCACTTGGAGAAGATGAAAATGTACACAAACACTTGGACACAAATTGATCCTTATTCAGAAATCAGCTTGAGATGCTTCCTTATCCTGCTCCAGTTAAGTGAGTATTTTTGGTTCCATGTGAGTATTTTTGTAAACTTGACTTCATGTCAATTTCCTTCTTTAGCAAAGAGAGAAGGTTATTTCCTAGGAAGAAACACACCTTTCCTTTCTGCCTGCCTTTAGGTATATTCCAATGTCCTTAGAGTGGAAATGCAGGTCCACAGCTAGTGCTGGTTTGCTGGCCCATCAAAGCCTCCACTCCTCCCACAGATCAGTTTATCTTACTTTGGAGGCTGAAGGTTTTAAAAGTTCTGTGTTGGCTTTAACTATCTGACAGCTTAATGTGTGTCACACCCCAATACAGCCAGTACATATGCTGGTCACACCACCCAGTGCTGCACATTGCTTTTAGTGGGCTCCTGTGACGCTGCTGCCACAAGGGACAAAGTCCCACTTAGAGAAGATGCAATAAACCTGAAATGCTTTACTGCAAATTGTTCTCCAGAATTGAAAGTTAAGGCAACAATCTAGATGCTCCTAGCTCCAGCTTATCATCGCAAGTGTTGCTAGGACAAACCTGGAAAGCTCAGCAAGATTCCCCAGGAGCACGAGAGTGGCCTGCCCCAGGATGAGGGAGGTAGAGATGCGACATGAAGGATGAGGGTCATGAATGACTGCAGTGTGTTATCAGAAGGAACATCTTTACAAGTCCCAGAGGAAATGTCTCCTACAGGACACACACTTCCCTGCAGTAAGTACCATCAGCATGACAGAGAATCCAAAAATGTAAGAATTTACTTTTCTGTGTAATAAAGCCCACATTTCTTACAAACCCTGCAGTAAAACTATCTTGATGCTAGCACAAAGTTGGTTTCACAAGATACCCGATACCATTGGATGAAAGCTTCAACCTATTTTTAACAAACCAATTTCACTGTGTTAGCTGTAAACAATAATAGAATTATTATTAGCAAGTTATGTGTTCACTGTCTTCAAGAAAGCTTCTGTAGGAAAATTAGTGTCACATAAAATGTACATACATAAAAGCAGTTGACTTTATGCCTTCCCACTCTGATTTCCCTCTCTCCCTCCCCCACGCTCCCTAGCACACAAATGCTGTGAACACCACACAATTTTGCCATAGGGAAAAATGTGCTCATCTTGGCCTCCTGGAATTTGTTTTTTTTTTTGACTGAAGGTAAAGATTTCATTTTCAACAGACCTTGTATATCCTTCAGGAGTACTAATTGATTCTGGATAGTCTTTTGTCTCAAAATCCCTTTGATTTCAGTTTCTGTAGCTGCTAGGTCAGGTTTTGTGCCCATCATCTTTTTCCTCATTTGCAATATTCATTTGTTTTCCTCCACAGTCAACAGGAAATGGAATGGCACACGGGATAGGCAGTAACTTCAGCACAATTCCTCGGGATGCAGTTCTGGCAGCTACCCACCAGAGCCTTCCTTTTAGCCTTTTGGTCCGACATAAACAACACATTCCTCAGCTTTTACAGCTAGGAATAGTGCCCTTGGTTAACAGCACAGCCCAGCTTTTAACCCTTTATTCTGCTGTTTTCGATGGTCCTTACCATCCACATTTCAATTCACACTAAATCTGTATCAATCACAGTACTTCTGTTACAAATCTCCACAACTCCACAGCTTTTTCAAGTGATTACAGAGGTTGCACCTAGATGAGCTTAAAAGCTTAAGACTAAGATATTTTCAAGCTTTTCTCTAGCCTTGTTTTGCTACAGAAAGGAGATACAAAGCATAGAACACCTTGGGTTTTATCCTCTTGCCTCTGCCTCTAAATTCCCCATAGAACATAAACACTGCTTCAATCTGAAAAATTTACTAGGGATGCAGTGAGCAAACTGAAGTCTTGAAGCTCAACACTGATGAAAGAGCAACCTACCAGTAGATGAGACGGTTTCAGAACAGCGACCAGAAAGGCCAGGGGTGTAACATGAAGGGATAAATCAGTGAAAAAATCCCTATTTATATAATACATATTCATCTTTGTTGATGTTTGAGTGTGAACCGTCATTTTCATTTACTAGCAGCTAAAGGTACCCTCCACTGTGCCATTTTTTAATGTATACCAGAGTGCATGAAGGCGTATGCACAAGTTAGTAAAACACTGGGAAATCAAAGACTTTCTTTGCTTTTTTGTTCTCTAATATTCCAGATGATGATTGGTTATGAAGAAGCAGGGTTGTTGTTTTTTGCTGGTTTTTTTTTTTTAATATTATTATTTAGAACTTGTATGCTGTCCTGAAGCAGAAAACTGTCCAACAGTAGACACCAATTAAAGAAAACAAACGTCACTGCCCGGTAATGACAAAACCTAGCTTTCTTCACGTTATCTGCATTTTGCTGTCTAACAAAATTACTTTTACTGTACTTTTCAAAGTACAAAACTACTTTTACTTTTCACTGTTCCTCAAGATTTTTGAGGTACCATACCTCCGTTTTATTCACACACAGAGCAAGAAAGGAAAACCTGACTTCAGCTGAATCAGCTTAACTTAAAAGCCAAAGTCCTCTTGACACGTACAAAATGGGCTTCAGCCAGGCAAGGCTCATTTAACAACCTGAAGTTTGGATCAGAAGACTTATTGTATATGAACTCTTTTTCCAGTTGAGGGCTATCATTTTCTAACAAACATGTAGTATGTTCAAATTGCAGCTGCTTTAGTGCTAGCACCAGCACTAGTGCTTTCCATTCTAAAAAAAAGCCACTGCTAAATGTTACCCATTAAGACAATAAAAAAATTCAATTAAAAACACTGTATTAAATGTTGTTTTCTTTTTTAACTACGTTGTGCAGGAGATGAAGGCTTGCTTGAATGACCAACAGGGCTGAAGTCATTCAGTGATGTCTGCAATGGTCTCTCCTTCTAAGGTAGCGTCTACAAAAATTAGTATTTTTTTGCTTCGAGCAAAATCTGATATTTTCTTCTTCAGCCATACACCTGCTGTACCACAAGAAATCCCCATGCCTGAGTAAGAAAACCTGGCAAGCATCAGGTCTGCAGTGGCGAGAGGGGGTACAGGTAGCACCACAGAAGATGCACATCAGGAATATGCCTTCAC
Source organism: Tympanuchus pallidicinctus (assembly GCF_026119805.1). Lineage (NCBI taxonomy): Eukaryota > Metazoa > Chordata > Aves > Galliformes > Phasianidae > Tympanuchus > Tympanuchus pallidicinctus. The sequence continues at coordinate 76,302,649 of NW_026294747.1, read as the reverse complement.
ATCTCTGCAATGCACACAGCAGCTGAACATTCAGATGTTTCACTCTGAGCATCTTGTGCAGCCTTCCTCCTTGAAGACCTACCTGAAGCCACCTGAACACCCTGCTCTGGGTGGCCCTGCTTCAACACATGTTGGCCCAGATGGATCCAGAAAGCCCTGCCACCTCTGCTGCTCTGCAATTGTGCAATTCAAAGCGCAGGTCCCATCAAAGCTGCTGTGTTTTTGGTCGTATAGTCAGATCTGGGATAAGAAGGCGGGGCAGAAGTCACCTGCATTGAGATGAGAGGAAACCAAGGCCTTTGTCTCCATACCCATCAGCAAATAGGCAGTGAGGACCAAAGTTCCATTAGGACATCAGCCCTATTGATTAAACTGGAAGCTGGATCAAGCCTTCAGCATCCATTTCTACAACAGTGCTTCCTGCAACTTCAGTTCAGTCCTGGCTTGTTTCATGCAGAAGCTCTCATATGCATCTTCGTAGGCATCACGGTTTTGCTGTCAATTCAGTTCTCCCTGTGTTTTTATTCAATAACAGTCAACACGTGTTAAACAGGAGTATAAATCTTTTGGGAAAAAAAAAAAGCAACAGGACATACTTATGCTCCTAGTATGCTCTTCATATTCCAAATGCTGGAATGCATGGAATCCGAATTCCATGCTCCAAAATGAAGTTACATGACCATTTACACAGTCAAGAACATTTCAGCTGTGCTATCACACCTTTATTGCTACAGGCTTGGGTTCTTGTGCTGCATTTTGAAGCCAACAGTAACTTGCTAGAAAAACAGTACCAGCAACTGGGCTAATGAACACATGCTTCCAGCCAGCTTTAGTACCTACTGAAGGCAGACAGCCATGGCTTGTTGCATTTCATTTCTGCACTGCTTTACAGCAAGCACTTTCCCCACCTTCTAATTTTGCATAATTGTTTCTCAATACACAGGTCTCTAAAATGCTATAGTTGCAAGAGTTTAAAAGATTTCCATCTTTCAAAGTAAGATTCCCCCCCCCCAGATCCAAGACAACAAAATAAACTGTTTCCACTCTTAGAGAAATCTACAGAAAGATCACACAATTGCATACGTAATATGTAAAACACTGTTATTACTGAAATTTAAAGAAGTAGCACCAGTTGAAAGTTACTTACGCCTGCCATTCTGTGGAAAATCTTACTGTATAGGAACACCCCATTTTCCAGAATCAAAGTTAGCATCTGCTTTTATGTAAAAATAAAGCCAAAACACCCAGCCCACACATTTGCAGAGAAATCAAAGCATGTAATCCACAGAGCCCTGAACCTTTAAAAAAAAGAATAAATCTTTGAATGGGGCTTTAGTATTTTCCCAAGCCTTGTTTCACAGAATCACAGAATTGTAGGGGTTGGAAGGGACCTCCAGAGATCATTGAGTCCAACCCCCCTGCCAAAGCAGGTTCCCTACAGCAGGTCGCACAGGTAGGCATCCAGGCAGGTCTTGAACATCTCCAGAGAAGGAGACTCCACCACCTCCTGTTCCAGTGCTCCGTCACCTCACTGTAAAGAAGTTCTTGCGCACATTTGTGTGGAACTTCCTGTGCTGCAGCTTACGTCCGTTTCCCCTTGTCCTGACCACCATAGTTAGTTAGCTCTCAGATTTTTCAGGCAGAACCTGTCAGCTGAAGTTGCTTCGTAGGTAATAAGAACCTGAAGTGAATGTGATGATTTTTCCCTGTGTTTTAAAGAAGCACTTGTTTAAAAGGTCCATGTAATTTTTCAAACAGCCTTTTATCTTTGCAATCTAACCACTGCCTGTATCCTAAGTTTCAGGCCACACTTGCTTTGTGCATTCAACAATTTTCTGGATATAACAGGATTAATTTGGAGCCTTAAAATAAACAACAAACTACAAGTAGGTATGACTAGATTTTTGTTTGTTTGTTTCAGGGAAAGAGATGCCTGCAAGAGGAACCCCATCCTCATGCAGCTTCACGTGAAATCATTCTGCTTTCTTCATATCAACCCTCAGAAATACAGATTTGTTTTCTTCAGGAGGTGGGGAAGGAGGAAGCAAAAGGCAGAAGGAAAGGAAGGCAGCTGGTTTTCTGTGTGATAGCTTTCATGCCAGCAGCTTTAAACCAACAGCTCTTCTGGGCAGCTACTAGTAGGGCCATGAAGCAGTACAGAGCAGATAAGACCTGTAATGTATTTTCTCATTCCATGTAGTTAGAAGCTCTATGCTATGGGCAGTGGGACTGCAGAAACGTTTCCTAAATGTAATGCATCTGACCTTCAAAGTCATACAGCCTCCAGAACTGAAACAAATCCTTGGAATTCCCAATCCATCCAGAAAATTGCACTGGCACACTCTGCTCAGTGAGTACAAAACCAGTGAAGGCTGCCTCAGAACAACCTCCTCAGCTTCCTTCAAGGCATGTGTAGCAGCAGCCCCCTGGCTCTTACATCTGCCTCAGCTGCAGAAATAGCATCAGCCAGCTTTGTGTGGCAGAAATGAAGAAGTCTCACAGTACACATACAGCAGACAACAACAAAAGGAGCAAAAAAGAGGGCAAAAGGAGCTGAACTACAGCTTTATTGTGAAAGCACTGCATATTCTGAATCTGTAAATATAATCTAAACTGCTCGACTGAATCCAGTTACCTATGTACCTACCAACCAACCAAATGCAATTGATGAACCTAATTAAAGAATAAAATCTCCATTCTTTCTACTGGCAGTGCAATTTGTCATTAAAACTGTGCTATGCAATCTGTTTCAGACAGGTAGGCTGTTCCACAAGTAACAAATTACAGACATTACATGTTGCTGACATTCTCTTCACACTTTAGTTTGCTAGCTGCATTAGAATTTGTAAGATACAAATACTGCAGTAAAAAAAAGGAGAAGCATTTTAGTGGCATATTTAGTAACTGCCATTTGTTACAGGTATTTCAGTGAATAATTACTGACAACCACAGTGATAGTTCTGTCTGCCCCAGACACAAACTGGAACCTGTACTTCCTACTGCACCAAGAGAAGGGCAGCTGTTCCCTGCTGCACTCCCAACAGCCTGCTTGCATTAGCTTTTGGGTCTGTGCTGCGTTTGCCATTTATTAGAATGAGCACAGTGCTCTTGCAAGCTTGTGGTAGCTCGGATTCCAGCACGTGGGCTGAGGAAGGACCCACTGCTGCCATTTCATCACTCCATTGCTCAACTCAAAACACTGCCCAGTGCACTGCTTTGATACTTAAGCTCCCCTTACAAGTAATTCCCCATCTCTGCCACAACACTTAGAAGTCCTAGCAGGCTGAAGGCAAAAGTTTTATCTATATAATTTATCAAAAAATTAATTTTAAAAGTTAATTTCCAAAGTACTACCACACTATTATTTTCTCTCCCTGCCAAACACAAGTATTTTTCATTTCAGGAGGCAGTTACAGCTATTCCTGCTGCGTTTGGGCTACATAACATGTTTGGTTTTGAGTTTTAGCAGCAGTTTGAGTTCAGACTTCAGAAGGTCTTAAATTCCTTACAATCCAGGTGGATTTGCAGAGCATGGCTCAGGGCACTTTATGGGGCCAATATAACAGCTCAGAGTGCCCCGAGGGGCCAATGCTGCTCCCTCCTGCCTGCTTCCAGTCACAGGTCCCATCCTCCTCCCTGCGAGTGGCTTCAGCTCACAAAAGAGGAGGAAGAGCATGAAGGTTTCTTCTATCCTAATGAGTTAAATGAGTTCACTGGTCTGTTTTCCAGCACAGTCCAGCCTGAAGTCATTTGTGCACTCCCATGCAGCACAGGTTGCAGCATTGAGGAATCCAACCCAACAGCTGGCAGACTACTTGCATCACACATTGCACCTGAAGTCAGAATATACTTCTAAACATGGGAAGTTCCATCAGACTCATGCTGGTTCTTAAGAGAAGCCTAAAAAAAGCTTTAAGACAACACAATTCCACCACAATTCCATTCTATGTGATCCTTTTAAAATTTGTTAGAATGTACTATAAAGTACTTGTGAAAAGCAGACCAGTACAGAACAAAGCTTTGTACATTCATAGTTCTGGCATCAGCAGAGGAGTGGGGCATACAGACAAGGAACAAAGCTCACTGCTATGGAAGGATACCAGACCCAGAGACTTACAAATACAGATGGGAAGAAGAATTGGGTACCAGTACACATTGGTTTCAGTAGAAGTTAACTCAGGAAGAAAAAGAAACATTTTCATCTTCTCCCACAGCTACTGTGACAGACAGACATGAGAGAATACATGGAAAGCTATTTATGAGTGATGCATGTATAGAAATATAGGTGAGGACCAAGAGGTTTTACATTGAAAAGTACATCTTTAACATCTTCCAAGCTATCCTTCCCCACAAGTTCAATTTAATTGAGCACCTTTAATGATAAAACACATCTTAGGTGCTCCAGAAGACTTCATAAGAGTTTATACTGTCAAAAGAAATTCTGTTTTGTTATTGAAATAAAATATTTGTCAACAATAAAAAGCTTCGGTCTAAATATCAAGAGTACACTAACCAGGAAGCCTTTGGCTGTACACACCACACATCATACAGAAGTAACCATTTTCCTGTAATACGTTGATATTTAATGCCACCCACGTCAGATTAGTAACTCTGCTCAGATCCTATTAAAGCCCATGCAAAGCTTCAAAGCAGTTTTAACTGTTTGTTAGATACAGTGTCCATCTCAAGCACTCTGTTTTTATTTTACTCTGGCCTTTTTTTCCAATTAAGTTCCAAATCTAACAAATGGCAGCTTTGGTCTTCTCATAGCTTGGTAATTCATCTCCTCAGCTAAAAACTTAAGGGTAAGAAAATAAAACTGCAGCACATTCTTAGCCAACACAGAGCAAATAGGGTGATATTCATGCAAGATCAGATTTTAATTACTATTTCAGAAAGAAAAATGAAACAGCACTAATGTAACACGAGAAATACCAAGACACCAAAGGAAGGCAGCAGTCCATAAAAACAAGCAGCCGATCACTGCTGGGTGATGCCACAATTGTGCTTTACACAAAGGCTTGAAGCTTGACTGTAAAAATCCCATGTATGAAAAAGCTATTAACCTAGCTACTGCTGGTATTGCTCAAATCAAGGAAGCAATCTTTAATTTCAGCTGAGGTGGTGAGCCAAGGACAAAGGCAAGATTTACTTCTTACAATAAACTCTTCAGCAAAGCTTTCCCTCCGCCCATCCTATTACAAGGAAAAGCAAGGTTCAGCATTTCGATTATCTGTGTGGACAACTGAAAGCACAAAGATTAGATGGTAAAGCAAGAACTCAACACAGCTCTTGATTATCAGTAGCCTCCCTTGCCCAGTTATGAACCCTTTGTACAGCATCTAACAAAACCAACCGCAGTCTCACAGGTTAAACCGAGGAAGGGAACATTAAGTTCTATCAGAACAGCATCCTCTGTGTGAGCTCATACAAGTGCATACACATTGGAATGTGCATTGGTAAGAGGCATTTGTATCAGACTATTTTAGAAACAAATATGGAATACTTAACCAAACTGCAAAGAACTGGCCAGAAAATCCTTTACAGCAAGTAAAAACAGAGCTAGCACTATATTCATACTGCTTTCAAATCCACTGCAGCAAGATCATTAAATTCAACCAGGTTTCTACTGTGCGGTAATAAGCTAGAAATATAGAAAATACACATTATGAACTGATGCAGCAATAACTTGTCACTGGTAAAGCAGATGTTCATCACACTGACAACTTAAAAATCAGTGCTCTTCTTACAACATAGGCAAAGTCTAGTATATCAACAATTTGTAATCTAATATTGAAGATGCTTTTATTATCCAAGAATTCAAATTTGAGACTCCAAGACCATAATAACAACATCATATCTGATACATTTTAGACAAATATAGTGCAAAGACACAGAATCCCGTAATTCTTCTGCACTCACCTTTTAAAGTGAAGCAGAAACATCAGAATAATCTTAAACTACTGCAAAGATGTACCCCCAGGCCTCTCCAGCAGTCCTGGCTGAGGTACTGTCACACACCAACAAGAGCACAATACAAAAGTGCTGTGGCTCAGCTGAAAGCCCCTCAGCCCAGCCCTATGTGGCAGAGACTGTAAGTATCTCAGGGAACACTACAAGGAGTGAACACACCACTTTTCTCCCCACCCTCCAACTCAGCACAGAATGTAATTGCTATGCATTTAGTAACACTCAATTGGTCAGGCTTTTCAACACTCAGCCACTATAACCTTGAATTTACGTAAATTCTTAGCATCCACAAAACCCTTTACCAATGAGCTTGACTCCTCCCTGCAAGAACCACTGCTTGTTCAGTTTGAACCCGACTCCTGCATCTTGCATGGAAAAAGGCAGAAGTTACTTGTCCAATCCTCATTTTTGCCTTTGACTTACCACATCTCTTTCAGCACAGAGTCTTGACTTACTAGACAACTCTTTGCATCAAAGCTGTTCCATGTTTTTGATCATCCCGTTGCCCTCATCTCAAAGCAGAGAGAGCTTTACTACATTTCTTGACAGGAGATAAGGACTGTAGCCTTCAAAATGTAGGTTCAAGCTGGACTTACACAGTGCTGTGGCAACCTTGTCTGGTTTACCCTTTATTCCTGTTAGTAGTTCGCAACAATTACTTGTTGGACTCCATTGTATATTGGTGTACCACTAATTTCTCACTCCTGAACAGTTATGGTCATCCTCAATACATCTTCGTGTCATATACATCCATCTCCACGTCACCTTGAGAGCTGCAAGCCTTAAAGAGCTGTGTGGTTATTTGCTTCATTAGGTTTATGGTGTGTTTATTTGCTTTTTTCCTCCATCTGTACTTTTAAATAGCATCTTTTTGAATGAGAGACCTTGACACAACGTGTGATGTAAGCATCAGAGATGCTTACACCTTTCTTAAAAAAAAAAAAAAACAACAAAACAAACCACCACCACCGAGTCTGCTCTCATCATTTCAGTCATTTTATGTGATGACAACTGTGTAATAAGTGCAACGGGTATACAGTACTGGTGTTGCAAAGACACTTGTATTTATTCTTAAAAAATGTGCCTCAGCCCCTTAATAAAACAGGTCTGAAAATCCAAAGACGGAAAAACATGAATTTGATAAAGTTACTTTTATGGCTCTCAAAAACAATTTTGACTGCGATTTAAGTGGTAGCTGAACTTTATTGTCAGCCAACTCCCTACAATAGATCTAGATCCCACATCAGTCATTTATATTTCAATTAGAACAGAACATCAACCCCAAACTCCACAGTCTGGGCTCCAGACAGTGGGGTACTTTGCTGAAAGCCAATACATTCGCACACATTGACATGTCCACGCAGACAGGCCCCAGGTGGATTTTTTTGACCAACTGCACAAGCCCACAACTTTGTTTACAAACCCAACTTGCTACCAGGAAACAACTGCAGGATAGGAGTCTGCAACAGAGAAGTCAGCGAAAAGCAAACACAGCCCTTCTCTTCACCCTTCTGAAATGGAGACATGAAAACTATCATCTTTTGGTGACTGCTACATCTGAGCACTAGTTAAAAAAAAACACATCACCACCACAGGAAACAAAAAGCAGTCCCACAAACAGCAATCCAGCACACAGACACCAGAGCTAGAGCCCAAACAACAGCTTGCACGAGGAGCTGGCAGCACACAATAGCTCCAGCTCAGGTGAGCAGCTCACATTAATTACAGGCTGATAATCAAGTGCAGCTGTGAAACCATTTGTGTCCAGTATACTGCAGTTCCTGAGAGCAGACCATGTCCCTGCCAATGCAAGAAACACATTTTTCTTCCATGGTAAGTCTACCTTTTCATGGCATTCCTGTCACTGATCAGCACCATGCATCCAAGAAGAGCAGGGCCCTCCTTCATCTTGCAGCCATACATCCATTAGCCAAGCCTCAAGCAGAGAGGACTCAGCATTGCACAACAGCAGGCAACTGGCCTTTAAAAAATAAACAAGGAAGTCAAGATCCTGGCTTAAACATATGAGAAGTCCAGGAGGGAGCAGACTATTAACATTTTCAGCAGACATTTGCCATATTTAACTCTGAAGATTAGATTTATACAGATTTTGAACTGAAGCATTTCCTAAAAGAATTAGTAGCTGCTCATCTTTAACCTGATCCTTTAATACGTACTGGCCCATATGCACAATTTTGCAGTTAAGTCTCTCCTGCACCTGAGGAGGTTTTTTTTTTTTTTTTTTTTGCTAAGCATACTTAAAATGGATTACTTAACAGATTTGAAAGTTATATAAATCAGTAATTTAAGTAAGCAAGGTGAGGCTGTTTTACAACTAAAGCCGATGAGATACAAGTTACTTAACATTTTTATTTTGGTCAGATACTCTGAATAACTGATGTGAGCAGCAGAAATAAGAGGTAGGGGATGTAGTTCACACCAGTGCACAACATCTGGAACAATTCATGTACAGCCATACAGGACAGAAAAGCATAGCTCAATATTTTCCCAGTGTAATCACTGCAAAAAAAAAATCTTAAAGTCTCACTGAAGATGCCTTAAAAAGCAAACCCTTAATGACATGTGCTGTACACACTGCAAGAAAAAAATCCTTTTTGCTAAGTCTTTTGTGAACACAGATACTTCAACTCAAAAACCAGCGTTGAACAGTAGTTAAGAGCTAGACAGGCCTGAACAGTGCCATGCCTCCACCGTGCACCACTTCTTACATAGAGAGGTAACGGTATGTATAGCACTCCATAACATTACATTTGTAATAGCTATAGAACTAGTTCCATCAGTTTCTGGAATAAAGGTGCTCACAAAAAGGTTAATATATTTCAGAACAGTTTCTTACATATCCAGAGTTAGAAGGGCACTGTTTCACCCACCAGGCACAGAGGAGACTCACAAACACTAAAACCAAACAGTTTTTAAAATCAAAGCCACCCCTCCCCTCCAAAAAAATCCAAAACTAACCCAGCATTTGAAATAAGATTCACAATATTTGGCACGTTTAGCATACAAGTAACATTCATGCTTGGCTTCCAAGTGTTAAGCATTTCTTCAGACAAGCAGTAGGACATTGATTTTAAGCCACACTGAAATAAACGTCCACACCGTGTTCACATCGCAACATCAAAGTCACTTAGTTGCATGTTTTTTCCAGTGACTGACAGAACGAAGCTCCCTTGTTTTCACCTCCCTTAGCCTTAGCTTTAATTGCCTCAGTCTCAATAGAAAATAGTTTTTCTAACCCCTCCGCACAACATGCATTCCCGTGGCCCTACCACACAGGATACTGCTTTGCACACCATCACCTCCCTTCACTGTACAACCTTGACTCACTCATCAAAATAAAAAATGCTGAGCAAAGAACCTTGTTCAGGGATGTATTGCTGTAGTCTCAGCAGAGGTGCAGTGGAGTTGAGCAGAGCTGAGCAGCCTGATCACACAAAAGCCTATCTACTCACCTCCAAAGCTAATTTGCAAGGCAACTCAGAAATTAATTTTACTAATCAGTGCAAGGATCAGAAGTCAGACCAGAAAGAAATGCAGTAATGAACCAGACAGATCTTTTTCATGAATAAAAAAACCAGTTATTTAAAGGTCAGACCTCCACAATAAGATGGTACAGCCTATGTAACCATGCACTAAAACATGGCAACTTTATTGCAGATTTTAACATGTCTGAGGGAATGACAGGAGTAGAAACTACTTTATACAGTACAGCGACAGAACTGAGGTGATGATGCAGTTACATACAAGTAATTGGGAACAAAAACTGAGCAAGAGCCATAAACCTAAACAAGTTTTCACATCATTCAGACATGCAAATTTTATTTCTTTTAAAGAGAGCTTCATCTGAAGGCTCCTCAGACACTTGTCCTTACACAGATGTCCTTACAGGCCTGACGCATGCCCATTCACTTCATAGACACCTACATGTCCGCACCAGCTGCCTGAAATGTTTTCCAGAGACAGCATCACCTCACCTTTCATCGCTCCTGCATTCAATTAGATTGACTCCTTGACCTGACAATCCCTTCATGCAAGGAACTTCTAATACACTTCTACAAAGAGAGCTGAACTAATCCCACATCCATTCAGCAATCATGGCAGCACTCCTGCAGATACTACAGTAATCTACTTCCCCCCTCTCCCAAACTAGTAATGATATCAGAATAAGAACCATTTGCAAGAATTTTCACAGGAAGGCACTTATACATAACTACCTTCATCTTCAGCAGCAGCCTGACAAATCCTGTGTTTATTCTTTGGAGTCTGAAATTTTAAGTTTTGGGTCTGAAGTTCCCCATTTCTTGCAAATGAAGCAAAGAATAACATCATCCTGCCTTGCTTTAATACGTTCTTCCCTTTATGGACGCATCCTGAAACGAGGGCTGGCCCCACCATTCCATTTTGTCACTGCCACTGCATCAGCAGTAGAACAGCTGGGACAATAACAGATCCAGCAGGCTCGCAGCCAACCTGCACAACCAACGTCCTGCCAAAGGCCAAGGATACACCACAATCCTACAACACCAAAATTTTTGTTTGCTTAAAGAGCTCATTATACCAGCAATAAAACAGACTTCATAACTAATGCAGCAGTGTTTGCTGGGAGGATTTCAGGCCGCTGACAAATATTTTAAAGCTTCTGAAATATCCAGGTTGTTTTGAGTGTGTGTGGCACCCAAAGAAACGTAATGCAGTGGGCTACATCCTCTCACTCAAACAGCACTGATATTTCAGCCCTTACTGTTCTTAACAGAGATAAGATCCACATCATATGGATACTGCATGCCTCACCCTTTGAGTATTAGAACAGGTTTTTAAATCAAATCTTAGTTTTAAGAACAAACACATTTTAACAGATAGAAATACGCAGACTAAGAGTCAGTGGCCATAGTTAAATTTAACCAAAATGCTCTCTATTAGCACCTGGAAGTTTTCCAGCAGCCTCCTGTGTCCTTGGCCATCTGCCAAGACAGCTGACTGTGTTTCAAGCCTGCTGAAATTACCAGGCTGCATGTGAATATGCCACTCTCCAGTTTCAGGAGGGAATTTACAGTTCTGTTGCACATACCAGAAGTAGCTACCTCAGCACTGCTATTGCATTTGCACTTCACAGACACAGCCAGACATACTTTGTGTCACCTAGATTTCAAATGTTGAGAACATTTGGCAAAGCAGCAGCTATCCGTCATACTTCCAAGTTTCCTCATCCATAGGAAAGCAAGGCACCAGGGACACCTAACATGAATAAACCATAGCTAGAACCAAGATCTGAATTCATTTATTCAGTATGACCTGAGAAGATAAAACTCAATTCCTTTCTACAAGTATACTATAGCCAAGCATCAAAATTCTTGTTTAACAACTTCATTCAAGTTTACTGCTTAGCAGATCCATAACATGTGACAAGAGACAGCTCTCAGGGTACCACTGCATGGAAAATGCTGAAAGGAGGAAGCCTGGAAAACAATCACAATAACTGTATTATGATGCATCAAAATGAGGTAACATATCTTGTCTGTATTCTGAGAACATCAGGAGTGTTACACCTCCCAAGAACACTTATACATGTATGCAGCTGCAATTCTCTCTGGAGACCTTCACATAAAAATATATTACTTATTAAAGATATCAGAGAATACTAAAGATACAAAGAAAAGCCTCCAGGTAGGCTCTAACAACTCTTGCAAGAACTATGGTAGAAAGGTTAGCAACAAAACAAGAAAAAAAAAAAAAAAAAACCCACAACAAAAAACAACACCAAAGACAAAACAACTGAAAGACCAGCACTCTGGTCCTGAATACTCTGTATTGTGCTCTGAATATTTGATGCACAAGTCCTACACAGAGCATTTTCAGCTCTGAAGATTCCTCAGGCCCAAACGAGGGTTTGCTGTCACTAAAACAGGAAGAGCTAGAACATTTGCACAGAGCAGATGCACCACAACTCATGCACAGCCTGAAATCTGCTGGTGAAAGCATGCTAGCACCTAAGTACTGCCAAGTATCAGGCTTGACGTATGGAAGCCTAACAGAGTAAGAAGTGAAAATGCTCACTGTCAGACCAATTCATTGTCAGAAGAATTCTAAACTCAGACTTTGCCATAGAACACAGTACTACAGCGTTCACTCTGCTCTGCTCCACTCTGGCTGCAGCTCCAGGGCTGCCCAAGTCTGTGCAAGCACCATCCTGCATCCTATGATCCCAGGAAAGGCAAGAACAAAAAACTAAAGGTCAAACCAGCATTTTTACCAGATTAGTTTCTGGTCTTTTGGCAAGCTGAATTGATTTACTGGATGATCAGACAAACACTAGAGCCAGCATGAACTAAGCAGGAGGCACCAGGCCTCCTGTTATTAGAAACAGATGCAGCTGGGAAAGGCTCAACTGGAGGCATTTATCCCTTTACCTTCCATCATAGGTAGTGCTGTGAGTGGCACTGACTGACATGTCTTGGTGGAAAGCCCACCTAAGAAAAGACCAGCTGCAAAAGCAGCTCACTAGCAGAGCAGTCACTTGAATTTAAGGTACATCTGTTGGAGTGGCAGATCAGAGTCTTACGCCAGCCTCAACAAACATAACTTAGTGCACTGGACAGCAGTAGGTGCAGAAGCAAAGTTTTCAGTAAGCTGATAAACTATTAAATGTACCACAAAGCACATGGCAGCGTGTGGTCACCACACAGAAAAATGCATGTCATTTCAAGAAGAGATTTTTGCTCATGTAAATATTACACCTGCTTGCTTGAGACAACTATAGAATAGTACTACTGTGAGAGTTTGCAAGCGTATAGAGTGTAAGTGAAGTTAAAATTGGGAAGAATGAGGCTGAAGGGATACCATCCAAATCAAGCATCTGCTAACCTGGTGAGGGGAGCAGACTCGCTTCCAGCTGTTATCACACCCCCCAGGATTGCCCTGCTATGACTTCTGCACCACCAGATTCCATCAGAAAACAACTACTTGCTTTCCTAGAAATATCTCCTCCTCCCCAACGAGCTTTCCCTGCTGAACTGGTAAGTTAAACAGTTTGATCAGGGGCATGATACTAAGGACAATGAAAAAAATGAAAGAAAAAAACCTGAGCTACTGCTGCTGGAAGGGGACAGAAGTGAAGCAACACATCACAGCTGTATTAAAGTTACCCTCTCCAGAACTGCTTATTCACACTCAGATTCCCACAGCACATGGAGATGCAAAAAAGCTACCAGTGTGTCTGGCAAATTGTTACTTAGCATAAGCAACACTCGTCACTTGCAGGAAAGATTTCCTCCAGTAGTCACAGACCCAACAGAGCCACAGCCACAGAAGTAGAAAGCAATGCACATTCAAAACTAGAAGAGCTGCCATAAGCATGGAGAGAAGGGTACCGTATCATTTCTGTAAGGAAGACCTTCCACAGCCCAATATAATGCCAGGAAGGAGGCTCATACCAGAGAAATAAATGAAAAAAGTGGCATCTTCTAAGTTGTGGACAAAGATTCAGGAAAGCAGACTGAGGTTTCTGTACTACTGCTGCAAAAGCCACAGCACTAAATGCCGCAATCTAAGATGGATTAAGTTTAACACATTGACTGTTAGGTTCAGCAACAACTCCAGTGTCAGTCTCTATCACTGGTACAAACAGAAGCGTTTCCAAGATCCAGAACAGTTACTATGGATTTGGACCATCTGCAGTCCGGTTTAAAAATAACACAGCCTGCACACCTCCATTTCCTCTCCATTTCTGTTTGGTTAACATTTGCAGCTAGGAAAAACCCTCAGCAGAAAGGAGTAACACAGCCGGACTCGCAGCATGTTCTCCTGCCCACTAATTGCTACCACCAGTACTTAGAAAGGCCACGAGGAGAATTTAGTCATTTTGGAAGTTATTTTAAACTAAACCAACTTGCATCACGTCTCACATCTCTGTTCCCTCCCTGCTCCACACAATGTTAATTTCCAGGGACTGGAGCCATGCCTCATAGCCCCCATCTCAGGCAGACATCACAAAGCACATAGCACCGCAGCTTCACATTCGTACTGTGCTTCCTGAACTTGAGCTCTCCTTGGAGGGAGAAAAAAGCAAGATAATAGACATTTGAAATAGTTCATTAGTAAATGATTTTATTCCACAACTCTAAATCACCATGCAAAGTTATCAACATTAATTAAATGCCTTCTGTTTAATAGCACAGGAATTAAATGACAAGGAAAAAGCCACTGGTTTATATTAACACAAAATATTTTATATTTCCAATCAAGAAATGCAACTACTCCCTGGAAGTGTTCAAGGCCAGGCTGGATGTGGCTCTGAGCAGCCTGATCTAGTGTGGGTAACCCTGCTGGGTTGGAACTAGATGATCTCTGAGGTCCTTTTCAACCCAGGCCATTCAATGATTCTATGATATTCTGCAGCCACTGTCTGGATAGTTATAGATGATTAAAGAGATTAAAGTGTATTGTCATTAGTTGTTAGCTTAACTCAGAATTGAAGCAAGTCCTGCACTATTTTTTTGTTGCTCCCAAACTTCTGATGGGAATTACCCAAGAACTCCAAAATTTGAGATATCCACATAAGCATCACTATCTGATATGTCACCTTGTAAACATTTAAGAGTGGATTTCACTACCCGTATCTTGAGCCAGCGTGACCAGCCCAAGCAGATACCTACCTTGGACTGTTTGACCATATACCAACTGCTAGCCATGCAGTGTGCCCAGAGGCAGCTGGCTACATGGCAGATCTCACTTTCCCATTAACATTACTCCAGCAAATATATGCAAATACACAGGACTAAGACCTCAGGAAGCACTTGACAAAGCAGTAGATTAATCAGACAGAAAATGAGCTACTCTGTCCTGGAGGGTACAGTAAAATTCAACAATGCCAATCTTTTGACTAGTCTGTTTCTAAAAAAGAAAACAGAAAATTGCAAGCTGCCATCAGTTATGCAGCAGCAGTGCTATGACTCACAGCACACTATGTATTTTACAGTCAAAGAGTCTAATAGCTGAGCATTTTCATTCCTGGTTTGTCAGACTTGTTGGAAAAAAAATAACCTCCAAAGCCTCAGTGGAAAAGCTATTGCAATGGTAAAACCCTCCAAGCCACAGCCAATGTGGCTGCACACTTCTGTCTGCTCCACCTCAAGCTCCAGGCTGATACATCTGAAAGCTTTGCCATTACTGGCAGATCTCTGAGAGACATGCATGTTTTTAAAAAGATGAAGGTGGTTGGCACAAGTTGTAGCTATATACTGTATGACACAACTGCATCAACAGCAGGATTATTCCACTTCTAAATGTTTACCTTCTCATCACTGTGCAAGATAAGAGTCTCAGTATTATTTCTTCTTACACAATCTGCCAGATTAACAGTGCTGTTCTCAGGATGCTAAGGTTCTTGAGGAATCTTTACAACAGCACACACAAAGTGCTTACTTGAACAGCAAAGTCCTTGAGTTGCCAAGACTAAAACATATTTCAGAGAAATGGAAGTGAAAATGGAAGGTAATACGCAACTTAAATGAAAAGCTTATTTCAGGGTTCACTTCCGTAGTCTATCAACTGCGGGGGGAAGATGCAAAACATAACTGGCAGAAACACAACAAACCAATTCTCAGACAAACTTGTCAGCTAGGAAGGTAACGGTAAATAACGTGAAGCATGAAGCTACATGCTCTGTCTCACTTCTCTCTTATTTCTTCCACCAACCTGAAGATGTAGGTATTAAATCTCTTCCAAGTGACACATGCCAGCTAGCATCAGTACTTGAATTAAGTAAAAGAAAAGCAGGGCAATCTTTGCACTTTCAAATCCTGTCTAGACATGTGGCTCTATAATTTCCAATCTTGAGAACTATGCAATCAAATCTATATTCTTCCTTTAAAGAGCCCAGGCTTTTTTAAAAAATTATTTAGACAGTGCTTACCATGGAAATATTAATTAGAAATGAATTAGCTTAGTCTCCCAAGTTAACTCTTCCCAAAGACCATGACCTGCAAGTTCAACAAGTAAACACAGAAGATCCATGTTCCTTTTTATATTAAAAACATCCCAACAGCTTCCAAGGAGAAACATGCAATATACCTTCTCTGAAAGAATGAGCAAGTACAAAGAATATTCTGAGAAGTAATTGGTTTGCTTTTCAAGAGAAGATGACCACTGCTAACCACAGGTAATACAGTACTTGGGGAAAAAATCCCTGACAAGTGGTACTGGGAGATGTGGTAATGGAAATCTCACCACAAAGATGGTGCAGAACACAGACACAATTCAAGATGCTCCAGGTTTGAATGCTGTTTTGCCTTGCCACAGGCAGGGAACCTAGGTTCAGTGGGAAGAGGGCAGGAGTGTGAGCCAAGAGACATCTGAAGCATATTACATCCCTGCACCAGCACAGCCCTGGGGCACAGCATGCCCTAGTGAAAGAATCAGCCAGAGCCGCCTGCTGCTGTAGGTAGGAAGGAGAAAGCAGCATTGTTGAATCAGCTGAAGACCAAAATAACAGCTGGGGAAACTGCTGCATCAGGAGCTTGCAGCATCTATAAGAATGGGCAAAGACTGCTGAGAACAGGGGTTACAAGACTTTGTCTGTGAGCTGCTGGCATTAACAAGCACCAAGATTCTGGAAATTATTCTCCCCCCAGCCTGTAAAAGACAAGTGGTGAACTCAGAAAGAGTTGCATGCATTTGGTTGCGCTTGCTGTGCACGAGCAGAAGGCTGCCTGGCTCACCGCAGGCCGCAAGTGCAGCATGAGTCAGACTGAAATCTCGCTGTGCTGATGATTCCGCTCAGGCCCAGGAAGAACAACTGTGCCAGAAAATCTCTTCTGCCCTCCTCCACCAACCTGATCTTTGCAACAGGGGAAAAAGCACTGGGTGTGAGAAGCAGCCAGCCCCCGGCCCACATGAGGCACCAGCAGGGCCTGGCGGGGTTTGGCTGCACCTCAGCCTTGAGTCACTCCCTGGGCTTCCATAGCTGGGCTGTGGGGCTGGACACGGGTTTTCCCAGTGAAGTCAGTGTGTTTTAGGCTGCTATCTTTCCCAGAAACACGACCGCATATTTCGAATAGCCAACAGAGAATAGGTTTAGTAAGTACTTCCTCTTGGAGGCCTTACAGTAAAAACCCTTACTTCAAGCGTGAGCTTTTAGATGCTACCACTACTTCTACCAGGCAGCCTCTAATATGTATTTTACAAATGGAGAACTGATTTGCATACCATCTTAAAAATTGAAGTTGTGTATTCATAGGCTTTATAATCGAAGTCTGGAACAGACCATGTGATTTTTTTCACAATTGGAAAAGGCACAGGAAACCCCTGGAAACAGAACAGCATGTGACAAGTACAAACAACAGAGAAGAAACTATGAACAGGATCTGAGTGATGGCTTTTACGATCTGCTAAGGAAAATAATGCTTTCTGAAATAGGAACGATCTATTAAAGAGACGTAAGTTTTAGGACTGATCATCTGAATTGAAGTGTTCATTCTGCTGCTCTCAAAATTACACAGAAGCAAAAAAGAAACCTCATCCATCACCAGCTGTTTACAATAAAGAATTCCTAGGATTGCAACGTCAAAGTCTTTAAAAATATCCCAGTTCTCATTCAAACGCCCTCTCAATTTTTGGTAATTTGCAATTTGATCACCTAGATCTGGTTCTAGATTTAAACCAAAATACAGACATTTAAAAAGACATGACTAGCAACCTTGCTTTTGTTACATAGATTGACTGGTTTTTCAGACACAGCCAACCATAATGTCTGATTCACACACCATGGCAATTGCATCCACGAGCTCCTCTAGGAAGATTTCATCCAGAACCCAACCCATGCTTAGGGCTACACTACAGCAGAATACCATAAAATCCTCTCTAAATGCAGACAGTTCGCATCACTGAGAAAGAAAACCAGTACACAGAACAAACTCAGCCTGTAACTACTGCAACATTTCTGGTACCCAAATAATCTTGGAAGAAGTCTACAATACACTGGGCAATATGATCAAAGCAGAACCAACCACTGCAAAACAGCTGTACGTCTACCTTGCACCATGATGCACTCCCCTAGATGAAGGGCACTGTAGCAGTGCTATTAGTTTTGGTAACAGAGTTATGGAGGCTTGCCACCAAGCTAATCAGATATTGCTCAGTTTCAGCTCAATATAATAAAACCCTTTTTAAGCTGCCTTCTTCAGGCTAGTCTCAGGCTAACCAAGATTGTTCTCTCCTCCACCCAAGAAGAGGGACTGCTATAACCACAGCCTTGATATTGCTCAAGAGAATCTTTAAGATAGGACTCTCATGAAGTATTGCTGAGAAAGTCTTCTGGCCATTATCATTTACATCTAAGAGCAACTTCGAAAACAGCAGTCACTACGAAGCCACTGCAGCTTTTCTAAAGACATCTGTCATCTACCCAGATAGAAATTGAAAGCTTAGATGCCTCAGTGTCTTCCATAAGACCAAGGAAGCTGACAGGTATAACAAATTACTGCATCTCTTACAAAACACATGCCCACACGTGTGCTTAAAAAGGTTAAAATAATTGGAAAGGCTTCCAGAGTGAGGGTTCTCAAGTATTTTGCCTAGACGCAACGGTTCACCTCCAAATGTGAAACTGAACTGCTGACAGGGAAACTGAAGAGCACAAACCAGAGCTAAGAGTCCCTCTGCTTGTCCTAAGCAACTAAGACAGTCTTCACCTTCCACTATTACACAGCATTTGCAGGTGCTCTTTTAAGCTGGGACTGACACTTCAGGATATGGCTTATTCAGCTACAAAACACACCCTAAAATAGAAAAGTGAATAATGTAGTTTTCCCGCCTTAGCGCACTGTCCTAGATGAACTCAATACAGGATCAGCTCAGTGCCAAACAGCAGAAACAAGTCCAGCAACAGTTACAGAGGTTGTGGTTTGATTAACCTTATTGTAGTGTAAATTGGCACTTCCTTACACAGCAACAGCTTTGCACCACCTTTTCTGCTTCACCACAGTCTGTGATGGCACTGCTGTTTGAATGGCTACATGATGAATTCTGAGCATGATGGTACATCTAAGAATTGAATGTATATTTTTGCTGGGCTATTAGTTAGTAGCTGAATAATTACTGATCAGGAAAAGCAGATACGGCTGAGCCTGTCAACCAGGAAAGCTGGAACGGCAAAGACATGATTGATAAGATGCACAAACAGGAACAGCAGGATTGTGAGAGGTGAGCCAGCACATAGCAGGGACAATAAGAGGGGAGCCTGGGAAAAATGGGACTCAGTGAGTTAGTTCAGATAGTAACAGCGTCGTTCTGCAAAACCCAGCCCCACTGGGGAGTTCCACAGGCTTTCCAGTAAGGCAACAAATGGAATTTTTGGTTTGTTTTTAAGTTTTCTCTTAGAATCTAAAAGGATCATGTATATACTCACAGCCATGTTATTAAGGTTGCCTTGGGAACTTAAAATGCTCCCCAAAGAGCTGGATTAGACTAATTACCTTGTCTCAGTACACAAGGTGGTAGTTCACCAAGTGAGATGAAAAATAAGTATTCCAAAAGGTACAGGGCCAGAAGTATTTCCACTGCAAACAATTCAGTTCTGCTCTTTGACGATAGATCCAATGTTTCCTTTTCAGTTTGTGACATCCATCACTACAGCATTCAGCTGCTTCCAACAATTTTCACAACACCATTATTAAGCACTCTCTCTCAGCACAAAACTAATTAACTTATGATCTTCCTACAGAGCCTGGATTCTACAATAAGACAGACGTGCACATAGCAAACCACATTCAAGAAGTTACCATCCCAACAATTCAAAACTAGTCCATTTCACCATGGTTCCAGGATGCAAACCTTGAAAGCTAACAAGATTTCTCATTACCATTCCATAGCAGCTATGTTTTTTTAAACACTGTTGCAGCTCTTTTGCAAAAGATGCACCTCACCAACAGTGAAAAGGAAGGAAGAAAAAGCAGGGCTTTTGTTAGACATCTAAATACCAAGCATTATTCAACGACAACACCGACCTTCCAACAAATCAAGATATCTTTATGCCAACATGACCACAAGCCTGAGAGGCTAGGCAAAATTAAACACAGGGTTAATAATAGGTAGTTCCATCTTATTCCCAAGGTCTGAGATAGCTCCATACTGCACAGATAGCCTATGGAGCTCTGCATCACAAAGAGCACAGAATGAGTGTGCACAGCAGGTACTGCACAACAGGTGAGAGTTACAGTAAACAAAGCTCATCACCCTAAAGTGTAGGAGGTAAATAAGTGTTTACTAGTCTGTAGCCAAAAGGCATAACGCACTGCTTTAATGAACAAGAAGTCCTGAAACAATCCACCACAGAATTTCTTTCAAGTCATCACGATACTCAAATAAGATGACTCAGCTGAGTCAGCAAAACCAATTCACATTGCCTGTTTGCTTTACTGAACATTGTCCAGCCCTCCTCGTTGAGGTTAATGAAACTCAGTTTCAAAACCATGTAGGCAGAAGAACCTCCTCACCTCTGCAGTGCCATATTTTGTAGAGGGAAAGAAACCACAGAGCACAGTTTTGAAACTGCTACAAGATCTCTTTCCATCTCTCTTCCTGTCTCACCCCTAACAGCAGCTATTGCACATTTCCCTTTCAGTAGTTCAGAGGACACCCACACGAAGTATCACTCCCACCTTTATTTCACGCGTAAGACCATTTACTATCTTCAATCCAATCACAATAAATACTTGCAATTTGTATTTTTAGTAGTCTGTCCACACAGATGCAAAAAAAAAAAAAACAACCAATATTAAGTGAACTTCAACAACACAGAGCTTAACACCCAAAAAAGAACCAAGCTCTCAGTAAATAGCTTTTCCTGTTCTACTTCCGTCTATATACAAACATCTGGGCTGAGTGCCCAGATGACTTTTCAAAAATAGTTTTAATTGCTTTATTATCTCCTCGACTGTAATCAATGCTTTTTAATACGTAGTTTCTCATTGCTTCTTAGAAAGTGCCTTCTCCCACATAATCTACCACTACCTCCATTAAACAATTAATAAGAAGGGTTTTTTCCAGCTTGCTGTTAAAAAATCTGGAGTTGACTCTAAGATCAATAACTCAAGCTTCATTACTTTGCCTCGCTCACTTTGAAAACCCGCTATCAGAGCGCATTTGCAGCAGTGATGCTCTGCGTTAATGTAAGCACTAGCCACAGAGCTGACAACATCACCCATGGGCAGCCCTGCCCTTCTGCAGCTCCCAGCCAGTCTGCTGCGCTCACAGCTGATGCCACGAATCAGCCCCACAGTTCCGTATCCTCAGGGTTTAACTACTCTATCATGTAAAAGCATACAAAAAACGTGGAGCCAGAAGTTGCAGTAAGTTCTGCAGATGTATAACCAGTAGTAAACGCTGTGTGGTTTCTTAGCTATGATAAACATAAGCCAATAGTTTTTACTCCAGAGGGCATAACCTATCCTGTAATTATTTTGTATCTCTGTAGAACTACAGGTTTCCTGATGCGATGGCACAGATACTAGGACACAGGAGGTGGAAAGTCACACTTCCATGTCACGCTGGTTTTATTCTCTCCTTGTTCAGCTCTAACAGTAGAGATGTCACACTGGCAAACAGCAGAGCTCCATAGCTTTCACTCCTTTTGTTATGCCCTCATGTTGTTCCACTTTTCTTAAAAAGATCAAGCCAGATTACAGCTGAGAGTGCAACAGTAGCATCAGGCTTTAGGGTGCCTCATGTAAGCAGTTGAAGGCAATTTTGCAGTTGATTATCTGTTGAATTATTCGCCCACATAAAGTATAGTCTTTCTGATGTACTCCTCAAATGCGCTGGGGGAGAAAAAAGGCATTTGATCCATGCATTCTTGTTTCACTTGCTCATTACGCAGCAAGTGCCACTGCGAAGTCAAGCGCTGGCAAATTTTTAGATCAGCTTGTAATCATCCCGAAACAGATGGCGATTACAGATTCTAGGGGCTGAGTTTTAGTGCCCCTTTTTTTTTTTTTTTAAACTTGCACATTCATTATTCTCAAGAACTTCATTAGGTGTTCATTCTCTTCTGTGTTAATCAATAAACAGTCTGAAGGTGAGGCCTCCAATGTCTCACTCTTTACCTCAAAACTAGTTAGCCAAAATCCATTTCTATTATTCTATTTTCCCCATATTTGTGGGTGGTATGTTTTGAAGGAGCTAAGCACAGCTTTCTACAGATTTCCAGCCTTCCTAACCAGCTCCTAATAGAAGCAGACAGCCAACATGAGAGAGCAGACCCACCAATGCTGGGAACAGGACAACCACAACAGGTTGCAGAAAGCAGAGCCCATCTTCCATTTCTGGCATTTCACTTTGTGAAAGTTTCATAACAGCATCTTTCAGCAAACCAAAAAAGTGAATGCCTTGCTCTCCATGTGAGCACATTTTCATGCTTCTTAGGATCTGAGTAACGTTTACATGTTGCGTTCCCTCAGGCGCCTTCTGAAATTATTCCTGAACCTGACTGCAATCTCAAGAAGGATTCTGCCATCTCTATCTCCCTCCTATTCAAAGGCTACCAAAACAATTTCCTCACAGCCTGCTGGGGAGGAGGTGCTGTGTTTAGGAGCCCTGGGTAGCACACCTCCCTGCAGACCTTCACACACTTGCTTTATGCCTTATCACTTTGTGATGCTGATGTGCAACACTTCCCTTTCTAGTCATACTTCCTTCTAGGGGGGATAGGTTAACAGCTCTTGTCACAGTTTCTTTGTATGGCTCTTCTTCACACTTGGATGATATTGGATTTTAAATTGAAAACTTGGCCATCAAGTGTATCAGCATTCTGGCCCTACATTCAAAAAGCCTACAGAAAAAAACTACTTTCCCCTTTTAATCATCACCAAGTGCTTTATACCAGTGTAAGCCACATTCTGCTGAGATGTAGGAGCCACATTTCAGACCCCATCCTTATTCTCGAGCCCTTAAGGCTCAGAGACTATGTCATGAGTCGCTGCACGCAGCTCTGGAAGCAGTCTTAAAGTTTTTCAGATGAGTGCTATGTTCTAAGTTTATTTAATTACTATCGTCATTAACTATAATTTATGCTCATTTCCTAGTCTAACCTTTTCTTCTGTGGGTTTCTGTTTATTTTGTTAAGAAACATAAGCGTGCCTAATTCCTGACCTCAATGAGTGCACATAGGTGCTCTGTGCTTTTCCTGCACAAAGTTCTGACTGGAGCTGCTCCCATCACACCAAGCACTCATTTTCATCTGTCAGCCACTGCTGCACTCAGTGTTACACACCAAAAGGGTGAGCACCTAACCTGGGAGCCAGCAGCACTTCAATGCAGCGTTCCTAGCCAAAGAGATACCTGGATTTGCACACATCAAATTATTTTTGCATGCTCCCTGACTTGGGGGAGGGAGGACGACACGACACAGCTTCCACAGGCTCAAAGCATTACTCATGGTTACACCTTGTTTGCAAGGTGAGGACATCAGAGAGCATCCACAGCACATACTCAATTCTACCACCTTCCTTCATACAAAATCATACATTCCTACATCTCTCCAAGCTTGCCATACCCTTCCAACCCCCCTCACCAACTCCAGGCCTTCTATTTGCCATTTTTAGCACTACACACAAAGGCAAAGTGTGCCTTTATGACATCTTCTAAGTGGATCAGCCGTGCACTCCACAGCAGCACAGGATGGTAGGAATCACACAGCACTGTGCTGGTCCCAATTTGCTTTGTTATTTGGTACAACCCTTGGGAGGGCACAGGACTTCCCTCGGTGAGCACTGCTGTGCCCAGAGCAGACACACAGCAACAGCTGGGGCTGACGCACACAGCACTGCGGGCTCTGCTCCAAGAGCAGCTCTGCCCCATCCAGCAGCATCTCAGCTCGGTGTCACCAGCCTGCTGCCCTCCAAGAGCTCTGCCTAGGAGATATCTCTATAAAATAATCACGTGCATTCAGAAAGGACAAGAGGATCCTGTAGGCCTAATTCCGGCAAGCAGCACCCCGTACATTTCCACAACCAGAGGCTTTAAGCAGCTCTCTCCTTCCCGGCCCGTGCCGCAGGATGCCACCGCTCGCACCGACCCACCGGCAGCGCTGCGCCACCGCCTTCGTGGGGTCACCCGACCGCAGCGACACCCGCGCCCGCACCGCCGAACCGCGCACAAAGAGAGGCGGCGGATTTGGATGGGTAGGAAACAAAGGCAACACCGAGGCGACGCGTCGCCTCTACAAAACCGGCCTCATTTAAAGGACACACTGACAACTACGCGTAGAGCTCCGGCACGGAACGATGCGAGAACACATCTGGAGTCGGCGGCTCCGCAGCGGGGCGGGCGCCGCGCACGAGTTGGGCTCAGGGGCTGCCGGCGCGGCAGAAGGGCTGCGGGAACGCCGGAGCCCGCCGCGCCGATCCGCACCGCCGCAGCGCCGCGCGCCCGTACCGCCGCCCGCGGCCATGTGACGCTCCTCCGGGCGCGGGCGGGCAGGGAGCGGGGGGCAGAGCCGCGCACCGCCCCGCCGGAGCCGGCCGCGGGAGGTCGGGGAACTTCGCCGCGCTATGTACTTCTTCCATCATCGTCGCTTCACAATTTTTGGTGGAGGGGTGAGGTGGGGGGGGGGGGGGAACTGCAGTGCATTTCCGCACCGCCGCCCGGGAGGGGCCGGGGCAGCTCCCGCCACCCGCGGGCACCGCGGCACTGCCACCCCCCGGTCCCGCCCGGCCCCGTCGCTTACCGAGTGGTTCACCCCCCACATGAGGACGCTGAGCAGCGGGTCGCTGGCCCGGAACAACTTCACTTTTTGCGCCACGAAGTGTTTCTTCTTGGTCTTGGTCTTACTCGCCATGACGGAGGCGACGGTGCCGGGGGCCGCCATGGCGCGGCAGCGGGACGGGAGGCGCGACAGGCGCGGCAGGCGCGGGCTCAGCACGGCAGCCCGGAGGGCGGCTCGGCGCGGCGGACGGACTGACTACCGCGGGGCGCCGCGCGCATCCCGGCCTCTGCCGCGCCGAAATGGCCCCGCTCGCGCGCCGCGGCCCCGCCCGCCGCGGGGGAGCCGCCCCCGCCACGCACGGCGGCGCCCCGCCCCTCCGGGCCGGCGCGGGAACGAGCACCGAGTTTCGGTTCTCGGCGCCCCGTTGCGCACGCGCCGCGAGCTCGGGCCTGCGCGGTGCCTTCAGCGCTGCGAGGGGAGCGGCTGCAGGACGCGGCTGCTCGAGCTTACTGCGGTTCCCTGGTTGGAAATGGGTTGCAAATCGTGCCCGTCGCGCTAATCGCTCACATCTCCGCCATAAATGGACGCCTCAGGAAACGACCTGAGACAGGACCGCACACCGTCTCCTGACATAGCCCTAGCCTGCAAGCTAAGCTGTCCTAGCTGACAGAAAGCAAATTCTCCTTGAAAATAGCACTCTCCGGCAGACTCTGTGCAGCAGTTTAACAGTTTAGTGAAGTCCATACACCCCACAAGCTGCATTTGCCAGCTGTACCCAAAGCAAAAATTTTGAAGCGTTTCTTATCTGGCTCGGTGACCACACAGGATGTGGTCAGAGCCATAGGACACCCTGCAGAGGCTGCATTCCCAACTTAGAAACACTGCACACAAAATACACTTCTCCTGGCACACAGGGCTTTATGGGCAGCCCCAGCTGTACTAGAACCAACTCAGAGACAGCTGAGAATCACAGAATCATGATGGTTGGAAAAGACCACTGAGATCATCTAGTCCAACCCCTATCCATCCCCACTGTGCCCCCAATCACATCCCTCAGTGCCACATCTGCACAGTTCCTCCATGCCTCCAGGGACAGCGAGTGACTCCACCACCTTCCAGGGCAGCCTGAGCCAATGCACCACCACTCTATGCGAGAAGGAACTTCTCCTACCATCCAACCTGAACCTCCCCTAGCACAACTTGAAGTCATTCCCTCTCACCCTATTGCTGTTACCTGGGAAAAGAGACCAACCCCCACCTCACCACGGCCTCCTTTCAGGAGGTTGTAGAGAGCTATAAGGTCTCCCCGAGCCTCCTCCGGAGTAAACAATCCCAGTTCCCTCAGCCACTCACCATTAAACTTGTGCTCTAGACCCTGCACCAGCCCAGTTACCCTTCCTTGGGCACGCACAGCAATTACAGTAGGTCCCCCACTGACTTCTTAACTATTCAGGTGTACCTGCCTGCTGTAGTCCTGGCTGCATGCACAGGCTGATCGTGAAGCAAGATGACCTTCAGGGAGCAGCAGCAGCAGGGTTGCTTTACGAGGACAGACAAGCGAGAGCTGATGGCAGTCCCAGTCTAGGCAGCGCCCCCACCAGTGGGACCTGGTGCCATAAAGGTTGAGTGCAGGGGCCAGCATACATCAGCAGTCCCACAGAGGCATTGAACCAGATCCGTCCAGAAAACAGAAGCACAAGGTCCATCTGGGAAGTAAGCTGCTTTTGGAGAAGGGCCAAGGTGACCTAAAAGACAAGTTTACAAATACACTTACAGCACAGCTCAAGCAAAGAGCAGGCCTAACTCCATCTCTGAACTTAAATAGAGGTCCTGGCCAGAGGCTGGGGCTGGTCCTTCCAGGTGAGGCTGCTCATTAGGGTCTGCAGGTGGGCTTAGGGCCCTCCAACCCAGACCTACACTGGTGCTCATGGATTGAGAATCTTGTTGCACCTAGCTCAGTGGTTGTTTCATGTCCTCTGCTCTTTGGCTGTTGTGATTGCAGTAGCAAAGTTATCTAAATTGGTAGTGCTTTATATTTCTCCTTGCATTTGTTATACAGTCTTTTTTTCTTCAGCTTACTGAGAACAGGAGAGATATTCATATTTCATTTTTAGTTATTTTTATTTTTAGAGTGTAAATTTATTTAGGAGTTATAGAAGGATTCTAAATGATAGCTTTTGTTCTTGGGGAAAAAAAATCTTAAAACAAAAATTCCTGTCCGTTCTGCAGTCAATGGAAGCAGCTGAATTGTCAGCACCTCTGACTAAAAGCAGGTCACTTAGATGTCTAAATATAGATTTGAAGTCAGATTTTTAGAAGAGATCAGAACCCATTTATTCCTTACATTATGCTTAGAACATGACATATGATCACTGCACACAGTGCTGCACACATTGGTGTGACATCTGTCACATATTTGTCTGCCATCTTCTTTCCAGAATAAATCCATATAGTGAAGCATTTTGCTTTTTAAGTATGTAACATGCAACAAATATTTTGGTAGGTTTATTATAGGGAAGGGGAGTCTTGGGCAAGAAGTTGTTCTTTTCTTTCTTCCAGGAGACTTTGCTGTCTTCTTGGCCTAGATTCTGAAGAGCTCTTTCCTGCGAATGTGAAACCTTTCCAAGGAAGACTGTGTTTTATCAGTGGATAAAAGTGGTAAAAGTTTCTCCTGCAGATTTGTTACATTCTCGACTTCCATTTTAAAACCCTTTGAGTTGGAACTCTGGGCTTTCCCTTTCCTCCACCCCTAACAGTAACCCTGAGAATAAGCCTCAGAATAATAAGTTCTACGCTAAACCTCCACGCAGGGTCCCAACCAGTGCCTGCATCAAAACCTTCTCAAAGCCACCTTCTTTTCAAAGTCCACCTTCTTTTCAAAGTCCACCTTTTCCTTTGGCACGCTCCCTGCATCCACCTGCGGTTCTAGGCTGTCCCTGCCTGAATACTAGGCTTAATACAGATCTAAGGACCAGGACTCCCAGCCAGTGCTCATAGTAACATGTTCCTTTTGCTGTGTTTTCTCTACACTGTGCCTTTTCTCTTCAAGTTTCCTTTCTAGCTCCAGCCCAGCTGCAACTCCAGGCTCCCTCTTTCAGCCCTAACCTTACCCCTCGCGCAAACCCTCGCCCTTGGTCATGCTCCCCTGCCAGTGCCTGCACCAGGAGGTTCTTGTGGCCAAGTTTTCCTTGCAGCCTACACTTCCCTGTGACAGCCACTTTCTAGCCCCAAGCCAGCTGCAGCTCTTGGCTTTCTCCTTCTCTTAACCACAGACTCAGACCTCACCCTACCCCTGACAGTATGCCAAGCCTTAAACTAAGCCCCTCAGCCTGTGCAAACACCCACGTGTTCTTGCAGCCCATTTATTTTTGTGGCTCAGCCTTTCCTCCAGTGAAAGCTTTCAAGATCCCTTCCAGCTGGAGCTCTGGGCTCCCTCTTTTTCCCAGCACTACCCTACCACTCACATCAGCTTCATGCCAAGACGAGGACTGCCAGGCAGAATAGTTTTATTTCAGTCCATTGACAACATTGGTGTTTTTTGTTATAATATGACGCTGTCAGTATATGTTGCTGGTTCATGGTGCATATACAGTGGTGGAAGATGAAAGATATTCTGGGATGGTACTGAAAAGCTTCAGAAAAAACTAAACCTAGTGCATGCTGTGTGTGATGCCTCTGGAGAGGTCTCTCTTGGTCAATGCAGCTCCACAATTGCATTCATGTTCCATTGTAAGTCAGGATCTGTAGGTTCCAATCTGGTAAGAACAGTTTCTGAGAACAGGAGATTAATTCTCTGAGTTACCGCGTATGTCAAGTCCTGAGCAGCACTTCCCACTTGACTTTAAAGAAATCCACCCCCCACAGATTTATAGTGTTTAAGACTCCTTCAGTGTGTCCAGAACTTTTTGATGGCTGAATATAAAGCTTTTGAACTGCATAAGGACTGAATAGGAGGGCACGGTCAGGGTCAATTCACAGTGTTTGGGAACTCTGTTAAAGGTATGCTGGTGGACTAAACTGAATGTACTCAGCTCCTGAGTGAAGCAGTTTACTATTGCCAGCAGCACTGAACAGTTTTTAGAAGCTCCAGTGGAGATGAAACTGTTTTGTTTTGTTATGCCTGTATAAATTGTTTTCTGCCACTGGTAAAAGTCCTTCTTCCTACATCTGCTACAAGATGCTCAGCTGGAGCTGGTGCACGAGGGAAAGCAAAGGAGAGAATGAGCTACCAGGCCCATGCTAATGAAGGCTTGTCTTTAACTGACTTCATCAACAGAATATATTGAAACACAGGTGCTAGCCCTCTCATTAGCATTTGAGAAAAGACTGGGATGAGCAAGCTCACTGTTAAAGACTATTTACTCTTACTGGTACCTCCAGCAAGGTTTTGTTTAGCCTTATTGTCTAAACATAACATTTTCTAATTTGACACTTTATTTCAGCATGTATAGGAATGACTTGGTTTTTGTTTCACTGGTCATTAAGAGCAGTTCCAGTGGTGAGTTAGGCTCACTGCTTTTAGGAGAAGGGATATCACAGTTTGTAATTGAGGCTTTGCCTAGCTACTGGAAGGTAATATTCCCCTTTACAATTATTTTCTGCAGCTGCAAAGAACAGAAGGCCCACAGAGTTTCCTTGGGCCAACTGCCACAGAAACTAATTTCAGCTAAGGCAGACTCATAAATTGTTCCATTACTCTATAAATTGGTCTGAGCACATGTCACTTCAAGCCAAGCTGGGCTACTTTAAATCTAGCCCCTAGTTGTGAAATACTGCTGCTTTTTTAAAGAATGCATCTTAAAGAGATGATGGAAATAATAAGAGCAGTCCACACAGACAAAATATTTCATTTATTTTCAAAACAGAAAAGGAGAAATAGAAAAGCAGTAACTATCAACTACTTAACATGCAGATTCTTTAATTGCTCTGATTTTATAAGAAGACATACATTCTGTATGTGGAAATGATTACTGGCTCTATGCACTTACAGGCAGAAAGCAATGCCTGCCAGCCTTCAGATGTGCCACCAAGAGTTAGAGAGTTCACAGAATGTCACATCATTGCAGAGGATTTCAAACAATCTCTGGAACATAACTAAAAATGCAAAACTAAAATTAATTTACAGAGATCAGTGCAATAATTCCTTAAGCAGAAAAGATTCTGACATTTCATTTTAAGCGTTACCAATTTTCTTCTGTTTCTCAACAGGAAGCATAACACATAACCAGAGGCCTACAGAGAGGCCATCAGCCCTAATTAGGGACCAGGCATCTGTCCTAAGTGATGCTTTGGGGCTTTTTTTTTTTTTTTTGGAGGGGGGAGGGGAGTGTGAAGGGGGTAGAGAGCAGGATGGGCTAAAAAACAGTAGACAGCTCACTCCAGTATAGGCTTAGGGAATTATTACAGCCAGAGGTAGCTTCTTTAGTCACCACCCCAAATGAGATGGAGGCCAGGACAGCTTCTTCTTCTCACCTTGTTTGACTCTCCATAAACAAGCCAACTAAAAGCCTTACTGTGATCAGCATCTAGCAGTAGCCATGCCCATTTCAGTTCAAACAAAGTAAATTCCCCCTAGTGAGAGAAACACTAAAACTCAGCTATCCCACTCCCTCTGGGGCCCTCTGCTTCCCTTTTATGACTTCCCCACTTAGGCTGCACAGCCGTCAGTTCCACCTCCCAGCAGTTTAACAAGCCACAACTGCCAGGTTTTGCAGCTTATATAGTCTTTAAGGGCTAACCTCTTCCTTCTTATTTAGCAAAGGCTTTTAACCCTTTCTAGGTTCATAGTGACTACTTGAGTTGTTTATTTGCAGTTTCCTGAAGAAGATGGGATTTTCTGAAGTCTCTGAGTTGATCCAAGCTTCTGTTTTATTGGGTGTAGTCAGCTGCAGAGTTTCAGAACTGCTCCTATGTGCTGTTGCTCCAGCTTAGGGGTAGAGAATCTGGACCAGCAAAAAGATAAAGATTGATAGATTCCATTACCAAAACTGTGGTATCTTATGAACAAGATTGAAAATGTATAATAAGGACAGTCTGTATATACATCTTCTTGTTTTTTCTTCAGCTTGAACTGTATTTTGGTCAACACTAAGTATAATGTTCTGATAAATCCATTAATCATGTCTGTGTCTGTCTAAAAGCTGATGTTTTTCAAAATGCTTTTTTTCTTACTGAAAAGGTGTTGTGCTTCCTCTATCTAGCTTTAATAACCTTTAAACATGCAGTCACATTTTAAACATATTTAAGAAACAAAATGTAGTATTTACTTTCTTTAACTGCATATCTTTTAGTAGATCCTGCTTGGTGCAGAGCTCATCTTATTTGATAACACGATTAAGTTCCATTTTGCAACAGCTGTATTTTTAATATTTGTAACATTTCAGGGACATTTTCCTTCCTGCTACAGGACTTCAGCAGCGTTATCAATTTTCAGCTGAGAAGCACAGCTTCCTTAGTATGTGCCATTTTAGAATTTCTTGCTTGCTGTGGTTACTCACAGGAACTACCATAGGTGATGAACTGTTGAAGAACTGTGGTGGTTCCCACATGTTCTAATTTAGACAGCTGCCACTATTACTAAGGGTTTTGTTTTAAAAGAAGGGTATCTTTATGCTCTGTTTCAGTGTTGCTAAATAGCTTTCTGATACTTTTCTGCTGAAGATATTAAAAAGTACCACTAATGCCAATAGTGAGACATAGTTCCTAGAAAAGTATTGTGAAAGTGCAGAAAATAAGGGACAGTGTTTTCAGAGCTTAAAGTACAAAAACATCCTTCACTATTGGATGCCTCTGTTTTGGATGGAAAGCACCAGGTATGAAGACCCTGATTGATGATAAACCCAAGTGAATCCTGAACCTGTAATGGCACAGTATTTGTGGAAAACAGATCTCCCAAGTATGGCATCTAAATAAAACAATCACACACATTGGCTTGCTCCATATCTTGTCGATTTGTGTTCTGAAATCTCCAAGGAACTTTACCAGATTTGGCCACCCCTGTGTTTTTTCTGTATCTCTGATAGGAATTCCCCTGCTCCATTTTGTTTGTGGCTGCTTGTCCCATCTCTGGAACAAAGCCCTACGAACAGCAGCCCTGTCCTCCTAGCATAGCAGCTGCTACCTCCAATGGCATCTACAAACTTGCTGAGAGTGCACTCCATCCATCATTCAGGTCATGAATAAAGATATTATGCAGTTTTATCTTCACCATGAATCCTTGAGGGATGCCACTTGTATGACCAGTCACCAGTTCTGCTTCGCATGGTTGATTACCACCCTTCAAGCTCACTGGCTCAGCTGATTTTCAACCCATGTTATCATCCACTTACACAATCCATATCGCACTAATTTGGCTTTAGGGAGATAATGGGAGACTGTATCAAAGAATACGGTCCTACTAGAATCAAAGCATACAGCGCTCCTCCCTCCACAACTGAACAAGTCATCTCATCACAGAAGGCAATCAGGTTGCTCAGGCATAATTCGCCCTTGATCATTCTGAGCTGGCGGTTCCCAATCACCTTATTTCTCCCATATTTAGAAATGGCTTGTAGGAAAATTCTGCCCATAACTCTTGCAGAAAGTGCAGTTGAGCTTCTTGACCTTATTTCTCCAGATTCTTCTTGCCTTCTTCAGGATGGATGTGAGTTTGCATTCTTTCTTCCTTATGGCTCAATCGTAGTATGTTTTTATTTTGATAAATACGAAATTGGCAATGGGACCTTAATAGAATCTATCACACCTCCTTTAAAGGATATTTTATATCTACAGTGTAAAAAAAAAAAAAGCAATATTTAGGGTTCAGTAAAATACGATATGCCTCCTCTAAATACATTTTTACCGCGTGTAAAACCAATTTTGCCTCAAGTTCTTCCAATTTACGTATCAAATACATTTTCTAAGAAATATTCTGTAAGAAAATGGAAATTAGAAAAGTCACTTCCTTAAAACTTTTTTTTTTTTTCCACTAAATCTCTTCCCTGCTGCTCACAAGAGCAGAAGTGAAAATGCTTTAGGAGTTGGTTAGACATGAAATTACAACAAATCTCCAAGAAACTGCATAAAATACAGCAGACAAGAATCAAGAGAAAGGCTTCTCAGTGTGTGGCACTGTGCTGCATGCCCATGACTGTACCACCTCCATGGGTTCAGGAGCTGCAGGCTGCAGCAGCACTGCCATTTTGTGTGCGGTGGGGGTTGGGCTGAGTTCCATTTAGGGAAGCTCTTCCCTCCTGTACGAGTTTGTTTGAAAATACATATGTAAGAGGCCTGATCTACTCCGGTCTTTACTGTAAGTAAGTGAGCAGCGCTGTTTTAACATGAACAGTTACTCAAGTGCAGGCATTACTGCAGTTGTTTATGTTCAATAGCTGCACTGGTGAGAGTGGCCTGTTTCCTGCTCTTAGCAGAAACTATGCCATGAGAGCACCTTTGCACACGTATGACATCCTCCGGCTGTAAGAGATTGTTGTGCATTGCTTGTTCTGGTGTTAAAAAGCAGGTTAAAAGAAGCAGCCCTATCTATTCCAGGCCTGAAGAGGGGCCTGTGCCCCAGCCTTTCTCTCTGATGCATGTAGCAGTGGGGGTGGCACTTCCTGATGATCTGGAGGTGATAAGGCACTGCTACTTCTTCATGTGTGGTTTGATGTTGTAACCAGAGTCCTGGCAGCTACTGAGGATTAGCAGAGCTGTTAAGAGTGCAATCTGTGTGCAGACAGGACTTTGGTTGTTAGACACTGTCACTGAAAACTTCTTAGCAGTGTTCTCTCAGGTCCATTGCACATGAAGCAGGCTTGGAGATTAATTAATGGGAAAGAAAAAAAGATGGAAATGACACACAAGAAACTGATGTTTATGCCCAAAGCTCTCTCTAAACCATACAGTTACGTATGTGCGAGCTGCGCAGCATAAGAGTGGCAGAAAACTGAAGCAGAAGACAGACTGCAAACCTGCAGCTTTCTTCTGCTGTCACTGTTTCTGCATTTGCAAATGAGGTCACTACCACATTTCCTCTCAAGGTAGGCAGAAAGGGCAGATTAGAAGCTTGCAAACTGTAGAGTAAGTGTAGCACAGCAAGAGTTTTCCTGTTTAGATAGATGTTAGTTCTGTGATGTTAGGCACGGCACAGTCCTTGCAGAAATGCAGACTTTCCATCCTACGTGGAAGAATACAACGAGGAAGCCAAAGTGGTTTTGCTTACCTTTGAGGTGAAGATGTATGAAGATTGCTTAGAAATAAAAGATTCATGTGTTCCAGCATGTTTTTCAGTTTCTTGAACATCCAAGTTGAGCTTGATCTTCAGAAATGTCTTCAACAACTACCACACAGCAAGCCAGGCCTTCTAGACCTCACTGCTATGTTGAATAAAAAGTCAAGGTATTGGTGAAACTGAATCAATGCCAAACTGACTGATATAGACCCCCCCTCCTTTTCTGTTTAGAATCAGTATTGACTCACAGAATAGTATCAACAAAAAAAGATAAAATCCAGGCATGCTGACAGGTCTGCTGTGGGGAAGGAAGCCATCTCCATGCTGCTCCCAGTGTGCTCACCACACGGCTTCTGTTCTGGTTCCTGCGGAAAGCAGGGGGGAGGAAAGAGAAACAGTGGCTCCCCTGTTTTCAAGACTGAGGAAACTCAGGAGACGTAACCAAGACACCTGGTATTTGTGTTTGTTTCCCATTATTTTGGCTGCTGAATATTGCAGAGGAGGGGTGTTAGGTCTTCTCATATACAGTAAATGGGTGAGTTCTTCCCACTAACTGGCAGGCAGAACCTATTTTTCAGGGTTGCTATCTGACTACCTACCAATAGCATGAAGACACCATTTTAAAAATATGAGAAAGCATTATTCCTTGTCACTTCTTGATTGTGACAATATGCAGACACACACGCACCAGCCAGAAAGAAGGACTGGCACAGAAAAGAGCTGACAAAAAGGGAAACGGAGGAGAGTGTAAGAAACAAGGAAATAATAGAATGAAAAGGGAGGGAGGAAGCAGCGGGGGTTTGCTTTCGTCTTCCGCACACTCTCTGTGACAAGAAAATTACTCAGAGGTGCAGGCATTAGATGGATGTTTAAAAAGGAATAGCAGAGAAAGCTTGAATGAGACTGATCTTTTGAAACAAACAGTGCCTTACAGATGAAATCAAATAGCTTTTACTGGGACAGTAGGTCTAGGAAGACTGCCATCAAAGTGACCTGCTCAGTCAGATACTGTCATGTTTCTCCTTTCACTCAGAGCAAAGAAACAATTTGTATGACTTATCACTTCATTATTTTATTCATTTGCTTCTTCATCCATTGCTGGGATATTTTCTGTCAGTTACCAGGTTTCTCTTGGCTCTGTCTTCAGTCATGTTCACTGGCAGTAAGTGCTATTAGCTTGGAACAAATCTCTCAAGGAGAAAGATATATTTCTCTATGCATCCCGGTAAGTCTGAAGTACTGCTGCTTCTAACGATCCCTAAGGAGAAGTAGGCAGAAAGCCAACTCTAAGCAACTTTTGCATGAGGAACTATTTAAAAATGCATGCAATCTTTTGTGTATTAATCTGGTTTTTAGGACAAAAATAATATTTGAATGTCAGCATAGAAAATAGTAAAGTCCATGCTGTGGTCAGCAATAACAAACTGGGCTGGGAAATGCAATCTTCCCTCTTCCATCCATGGAAAACTACACTGATATTTTCTTCATCGCATTTTGAAGTACCGCAGGCTTTGTCCCCAGGGCACCATTCCCTGTCAGTACCTGCTGTCTGTAGACTACCCCAGCTGGTACACAAGGAAATGACCTTCCTTTAAATTCATAGCATTCTTCCAACTGGCATACCACTTGTTAATTGATACCAGTAGTAATGCTTCAATAATAATTACTAATATAGTAAAACAAGAGTTCAGAATATTTAGTAATTTAAAAATTACTAAAGCAGTTAGCAAAGTATGGGAGAAAGTATTTTTTCTGTAGTGCAACTCAAATTATTCTTACGTGTAGTTGTTTTAAGAACTATGCCTTAACCATTTAGGCAACAGGCTAACAAAAATAGATCAATCAAATATAAGATGAATATAGGATTTGGGTGACAATTTTCAACCACGTACTATGTCCTAACACACGAAGATAAGAGGATTAGGGTTGATGGCTGAACCAGTTAAAATCTCAGTTTTCTAAAATCTCCGCCACTGACCCAGAGTGTTTCAGAACTGATTTTTACAGCTGCACAGTGCCTATATTTGAGGTTTTAAAATCCCACCCTGAAAATTGTCCATAAATGTCATCATTTTTTTCTAGATGAAATCTAGGAATCCACTTCCTAGATGAGATCTGTCAAGTTTGCATGATAAAAGTCAGTCTGGATTTTGAGAGTTTTTCATGGAATCCTTAGAATTAGAAAGGGCCTTTGAGGGCCATCTAGTCCAACTCCCCTGCAATGAACAGGGACACCACAGCTACATCAGGTTGCCCAGGACCTTATCCGGCCTCGCCTTGAATGCCTCCAGGAATGGGGCATCAATCACCTCTCTGGGCAACCTGCTCCAGAGCCTCATCACCCTCACTGTAGAAGATTTTTTCCTTACATCTAACCTAAATCTGCCCTCTTTGAGTTTGAAACCATTTCACTTTATTCCATCACCATAGACCCTGCTAAAGAGTCTGTCCTCTTCTTTCCTGTTATTCTCCTTTAGATAAAGAAAGGCTACCAGGTATATATATCAGGTGTATATCAGACATAATATCAGGTCACCTTACAGCCTTTTCTTCTACAGGCAGCACCAGCTTGCTCAGTAGAGAGAGCTGTCCTTGTAGGGGAGGTGTTCCATTCCATGGATCAATTCTGTGGCCCTTCTCTGGATGTACTCCAACAGCTCCGTGTCTCTCCTATACTGAGGACTCCACATCTGGATGCAGCACTTCAGATGAGGTCTCACTAGCTCAGAGTAGAGGGGCAGAATCACCTCCCTCACCCTGCTGGCCATGCTTCTGCTGCGGCCCAGGATACAGTTGGCTTTCTGCACAGTGAGGGCACATTGCTGGCTCACAGCCAGCTTCCCATCCACCACCAGTACCCCAGGTCTTTTTTGGCACAGCTGCTCTCAATCCTTTCATCTCCCCGTTTGTATTGATAATGGGGTTTGCTTTGACCCAGGTGTAAGACCTTGCATTTGGATTTGTTGAACCTCATGAGGATCACCTGGGCCCAGTGCTCAAGCCTGTCTAGGTCCCTCTGGATGGCATCCTGTGCCTCTGGTGTGTTGATCGCACCCTACAGCCTCATTATTTATTTTTATTTTTCAGCTATCCTTTCTGATGCTGAAAGTTCAGCAGCACAGATGATAGCCTCATTAATTTCACTTGGTCAGCTGACAGGGTTGGACCTTATCAAGAATCCCTGTGCCAAACATATGCACAAAACAGGGAACTGAGAAGTAGGAAAGCAGCACTTACAATATATTTATCACCAGATTAGAAGTGCAATAAAAAACATTCAGATAAAAAGAACTACCTGAAAAATAACTAGCCTGCGGTAAAACTGCTTCAGACTGCTATCTGAAATGAAGAAAATGGGAATAATGAGATCTAAACATTCTTTGAGATTTCACTCAGGAGCATTCTGCTTAAAAAAAAAGCATGAGACCACTTGGGTGACTTGGCGTCTGCCTTGGTAAAAACATTTTTGCCTTGGAAATGAAGATGAATGGCCTAAAGAAAAAGCCTGAGAGGAATGGAGACCAGGAGTCAGTATGGGACCAGGCAGAGGCAAAGCTAGGGACACAGCAGGGGGTCACATCATTGGAAACCACTGGAGGGGGGAAGAGGAGAAGGGAGCAAGGCCCAGGCATCCTTTATGTCTGAAATGAAGTGAATGCACACACCTCTACTGCTAAGCCTAGAAACTACTATTTTGGACATTAGCTCCCTGAAAGGAAGAAATTTCCAACATCTTGGCCTTTTCAAAGCAGATATTTTGGCTCCATGGCCATGTTATACTAAGAGAAATCTGAAGTTTTAGCTAACAGCACATCCTTCCTTCCCTGGGCAGAACCTGCTATTTGGGAGAAGTTTTATGGAGTATCTGAAAGGAAGTTCCCAGTATTATTCAACATTTCTGTATCAGATCAGGTTTTTGAAGTACAGAACAAATCACAGTTCACTTGTTAATTAACTGAATTTCAGCAGATGGGAAAAACAGACATCAAGAGGTTAGAATAAATTGGCCGTGCAAGTTAATGGCAGTCAGGAACATGAATCAGTATCTCCTGGCAAACAGGGCACAAATCTTTGCCAACTGTGCCACTGTGACAATATGGGTTTATCTGCTATCATGTGCTTTCTCCCCCCACGTGTGTCCCTTGCCAGAGGCACTGTGTAAGGCCACATGCCAGAACATCCCTCAGCCTGGCATGTAGCATGGCCCAGCCACAGCCACCGTCCTGCCCCAGCCTTCTTCCCTCAATGAAGAACTCTATTTTTCACGGACAGAAAATCTTTAACAGTCAACTTTTCACAGCTTCAAGCATCTTTCTTCACATCACTGTCAAAAGCCTTGCAGGCATGATCCACAGCAATTAGGTTTACTAGTGCATTTTAATCCTCAACGAATTTGGACGCTTCCTAAAAAGTCATCCAGTTTATGAGATTATACATGATTCAAATTATTTTACTTTTTTGCAGCCTTTGAATTTCAGCCAAGACATTTCAGGTACAATGGACAATTGTTCAATACAAACTTCTTCATTAGTTTATAATCTATGACTTAGTCTGCCATCCATTTGTTAAACGCTGTCAAATCTTCCTCTTTTAGAAGATTGCCCAGAATGAGACAATTCATTTTGCACATCTCTGTGAATGATGCACAACTTTTAAAAAAGGTTTTAAAACCCCTTTCTGATGCACTCCCCTACTCTGTAGAAGAGGCTCTCCTCATCCATGCCTGTGGATGCCAACAAAGAACCATCCTGTCTGCCAGGAGGGCTGTTGTTTTCCCAAGTCAGCCTGTTGAGCTCAGCCAGCAACCAGGCATAAATACACCTACAGGGGCAACTGCTGATAGAGGACTTAATTTAGGGTTCCTGAGCATTCATGTCTGGATTAAAATCTAGGTCCTTGGAAACAGTTGTAAGTGCTCCAAGTATCTTTTCCATCTCCTAGCTTCTGCAAATCCCAGATCTGTACTTTCTGCAGGTATTCAAAACGTTTCTCTTATAACCACTTGGCCCATCCTCATTCTTGTCAAGGAATTAACTTGCCATGTATCTGTTGCTTCACATGAGTTTATCACTAGGGAGCTTAAAATGAAAACAACTATTTATTTATTTTTGTTTATAATTACAAAATAAAGGCAATTGCAAATATAAAATGTACCACTACCAATCCTTTGCCTTAACTTTAACTACGCTGCTGCAGTTCTGTCCCTTTACTTACTCTTCACCCTTCAGGCCTGCCTGTTTCCTGTTCCCTCCCGTGTGCAGTTACTGGTGTGTGTCTCAACTCAGAGTGATCCAGTTCAGAAAAATAGTAATTTTTCTGCTTGTTTAAGTCTGCAGACTGATATGCAGTGCTCAGATGAGTAGCAGCACCAGCATGAGAGAGGCAGGCCTGACTCAGAGCAGGATTAGTTTTAACCTATCTGGGAATGACATCCTTAGGGATGCTTTGAAGTACCTTTCGGCTGCAGTAGTCAGGAGATAAGTCAGCAGCATTTGCCTCTTAATTACTGCTTTTAGGAGTGGGTTCCCTTGAAGGATACCACTTAGAGGTTTTCTGTATATCCTGAACAGAGAGGGCCAACCTGTGTAAGATACTACTCAATATTAATAAATGAGTGAGAAGCTGGTCCCTGGCTCTTTGAACAGAGAAACTTGCTGTGGTGCTGGCTACAAAGACGTCAAAAGGCACTGAGAAACCATACTGCTACAGATCGAGCCAGAATCCCTTTAACCACATCAAAACAAAGTAGCTTTTCCGTGTGTTATTTCAAGTGGTACAGAGAAAGACAAATATTCTTTTCTCCACTCCACCTAATAATATTAAATGTTTTACCTCTTCTGGTTTTGAAAAAAAAAAAAAAAAAACAAAAAAAAAACAACCAACAACAACAACAGTGAATGATTGGGTATTAACTGCCATACCACAGTGTGCTTATTTACTGCTGCTGACCTGGCAGCTTACGGAGTAGATACTCAGACAAGCAATGGCACTGAGGAGTTATTCATAGGCCAACTGTGTTTTTTGCTTCCTTTTATCCTGTGCACCAGTCTGAAGCACTTAAGTCATACTTCATCCTTTTGCTCTGTTCAAGGCTGACCCTGCTTTTTAAATGGAAAAATATATTAAGAGAGTCATAATCATAGTGCTCCCTCTGGTTCCATTAGCTTCAGAGGAATTGCATTTTATACATTATATGTGACCAAATTAAAAGGCCCAAGTTTTTTGTGTGCAGTTCCTGACTTATAGAGGCTGGGTATAATTACTTCTTTTAGAATATTGCTATTATACTGTAATTTGCACAAGGGTCCAAAAGCCTTCCTATGTGCCAGCTGGGTCAAAAACTCCACCACTTTACAATCAAGAGCAGCACTGCTGCTTTGCTCATTTCAGCACAGGTGGACAATTAGGTAATTAGGGCAGAATTAACCCCCTCACCCCTAAATTATCGTACTGCATTGTACTGAAGTTTAAAAAGAAATGCTGAGTTTGGAATATATATATTGATCCCATTTCATCAAAAGTGAGGAACGTATATTAAACCACGTATGCAATAAGTATTTTTAAGTGTGCAGCTTGAAATGCTGAAGAGGCCCTACATAAGATCTTCATACTGAGATTCATAAAACCATTCCCTCTGCAACCTTAAAGAAAAAGTCATTCTTCCTGTTCTGTACTAAAATGATGCACCATTAAGAAGCAGCCATCTCATTGAACAGAAACAATTGTTAGTACAACCAGAATACCCTCATATAAAGCATTTTAGTAATGTCATGATTTCAGGTATCAGCTTGACCTTCAGCTCAACAGAACAGAGACACTCACAAGGTGCTTTCAATCACATTTCGGCAATTTGACGAACTAATGAATAATCAAATGATAATAGCTGAGATCAAACCAAAACATTTGCAGGACATCTCCAACTTACATTTATGTTATGGATTGCTATGAAAGTTTGAAGACTGAGTCTTTTTTTTTTTTTGGTCTGTTTAAACCTTGACTGAAAACTGAATGTAACAAAAGCAAAAATTACAAAAGAAAACTCAACACATCAAAACACAAAACACATCAAATCACTGCAGAGTTGGTATACATGGGCTCCCCGTTCATTTCCAACAAAACGCAGATACCTTGTTCTTTGCCCCACCAGCACTTTGAATAGTTTATTATAAAGTTCTCTTGTTCCACTGCTCCCATATAAAGCAGCACTTTCCCAAGACTGGATGAATTCAATGAATTACCATTTTCAAGAGATTGGTTGAAACGGAAAAGATTTTGACAGATACATATTCTGAAATATTAACGAAGAAAAATAATGAAGGAAATTTAATTTTTTTTGCTTTGAATTCTCAAACCAATTACTTACTCTCTCATTTCAGTATTTTTTTTTAGTGCACTTTCCCAAGATACTCAGAAATTGATGGCAATTATTCTGCATTTGCCCCTTTTCTTGCATATGGCAAGTAAATGCTCTGTGAAGCTTATCTTATTTCATATTTCATACCTTTAAATACATTATTTCACTGGTATTTTCTATTAATGTTATGATTTCAAATAGAATTTACTTTGCTAGTATCACTTTCAGGCTGTCCTGACATGCAAAATTAAAGCACGTCACTGCAAGGAGTAGCTGTCATTCATTCTTTCTCTTGTTATGGCACTGCTAACATTGGTATTACAAGTTGTTACATCTGTACTCTTAAGTACATTCTTTCAGATAATACCTGTGTTTTTTTTTCCTTTAGAAGTGTTGAAAGCTAAATATATCGCTTACTCTTCTAATCTCTTAAAGAAATGCAGTCACTTTTGACAATTCAAAGAAACTTGATATCTCTTTAGTACTTGCCTCTGGCTCTCTTTCTTTTTCTTCTTTTTTTAATTTGTAAGAATGTAACTCACTAAAAATGTCACTTTTGTGCTTAGAAGAA
The DNA here is from genome assembly GCF_026119805.1 of Tympanuchus pallidicinctus. Lineage (NCBI taxonomy): Eukaryota > Metazoa > Chordata > Aves > Galliformes > Phasianidae > Tympanuchus > Tympanuchus pallidicinctus. Next base: position 76,260,828 of record NW_026294747.1, on the reverse strand, counting down.
AATTGTTTTTAAAATCTGTACAATGGCAAGGAATGGGGAGATTTTCATCTCAGAAAAGCTTTTTTTTCCAACTCAAAAGATTTGTCTTTTTTTTAATCTAAACTATTCATCTGGAGTCCCTTCTAGGCGCGGAAGATCCAGTCATCACATCCTGTGTCAGGATAGGTGAATCATCACCTGAAAGTGTCCACTCCCTCTCAGCTGAAAATAGGAGCAGCTGGGGATGAGTTGGTCTGACCATGAGCCAGCCCCTGCTGTGGCCATTCAGTGCTGGGGGGGATGAATCCCACCCAAAGTCCCTATCTGCATATAAGCCATGGTAAAACTGTCAGCTAGAGACATGAGTGTATAATCAACAGATATTAAGATGCTACAGTCATAAAATAAACAAGAAAGTTAGGCAAAGTAGATTAAGATAACAAAAGAGAATAAATGGAAGGCTTGCCCTTAGTTGGACTCACCACAGAACACCAGAAGGGATCCCCAGATGATCCTTCCCCACTGGTAGCCAGCTCTTAAATAGGTCTTAGGAGGAGCCTGGCTCCCCCCCCCTTCCAGCAGCACAGCTGAATTGCCTTCACCTGTGCTCCTCTGGCTGACTCAGGTGATCAATCAGAGGTTCAGGCCATCACTCAGCAGTTCCCATACACATGAGGAAATATCAGCTTGCTTAAAAAATACATGGGAAAATTTGTTTCAGATGAGAAGACCTAGAAACAGTAATGCTATCAGACATCTGGCATTTGGTACGGGCATCACAAATTCTATAACTATAGTTTTATTCTCACTATGAGAATAGTCTCCTAGTTTCATGGAGTTATTTTCCAACCCGTTTTTGTCTCTCACATCCCTGCATTAGCTCAGTTAGTCTTTTTGTAAAGTTTTGCATTTTCAAGGTAGTTTGTTTCCAAGTATGCTAGGTACTACTGTTTATTGCAACCTGCGTATCAGAACCATAGAGCTAATAGAAAATTGTACTTGATTTTAGCCCTCCTCCCATACACAAAATTGCTTATGGAGAAGCAGTAATCTAAAGACACAATGAATTTTCTTCTTCTTGTGCAGAAGCCTGCACAGCTCACTAGTAAATGGAAAGCTTTAATCTGCATATGATTTCTTTAAACACATCACTCTTGCAGTCTTTAGAATGCATGTTTGTCATAATAGAAAATCACAGTAAATTAAATTACTGACAATATGATGCCTTGTTTGCAGTCCATGCTCTGATAATATTTTATTTGGCATAAAACATAAGTAAAACAGCTCTAAAGACTTAGCCAGATTCACCCAATATCTCAGTGAGTCTCAGCTTCAGACTTAGAATCAATAGCATTCTACCCAGGGAGAATATTATCCACTCCTTTCACTTTATTTGATATTAGTACTTAGTTAATAATAATATAATATGAAAGGATATAATATACATTAATACAAATATGCTGGGTAAAAAGAAAGAAATGGTGATGCAAGTACGTTAAGCTTTCTATCTTTCACAGATGAACAACCTTTCTTGGGTGGCAGAAGTCAGGAAAAATATGAAGCAGAACGTTTGTTCTTAGCTTTGGACAGTGATAGCTTACTGCATTTATGAATAATTCCTTATAGTTTTTTTTTCACTTCCTACCCCGGAAGCTAAATTAGTTTTACAACTATTAATTGAATTGTCTAACTTCACTACACTCTGTGAGATAGAAAGGATTATTAACTCCACTTTACAGATAAGGAAACTGAGACAGGGAGAGGAAACGATTAGCTAGAGGTCACACTGGGAATCAGAGACAGATAAATCTCAAATCTCTCAATCCAGTGCATTAAGTGTTGAACATCATTCCTTCTCCACACAAACAGACACTAGAAATGAGACACAATTCAAATAGAAGCAATTAAAACAAAATTTCATAAAAGATAAAAGCTTCAGAAATTCATCCTGTGCTGATGATCCCAAATATTATTCTCTTCTGTCTCTGTTGCATGGTTCAAAGATCAGATTATCCCTGCTTCCTTCCTCCTTACACCACCAGTATGTGCAGCACATCAGATCACTTGATACAGTCACGTAGCCCTCCTGCAAATATCTGCCCTGCCTGCATGCTGTACAGTTTTATATGCATGCAATCACCATTGCCTTAGCAATTACATTTAATTCTGGATTTCTTTAATTCAGCAGATAGTTTTCCATTACTTTCCAAAGGAAAAAAGTCAGGATCTCTATGAAAACCATAGTATTATATGAGAGAAAATCAGGTCTCTATAAGATTCCAGTTTTGAAGCAACTTTAGTTTCTGGCTTTAGCACTTCTCTCCATTCTCCCTTCTCCACTGAATACCTGTACATAAGATATTTGGTCCATTTCTAATAGCAAAGGTGGTCTCATGTCAGTTTGTTGGGGCAGATATATCTCTAAAGAAGAAAACGGAGTTGTTACAGAGCAAACAGTAGGGCAGAAGTGCAGATTAGTACAAAACAAAATGCTTCAAATGTTGCCATTAATTGTTCCAAAAATCTTGTTCTAGCTACAACATTTTCACTGATAACAGCCTTTCTTAAGTTCTCTCGAGAAAGTTTGTAAAATAAAGAGTTTCTAAATAGTATCACAGATCAAAATCAATCTATTTTTAAACAAGTCTTAATTCAGACCTCTGCAAATTCGGAATAGAATTAGCCTTTAGATTTTTTAAAAGTAAAATAAACAATATATTTGCCTGTGCTGATTTCAGTGGAAACCCTGGGAATAGGATCTGAAGGATTTTATTAGAGGCACATGAAATCTAGAGCTTCAACAAACAACCTGGAATTCAAGAAAATGCAATTAAATACAATTAAAAGGACCTACTAATCATTATTGACACTATTACTGCTGCCCATTACTTTCTATAATTGCACATGATTTTCTACCTGATAGTCCTGATCACTCTTATGAGGCCCAGAATGCGAATGCATTGTAATGTTCCTCTGACTCTCCTCAGCTAAATGTTATGATGAGTTAAATACTAAGATTTGGTCTAGTTGTAGAGAGAATATTTGTTTGGCTTGTGGATAGAACACTTCTTTTATTCACTTATGATTGTTCTTAAGACTGTATATATTTGACGAACAAAACTGTTCTGTAGAGTGATAGATGAATGTTTGAAAAACTGTTGGAAATCCTTCCCAATATGGTTTCCACATAGCAACAAAACAAGTTCAGTTTATGACTTTTATTAAGAGTATCTAAGAAACAGATTTTATAATAAAAGTTTCCTGTTTGTTGATAATAAGTGTAACAGCTTTTTTAAACCTCAAATCGCATATTTGAACTACAGCTATAGGGCATCAAATGCCTGTGACCTAAGGCAGCTGCACATTTAAAAAAAAAAAAAAAAAAAAATTGGGAAGGAAGGAAAAGGAAGAAACAGTCCTAAAAAACGCTGGAATGAAGCACTGCCCCCAGTTTTGACCAGAGGCACTCCACAGTGCAAATGTGCTCGGTTCATGATGCTCCCAAATGCCTGGGGCTGTGTAAGGGACAGGGATTGTCAGTGGCTCATGGACTGTCATGTCTGCACCCGGATTAATTTTCAAAACCATCCCCAGAAATTCCTCTAATACTCATTGTTGTCTCCTGAAATGCTGTGCAGAAGCTTCATCTGCTTCAGCTCCATTTTGGGTGCCAAGAGGAACGGAATGTTCTGCCACAAAATCCAGACTACAGCTGTGTCTGTTTAGCTTTTTGTTTTGAGGCAATACAAATCCTGAGAGCCCCCATTTACTGCAGGTTGGTGCAGCCTGCAGAACAGTGCTTGCAGGCAGTAGGTTTCCTTTCAGAAGAGGCCAACCTGATGTCTGGTCTCCATATAGCCACCAATTGCATTTCAGTCCCTTATGGGAGCACATGAGCCTGTGACAGTGCTTACCACTTCAGGGTATGTTTGTGTTGCCGCTGGTCAGTCCAGATCAGAGGTGTACACAGGAAGCAGATCTTGGGGCTGTTTTTGACCTGCTCTTCTGTTCACAATGCAGAGAAGTCTCAGAGAAACCTCAACTGGATTCTCTGAAGGCAGAACTAACCCGGAAGATGTATTCCAAGAGTTTCTCCTAACGTGCTGCATTTACTAATGAGCATTCAGTGCCTGGGCCAAGATCTAATCTGCAGCAAACCCTCTGAAGTGCATATTGTGGATGTGAGGTTCTCAGCAGCAGCTGCTTCACTCTGCAGATCTGTTTTTCTCACAGCATGATGCTTTTTTACCTAAACAAAGCCTCAGATAGCTCCAAGCCACATGTAATGATAGTGGTGATGGTTTGGGGGGCCAGATTGAAACTAGTCTGAAGTAAAGGCCCTGAACTTCTCATAATGTAGAGTACTGATTAATTCATTGACTGTTGCTACTTTGCACCAAATTTTTTGCCAACGTGGATGTAGAGCTCTTTGTGTTAGACAGTGGCTGCTGATGCTTGGCCATGCCAACCAGAAAACAGGTGTTCCAGCCCCTTCAAAAATATACTGTTTCTGAAAACTGAACATTTATGCACACCTCTCTGACGCTGTAACTTTCTGAATTGCATTGCATTCCTGAAGCTGAGACTGCAAGCAGGCAGAGCTAGGATGTGTGCTACCACAAAGACCCTGCGATGGGCTGAGAAGGAATGCTGGTTTTCATAGCTCTGCTCAATTAAGATTTAAATTCCATCATACAGCCTTTTCTGATGGTTTATTTAAATCCTGCAAATGCAGTTTTATTTTATTAAAGTGCTCTACATCCGATTAAATTTTGTGTATTTTTTTTATCTCTCCATATCACCTAGCATTAAAAGTAGACTCACTGGAAAATAAATAATACGTAAGTGAACTCAAATCCACCATAATTCTGCTGGGTCTGATTTCACGGTAGCATTAATCAGAACTGAAATCATTGAAAATGTCAGAGTGCTCTTGATAGCTAGTATCAAAAGGAAGTCCCCAACTGCATTGCAGCTTCTGCTCTTGGAGACTGTAAACACCAAAGAGGATTTCATGATAGAGCCTAAAATTAATCCGACGCAAGGCCAAGACACGTCCTTCATAGTCCCTGTGAAAAGGGAACGTGCAAGATTTGACCAAATGTCAGAACTGAAAAAGTGTAAATGAAAGTTTTGACACATCTCTACCTTCTGCCTTGTGGTTTCAGTCTGCTATAGAATTAACCTACAAAATAATATAAATCATGGCAGGACTACAGACAGAGATCAAGGCTGCTTTAGATTAAGTTTTAGGTATATATCATGGTTCAGCACCACCTGTTTTGTATTGAAAAAGACTAATACTTAAGGGATATTTATTACAGTATAGTAAGAATCTTAAGAGCTTACATAGTCCTTTAAAGAATATACTGAAATTAAAGACAAAGTCCTACATGGGAAACTGACATTCCTTAGCATCTTTCAATAGACAGTCAACAGTTTTATGATAGTATCGTAAATAAAAACCATCCGTAATATACATTATTTTTACCAGCATCCTGTAAAAATCATCACCATTACTTACATTGTGCTACTCACATATTTTACAGACATATCCTGTAAGTTACAAAGAATAAACTTAAATCATAATACTCGCTGACAAATTTCTGTTATGCATCTATATTTATGGAGAATTTTATAAAAAGAATGTATTTGCTTCTTTCTAGCCACGCTCGGATCTACTTAATTTTCCTGCACTAGACTTCAGATAAAGTGGATTTAAAATACATATAACTTCTTATTTATGCACTGTATATGAAATTCTTGCACAGTATTTCAGTTGTTGCTTTATAATTTTCTTCTTATTGTTTTGTTTTCTCAGTGTCCTCAGCAAACAAAGAACTTGATGAATAACCACATACTATCCTTGAGCCCTGCAGTTACCCATTCCTCTATACAGTTTCAGCCTCTCTTCCGTGCCAGGAGAACTCTCAGAACTTCACAGTTGGATTCATGATAGCTCACGCAAAGGCTCTGGAGGGATTTGAGATTTTTTAGTGATTCTTAAAATCCAGAGTTACAAAGACGACGTTACACAGACTCCTGTTTCCTGACTCTGGACACAGGAGCAGTAGCACTAATGGCATGCCAGGTGCAGCCATGTAGCCAGCTGGCTGGCAAAAGTGATTTCTCCCTTCTTTTCATCTCTCATGTCCAGTTTTGGCAGTCCCAGCACAAGAAAGACATGGACTTGCTGTCCAGCCTGGTGAAGAAAAGGCTGAATAGCTGCTGCTTGTGTTGCCCAACTGGCACCTTTCTCTGAGCTGCACAGAGAAAGGACAAGAGACAAGAATCAGGTTGCAACAAAGGACATTTGGAGTGGACAGAGAAAAAAAGTCATCTATGGGAGTGCTTAAGCACAGAAACAGGTTGTCTTGAGGGTGTAGGAATCTGTCCATTTCATCAGGCACTGGAACAGGCTGCCCAGGGAGGTGGTTGAGTGGAGGTGTTCAGGAGATGTTTAGATGCTGTGCTGAGGGACATGATTTAGTGGGGAACTGTTGGTGGCAGGTGGACATTTGGACTAGATGAACTCAGAGGCTTTTTCCAACCTTGATGATTCTGTAATTCCATGATTTATCCTTGCAGACAGAATTTATCTGAGAAGGCCCGCTGTGACTTGAACACTGACCCTGCTCTGAGCAAGGGACTGGATTTGATCACCTCCAGAAGAACTTTCCAACTCAGTTCTAAGCCTACAAGCAAAGCTTGCTATCCTTCCACTGTACTGCCTCTCATACCTAGTTTTTCACCATCTATACACTAAATCTGTCATCTACATCCTCACAATCTTGCATCCTGATTAATTCAAAACTGCTGTTTTCAGGCCATCTGTTATGCATATCCCCCCCTCAACTGAGTATATGCGAAATATAGCAGCCACACTATTCCCTGACCACAATTTTGACATTACTGACTTTTTACGTCTCATCACACTGCTGCTTATTTCCCCATACAGCGCAGTGGGTTTGTTTGCCAATTTGTCAGATTCTGCCTCTGGGATCTGCCTGTGCTGGCAGATCCATGCAGCAAACCATGCACTGTGACCTGCCCTCCCAAACTGGTGCTGAACACCTTCCAGCCCTCCATTTCTTTCACACACAGTTCACTTACTGTGCTGTTTTTTCAAGAAGCTGTCAGATGATGTCGACCGAGAAAGGTCACAGTGTCTGTCATTTGTTTTTTTAAATGATTACATACTCTGCATGCTCCCCAATACTTCTGCTGTGGTACGTCTTCAATTTCTAAGCAGACATTGGAAATTATTCACCTTCAGTAAAATAATTAGAGCAGTTTTTTCAAAGTGCATAGATTCCCAAACACACTAAAGGACACGCTTCTTCCTAAGTGCATATTCAGGGTAAATGCCTCTTTTCCAGAAATACCAATGAGAGGCAGGTGTGCCATCTTTTAGCACATTTACTTTCCATACTTACTTGCTAAGGTATTTTTCCGAGTCCACAGAAATCTACACATTTCTCAAGGCAAGTCTTGAAAATTTGGTTCTTAATATGACGCAAATACAATAGCAAAAACAAAAATATCACAAATGACCATGATAGATCTTCAAGCTGTTTTACAGTCCAGTATTGCTTATGAGTTTTTGCTGGATATGAAATTTAAAGTGAGAATGGAAAAGAAATTTCTGAAACGTATACAGTGTTTTTTATAATGCTTCTGTTTCTTTGATGGCTGTTCAATGGTAGTGGAAATCTGTAGTTGAAGTGGCAGTGCACACAGTGGAGAAGGACAGTGGTAACCTGGCAAGTAACCAGAAGTAGTCGTGAGTAATGAGGATGAATTAATTCCTAACAAAGCTAGCCTTGAAAAAAACCCAACAAAATATACCTTGAAAATACAAGGTAAAACACAATTGCACATATAAAACGTATGCAAACACAGCCAGGCAGCTGCACTCATCACAGGACTGTATGCTTATTTTCACCAGACTGCCCTGCCACAGCTTTATACTAGAAATGGAGCCACTGTATAGCTCTATGTCCTGAGTGGAATGGAGGTTAAATCCATCAGGCCTGCTAAGGTTTAATAAGTATGGGAATTATGTACCACTCAAAGAAGCTGCATTTCAGGGATAGTTTAAAAAAAAAAAAGTAAAAAAAATGAATCACACAGCTTCCAAAGCTCGAGCTACAGATGGGTGGAGATAGGTTCCTCCACTGGGCAGTTCAGAAAGGACCTCCAGCAGTCATAGAGCCCTAGAGTGGTTTGGGTTGGAAGGAATCTTAAATATCACCTAGCTCAAACCTTACCCTATCCCTATAGGACCTGGTAAAAAGTCACACTCTGTCTTATAAAACCCTTTTAGATACTGAAATGCCTAAAAGCAGACTGTGAACAAAAGGGTGAAAATCATCCTGCATATTAGTATGCATAAATTTAGGTATATGCTTATAAATGTAACATGTCAGTTAGGTACCTAAGCTCCCATCTGTATTGGTGATATATTCACTACAGCCACTGGAGTCTCTAAAACTATGCAGCTGAGTAAATGGACTCGTGCCATCATTTATACCCATGTTGTGCTTCTGCACAGATTCTCCTAGTGAGGATGTTGTCCTGGCCTCTGGCTGCTGTTCCAGAAGAACACTGTTCTCCCACACAACTGCTCCAGACCTGCCAGCTACGCCTGAATACCTGATGGGATCTCAGATTGTGCTAGGTGCTTGTGCTAAATGAATTGGCTTGTGGTGGTGGTGTTATGATGAGCTGAATTTTGTTCTAGCCTCCACTGGATGTACTAACTAGATTTGCCCCTGAGAATAACAACTTCAAGTGCAGTAATACATGCAGATTACCCTTTGTAGATACATCAACCTGCAAACAAAACCCCTCCCAAAGGTTTGATTCAGATGGTTGTACACAGTCATCTGGTGATGTCACTTGAGATGTCCCATGGTCTTCAGCAGATCACTGCAAGAATAGCCAGTCCTAGGCCATGTTTGGCTGCTACCTGAGGGTATCTGAAATGTCATGTGGTAACTCCACGTGCAGGCAATCAAGTTACAATGAAAAATGAACTAATCCTATAAGATACACTGAAATGATTAAAAGAAAGTGATAAAAAATCCAGAGGAACAATAAAAAATCATCATCAGTTATTCAGAATCAAACGTTATGTGAATCAGTTCTTGGCACGCTAGAGTGGAAAGGGCAGCCAGTACTGGTGAGTCCAGTCCATGCCACCCTTGACACGACATCCTAAAGCCCTCTCCAAAAACAGAACTCCTGTCCTTGAGCAGGTATCTCCTACTGCTCTAACAGCCAAACGTGTTGATCAGGTATAGTTCAGAGGTATATGTAATAGTCAGACACGTCCAGTTCTTTTCACTGGAAAGAACTATATTTTTGTTGTTTCTTATGCTCTTTCCTCTATAAGAGTTTAGACAGTGATATGAGACAAGCTGGATATCAAGCTGCAAATTATGGGATATCTGCCCTCAACTCTCTGTTTACAACTCTGTTAGAGAAAGCTGATGCACTTACTGGATAACAACTCTGCATTTTTCATGTCTTCAGAAAAAAACTGCAAACAATTACATCATCTTTGGCACTGCCCCTGTCCATTTTGGACCAAGAATCAGATGTCTAGGTCATGATAATTTGGTCTATCTTATGCCAAATGAAAAAAAGAAGAAATTCCAGACAAAACCTTTTTTTCCAAAGTGCTCTGACAAATTAAGCTACTTTAGGGAAGGATTACTAACATAAATAATGAATTTGTTTTGTACTGGATTGTCTGTGTAATGGGATGTCAGAAACGTTTGTGGCTGGACCCCAAACTGCACCGTCAACAGAACTTAACCTCACTAACTGGAACTGAGGTATAGATTTGGTTCTAAGTCAAAGGAAGTAAGCACTGGTCATTTCCTACATCTTTGTTCATTTTTGATTTGAAAATCTTTATGAGAAAATTCAATAGAAGGTAGAGGAAGAATAATATGAATACCAACTTGGCGTTAAAATTTCACTGAAAAGAATCAATGCAGTGTACATCAAAATTATAGAAAACTTTGCCTGCCAGAAGACTAAGGGGTGCTAGATAATGGATGCATAATTTCTTGAATACAAATACAAACACCGGCAAAATCTTTAACAGTCCTGTTTCTGACAGTCAAAACATTTGTGTGCCCAGAGCACCAGAATACCCCTCGATGCATCCACATCATCTTTATTTAGACAATATATTACTTGCAGATTGAACTTGACAGCTATGACCAGCTTATAAAAGCAGTCCCACACAAAGTACAACCCCCAACGGTACTTATAGGAGGGATTATTTCCTGGTTTTAGATACTTGTAACAGTATCTCTTTTTTTTTTTTTAACGTTATTACAATATTCTGTCCTCTTTCAGTAGAGACTTTGCAAATACGTGACTTGTTTTCTTGCTGTTTGTTGCACGATGTGAGTAAAGCCGCCCATCTTTTTCATGTGAAAGACGTGAGGGACTGTGCAAGACGCGAGTCCGTCGCAATCAGGTCCACCGCTGAGCTCAGCCTTCAGACCTGCCAAGCATTTCCCACCGCTTGCAGCGCTCGGGCAGCTAGCTCCCGCCCGGCATTCTCTTGCAGCTGGGGCTCCGACACACACATCGATTCAGCATTTACACAGCTCCTTTGATTTGACGCATGAGATCATGGAGCAGGAATGAAGCTGTTGCACGGCCGTGCTGCCGCAGCGGAGCCTCCTGCTCGCAGGGGTCCTGCTGAGGGATGCGTGCCGTCTGGCTGCAGCCCGATTCCCCAGCTCCGTGCCAGCCCACCGCGCCGCGCTGCCTGTCCCCTGACCTAGGGCAGCATTCTTGCAGGTACCGAAATAAACTGGACCCGGGAGCACTGCTACCTGAGATCGTGCGATGCACAGAACTTGGAGTTTAGAATAAAGCAGACAGTGCAATAAATCCCCCAGTATTATATTTAGTAATGCTATCATTTGTGTCATTCGGGAAAGCGCTCTCGATTCGGAAAACCCCACAGCTCTGAATAAATCACTTCTATAGTGGAGTTTTTGACTGATGAGACACTAACTGTCCTATAGTGAGAAAATTATTCAGACTGGGAAGATGACAGGTTCCGAGCATGAAAAACAATAAGCCACAGAGAAGCTGGAAAGAACAGCGTGTACAAAAGACCAAAGGGCAATTGTCACTATCCCTGAGTAATGACCATAACAACAGGTGCTAAAACATACAATACAACTATATAGCGCTAGCCAATTTCTGGAGTGGCAGAAAGTTCAATAGCCAAGTGAAACCCTTTATAAGCGAGAGCGCCTCATTAGCACAATGAAAGGGACCAATAAAAATCGGTAGAGATCTTGTTTGCAGCGCCCAGGGGCCTGCAGTGTGAAAAAGCTTACTGGTTTCCCTTTGCGCCTCATCTCTCTATGCTGCAGTTAATACAATAGCTGCCAAGTGGAAGAATAAGCTAAAATTTTCTACAGCCTTGAAATTGTTACAATTTCCTTCCTTGTCTTTTTTGCCAACAAGATTCCTGTCTTACCAAGTACAGCATATAATTATTCCAATTTTTACTCGTGAAGATCCACACCTTTTCTTATCTGGCCTGCCTGTCATATCTTCTTATAGCTTACAGAAATCTAAAATATGCTCTTCTATAAACTGACAGAATAATAACAGAAATATGTATAGTTAATAACTGTGATAGGGTTTCCACATTATTCTGAGAAAGACAGAAGTGAATATTATGAATAACATTCTAAATGTAATTTATACGAAAGTATAAATCCCTACCAGCTGTTTCAGTTTACTAACAGTCCTGAAATATTATCAGGTATTAATTGCTAATAAGCATGATTCATTGTGACTTACTGTGCTCTGATTTACTGCTCTCAGTAGTGAAGCAAGCAAAGAGAAATTGGCAAGGAGCAGTTGTGAAAATTAAAAATATTTTTACTTATCCATAGGCCTGCCAAATATGAATTAATGCTTGTTGTAGAGCGTGTCAGTACTTGTGCTGATATTCAGTACCTGTGTCATGCGGAGCCTTTCTTTTTTTTTCCTCTAAATTTACAAACACTTCACACAGGAGAATAAAGGAGCTCTATTGTAACACTGTGCTGCAGAGCTCAGCCAGCTGCAGATATGAAGTGGTACCAAGCTGTCATTTGGGGAAATGCTGCATCCAGATTTGTTAGGTCCAGTCAGAGAGACCTGAAGGGATATTTAGCGGAATATTCTCCTGTATAATTGCTAATGACTTCAATGGTGAATTCAAGAGGTCTGAGAACAGGAAGCATAAGCCCCAGAGAATGATTTTCTGTTTGAAAGGCACATTAGCTTTAATCCCAAGCATATGTCCCTGCCTCCTGCATGAATACAGGAAAATCCAACAGAATAAGCAATACCATCCTTTGATTTATTTCTCTGACTGCTCGCACTTCAGCTTTGTCATCGAGTGATCCATTTCAGCCTCATCTGGGCACCTTGCATCTCTTTCATTCTGCTGTTTCTCAAGGCAGTTCTTGCTGCTGCTGCTGCCTCCCTAGTAATGCACAAAGAGATTTTGGCATGAACATCTAATGACAAAGGCCTTTGAAAATTATAGAACTCATTTTTTAAAATCCTTTTGTCTGGTCAGTAGCTTGCAGCACCACGCCAAACAGAATCGTCAAATGGTTCAGTGGACTAAGATCAAAGATGGGCACCTGTGAGCAGAATCCTCTATTATCCTTTCAGTGTCAACAGTAATTGTTGCTAATTGAACAAGTTTGTTTAATAGTAATACAGCCCAAGAGACCATATTCTGAGCTGATGGAAATAGATCTGGTTCTGCTGAAGTCAGCTCTGCTAATCCATACCAAGTGAGGAACTGACACAAGGAGAACAGTTAACCCATTGCTTAACCTTATGAGCTGTGTGACCAGCTGCTGGAATTGAAGTATGTCTCACAACTTGGCCTGATAAAGAAAAAAAAAAAAAGATTTTTCTTTGTCTAACTTTGACGGAGAAGCTATTAAGTATACACTTTGACATCAGTAGTCTAAAATATGTCCAATAGGACTTTAAGATGATAAAAACTAAAAGGTTAGAAGGACACAATAAGCTAGCCATCATTTTCTAAATGCTTTTACAAACTGATTTTCCTTTGCAAGAATCAAAGCTCCTCTTCTCCCCACCTGAATTTAACACACAACTCCAGTCAATCAGCAAGCAGCAAAGCCACAGTTCTAGTGTATAGACTTAAACGTTAAAAAAGTAAATAAACAAAAATTCAGCACATCTTCAAAGCAGGCTTGATTTAGAGTGTGAGTCTATCAGATACATTTTAAATCCTGGCACAGTAAATGGGGGGGAAAAAAATAACAACAACAAAAACCAAACAGCAACACAAAGGGCAAGCAATCATTAAAAATAACTTCCTGTAATAGTAAATTAGAGCTTTAAAATATATCTATTAAATGCACCGCACCAGCTTGACTGTCAACAGCAAAATTATATACAAGCAATGCTTTCTGGAGTAGCAGTTCATGTTAAAAATGAAATAATGTTACTTAGGGAGAGACTTAAAATAATTGTGATTGTAAACATAAATACTTTTCATTTCAGAATCGGCGCTGGTTCCTTCACTCAGCTTAGTCATGAGAGCCTACCAATGCCTCCAAAGCCCACCCTGTGCTGTCTGGCTACCTGGCAATTCACGCACACCTGATTTATTAGTGCTTGCAGCAGTGCCCAGCAGTGTCACAACGCCAACGCGACGCCGAGCTGCCGTGCAGACTGTGAGGTAAATGTCTAAAGCAGTGCATGCTTTCAAGGCTGACCCAGCTGCGGTCTGAGCAGAGGAAGGTCGGTGCGGCTCTGGAGGTACAGCACGCACAGGATGTCGCGCTGCGTGTGCTGCTGAGCACAGGGCTGACTAACACTCGGCCCTGGTGGTAAATCCAGCACTATCGACTTACAATGCTTCTATTATTATTATTACTTTTGCTTCAGCTGTGCTAACTCCCCCATTACATTCAGCACTTATTACATTGCACTTACATTATTAAAAATAACAATTAAAAAAATCTATAAACAGCCAAAGAAACAAACACGTTATGAAAAGAACTTACAAAAACTCACTTGTCTAAATGCACTGCCATGAGAGCAGCCATATATTCAGCATGAACATAAAGAGTCCAGGCCCTTTCTTTGCAGTGAGAAGCTTTCTAAAACAGACACTCAGTGGGAGCCATTGCCCTGCGTACGGGACAGAGCCAGGTGGGTACCAGGCACTGCCATCCAGAACTGGTGCCAGTACTGGGGGCTGTAGAATGGGGAAATGGACTGAGGCTCCAAATCACATACAGAAAGCAGGGCAAATTACAACGTGTCGTAATTTTGTAGCCATGGGATGAACAGTTCTGAGATGGCTGTCTGGAAAGAGAAGTTGGGAACTACCAGCAAAGAAGCTTAGCTGATGTGGAAAGAGGAAATGACTTACACTGCCTCTAAATAAACATTATATTGTAACTGTGTGTCTCTCTTTTGATTTCACTGATATTAGCTAATTGTGTGTGTATTACAGTGAAGAAAATATAGAAAAAAATACAAACCACATGCAAAACCAGCAGTGTTTGAACACTGGCTGGTAATTGTACACTGGCTGTGATAACATCTCTTACTTCGTGGTAAGCACAACAGAAAATAATGTCTGGCCTTAAAAAAACTTCTAGATACAGAATTGTTCATTTGCTGATGGCTTCTTGCACCACTAGTGAAGACGTGGTGTGGATTATGGAAATACCATTACTCATTTATCTCTTTAGTTTATCTCAGATAACCTGCAAAAGCTTACAGGTTGAGATGGGACACCATGAAACAGTTGTGTGTGGTAACACATCTGTAAAAGCCGATCTATTAAGAGTACATGGCATATGGAGACACTATTTTAAATGATCACCCAAGCACAGTGGCATGAAGTCAGTAGGCAACCTTTCAGAGTGTAATCTATATTTCTGGAAAAGGAAGTTGCTCAACACCACATTCCCCAAAAGAAAAGCCTTGGCAACCAACAGGAACCAAATCTGCATTAACTGAAAACTGCAGGCCCAGGAGTGCTCTCAGGCTCTGTGCTTTGTGTGTGCTGAGCTGCATGCATCCTGCATCAGAGACCAAAACCCAGAGACTCTCCAGTTTGCATCTTCCCCTTTCTCATCCCCATTTTGGTTTGTACAAGAAGGTCCCAGGCTCTGGTAGGTGAAGAAAACAAGATCTCTGAGTGCCCCACAGAAGCAGCCTGGGTACACTGAGTACAGCTTCATTCAGTCTGGGTGTAGTAATTTGTGTGTCTGCCTAATTATAAGGAAGACAACAGAAAAACTCACCTATACAGTCTAAAAACTTTGTTCAATACCTTTACTCTCTGCATTGGAGACCACACCCTCAAGCTGCTGTCCAAGGGTCTGTCCATGTTTGGAAAGTTTTTACTGTGTTCATATGAGCCATCAATGAGCCATGTAATGCAACAGAACACGTGTTATTACTATTCTGGACAACAGCAATTCTGCAAAACCACACAGCACTTAGCCCTGTTCTGATCTAAGCACAGCAAAGGATGGTCCTGGGCACTCTGCTCTGGGTGGCCCTGCTTGAGCAGGGGTTGGACCAGATGGACCCAGAGGCCCCTTCCAACCTCAACCATTCTGGGATTTAGTGAAACATTCATCAGTACGTTTCTACTCAGAGCTAGGCAAGTAGCAAATGTGTACTTTTACTAAAGGCAGAGGGAGCGCAAGATCCAAGAACCTCTAAATTAACAGAAAAAGTAGAAGACAAAGGACAGCGGTGTTGCACAGTATGTTATGCAGCTCTCTGCACACAGCTCTGTAACGTTCATGCAGATGCCCTACAAACACTCCTGAACACGCTCTGCCAAACACCCAAAATGGTTGGGCTGAGGACCAATTTCTTAATATCCAGAAATAGGAAATGTTTTGGTAGGCTGACAGCAAGCCAAGATAATTTCCAAAACAAGTGATGCCAAAACAATAATTGGATAGTAATAAAGCTAGGAAAGAGGGAGGAAATTAAAAATAAGTTCCAGCTAAAAACATGAGCCTCAGTGCTAAGCAGTTTCAGGATCACTGTCCTAAAGCACAACTAGACTCACTTCTTGTGCTCAAATTTCATCTTGCCTAGCTTTTAGAGGAGCAAAAAGGCAAGAGCTTGGCTGGTTTAGATCTATATGCAAGCTGTGAATTACATGATTCTGACAATAAGGCCTGGCACCGCAAACAGCCTTTGGAGACAGCAGTGCTGGCATGCTCCAAGCTACCCATGGGGTCATTAAGCTGCTGGCCAGGAAGATGCTGGATTCTCATCTCTAGTCTGAGTCTGGCAAAACCCCTCCACAACAGGTGTTTCCTTTAAGATTAGGAGGCAGGGTGTGTGAATAAACAGATGCTCTGAGCTCCTACAAAAATTCCCCTGCCTGTGAAGAGGCAAGAAAGAAAAACAGTTTGAAGATACTTCATTAGCTCTAAATATGTTTGTCTGACTTTAAAATAGTTCAGAAATAAAGGATGCTTACACACACTCACAGCTAAGCATTAGAAAGCACGATAGATGTATCCCAGCTAAAATTAAGGAATGTGATAACATTTATAGCAATATATTACTTGTTAATTTAAGTAACTTTTAAATATATATTTCATCTCTGAACCAATTTTCTAAACCAAGAGGTTATTTTCAGTTGATAAAAAATAACAGCTTTCATTGAAACTAGTATCTTTTTCAGCAAATATTATCTGTATGACTTTTGTTCGCGTAGCTACAACCTTAGAAATGCTTGTTGTTGCTTTCTGGATTTCCAAATTCAGAAGAAAAACCTCTACAGGGAAACCTTGTCTTTTTCTCAGTTGCAGACCTATTTTGCCTCAACTTTTTTAAGCAAAAGGAAAATAAAAATGTAATACTGTACCCTGTACTGTTTTCAGAGTTGAAAAAGTGATGTAAATTACAGAGTAGATCAATGAAGAGGAACGAAAGAAAAAGGAAAAAATTGCTCATTTTCCCCTCCAAACAAGAAACAAAGGGAGGAATACAAAAGAAGTATAACATCCAAATGATGAACAAGAAATGAGAATTCTAAATCTATAATTAAAAGAGAAGACTTTGACCAAGAGAAATTTATGTTTTGAATATTATAGCAGTGAAACAACTTAAAAATATTCATTAAACTATCTCCTATATTTTGCAAGTTTAGCAGTCTTCAAAGCCAAAATAAGGACAAAGCTGTCATTCCTTTGGCAAGGCTCACGAGGACAAATTATGCTGCTATAAGAATGGAAATGAAACAGCATAATTTGTCCTGAGGACACTACAAAGTGTTCAATTTTTGAAGGCTAAAGTTGTGAATTGAAATGTAGGCAAAACAATTTCTTTATTAAAGCACAATTTCATCAGCACAAGGCTCTGAGAACATCTGATTTCAAACTTAATATGTCCAGGAAGACACTTAATAATATCCTCAAAAAAAAACAATTCAGTTTAGCCTTAAAAAGGATGTATCTCTTGAGAAAGCAAGAAATGCTTTAAATACTTTTGCTGACATGCTGTGAAAATATCTAGGCAGAAGTATCTGTTCTGTTAGATAGATGGTGAAAAAGGTGATTCCTTCAGTCATCCCTTCCTTCAATCATTTCCTACACTCACTCCTTAACATCTCTGACAATACGCAGTTTTCAGATACCACCTTCAGCAACAAACACAGGTCTTTATTTCCATCTACGTTAGCTAACATGCTTGTTTTTAAAAAACAGAAGTACAATAGCAAGGTAATTTAAAACACAATCTCATTTTCTTAAGATGCACATGCCCTAAGAAACAAGCATGTCACCTGCTGATTCACCAGATACCACTTAGGGATACCCTGCCTAATTTTGCATTGCTTATATGTTTCAGCAGCAGTACCTGAGGACATAAATGAAATCCAGCACAAAATACTTTTTACGGCAGGGGCTTCCGAAGTGTCATGTCTCACAGGCAGAAATTCAAATATAGAAATATTGAGGTATTTTCTAAGTTATTTAGTCATGCCAGTTAAACAGCAAAATCAGTTTTGTTTTATCATCTTGTTCAGGGTTATGCAGGAAGCCTATGGCAGAGCTGAGATCTCTGTTCCAGGCTTAAAACTTGCACTGCTGCACAACCTGTTCCTTTCCATGTGTCTCTGAAGACGTTAAATACAGATGCAGAAGTACAACGGTGTGACACACCATTATCAAGCAATCAGATCCAGGCAGTTCCCAGATCTAGGTGCAGTTTCTAAATGAAAGTTCTAAGCATTTTGCCATTTCAAAACTAGGACTAATACATTCACAAGAAATAATCACCTATTAATTTAGCTTTAATGTGGTGTAGAAGGCAAGCCTACTAGAGAATACTACTACAAAGGCAGGGCATTTTTCAGTATGCCCAGTCCATATCTGGTGAAGGAAGGGTGCCTGCAGAAAAGCCCACTTGCAAGCCAAAATAATGAAAGTTCACTGTGTTGATTTCCCTTTTTTTTTTTTTCCCCTGAAGAGGTAATTGACACTGATATCGGGTATTTTAATGTTGAAGTAATATACCAAACTGAAATGCAAAGTAGATACACTGTAAATCATAACTCCAAAAGCCAGCTGCTTTTTGTCAGAAAAGGAAAGTTTCTTTTAACTGTTTTCTGAGACTGATATAAAACAATTTATATGACAAAAATTTTTTTGTACCATATGTTATCAGGTATTTCTTAAAGCATAAATTATGACAAATTTCTTTTTTTCTTTTTTTAATGGAAAAGAAGAATTATTCCAGACAAGCAATCCAGCTAACAATAATTCGACTTCTGATGTTTCAGGAAATGAGAAAGGACTCCCCCAGTGGTGCTTTCAGTAACACTAGGAAGATCATTTGGAACACCTCGACATGCAAATTTCTAACACACTCAACAAATACTTGGATTTTGCACTAGCTTATGTGCTTAAACCCTTATGACATTAAAAATTAAAAATGTTGTTTCATAATATTCTTTCAAATATGTTTTTAATCCACACTTGATTTATTTTTGCAAAAGCCTTAATTTCATCAAATTGATAGGACATTTGGCCCCGTTCCTTCATAGGAAAGTGTACAAATTCTGTAGTGGCTTTGTCATAAGCTAAAACATCAGAAGAAATTTCATTAAAATGTGTAGTGAATAAAGTCCTTATTCAGTCTATTAGATATTTAGTCTCTAGAAAGCTCTTTAATTTCATAATCTCCTAACTTTAATGCAGTTTGTATTATTCTGTTTTGTTTATATTTTTGTGTTATTATAAATTATATTTCAATAAAATATTTCTGTCATTTGTGAATATTTTTCAGAGTTATAAATTCTCATGGCATGTTGTAACGATTCTCCTTAGTCCCCTTCCTTTGCTTCCTCATTAGTATGTTGTTCTTAATGACAGTCTTGGACTATTTTCACAAAAATAAATTAAACATAATTTTTTTCTTGATCTATCTGCGATTAAGACAAAGAACAATAAAAAAAATCCTGCATTTATATGGCTGTCACGGTGCTTGACTGCCTCTACCCATGGCAAACAGATAAAAACAAAGACATAAGATAATCTCTGCAAAATTCATTTCCACAGTATAGTAATACCCCATTTATTTAGACTGGGGAGCAGGTAAGTGCCCACAGTGTGCTCATAGTGCTTACCTTCCAGCCGCACAACCAAATAGAAAATGACACTGGACTGAGGAACACAGAAGGGATGTGCTCAAATCTCACTCGGCATGGAGTCAAAATGCCACACAAGCACACGCTCCTGGAGGTGCTTCTGGCTGCTGAAGGCTAGGCATGTAATCATGGCATGAATAACATCTGGGCAAGAGAGAAGAGTGCTCATCTCTCTCCAGGTCATCTGCTGTTGTCCTTGCTCCCTACTGCCTGTATGCTAGTCACAGTACAGATGCACATTCATAATTTTTGTGAGATGGTGCTGGTTATGAGAATGAGAATCTTTAACCTTCAAGTAACTGAACATGTTGTTCCAGGACTGCCTTGAAATAGTGATCATGGACCTCATTACCACAACCCTCTTCTTTCACATTCTTCATTAACAATTATCATTTATTTGACTGTTCATATGGAAATAAAGAAAAAATACAACGAAGAAGGGAGACTGGCTATTTCAAATGCAATTCTGATCATAAAAATCACCACCACTGAAGATAAGAAGCTATCGTCATGGAGACCATTTTGTTTCTGGCTGGCTCATCCCAGATAGCAACTAAGCATCCACCAGCTCCTTGCTTATTACCCACTGCCAGTGGGATGGGAGAATGCATTGGAAAAGCATACAGATACAGATAGTTCAGCAAGTGAAGGCAGAAAAGTCAAAAATCAATGCAGAAACAATAATTCAGCACCTCTCACATGGGGACCAGCCAGTTTGCAGGCCAATTTCAGACAGAAATCATGCAGTTCGGTGTGATTGGTCCTGTTAGACCCAGGTCAGTATGAAAGGTTCTCACTTGCTTTCCAGTGGCGGTGCTGATCAGTCTCAATACACTTTTAGTGGGAGTGGTGATGCTAGAAGTGCATGAGGAAAAATAAATCACAGGAGGGAGTTAATAGCGGCTATAATTTCTTTACATACGATTACCTAATTTTTAGTTCTAAAAAGAATTACATTCGCCCATTTCCGCTTGCTGTCCACCAACAACCTGGAGCGGTCGAACGGGCAGACACGAAGCGGGAAGCGCCACCGGGCTCCTCAGCGGCCGTCCCGCCTTCCCGCCCGCCGCAGCGCGCATGCGCCGCAGCCATCTCCTAGCAACGGGGAAACAGCGGCGCGGGCCGCTGCGGCGCGATCGCCCCCGGGCGGTGCGAGGGGCCGGGGCGCCCGAGGGCAGAAGGGCGGAGCGGCGGAAAACGGCCCGCTAAGGCTCGGGCGTCTTCAGCTCCAAGTAAGCAGAAATAACGCGTTTGTGGAAGTAGCGGTGAGAGTCTTAAAGTCGGAACGGCAACGGGGAAGGTTTCGGCCCCGCTGCGTCTTGCACTGAGGCCGCCGTTGGGGGCGGCGGAGTGCGGAGCTCCGGGCGGCAGCCTGGTTCGAGCCCGCCCCGACACGGCCGGGAGCCTCCAGAAATTGCGGGACAGAGTTTAAAAACACCGAAGCCTGGTTTTAGTTTTTAGCTTGAGAGGTAGATTAAAGTTCCTTCAGCCAAAGCCGAAACCGGCAGCTCAGTGCCTGCTTGGGCAGCACCTCTCCTGGAAGGAAAGCGGGTGCTGTTGCAAGATTTACAACGGAGCTGTAGAGCTTATATAGCTATCGGACTTACGTAGAATTCCTCTGAAACAGTAACGTGACAGGCATGAGGCCTGAAATAGCATGGACAGTAAACGAGAGGGGAAAAAAAGTAGAATAAAGCTTCACATACAGAAGAGTTACCCAAAAGAACGCTAACAGGTTGTTAGGGAGAAAATCTCAGCCTGTTTGATGGTGCTTCAGAGGTATGGGATGTATCTGCAGGCAGGACCTCCAAGACCCAGTGTGGGTTTGCTCACAGAGGAGCATCGCTTGTGTGAGAGAACTCTTGTAACCTTACTGCTGATTGGAATTATCATCTATATAACACTTTAAGTGCTGTATTATCTTAACCAGTGGAAGGTAAGCACAGCTGCTTTCTGTTATTTGTTGGCTGTGAGCAAGCTATCTTTCTCACCTTTGCTGATGGAAATACCAGCATGTTTAGGATTTTTATCGCTGCTGCCATTTTCTGATTATCTCATGTTCTGCTGCAATGGCGAGTGCCAAGATGGGCCTCTGAATCCTTACAGCTCCTACTGCTGTCTGCGTACCTACTGTGTGTACTTCTACCTTACACTGTAATAGACCTTTTCTTTTACCGCTCTATTAAAATATTACAGGCTAATTAGTGAGGATTTAAAATTAAATAACACTCTATTTTTCTGAACTTAAAGATCACAAGTGTGGTAATGACACCATTGAGATGCTTCCAATGCATGCAGGGAGGTGTAAGTACAATTTTGTACAACACAGGAGAGGCTTCATCTCAGGTGCTGTGGTCAGCTGAGGCCAGCTGTGCTTTCAAGAGGTTCTGTTATAATAAATTTGGGAAGGATTTCATAATTAAAAGAGGGGAGATTTAGATGATTTAGATTGGATATAAAGAAGAAGGTGGTTTTTTTTTTTACAATAAGAGTGGTGTGGAACTGGCACGGGTTGCCCAGGGAGGTGGTGGATGCCCCGTCCCTGGAGACACCCAAGGTCAGGCTGGATGGGGCTCTGAGCATCTGATCCAGTGTAGGTGTCCCTGTTCATTGCAGGGGAGTTGGGCCAGGTCACCTTCAAGTTGGCTTTTTCAACTCAAATGATTCTATGAAAAGACTTGCAAGGACGATGTGGGTAAGAGTTGGGTGTTTTGGAGGACATTAGAAGAGCTCCATAACCTGACCAAATGAAGGTAGAATAGAGTTATATTTGTCATCTTTAAATCTATTTTGTTTGTACTGCATATGAATGTTATAGTATGTAGTATGAGTAGAGTATAGGTAATACATGATATGTAGTAGAATTATTTAGGACTATATAGGATGTATAGAATATAGTAAATATATACTGTGTAGTACAAATATTTAGTAATCTACAAAAATATTTTGTCATGTGCTAGGAAAGTGAGAAATTGATGAAAGCTCAAACACAACACAGATACACAGTAAACTACTAAAAACAAACAAACAAAAAAATATCTGTAATTGTCTGAGCAATAACTTGTGCAGCAGCTTTTCAATGAGAGGAGTGGGAACAAAATACCCACTTTTTTTTTTTTTTTTTTTTTTAGATTAAGTCAATTTTTCTTAGACAGTTTCTCAGGGGATGAGGGATTTCACTGAGTCTCAGGGAGACATTTAAAATCACACACATAATTTCTAAAAATGTCCTTCATAGGAGTTGTCACAGCTTGGATTCTCCAAGGATAGACCCCAGTTTTGATATTACTTAATATGTTCATTATAACTTGGAAATGAGCAATAACATGGAGAAATCAAAATTTTCTACTGAGATAAGATAGTTTCTGTTAATTAAGATGATTGTTAGAAATGTCTGAGAGCTATTCTGCAGTTAGGTGAGTGGATAAAACTGCAACAGATGAAATTAGTTGTTGATACATGGGATGTAATTTGCACAGGCAGGAATATTTGGAACAATGCACTTTTCAGTAGTAAACCTGAATTAACTATAATCTGTTGAGGGAATGACCTGTTTACCATATGTGGATAGCTTAGTGAAAATCTTCACTGAAGAAATTGGGTAATAATTAATCCTCAAAAAAGGCGTAATGTCAGTGTAATAAATCAGTAGTGTTCTAGAATTGATTGTGGTATTCCAGATTAGGTTAATCATATCTGAGAAGGAAAGATTTAACAGTCACAGAGGGGCTCTGGGACAAGAAACAAATACGTCTGGAAAAGCTATATGGAAAAAATAATTAAGACAGCTTAGAAAGGTGATAAATCAGAATGTACAGGGAACCATAAAAGAAAGTAGAGAGGATCAAGGCAGGGCATCTTGTGACTAAATTTGTACTACAAGAATGTGGGACTGTTGTATTGAATTGAGTAACACATTTATCTTGTTTGCGTATTTTTTAAGCCTGAGGAGTAGTTGCTTATTAAGTACACTTGACAATCGGACCGGCACCGCAGTGTGCCATAGAATGAAGAGCAGAGGTTTAAACATTTAGGTGGTCACTAAAAATAGGTAGTATTGGTAGAAAGAGCATACCAACTTGTTGTCTGAACATCTTACTGTAGGGAAATAAAAACCCATAACAGATAGAGAAAAACTGACTTTTGGGATTGATTTCACGCGTTTATCAGATATGTATCTGGAAGTAGCGGACTGATCTACCATGGAAAACTTACCAGTGTATTTTATTCTGAGTCCTGTCAGTTGCTTTGTGATTTGCTATCATGTTTGTTAATTCCTGTTACTTCATTTTATGCACATTCATGCACTGTCTCTTGCATTGTACAAATTGATAATACACTGTGTCTCTTCAGCTTAGAGTCACAACAGGCGCCTTATACTCCTTAGGGCGCCTCTAGTCGGACACCAAGCAGTTAAGCTTTAGAAAACAGCAAGTGTGGTTCTTGGGCAGCATAAAAACAGGTAGTTTTGTTGGAGTCTGACAGGCCTGGTATCTCTCTTTAGTTCTTTTTCTTTCCTCTGGCTGAGAGGAATAGGATAAATAGGAAGAAGGAGATGTGATAGTACTTGCAGGAATGCAAAGCTAGACATTCTGTTCTACCTCCTAAAGGGAGATGTTAAAGCTTCTATGATTTGGAAAAAAAGCAGGTGTTGAAAAGCCGGGGAAGATCTCGTCATTGTCTATAAATACCAAAAGGGAGGGTGCAAACAAGTCGTATTTAGACTCTTTTTAGTGGTGCCCAAAGCCAGAACAAGAGGCAGCGAACACAAACTGGAATAAAAGGTGTTCTGTTTACATCAGGAAGTACTTCTGTGCTGTGTGGGTGGCAGAGCACTGGCATGGTCTGCCTATAGAGGCTGTGGGTTCTCCTCCTCAGGACTTGGCTGGACACAAGCCTGAGCATTCTGCTTTGGATGGCCCTGCTCCAGCAGAGTTTTGGGCCAGATGGACACAGAGGGCCTGCGGATCTTGGCCATGCTGTGTTTCTATGACCGTGCACAGATAGTAGTAATGCAGCTTCAGACTTAGAGCCTAAGTCCAGAGTCTGTCAAATCCCAAAGTGGATCACGTAATAAGTAACTAATTGGAAACTATTCTTAAATTCTTCTTTGCTCTGCTTTTCCATGGGAGTAATTGTTTTCAGAAGGGAAAAAAGCCCTTGCTTCCTTGACAAAAGAGATTGGTTCCACAGCTGTCTATGTCTTGAACTTAGTCTTGTACATCTCATATCTTCCTAGCATTTGGTGTGTGTCAGGTCTTCGGTTCTTGTGTCAGTTATTTAAGATTTTAGAAGGCAGAAGATGCAAATGGATCATGTAATGTTTTGTAAATGCTTTGTTTGACTTAAAAATCACAGAATAATATGACCTCTACTTGTATGTAGCAGGATTGTGACAGTGTCAATATGTACCCCATGCAGTAAAGGAAGCATTCATAGGATTTTAATATTTTGACCAGTACAACCACCGTAAGATTTTTCTCATATTTCAAAATGTGATCTATGTTATAAAATAAATCTTTTGTTAATTGCTTTACCTTTTTTATTTATACTATCCATATAATCCACAATCTGGTGATTAAAGTAGCCCAACACCTCACTGGTGAACAAGGGTATTGATGGAAAACAAGTTGAGAGTCCAGTGATACTCCTGTTGTATTGTTTCTGTGGTGTTTTTTTGTTTTGTTTTTTATTTATTTTTTTTTAGAAAAGTCAATTGTCAAAGAACTTGGTTAATCACGTTGGGTAATGCTGCTTCTCTGAAAGAGTGGTCAGGCACTGCAATGGGCTGCCCAGGGAGGTGGTGGAGTCACCAACCCTGGAGGCGTTCAAGGAATGTTTGGACGTTGTGTAGAGGGACGTGGTTGGTGAGGAGTATTGGTGATTGGTGGACGGTTGGACTGGATGGTCTTGTAGGTCTTTTCCAACCTTGGTGTTTCTGTGATTCTGTAATCCAATAAAGCAGTTATCTGTAGTGAAAAGCAGCAATGCTTAATGTCTTGGAAGCCTAATTTATTTATCTTAGTATAGTGACTAGAAATAGGTGGCTACTTTAGGTTTGTGGTGTAGGAAGCAATTCACACTAGCAGGGAAGTTCCTAGAGTAAACCAATGAAAGGAAGTAAGCACAGGAATAATGGTCATCATTATCTGAAGATCTGATGCTTAAAATCTGCTCTACTGGGCTTCTGCAATAAATCTTATGAAAAATGAAGTAACTTTTCCTTATTTTGTTTGAAGTGCTGGGTCATCATGCAACAGCCAGAAGGTTTGAGGGTTCAACTTTTGAACTAAAAAGTCCACATTCATGACCTTCCTTTGAATCATTTTCCACTTATGGGTCAAATGTTCTAGTCACAGAGATGTTATCAGAAACTGTTCCTTCAGCCACGTTCAATAATACAAGGCAGCTGTGTTATATCACGTGCCTAGTTCTGCTCGTGCACAGTCTACTGTGATAGCATCAACCAGACCTGGCTTGGCATGTGGATTCATGTGGAGAAACAGGGTGAAATATTTATCTCACTCATTTGAATGGTCAGCAGCATAAATGTCAATATATGAGCTAGCAACTCTAGGTTTCATTTTTGGTCAGAGGAAACAACGGTCATTTTTGAAGGTGTGATTCACCTGACCAATTTTAGACACTGACCTTAGGATGATCTGCCTTAACGGCTGTTGGATGTACAGGCTAGATCTCCATCCATTATTAAGGAGAGCGACTAGCTGAAGTACTGATGCCTAATTTATTTCTGGTCCTACAAAAAAGCTGGAGGCCCTTCTGAAATTTGGAGTGAATAGTGGGAGAGTTTTGGGGACTGTCATTTTGGAAAGAAGATGTACTTAGACCTCATGTCTGCCTTAATGGCTGGGAGACAGCATCTGATCGTATCGCTGCCCTGAGGAGGGCTGGGAGCAGAGAAAAACAGGGCTGTTTATCTGGCACTGAAATCGGTACATTCCAGGTGTAGGACAGGAAGTGGCACTGAATGATAGCTCCATAGACTGCTCAGCTGTGCACTGCCTACACCTGTTTAGTCAAAGTCCTTTATTACCTCTAGCTCTATATGATTTAAACCATCAACCCTTTCATCTCAAGGCATGTGGAAAAACTACACTCCTAGTAATGAACACAAAGTAGAGAACACTACTCAAATAAGAATATTATTTATTTTGTCCTAAAGATTTAATTAACTGCATTTAATCAGATGTAAATAGAGTTTTAGGTTTTAAAGCATTTTCAGGTAACATAAACCCAACATTTAATTGCGTTAAAAATACAAATCCCACTAAAAATTTTGTCTGATTTAAAAATCTTTAGAATAATAAACTGAGTGAATGATATGCATTCTATGCGCAGTTATAGAGAGAAGTTGACTTATGGACCATAACCTTTAAGAACATGTATTCAATACAGAAGATGCATTTCTAGTGTTTAATATATTCTAGAATACTGTTGCCTCATAGCAGTTGTTGTCTCACTAAAGGCAGAATACAAAGAGCTTTATGGGGACCAAGCTCAACTACAGTTGTTGGCAGAGTACATTGAAATCCAGCACAGAACTGCAGTAGAGAAATAGACTGAAAGGCATAATCCATGGTAATTATCCAGTTCCCCGTGCTTGTTGCTGCATGTGATATGCCCTTTTCAGTATTACTGAGGAACCAAATGCTTCTGAGCATGGGGAGCAACACGCAAATTCCTTGAAAGTATCTTTGGAAGTTGGATGCGCTTATAAAGCATGAAGAAATGCTGCTAAGAGTTCACAGTGTTAGAATATGTACAGTATTTGAATCTGTGAACATTAGTTGCACAACACTTTCTCTTATATGTTAATTGGTCCCTAGCCAAAACTGCAATTTTGAAACACTGAATTGTTCTGTGTCTGTGCGTTCGTACTTGTATATGTGCATGAGTGGAAAGGAGATTGGAACTGAAAAATCTCCGGTCTTATGAGTCTTCCAACCAAGGCTACAATTAGTGACCTGTCTACAAAGTTCTAAACTTCAGATCCATGTTTAGGATGTGCTTCTCAGCTGGATTCATTACTGCTGTGCTGTAGTTTGTTGGGGAGGCCAGTAGAGAACCAGCACCTGAAAAAGTCCAGAGGATTCAAGAGCTCCAAAGTTTCAGGAACCACAATAAACTGTAGCCCTGACTTTTGTAATCAGCCAAGCTACAGATCTTGTTGTGCTAGATGATTATCTCTTGTTGCACTGCAAGAAGCTGTCAGGCTAGGACTGGCTACAGGTGATAGCGTGCTTTCCCCTTGTGAACTACCGAGTTGTTTTTAAGGGATATTAAGAGTGCACGTTTTGTTTTTACATGGTGTTAAAACAAAACTAAGTTTGGCATAACTTGGGCTATGTTCTCTGCAATGTTAGTGCTAGAGGGTCACTTTGTGCTTTACTTTTTGCCTGCAGCTTAACTGGAAGGCTCTCAGATGAAGTTTTGCAAGCCACGTGAAATTAGGTCCACATGGGGTTATTACATCCATATGCTTCAGAAGCTGCTATTAGTTGCAGCTGAGAAGGTCTTCTAGGTTCACTTGCACGTGTGCTAATACGAAAAAAGCAGAAGACAGAACCTGGTGTAATATTTTTTTAAAAAAGTTGTATTGAAATCAGTGAAAATTATACCATGCAAAACTGTTCCTTTGTGCCCACAGACCTGATTTTTGTCCTCTGTTAAATATGGACAGAGAATCTGAATTGAATTTGAAATCCTTTTTCAAGGGAGAACTCATCTGTTCATTCTACAGCTGTAGAGAATGTTGGCCAGCACATAATGTATAGGCAAACATAGGGAAATAGCCTGTTCTTGTGTGATTTATAGATGCAGTCAAAACTGACTTACAAAAGTGCACGTCTTGTTTATCTGTACCACATGACAGCTTGAGCCTGGGACGTCTTGCATCTTTCCTTTTAGCTAGGTGTTTTTTTGATAGATACCTTTTAGCAAATGTGTTCAAGCGTTAGAAAGCTTGTTGTGTTGCACAAATGAAACGTTACTGTTTGAAGGCATGGCTTTCTGTACAGAAATTACGGTGTCAATGAATTGTTCCAGTTGATTAGATGGGGCAAATGAATGTGAAGGTCAGTCTTATAGTTTTCCTCAAGCACTGGTAAACTGATTCGTGAAGTAGGTGAGAGTTTGTCTGTTTTATTTTTCATTTTTGTGTTTTTGTTTTTAGAATGGGTAAAAAAGTGAGGAAGGAAGTAGAGCCTCCACCCAAGGATGTGGTAAGTATATAAACTACAGCATGCTATAAAATAAACATTGCACAATTATAAGCCCAGCTCTACCATCCTTACGTAGTTCCCTACTCTCCTAGCTTGCCCACATTATTCTAAACATGTCTTTTAAAGATAATTCTGTTTCTGCTTTTTTTGGACAGCATACAAACCAAACTGACTGATGTGTAGTTCTTTGAGGAGATTGTTGTCTTTGGCAGGCTTTGCAAGTAGTAATATATGAAACAATCCAGGCTTCTTTTTATTTGAGGAGCAGTATTAGTTTTCCATTTGTAAAAATCAAAAGAAGGTGGGAGAGACCTGAAATGTGCTTCTCTTTTGAACTGTGGAACCATTCCCAAGGATGAAAGAGTTAAAAGCCTATATAAATAAGCAGGGTTGGTTGTTGTTTTTTTTTTTTAAAAAAAAAAAAAAAACTTAATACAAGAGTTTTACAGATACTTTGAATATATGTAGTATATATTCTGCATCTCTTGCAAAGGTATATGGTCTCGAGGAGTAGTTCAGGGTTTTGGTTTTTTGTATCATTAAAATTGGCATATATGGAATAATGATGGTATATGACTACCTTTTTCCCCAAAAAACTGGAGCTTAAATATCTGACACTAGCTAATGAACACTTTCTGAGGGATTCTCTGATGCTGTGAGGTACAGGGAGATCCAAAAAGAGGTAGAAATTTAAAATATAGAAGTCTTATAAATCTTACTGATTTATTCAGAAAGAAGTAAGACTGAAACACTGAATAAACAAAACACAAATTCAGCACCAGGTACTGAATTAATTAATGAAGAATTGTTTCGTTGGATATTCCCAGAAAGAGCACAAAATTAAAGGCAAAGCTCAGTATGTGTGGTTTTGTTTTGTTTGTTTTTAAACAACCACAAAAAAAGGGCTTTCTGAGAGTAAAGGAACTGGAAAAGGTTTTTCAAATGTCATAGCAAAGTTGATCAGCAAAAATGACGTCGTGGTGTCAGTGCTAGTTCAACATAAATGATTTTGACCAAGACAGTAGAAGTAGCCATTATGGTTGAATTCAAATGTTCAAAGCCATGATGTCACTGAGGTTTAGTCTGAGCTTACACAACGTATGGGAACAGCTGAATGACGGCCTGAACCTCTGATTGATCACCTGAGGCGAGCGCTGAGTCAGCCATGGAGCACAGGTGAAGGCAATTCTCCTGTGCTGCCGGAAGGGTGGAGCCTGGCTGCACCTCTCCTAAGGCCCATTTAAGAGCTGACTGCCAGGGGGGAAGGAGCTCTTCTGGAGATCCCTCCTCTGGAGTTCTGCAGTGAGCCCAGGATATGGGTAAGCATTCTACCTATTCTGTTTTGTGTAATAACCTGCTTAGCCAAGCTCTCTGGTATGATTCATAATTATAACATCTATGCATTCATTGATTATACACACAACTATTCTGTGGAAAGCTTAATATTACAAATGTAGTTCATAAGCTCCAATCAATTGTAAATGCTTATGAATGGAGACTTGAGTTAAAACTGTAACGTGAGGTGTTAAATTGGCCTAACACTAACCCAAAAAACAAGGAGACAAAAGAAGATACATATATCTAAGGCTAATTAAAGCAGACTTGAATAATTAAACTGAATATCTTTTCAGTCTAATAAAAAAGTGGAAAGGCATAATAATGGATGTAGGGCCTACAGATATGCTACCCCCTTCAAAAATAGTAGAAAGAGACTAGTAATCATCTAGAAAATCAATTAGAAACAGGACCTTAGCTCCTGTATTTGGAAGCCACCGTTTAGAGTTTCTGAAGAAAAGACTGGTGCAGCCTTCTACCAGTGCAGTCAACTGTGAATAATGTTAGGAAAGATATTAAACAATTGGGGAAAAAAAAAGTAAACTTACAAAAAAGGTTAATAAAACCACTGAAAAGGAAAGCGTTAGAAAGAGTGAACTCCAGATGGCATCTGTGGTTTCTGGCTTAGATACTTACTCTTATTGTACTTCAAGCTAGCATTTCTCTTCTAGCAGTACTATCAGGAGAAAACAACTGAATGTTGTATAGCAAAACAATATTAAATATGAATATAGATCCTTGATTAGTTTTTACTATCAGCCAGGAAAATCTTCTAGCTGTGAGAGTATTGTTGACACCAATCATGTAAAATCAAATTTCAAACCTTTAAATTTCACCTGGCAGGAAATGAGATGCAGACAAATCACCTGATATATTGGCTATTATTTTCTGATTGATAAACTGCTTATGGAAATGTTACACCTGAGAAAAGAAGCCTTGAGAAAATATGGACAGGCTTATGTAAGAGGGCATTGCGTAATTCTCTGAGAATACATGATACTGCAGATGATAGCTGATCTTTATAGATTTCTAGGAATAGGTAGAAAATACATCTCTTAGCCTAGCCAGTGCTTAGCTGCTTCAGAGAGTACTTCTGAGAACACTTTTTTTCTCCCTCTTTTGTATGTTGCTTTTTGCTATTGTCTGTTTTGGGGGCTGGGTTTCTCCAAGAAAAACAATCATTTGGATGTCCTTCTCGCTATGGGTGACCTCAGATGATATTTTAAGCAGAAAAAATGTGTTAGCTTTGGCATAGGTCAGTAAGAACTTTTCATAACCAAAGGCTGCTCCAAAAGTAGTGCCTCCTATTTTATGATGTTGGCCCACAGTGTCAGAGGTGGATGTTGGTGGTATGGAAGTAGAGGTTGAGTCTTCCTACCAGTATCCTGTTATGTTTTGTTGCCATGTGACAGATGGCAGCAGAGGGACAAGTCTGACAAAATGACATCTGATGTGGTAGTGTGAATGAAGCAAAGGTGTGGAATTGAATTCCTCCATGTGCAGAAAATTGCACCCATTGGCATTCATTGACGCTTGCTGAAGATTTATGGAGACCCAAGAGTGAATGTTAGCACGGTGAATAGGAGTCTGCTGTACTTCAGCAGTGGTGGCAGTGATATGAAAGACAAGCTGTGTTCTGGGCGACCGTGAAGAGTTTTACAAGCACAGCATGCAGGCTCTTGTTTATTGCTGGTGATCATACATAGCTAATGGTGGTGTCTGTGTTGAAAAATAATGTTTTGTAGCTGAAAACTTTCTTTATCAAGTAGTGCTATTGTGCTCTTTATATCTGATGTAGTTTCCATGAAAATAAGTAGGAAGTATTACTTTCAGAGCAACCTATGTAGATAGTGTTTTAAGTTTGTTCTAGTCAACACTGTTATTTGTTCATCAGTTAGGCTTTCTACTAACACAAGTGCCCTAAGGTTGCCACTAGAGAAAATACTGAGATAAAAGAAAGATGTAGCTATCTGTGAATTTTTGAAAATAGCTTCACTTGTGACACTGATGTTAAAAATCAAAGTATGAAGGAACAGAAGTGGTACTGTCAGCTCTGGATGGGAACACCTTTTGAGGAATCAATACCTAAATATTAATTTGACTTTACTAAGGCTTTCAACACTATCTTTCATAACATCCCCATAGACAAACTGATGAAGCATGGACAAGATAAACAGACAGTGATGTGAATTAAAAACTGGCTGAGCTGCTGAACTCTGAGGGTTGTGATCAGCAACGTGAAGCCCAGCTGGAGGCCAGTTGCTCCTGTTGTGCCCCAGCGGTTAACCTCTTCATTAGTGACTTGAGTGACAGGACAGAGTGCATTTGCGGCAAGTTTACAGACAATATGAAATTGCTGGGAGTGACTGATGCACCGACTGGTTGTGCTACCATTCAAAAGGTCCTCAAGAGATCAGAGGAATAGAGAAAACAAGAACTTCAGTAAGTTCATTAAAAGCAGGTGCAAAGTAGTAATCTGTACAGACTGGGTGATGACCAGCTGCAAAGCAGCTTTGCAGAAAAGCACTTGGTAGGCAGTAAGTTGACCATGCGCTAGTAATGTACACTTGTGGCAAAGGAGGCCAGTAACACTGTAGGGTGCAGTAGACAACGTTGGCTTGGCAACTTGTGGGACATGACTGCTATCTTTCACTCAACTTTGGTGAGATCAAATCTAGAGTGCCATGTCCAGTTTGGCGTTCATCCAGTACAGCAGTCACATGGACTCACTGCAGCAAATCTGGCGAAGGGTCACAAAGATGCTGAAGGGCTTCTGAGGTGAGGCTGAGAGCCACAACTGTTCAGTGTCGAGAGAAGGCTCTGAGGGGTCTTGTCAATGTGTATGAACAGCTGATGGAAGGGAACGAAGAACTCAGCCACACTCTTCTCAGTGGCGCTTTCTAGAAGGGTGAAAGGCAATAGGTACAAACTGAAACTCAGGAGATTCTGTTTAAAGATGAAAAAAAAAGCACATCTCTTTTACTAATGGATGATGGAACACCGGTTCATTTCGTTCAAAAACAGCTTTTAAAGGATATTTTAGAAAAATAGCATGATTAAACAATAGAACAAGAAGAGATGCATCTTTCAAAAGGTGGGATCGGCCCACAAATGAGTCTAATAAGAAGGTGCTGTCACATTTCTCATAGAGTAGGAATGAATCTAATACCTATACAAATGTATAGATGTAAGACCAGTTCGATTCTGCCTATATGCCAACCTGCAATTAATGTCTAGGACTTATCAATGAATTGTAGTTTATACAATTACCTGTAACATGGGAGGCAAAGAAAATGGGACAACATAGTAATATTTTTATTATTAGATCAATGTAAATAAATAACTGAGATTTAAAACTCTTACTTCATATTTCATTTCTTATTAACCTTTATCTGAGATCAATCTTTAAGTTTAATTTATGTTTCCATGAAAGAGTATCATCCTTTAATAAAAATTAAAGTTTCATACTATCACCAAGTGTTTGGCCAGACATGGCCCTGCTGTTGCCAGTGAAGTTTCTGCAGGGGGTTGGATTTGACTTTGCCTCTTTATATATCACTTTTCATTCAGAGCTTAATGTAATTAAATTGTCTGCAATTGCCTGGGAGAGCTATTAGGAATCCATTTTGAACTGTAATATATAAAATGTATGGTAACTTATTCTTTTATTATTTATATTTTTACTTTATAGAAGAATAACCAAGCCCTACAACCAATAGAGATAGAGAACATTTTCATCAGTGCAAAGGAAAAAGGGCACGCGAGGTGTGGCAGGGATTCTGCTCTGTGGCAGACTGCTTTGTGAATGCCCTTCTCATAGCTTCAGCCCTTGAAGTGCCCTACCAGATGTGTACCCTTGTGGAGCAGCTGGAAGGGAATAAAAAATTGTAGCTGGGAAAAAAAAATAAATTCTCTTGCTAGAATAAAAAACTGCCCCAAGAAGCTTATATCCTGTACATATTTAAGAAATATTGACAATATATCTTTGTTGGTCATAGAGAAGTAGTATGTATTCAGCTAAGCTGAACAGACATGAATTTAGCATCAAAAAGGTATGACCTATTTGGCCTCTTAGTAGTTGTTTTGTTTTTTTGTTTTTTTTTTTTAATTGAAAAAGGTTCTGCTCTATATGTTTAACTGTATCCACGTCAGTACCAATTTGCTGGTAGAGCTTACCCACCCTGATAAAGCAGTAAGAGTTTAGATATAGTCCTAATGTTTTCTGTTAATGAAAAATCTAAAAGCAAAAATTCAGTCTAGATATGTGTGCACTCAGCTTTCCTCTTCTTGTACTGGAGAGGTAGCATGTGTTCATCTGAGTTTAGTTAATGACTTCCTCAACTTGTCCCGTGCCTTCACCTTGTCACAACAAGCATGAAGAGGGACAGATCTGCATATTTCCAAGACCTGCTTGGGGTTAGGGAGAGCAGTTAAGCACGTTGGCCAGGTAACCGTTTTGCTATTAGGGAAACATGGATCTTCATAGAATCGTAGAATCCTTAGAGTTGGAAGGGACCTTTAAAAGTCTCATCTAATCTAACTCTTCTGCAATGAACAGGGACATCCAGAGTTAGATTGGGTGCTCAGAGCCTGGTTCATTCTGGTCTTTAGTGTCTCCAGAGATGGGGCTTCCACCACCATCCTGGGCAACCTGTTCCAGTGCCTCACCACCCTGACTGTAAAAGACTTGTACCTTAGAACCAACCTAAAGATCATCAGGGGTTATCATGGAAATGCTTCAGTGTGTGCAAGATTGTGGTAAGCTAGTGTTCAGCAAGTGAAATGAGTTGATGAAGGCACAGGAAGAGTCATTTTAATTTATTTATTTCTAATTACTCCCACTAAGTAGTAGTGCCACAGAGTAACCAAATCTTACGCCTCCCCATATTTGATTTGGAAGCTATAGGATGTTCTTTAGGTGTAACAGAATTGTGTAGTCTTTATCCTTCAAAGAGATATACAGGGAACTGTCAGGGTTTTCCCCAAATCTTCATACGACATGAAACGAGGTGATTGTATTAAGTCAATTATTCTTAGTTATTTTTCAAAAGCATTTCAGATTGTTACTGAAAGTTAAAATTCTCCATTTATTGATGAAATGTGGAAGTCTACTGCAGCTTACCGCTATTCTTCCTTTTTTTGTTTTTGCTTTTTTCCTAGTTTGAGCCTTTACTGATTGAAAGCAAAGCAGCAGCAACAGTTGTACTAATGCTTGATTCTCCAGAAGAGGAAGTTTTGGCCAAAGCATGTGATGCTATATATAAATTTGCATCAAAAGGTCAGTCCTCAGCGCAGTAAGCTTTCTTCTGCCTTACTCAGCCGTTCAGAACTTTTTGGTTTCCTCACACTAACGTTTTCAACCTCTGTCAAAGTGTTGTTTTGTTTTTCCCTCAGAAATATGTCACTCCTGTATTTGCAGTAAAAAAGAAGCCCTATGGTTTGTATGGAGGTTTCTAACATTTTATTATAGAAATTTATATTCTCAGAGAAATGGTTGTTTGAAAGTTCTTGTATCTCAATGAGATGCATATTCTGAAAGGGAGGGAAGTAGCTATAAACTGCATCTCCTAAATCTTGCTGGCTCTCTCCCTGCTGTCCACAGTAACGCAGAAAAGGTAGGCAGCTTCCCCCTTAGTTCATTTTAAAATGAATTATAAAAGGGAGAAAGAATACAAGTTGATCTTGGATTTTGTTTCTTTTTTTTTTTTTTTTAATTCACTTTTGCATGTGCGCTTCTTTTTCTTCTTTTCTTTGAGTGAGCAAGGAACAGAAAGCTGTAATCATATGAAACACTTCTGTTGGTAGAAATCTCAGGTGGAAGTTAGTGATTCAAATCATGGTAGTTGCTTCAGGAAAGTAAATTTGGAAGGCAAAAAAATAGGAAACTAAAATGAGGTTCACAACAACATAATTCACCTGTACTTCACCAGATAGAAAGCTATCTGTTGTACTGCTATGGTAGTCGCTAGTAAATGTGTGGGTGGCCAACAGACAGAGGCATCCTTTGCTGTAAAAATAGGAATTAATCCTAGAGAACTGTTCCTATGCATTGAATTAGAAATCCAAAGTGTGTGATGATGTTAGACTATCCATTACACATATTAAGAAGAGTTTGATTTGAATAGTCAATTTTAGTACTGGAACTTCTGGCTTCTGAATGCTTTTTCTTTCTTTAATGTTTCTTAAAATATTTTTTTTTTCACTTTTTATTATCACTGTTTATTTTATCACTTTTATATTAAGTATCCAGATTGAGACAAATTCTGTTGTAACTGGTGTAGCTTGTGAAAGGCATGCGAAAAGAGATTAAACAGATTAATGGTCCTTGATAATGTGATGATGAAAAGCCAACCTATATCCTTCCCCATCACTTGGCACAGTAGGAACAGGTTCTTCCTTATTTCTCTCCAGAGATGTATGGGATCACTGTTTCCCCTGGTGATCTGTTGTGTAGTAATGTTATCTGCCCAGTTACCATGCCAGCGAAGCACCTAACTTTCAAGGCAGTCATTTTGGATTATCTGTAAATTCATTTAACAGCAAGTGTTGCCAAAACTAGTAAAAATAGTCTCTGCTGC
Source organism: Tympanuchus pallidicinctus (assembly GCF_026119805.1). Taxonomy (NCBI): domain Eukaryota; kingdom Metazoa; phylum Chordata; class Aves; order Galliformes; family Phasianidae; genus Tympanuchus; species Tympanuchus pallidicinctus. The sequence goes on along the minus strand of NW_026294747.1, from coordinate 76,223,968 downwards.
TACATAGCAGCAAGGGCAGGTTGCTCTGCAAGGCAAAGGAAAGCAGGAGTCAGTGACAGCAGAGCACACAAGGGCTCATGGCCTCCAAAATGGGTGCAGTCCCATGAGTACAGTGAGAACGCATCCCACAGTGGTAACCAGTCAGTCAATGGTCCAGTGGTCACCGAGCAGTCTGTAGTGTGATGAGGCAGGTTTGAGGTCAAGCCAAGCAGTCACATCTGTGGTCAGGGTCTGGATCAGTGGATACATGTACAAAATGAAGAGCAGGGGCTTGACTTAAATGCAGTTCCTGATAGAAGTGGTGAGTCCTTGTGTAAGGCTTTTTTCAGAAGGGAGTGAGTCCTGATACATGTTTTCAAACTTTTTAAGGTAATACTGAGACCTAGAAGTTACTTTTGTTCTGTTGGAGACCGAGATTCTGTTTTACTGTTATGATCCAAGAAGGAGATCAATGTGACATCAGATCCATGAACTACGTTTTTAAAGTGTGTGTTTGATATATTTTGTTTGATGCTTTAAGATCTTAAGATCTTTTTGATGGTATCGTTGATGTATTCTGACAAATTTATGTTCTACCTATTATATTTTAGGTCACTGAAATACTTTTATACTTTGTTACATTAGAACTATGAGCTTGTTGCTTTTTTTTTTTTTTTTTTTTTTAACCTAACTCTTAACCTATTTACTCTTCAGGTGATGAAAACAAAGTGGCACTTCTTGGTCTTGGAGCAGTGGAACGTTTGTATAAACTCATCTCACATGAAGATCCAATAGTACGCAGAAATGCCATGATGGTATTTGGTATCATGGCTTCTAATCGTAAGAGTCTCTGTATTTTTCCATGTATATGGTTGTAGCTGTTACAGCAGTAGGTGGCTCATATAAAATAAATAAATGTTAAATAAAAAAAATTCCTAAATCAGTAACTCAAAAGAGTTACTGATAAAAAACTGAAAAGAAGAGATTTCAGAAAAAAAATAAATTGAAAGATAAGTGTAATTTTCTCCAGTCATTATTTTTGCTTTGCCAGGATGAAACTGGAAGAGTTTACTATTGGAATTCTGCCTATCTGAGAATGCCTGACTACTTATGATACCCAGCTAATGTGGATATGAAACATTCTGAACTTTTACAAAAATTGGAAATGAGGGATAAAATGCTATTTATCACATACAGAAAATGCTGCATTTACTGAAGGCATTGGTATAGCTGCAACAGTAGGAGAGAAAATGCGTTAGATCCATAGCATCTAACTCAAGTATCAGCAAAAAGAAATCCTGAACTTTGAAGCACTGATATGCATATTTGCCCGACTTCTTTGGTGGGTCAGTGCTGCTGTAGGCGTTCATTATCTGTATCTGAGCTACTGAAGTGGAAATATCTCAGACATCTCTCAAACATTTCAGTTATGGCAAACTTGCGTATCTAGTATAGCAGTACCATTATTAGATGTATTAACCACAATCTAATGTTGCATTGGACCTTATGCAGAAAAACAGGCAGTGATGGCTTGAAAATTAAATAAAGGATGGATTGTTTTTAGTTTGATTACTGTAAGGAAAAATATTTTATCTATTCACGTGTAACTTGACAACTAAAACTATGTAATGTATAGCAAGAACCTCCTAGGTGCAAGTATTTTCAGTGGGAAGTATTGAGGAACTTTTCATCTACAAAATAACAAAGAATGTCATTTGGTACTTTAAAATCTCCTGTGTGTTTTCTGGGCCCGTTTTCTTTGTTTAACTTTGGTTACATGTCAGTCTCAATCAGGTCTTTTTGCCACTTGTGGAGTAACCTTAAGTACATTTCCCTTGGAGCAAAATCTGTTTTTTCACTTGCTTGCCAGATTAAAGACCTCACAAATTTATTTCATTGTAGATGATGTCAAGAAGTTACTCAGGGAACTGGATGTCACAAGTTCACTTCTGTCACACCTGGTACCAGAAGGTAACTTCCAGTATTCCTTGTGCAAAAATACTCTCAAAAAGTATTTGCTATTGCTATTTGACCAAGCAGTTTAATAAAATTCTTCTCTTATGATTTGCCATAATACATATTAAATAGATGATCGATTTTATAGGCAGAGATCAGTTATTCATTGGGTAATGTTTTGTGTTGTACAGATAGAGCAACATGTTTATGGAGAATTGAGATGCAATTAACAGCTAACGTTTGTTTATTTTTTTTTTACTATATCTTAAACCATAGATTTGTGACCATGTACTGTGCTGAATAAACTTGAACAAAAATTTTTTTTTCTTATAGAAGATGTGGTTATTCATGAATTTGCTACTCTGTGTCTGGCACATATGGCTGTTGAATATACTACTAAAGTACAAATATTTGAGCAAGGTGGATTAGAACCACTTATAAGTCTACTAAGTAGTCCTGACCCTGATGTTACGAAGAATTCAGTTGAATGTATTTATCTCCTGGTACAGGTAAAGTTTATTGATTTAGGGAAAAATAAAAAATAAAAAAATTACAGAGGCAGATGAGCATTTCCCTGTGGGGTCAGCAATCTTAAAATATTTGGTTCCTTTACTCTCCAGCACTCATCAGTGGGTATGAAAACTTCAGTTGTCGCATGAACTGTGAATATTGCTGATTTGACCATACTTATGTCCAACTTAATGCAATTATGCATGCTGTACAGCAATGTGAGATCAGAATCAGATTCAGATGTTTTCAATTAAATATGTATTTGTTTTTCTTATTTGGAAAATAGTAGTCTTGGTAATGTGAGTTATAACCAGTCTATCTAAAAGGTTGGAATAATTCTAGAACTGTATTAGTGATTTCATTATGCCTTGTTTTGGCCAGTAAGTCCATAGTTACGCTTGTGAACATCTTTCTGATGATAGGTGGGTGCTGTCAACAGCTACTTTCCATACTAGAGGGATAGATTCGTTATTGGCTACTTTCACACTCAGCACTAATGTCATCCATATGCTGCTTAGCAAAAGAATCGTGCATTTGTATGTCAGTTCCCCTGCAAAGCTTAAGCGAATCAATTCAATAATGGATTCCGTTTATAACTCTATCTCTTTTGGGGCATCAGAGCATGTCTATTCAGAATCACATTTTTACTATCTCGCTGTCTTTGTTGCAGGGTATATCTGGATAACTGCACCTGGTGCTTGCTTATATTGATAAGGATAATTGCATGCTGCACATGTGCAGTGAGCTATTTAAAAGCAAATTGTAATTTATTTATATTTTTTCTATTTTAATATAATCTACTACTTTCTTTTTATTAGGCAGTATATTGTGTAAATTCAAAAATTTTAATCATTGTTTTATAATTATTGAAGGAAAAGATGTAACCAGGCAACCACAGCGTAGTGGGAAAAGTATTTTTCCTCTCATTGAAATAAATAAAAATTATGAAACTAAATTTTTAAAACTTTCTTAAAAAATAAGTATGTTGAGATAAACATGGCAAAACCAAGAGTAAACTGGCTTCTTTAGCTAGAGCTAAATATTGTAACGTATACTCAGTAGCACAAAAAATGTGGATTTTAATGTAATGTGGGGGAGATTGTACTAGATTTGGTTCTTGGACAAAAAGAGAAGTCTTTAGAAATGCAGGTTCTTAAGTATTGACTCCTTTTTGTATTTTTGAAATTAGATTTTTGATGTTCTTTCTGTAAATTCAGGAACTACCGTACTGATTTATTCTCTATTGCTAACATTCCTTGTTGAATATTTTACTACAGGATTTTCAGAGCCGTGCTGCTGTTTGTGAACTGAATGTAATTCCACCGTTGCTGGATCTACTGAAATCTGAATATCCTGTTATTCAGTTGCTAGCCCTTAAAACCTTGGAAGTAATTAGCAAAGACAGAGAAACAAGGATAATACTGGGAGAAAATCAAGGATTAGATTGTCTTCTGAAGATACTGGAAACCAATGTATAGTTTACTTGCCACACAAGTTTTTTTTGTTCCTTTGCTGCTAATGTTTGTGTGACTAATGAGAAATATTGTTCATGTTATGGAAGAAAGATAACAGAAGAAATAGCTCCTTACCTGGAGCTAGCTGTAATGGAAACAAAATAAGCAAGGATGCCCAGCTTGCTATAAAAAGCAAAGGGATTTGAAAAAATGTTTGTGTTTGTTTTATTGCCTTATTTATGATACTCTTTTCTGTTTGCTGTCCTTTCTCAAATGGTTGTAAATATCAGACGGATTTGCCATATACTTTTTCATATGATGTTTTCTTTAAAATCTTTATTAGATGCGAACTCTGGTGTGGTTTGCAGTTTGAATACTGACTTTGTTTGCTGACTTTCCTATGATATCCATACCTTTAAATATAATTTCCTTCCTTGGAAATGCCATTGTTTATGTTATTATGACACTCACTATAGTGCTTCTTGACTTCACGTGTCAGTCACCAGGGGAAATATAATGCATAGAGAAACTTGTGAAATTTTTGAAATTCTAAGATGTCAGATCCTTTCTGAATATTTGCCTAACCCACTTAGGTATAAGTGAGAAACATTTTGGGTTTTTTTAGAGTTTTTAATAAGCTGCGTCCTAAAGCACATCAAAGAAAGTATGTATACAAAAGATATAAAAATGAAAAGATATAATTTGTACTATAAGCAAACAGTCTAAGAGAAAGTTATGACAATTATCCTCCAAAGTTAAAAGCCAGAGATATTTTAATTGTGGTTTTAAGGATATTTGTCTGGGCTTTTTTCCTCACTAGGAATTCAACGATCTACATGTGGAAGCTCTTGCTGTGCTGGGAAATTGTCTTGAAGATGTGCATACTATGCAATTGATTCGGCAGACAGGAGGCCTTAAAAAGCTACTTTCATTTGTTGGAGTCTCTACTGTTCCTGATATTCAGAAGAATGCAGCGAAGGCAATTGCCAAAGCAGCTTGTGATTGTATGTGACTTTTAAAAAAAATTACGTATATGAATTTGTTTATAAAGTAAATTTTTATCCAGAATAAGGTGATCTTCCCTGGTTGAGGACAGTACTTTTGCAAGTACATTGAGTAATGTTCAGATATATATGTATACTTTTAAAGATTAACTTATTTTAAGATTAACATTTTTAAATGTAATGTATTCTTGCAAAATGCTGTCTTCAAACAGGAAAATATGAAAAAATACGTAGATCTGAAAGTATGGCTTTCGTCTTTTGTTCAGTGATACCAGGTAACTTACATCTTAAAGCACCTCTACTGACCTGACTTCTCATTGATATCAATTAAGACGTAGCTGTAAGCTCAGTTCCCCTTGTGTGCAACTGCTCATCTAAGCATCCGGCAATTGGATTTTAGGATATCAAGATATTGGATATTAGGAAAAAAATCTCAGAAAGTAATGGTAATGCATTGGAACAGGCTGTCCAGGAAGATGGAGTCACTGTCTCTGGATGTTAGGGACACAGTTTAGTGGGCATGATGTTGATGGGTATTTGTGATTTTAAGGAACTTTTCCATAATTCCATGATTCAGTTTCAAGTACAAATTCCTTTAATGAGGACATGAAAAAAACATTTTGAATGGCTTGCAGATTAATATTTTCAGCAGAGTTAAATGGTTTCATTGTAATCTTTTTATAATTACTCATCCTATGTTTTTTTATAGACTTTTCTATAATTCACCAAGGAATCCTGAATTAGGTAGTACACACTCATCACTTTTTTGCCCACAGTGATTCTTTTTAAATAAATCTGCTTTTGAATTTCCTTCTTTACACTGGTTTCTGAGTTGAAATTTATGCCTAGTACTGCTATGTAAGAAAATGCAGTGTAAGAAATATACTTCTATCTTCTGTAAATTTTATCAAGGGATTTTTTTAACAGTAACAATGACTGCAGAAGTTGAATATTTATATTTCATTAAGTTATGGTTTTAATTTATGTGTATTTTACAAATATCTGATTTAATACACAGCTAAAATTATCTCTCCTTTTTACAGTTCAGACCTCCTTTCTTCTTCATCTTCTCTTTCCAATTCTTTTCTCACCTTCCTTAGTTTGACTTCCTGAATATTTGTAATTATGTGGATTGTAAATTATATATTAAAAGAGTAGAATCTACCTTTCCTAGTATTCTGTGTTTCAGTATGCTTTTATCTTTATCTGCTGGAAGCTTTGCAAATCACAAAAAATTATTTTCTTTAATGTTTAGATATCAAAGATAGGAAGGAATCTTCTTATGCCAGTGTTTTCTTTGTGTATTTTTCCAGCATTGTTATTTTATTATGCTACTTAGGACTGTCAGTATCATTTTTATAGTCCTGTGACAGTCTTGTAAGTAGTATGCTAAGCAGATTTATATTTGCTCCTACTACTTTCTATCGCATCTTCATCCTTTTCCATATTTATTTTCAAATAAGCATAGCCTTCTCCCTCTTTCACTCCTTTTTCAGTTTTTGTGGCCTAATATTTTAGCAGCTGTTAGTAGAAGCATGTCTGAACACATTTTTAAAGTGCAGTGGCAAGAAGCACACATAATATATTGCAGTGTGGCATATGATCTTATATCATTGAATGTTACCGTCAGCAAAGATGCATCTTCTTGTCATATATCTTTACAAATGGAGTCAGCGTGGTTTCATTATAAAGGTTTGCTCTCTTCTTCAGCCTATGACAGTTGGTATGGATGGAGCAAGCTGGGAAAATAGATCAGAAGATTTAAAATATTTTCTTCCAAGCTGCAGAGTTTTGGTGACAACCAGTTAGATAAAGGACAACATGTAGCGGTGCAGTATGAACACAATCCAGTTGCTGTTCAGCATGACCCCCAGAAATACTGAATTTATTTCAAATACCTTGAGCTTTTGAGGTTTAAAGTCAGCCTTCCAGTGGAAAGAAAAGTGATGCACTGAGGCTGTCTAAAAGAATACCGTAAAAGCAAAAAGAAAGCAAATATTTATCCCAATATGCAGATGGTGAGTTTTTCTTTTTCTTTTTTTTTTTTTTTTTCTTTTTTTCCTGTTTGGATCATGGTTGTAAATAAACCAAAAGGCCAGTCTAAACAGCAGCTCTAATTTTTACTGTGCTAATACTTGATTCATTGTAAATCCAATATGGTAAAACATAACTCTTAAGTTCTTATATGATTTTTTCATTATACTAACAGTAGCTATACAGAAGCCTCATTTTTCAAGTTTGAAAATTGCATTTTATGAATATTTCTTGCATACTTGAGGGAAAAGACTGAACTTCATGAAATGAAAAACTGTACTTCTAGGATAGTGCATGACACTTTTAAAAATCTTATTGGCTGTGCATACAGTAGTGTCTGTTTTTGAAATGATTTGTGTTTTCCTAATGTGATCGTAGCAAACAGTTTTGTTTTGTGTGCCTATCAGCCATTTAGAAAGGATTCCTGTAACTTTTGCTTGCTGTTCTTGGTGTTGCAAGACAGGCTTAATCACTTTGGAGTTATTCTCTCTATCAGAATATCCTACATGCTACAAACACTATGTTCAATCCTAAGTAGTATCTTCAAGATGCTACTCTGTTTGAGTCTAAATTGATCACATTTCTGTACATGATTATCCCTTTGACACTGAAAATTAGTTTTGTTCTGCAGCGTTATTTTAAATTTAAAATGTGTTAACCTATCAACAGTTCTACTTTGCATACTGAGATTTATTTGTGGTAAATTTTATTGTGATTCCTTCCTTGCCCAGCAAATAATGCAGTCACCTTGCAAAATATAGTTTAATGCTGTCAATTACTGAATGTCTGTAAGCAGATTGTTTGGATTGTTGATTAAGGAGTGCCTGACTTTCTTCTGACACACCACAATAGCAAAATGCTGTGGAGTGTACATGGAGAAACTGGTGACTGTGATCACTGAAGTTTAGCTTCACTCTGACAAACTATTGGTTTGAAGCTCTCCAAGTTCTTGCAATTCTTTCTGAAGGGAGCTTATTAAATGTGTTCTGTAGCCCAATTAACATATGTTTTATAATATGAGTTTTCATTTATATATTTTCTCAACTCAAGGTCAATGGGAGTTCATCATAATAGCTAATGTTAACTTTTTCCATTTGAAATTGATATAGCTAATTCCAATATTGACAGTGTGAGATGAATGGATAGTCAGTGGGACTCTTTGATCATGACTTTACAGTAAGAAACAGGAAAATACACTTAAAAACAAGTTAGCTTGTAATGGAGTCAATTCATGAAATGCTGGACAGAAGTGTTAGTACTCCAGGCTCTTTTGGTTGGATGTGCCTAACTATTTTACTTAGCATTAAATAAATGCATTCAAATGACTTAGGGATCAAGTGATTCATCACTGTAAATGTTGGCATTGAACGTGAGAAATGCTTAAAGACAGGGTGCTGTTTAGCTCTATATTCTTTCTTTTAGCTCTATATTCTTTCTTTTAGCTCTATATTCTTTCTATATTCTTTCTTTTCTATATTCTTTTGGTAAAAACCAAAGGGAACAAAGTGTCCAAACAGAGAGAAGGTCAGTATAAAATATTCTGAAGTAGAATTGGCACCTGAGTCTTAAAATCTTAATAATTTTCATCTATTTAGCTAGCTAGCTAAATATAGGTGCATAATTCTTACAGTAGTTTCAAAATCTGTTTGTGTACATCCTTGAAAAGTTCTGTATTCTGCTTAAAATACCTTAAGCCATTGTTTTCATCCATTCAAATGAATTATTTTTGTATCATATAAACAAATTATCTTTAAAGTGTTACAGTGTTTACCATTGCCATAGTATTTTTTAAAAACAAGAATAATTGTAAAAAATCTGTATAGTATTAAGTAACTCATTGTACAAGAACCAAATTACTGAGGCGTGAAGAACCTCTAGAGGTCATTATTAGGGATTATGGACTACTTTGGCAAGCAACAGGCCAGCAGCATACTTGATTATTTGTCAGAACGGTCTGTAATCCCAATTAAGATCCTCTCTTGAGAGCTTGCTGATACACATCAGGGTTGTGGCCAAAGTTCTGCAGATGCTTGAAATTCTCTCTGTTTTGTCTGTTGCATCTTTTACTTTGTGACTTCAATTAAATATCTCTGATGATTCTGAAAGCAGTTAAAATTGAGCTAGAGAAGAAAAAACAGCCTTTTGAAGTACATGCATTGAGCCAATTTTTTTCACAAGCAAGTTTTTAATCACGTTGTTTTTCCTTTGGGCTTGTGGACTTAGATTTGTTAGCATCCATTCACCATAGACTTAGTTTTATTTAAAAGAATACTTCCACTATTTTTCTTTGTTTTTTTTTTCTGTTTGTTTTTCCTTCTAAATTTTCATTAGACAACAGGCCATACAGAGACGTTGATCCCTTAAAAAAATTAGCAGGCATGAGTGCAGTTTCCAAATGTGCATATGGACTTCATGGCTCCTGAATTTCTTTGATACATTTTAAAATTTTACCATTTAACTATTACTCCAGGAATGTAATTATCTACTTCAGATTATGTGTATGGTTAAATGTTTACTGACCCTTGTAACGGTAGGATTTATATGCTGTTCAATGCTCTTGTAAGAAAGTTTTAACTCAGGGCATTTTCTAACAAATACCCAGAAGAGAATGTTTGGACCTTTCCTCCAGACTTTAGATCTAATCCATTCTGGAATGAATGAGGCTTTTAGCATGCTTGTCAGACTCCTGTGGATACGTTTGATCTTTGTCAACATTAACTAAAGTAAATCTACTGAATGGAAAAAATCTCTATTAATCAAACCTGTAGCATTGCGTGGAACTTACAGCTATCAAAGTTTGCTTTCTGTTATGTAGGCTGTGTGTGTTTAAAGCTGTATTTAATAGACATCTCTTGGACTTCATTCAGAATTCACTGAAGTCTAATAGGTTTTGGATCATGTCCTTTGTGCACATTTCTTAATTGCTAGTGTGTCTGTTAGCAAAATGTTCTCATTTCCATGATATCAAAAGCAAGTGCTTTATAGGAAGAAGTGTATGAAATCAAATTCCTGTCCTCTCGCTGATAGGTAAAATGAATGCAGGTTAATACTATTGTTCTTTTTTTGTTCAAAGCTGAAAATAGAAAAATCTTAAATGAGGAAAATGTTGAGAACTGTCTCATAAATCTTTTGGAAGTTGATGATGATGGAGTTAAAGTTGCTGCTTCCCAAGCTATTTCTGCCATGTGTGAGAATTTGGCTAGCAAACGTGTGTTTGGACTCCAGGGTAAGTAAGGTGGGAAATGAGAATCTGTGGTTTTCCTTCTGTAAGGAACGTAATTTTGTAGATGATCTTGTTGGATTGTCATGGTTTACTTAAATGTTCATATATATAATTGTTTATTTTTAAGGGATTCCCCAGCTAGTGCAGTTGCTAAGCAGTGATGATGAAGAGGTAAAAGAAGCTGCAGTCATAGCATTAGCCAATTTGACAACAGCCAGTCCTAGTAATGCAAGGTGAGTCTGCAGCAACCAAATCATTATTTAAAACACTAATCTGAATGCAAATGATAATGTTTGGATTTTTAATGAATGTCTCATCTTGTCCTTATCCTACAAAGCAGGACTCTTGAATTAGCCTGTAAGGCCTTCTGTGGTGCTCATGAGTCATCTGGAATTGGTTGGTTCTCATCAGGTTTACAAATGTTATGCTATCCTTGCTAATGTTTGCTCTATCACAGAGAGGTATGAAGCAAATGAAATGAAAGCAGAGGTATAGGTCATGTTTTGGAAAGAACATATGACAAAAATATGCCTCATAATCTAAGAAATTTAAAGTGGGGTATTTTTTTCAAAATTCACTCTCAGTAAGTTATCTTTTAAAATGTGATTGCTCAAGCAGTTTTTTTACTGATTTGTGACAGTTGACATTCAGATATTCTAATATTGGCACTGTCATTCTCTTTTCTATTGCTTCCCAAGTTATAAAGAATGCTCATAGTGCATTCTCTAGAAGAAGTGTACTGTCAGTATCTAAAGTAATTAACAACGGTTGGTTAGTTGACTGTAAGTTCCAACATAATTGTACCAACTAAATTCTACTGTCAGTTGCAGAGTTCTGTTATCCCAACACTATTAAAATTTCTGTTCAAGGAAAAGAAACAGAGCAGTCTGACATATATGAGCAATCACATGTAACCAACAAACCATAAAATAAAATTCCTTAAAAGTTTCCTGGAATATACTCAAGGAAGTTGTAATCCATTCACAACCATTCTTTGAAGTGAAAAAGTAAAATAATGCACCAAATAAATTATTTGTTTCAATTTATTGATTCAGCTCTAATAGTCACCGGTATTCACTTAATGTTGCCAGATGAAGTTGTAATTTGACACAAGGGAATAATATTCTGTTTTCAGATTCACATAGTAGATTTTTTTTTGTCTGATTTTCTGCTCTCCTCATGTGCATGACTTCACTTGGTGTCAGTGGGAGTCACACACATAAAAAGAGCACAGTACTGGAGTCCAGGGGTCAAGCTCTCAGCTCTGCTACAGCTGTTTTTCGTAGTGCAACCCTTTGAGGTTTCACGTTGTGAAAAAGGAATCTCTGGAGAGTTCTGAGTTGGTATAACAGCTTTTGCCAACTTGGTCAATGTGTTTTGCCAAGGAGATAGTCATGACATTGTTTAGCTCAACTGCTAGAACAATTCTATGAGACTTCGGGCAGGGAAGTAGCTGTCTCTGTTCCTCTGAATTATAATTGGGGCTGTTTTTTTTTTCCTGCTGGGCAGTCAGGAAATTGTAAAGGTGGCTTGCATATACTTCTCTCTCCTTGCTATCCAGCTCCAACTACAATATGGAAGCACCAGATAATCTAATCACAGGTCTTCTGTGAAAATCAGGAAGCAATAAGTTACATTAAATATGTATATTGGATGAATGCCATGTGACTATATAATTACTTCAAAGCTTCTTTTCTAAATCAAAACCATTAATAAGTCATAGATGGCTCCAAGTGCGACTGGGATCTACAAATGAATATATAGAATTGAACCCTCAGCTGACAGGAGTTGGTGTAGTTCCAGCTCACTGACCAACTGCCTGGCCCATACTTATTCTGCATTCACATAACTGAGGGGAAAAAAAAAAGTAGTTTGGAAAAAATGCATTGCAGATTGGGTTACCGTACTCATATTATTCATTCCAGAATATTTTGTATGTCTATCTTGTAAATCACTGAAAATAAGTGTATATATAATGAAGATGCTGATATACTTTTAAATGATGTGACCTTGGTGTATAATTATGTTGACAATATTCAGGTCCCAAATTGGACTAATGAGACTAGTGCTCTTTTATTGGCTATGTATTAGATTCTTGTTTAAAAACCCTCAAAGAACATTAAATCATAAAGCTAGTAGTATCAGGAAGACCTTGCAGGGAAAGCACAAGAAAATGGCTGCAGCAGAAGAGAAAACTATTTACTATAAATGTGTTTTCACTATCTACCATCCAGCCAGATCACAAAATTTGTTCTTGTTGAACATACATACTTGTGTTCTGCTGTATTTATTTTTATGACTGTTATGTTGATTGAAGAATGTGTACCTCGCCCATTCATTGTGTACAATATATATTAAGAGAATTCAAATAGTAGACAAAACACTTTTTTTTTTCTGGAGAATCGGTGTTTTTAGGAATATTTGATGAGAAGTTACTTTCCTTATAATATGGGAGAAAATACAAGTTAAAACAATATGTGTACTTGAGGCTCCAACAATAGCTGTCTTATTAGGATAGTCTTTCATTGATTAATAACAGAAGAGCAGCATAGGCAATGGGCAATACTGCTCCCCACTAATATGTATTAACCTTGTCCTCTAGGTGCTTCCCCACAGCAATGAAAGGCTAGTTCTGCACTCCTGCCCAATCAATCCTTTCTTTCTCAACTGAGACAGCTAATAAAGGTGTCAAATATGGTAGAGCTTTTGTAATTAGAACACCTCTTCACAATGTATGGGACAGAGACTATGTTGTCATCTTATGTCAGTCCCCAAGCAACTGTTATTTGGCAAAAATAAGTAAACTGATCAATGACACCAGCCCATGTAGTATTTTAACAAAAGGTCTAGAGCAGAAGAGTCCAATACTAACAATTTTACTGGAGAACATGGATTTTCAGGATGATCTCCACTAGAATACATAAAAATTACTGTAACTTCTAGTGTATTCCATCGTTCAACCTTCTGCTGCATACCTGATGTGTCATGCTTCAGTAGCACATTAAAAAAAAAATAGTCAAATGCCTCATTAATTCAAAAACTGATTATGTCCTCAGATTATAATTTTATTAGAATTTTATCATAAAGTAGGATGGAATTTTAGTTGTTCTGTATATTGATTATAAGGTCTTTGTGAAACAGAAAACACTTGGCAAATAAAAATAAAATTTCAAAGATTTGAAGTATTCTGCAGTTTAGAATCTCATGTATTTATTCTAGCATAAGGTATTTAAAAAAAAAAAAAAAAAAAAAAAAAAAAAAAAAAAGAAAAAAGGCCTGGGATGGTTACTGTGTGCATTGCTCTAAGACCACACTTGTGATATATGCCAGAATTGGTTTCTGTTTCCCTGCTTCTGGGGAGAAAAAAAATTATGTTCAACTATTTGCATCCATTTAAAATTTTGAAATCCAGTACACTAACTTGCATTGTTGAAAGCCATATACAGTTATATATGGATGGCTGAATGCCATTTTATAGAATCCATGGAATCTGTCCTTTTCTGATATGTCCAGGCATCAGGAAATGTAGGTACAGTCACTTCAATGATGTTCATTATGCTCAGATTGAAGAATCACGTACAAATGAAGAAACAGCAGTGCCATCTATTGGACAGAAACACGAGTCATTCTGTGTTACACAAACCCTGCCTTCAGAACAAACGTTTTACTTTCTCTTCTGCCGACATTTTCCTGTTTGAAGTATAACAGATTATTTTTACTCTTTACGTATTTATGGTGAGCTAATCATGTTAAATGTGGATCTGACATCCATTAGAAGTAACAAATAGAAATAAGGTATGGAATGTACCAGTTAGCTATTAGTTAACTTGACCGGCCATTTCCTTCAGTATTGTCTTAGCACAAATGCCATTTCTAATAGCTGCCTTCATAAATCTGGCGCTGTCAGAATGCTGGTTATCTGCTAGAATTACCGCTAAAGGAAAACATCTACTCTGAAATTTGCTGCTTTGTACTAACTAACTAACAGCCTCCATAATATTTGTCTAAAATTGTTTATTTTAAGTGCAAAATTTATAGCATTCAGTTAGTTTGGTCTGGGGGAAGAAAGGAAAGTATGGATTTTCTTTGTCTGTACTAAAAACTGCAGGAAATTGTGGTACCCTTTGGACTGACAATCTGGCAAAATATTTCTCCTGGGGTTTATAATTCGTATCATGCCACACATTTCTTAGCATCCTATCCGGACTCAAGATAGTAAATCAGCAAAGCTTGATGTTACATGATTTTCTAATTCTTGAATTCTTCAGAGGAATCTCTGGACCTATTTATATCAAGAAAACTACGTTCACATAGGCAGCTGTAGGTATTATTACAGAATCTGGATATGTGCTTTGTGATATGCATGAAGATTTCTGTGATTTGTGAGTAGATTGAGAACAGGAAGCTAGGCTGGGAAATCATGGCTTATAGGCAGCGCCCAGTGAGGAGAAAATGTGTTTCTCCTTTGACTTAAACCAATGTTGCATCTATTCCAACTGTAACTCGTTCTCATCTAATGATTCAAAATATGTCCTTAGTCCTCTGTGTGGATAGTGCTCACCTGTAGTGAGAGTCTCTCATCTTCTTAAGAAGAGATTTTCATTGTCCACAGGAGGTTTTATTATTTTTTTTAGAAGAGTTTGGCTGTCAAGGAACGGATTGAAAGACTTGTCCAATTTTTTTGTTTCAGATCTTGTTATTATCATTAAGAAGTAATGATTATTGGCATTAGGTATTAATATCGTTAGATAGCAATCTGTCCTATTAGCAAGTGGAAAAGAGTCATAAATTTTCTCTTTCAAGACTGTCAGTGGAACCTAATTCCCATCAACAGATGAAAATTGAAGAGCCAGAATTCCCTGAGATAATTTATTTACATGAATGCATGTGTTAATTTCTGAGAATCGGTATGAAAATAATCGTAGTATATGAATGCTAAATTTAAAAACAGATGCGGGTAATAATCCGCAGTACAGCTTTTGTATTTTCATTGTTTAACATAAGTTTGGAAGGAGGAAATCAACAATGGAATTCCACTAGCTGTATTGAATAAAGGTAATATGTTTTAACACTGACCCCTAGTGACAAAATTATATTTTTGAGATACAGCTCAGCCGTGAAAAGGAGAGTTTTGTGATTTGTGTTTCTATTTTTCACATTAGTGCCTGTTCTGCTGAGCTCTGTACAAATACAACCAGCTAACTCATGCCATGAATAAATTCCTGTTTTGACGTTCTCTTGCTGTATATCTGTAGTATGATGGGGACTTTCTAAACAGAAAAGACAGGATGGTTATTACCTGTACAAGCTTTTCTGTACAAGTTACATATTGTTTTGATTGAAAACTTCAACATTTTTTATGGTAGATTTCTTTCTTGTCAAAAAAGCTGAATCAAAGCCTAATGCTGTGATGTCATGCAGAAATGGGTTTGCACTATGACTTTAGTGTCATTATTTATCACATCATTTGACTGGTGCACAGCTCATGGACTGTACCCTAAATTATCTTCCACTGATAGGTGCAAAATGTTTCATACAACCACCTGCTGTTCGTTCTTAGACTTGTGAATGTGTGGATATCGAATCTACAGATCCAGACACTATAGCTGCATTTTGCCCAACTCTTTTTTTTTTTTTTTTCCCCTGTGGAAGA
The DNA here is from genome assembly GCF_026119805.1 of Tympanuchus pallidicinctus. NCBI lineage: Eukaryota > Metazoa > Chordata > Aves > Galliformes > Phasianidae > Tympanuchus > Tympanuchus pallidicinctus. The sequence goes on along the minus strand of NW_026294747.1, from coordinate 76,208,155 downwards.
AAAGTATTTTACTAGTTGTCATTTTATTTAAACTGTGTTGCTATCAGGAGTTAAATTGAAATCAGAGTCCAGTGTAAAGTATTCATGTCTAACACAAATTTCATGTACTGTATCCTGAGTCTCATGAGGATGCAAGAGTCCTCTGAAGTGTCCCTGCAGTCACATTCAGTGGTACTCACTGAGATGAATTATACTTCCTATGAATTAAAGGAGGTAGAGAGTTGGAGTAAATTTCTGACAAATCCATTGATACTTTTACATATATATTTTCCTTGCTATTTACTTGTTATGAATCTAATTGAACATAAGTTAACTCGTATAATTAAATATTTTAGTCTAGTTTGAAATTATTTTAAGTGTATATAAGAAAAGAGCAGGTCTGATTATGCAAACTTCTGTGCTGCTGTGAATTTAAGCTGTGCACCAACTGTGCTTTATTATCTGATTAGAGGCTGCCGTATGCACAAGAGAGTAAAATTAAGCATTCACAAGTAACTTAAAACCTTTAGGCTTGCAGTCTAGGTAATTTATGTTAACATAGTACTGCACGTGTACTTAGAGATTTTAATTTTAAGAAAGAGGAAAATGATGTAAGTTTCTCTGCTTTGAGTCATCCTGAGTGCTTGAACCGTTAGCAGGGCAAAACAGATTGCTGCCATTTGAGATAAGGTAGCGGTTGTCCAGAAGAGATTTAACCAGAAGGGACAGAGAGCTCAAGTTTCACAATCCGAGTACTATTTGTAGAAACAGTTTTGTCGTTCTCCTCATCTGATGCTTTCGAAGATGGTGAGAAGCTGCTGGCAGCTCAGACACTGTGTTCCAAGCAGTTGGTATGGGGATTCTGCTCTGCCTCTTTCTTTGCTTTCATTACACCTCCATGAAGCTGCTCTGGCAATTCCTGAATGTTCTGTGTTTTGCTTTTGTGACAATGTGGATTCCAGACTCTCAACACTTGTACTGTTATTGATTTTTCCATGTGCTGTTTTTTGTATTAGAAAAAAGAGAGAGGGGATATTGTCTGTTTCATGAACTTATCTGAGCTGAAGCTATGTGAGGTTTTCAAGGGATATTGCTGAATTTCATCCGTTCTTCTAACAGTGGAAGTGTCAGAACTTCTTTATAGAGATAGCAAATAACACTGTAATTGAAAGGCTCAGTGATCAGGAACAGATATTTCATTATCCTGCAATATTTCAAATTCAAATCTGGTATATCACGGTTCTAGTAGTGAGATCTTTGTCAGGAAAATTCGGTGACAGACATCAGAAAACATGAGTATATTTCCCAATGAGAGTCAGATATCACAGACTTCTAATCCAGACAGTGTAAGGTTTGATTGCTTCCAGACCATGATGTTTATTGAGTTTTGGGTTGGTTGATGTTTTAACAAGGTACTTGTCATTAAAAAATAGGAATGGAAGATTCTGTTCCTGAAATGAAAAATGAATATTGTTGATGTAATCAATACTTTATTGCACTAAAAGAGCTCCCACACCGTAGATCAGCTTCCCGTGTGCTAGATTCTTACTTGTAATAAATTTACTGATGTTAGTTTACTTTTGTGTAGTGAAGAAAACAGAAGTAATGGTAATCGTTAAATAAAATAAGAGTGACTATATAAAACAGTCAGTTGGTTTTGAAAATAATTAAACTGCAAAGTGAACATTTTGCTAAATGGAGAAGATGTTTACCAAACATGATTACATAACAAGGTAAATAGAGAATTATCAAACTAATAGACTTAAGGGACAAAAAGGATTTTATTTCTTGAGGTTTTTCAACTTCTGGTTATGCTGTTGTTTCTCAGTCTCTGAGGTTGCTTTCCACTCAGAAATGATGTAATAGAGCTGGATCAAAAACACCTTGTGTGAAGAAGTCACGCGATTTAACGCAGAGTTGATTTTAAAAAGTGTGTGTAATTAGATGCATAATTCTTATGCGTAATTTACATGCAATTATGTATGAAAATGAGATTTGCACATGCATAAATGGCTAGCTAAGCACCTCACACACAATCACAGTAATTTTGCACAGAAATTCAACACGCAGTTGCAAATTCATTTTGGAAAATGAAGTCCATAAGGAGTCCAGTGGCCTTTGTGAGAAGGATTTTTTTTATTTTTTTATTTTTTTTTACTAAGGAAAAAAAAAATTTTCTTCAGTCAAAAAAGGGAGAATTAAACAGCATGGAAAAGAATCAGCAGTAAATTTTAATACAAACCTATTTATTTTCAGTAGTAGTAGAAGGAACAGAAACAAACATCATCGTTTTTATGAACTGTCAATCTCCCAAGTGTTAATTAAACCAGAGCAAATCCAGAGCAAACAGTGGTGTGAAGCTGCACCACAGCTCTTCCGCTCCGTCTCTGCTCCATGTGAGGTGGCTCAGTTTAGCGGCTTGGGGGGCGGACTCCGTGGTTTCTGTCAGCAATTCAACACGGACAGTTGCTCTCTCCATTATGCTGAACCTTCTCTTCAGGGGGAAAAGCTAGCTGGATCTGTCCGTACGCACCGAGAGTCAATAATCCGTTCTCTTTCTTGCCGTGGCTGGGAGGCTTGGGCGGGGAGCAGAGCTATTATGCTTGATGCGGTGCCAACAAAGCCGTGGCTCTTGCCCCAGAGAATCTGCCCTCCTGAAAAAACAATAATCTGGATGTTTAGTCAGATTTTTACTGATGATTGCTTACGCAACGCTCTCTACCAGTTTCTGAGCTTTCCTATGGCACCCCTGACAATTAAAACAATGACATATTTAGTTAAATGAAAATCATATGCATCCCCATCTTAACTGTTTAAAAATAGTTTGTATTGTGACAGTTTTGGTAACAATTTTATTGTCTGCTTTGAATTTAATTTGTGCAGTAAAAGACAGTGAACAAAACTTTTGTTTTCCCCAGGCTCTTAGCTTTTATTCTTTGAGTTCTCAGTGATGTTTCAGAGAATTTTCAAATAAATATCTTGTTACAAGGTATATTTAAAATTAATACTGTAAGTTAAATATTTAATATCTGAACATTTAATGCTTGCTTTTCCATTGATGTGTATGAAAAATATTTTAGCTGCTGTTGAATGTAGGCATTTGAAACAATTCCACTGTAATCCTATTGTGCTGTGTTAAGGTAGATGCCTAACCCTGTTAATTTATACCCTAATGATCACAGCCGTGTAATTCCGTATCATAACACTTTAATTATTTTAACTCCAATTTGAGTTCTTTGTGTTTGGGATTCAGATAGTCAGCTTTTACTTTTTGAAGAAATGTCGTGATGTTAAATGCAACATCCTCTTTTTTCCCCTTGTCACTGTCTTATTTTCTTTTCTCTCACCTCTCCTGAGGATCCATATAATTTTTTTCACATAAAGTTTACCTTCCCCCCACTTTTTTTTTTTTTTTCCTCCCAAGCTAAACCAAGACTTACATCTTCCCTTCAGGACGAAGTCTTATACTGCGAGCACTGATGGAAGTGCGTCATTTCAGAAGGATGTGTCTGAAACAGAAATTCTGAGTTCTGGAGGCAGGGAGAGGCTAGCACTGATCTACGTTAGGCTAAGGCAGTGCTGGTAAAAGCTTCTTGCTCTCACTTCTGTTTCCTTGTAATAAAAAGCTACACAGTGCATATCTTTGCCCAAGATGGAAGAGAATTTATTCCATACTTAAGTCTTGATGTTGTAGTATTTTGCAATCTTAAGAACTTATTTATATTCATTCTTTCAGTTCCCTGTTGAGGTCAGACACTGCTGTCTCTTTAGCACCTGGAGCTTTGTGGCCTTTTTGTATTTTCCAGAGGGCTGTGGGATAGGAGTGAGTAGAACTTTGGGTTTTCTGTTCCTCCCTCATAACTCTGCTGCAGACATCCTTTAGTAGGTCACAGTGCTTCCCAACGTGTTCCAGCCCCTCTTATCCCCAAAGGTTACTTTCAAATCTCATTACCCGCTGTTGTCGTTTCTCTGAATTCCTGTTGCTGTGTGATCTGTTGTGCTCCTTGATTAAACTACTGTCATAAAAATGATGATTCAGAATGAATCTGTGTGGAAGTAGAATGCAGGATTGAAATAAATATGTATGATTGTCTAAATCGGTGATTCTCAACCTTTTTGAAGTTGAGTGGCACTTGAGAAAATTGGCTGTGCTGTGTAGCTCTGAGGTCAGCTCTGAAAGCACGAGGAGCTGCACCTTGCTCTTTTGTTAAGTACCTGTGTACTTCTGTGCCTTATGCAGATTGTAGCAAATCTGCTTATAATGCAGTTGACTACCTGGCTCTGTTCTCTCTGTCGGTCAGTAGGGACTGTGTTTTTATTAAGATTTCCTACTGGAGAATCCGCATGCTCTGGGGTGTAGCATAGGAGTAGTAAGTCTGCCCTTTGGTGAAATGCTGGATGCATTGCACCTGTGAGATGCAGGGATGCAATCCATTAGCAGTAGCTCTGTCTCGTGCATCCTGGAAGCACCGGAATTTGCATGCATCCACTACGCAGGAAAAACCATTTGTTTAGTTTCTGGATAAAGTACATGTATATACTGTGAAATGCTGTAAATCTGATAGCTTACAGACATGCCTTGCTGTGCACGTGTGTGGTGAGTCTCTCCCACACTTTGCTGGTAGGTACATTAAATCACTGATGCACGTGTCACCGTGTAATGTGATTATATAGCAGGGTTTGCCTTGTGTTTGCTTTGTATACTTTGCAGAAATGAGTGACCATCATCATTCCTCAGATTTTTGTGTTTTATCAACAATTTGACAGCCTTTGCTAGTGTAACTCCCTCTAGTTTATGCAGTAATTTTAAGCTTGTGTTTACTTTGTAAAATTTACCAAAAGGTGAATTAGATTTTTGGTAAGAAGCCATTCCAGTGAATGTAGAATTTTCACATCCAACTTTCTCCTATTAATGTGCTGCCAGAAAGTTAGTAAAACTTATGAAGTCTGTGTGATTTTTTTTGTTGTGAAAGTGCTCGGGTATGCCTGTACAGGGAGGCTTCATTGTCTTTTTGATAGAAAGAGTACTAAAGAGATAATATAAAAAAGCAGTTGCATGGAAAATTCAAATTGCCACCTGTGCATTTCCTTTGCTAACAACATTACCAACTTTTGTTTAACAAACAGATGAGCCCAATATAAAATTACTAAGGGCAGACAATACATTGGGCATATGCCTGAAATCATTTGATCAAATTTTATGTACAAACCCAGTGGGAAGACAATTCAGTTTTTATGGTGTGCTGTTTTATAGTGACATTAGAAAAATTACCACTGAAATGAACTAAGATAATACAGATGTAAGACGATGCAGACAAAAAAATGAGTCTGTTCTTTAGTAGAAAGAAAAGCCTTGGCAAGAAGGTTAACAAGAATCTTAAATTATGGAATATCTTATGATGTTTGAAGAATATAAACTATATTTGTATCAGTAGTCTCTTTTGCCTCTGGCAAAGAAACCAAGGAATACATAATGAGGTGGTAACTCCAAGCATGTGCCTATCCAGCATTTGAGATACAGATTTGTTAGAGCACAGTAGTTTCCTCTAAGCTAAAACCAACCTCTCTTTTCTAGGGTCTGCATCAATTGTAGTCTAGAGCTTACTGTCATTTAGGAGAGACATCATCAGCTGCTTTCAAACATATTATATATCCCACATATTAGTGGGATATTGGTATGAAGTTGATTTGTGGGGGGGAAGGGGGGTAAGGAAGCACTGTTCCGGTGAATGCCAGCAGCAGAATAGCAGAGTTAAGGTGAAGTACTCATAGGCCAGTTCCTTCTGCTGTGACTTAGTTCTGTTGTCAAGTAGAAGTTAGTTTTGCAGTGCATCAGATTTAGATCCTCCAGATGTGGCCTCCAATAGTACAGTTGCCCACATCTGCTGTCTTCTGCCTTAATTTACTGCTTCCTCACCAGTGCGTGGCTGTTCTCTCACCTAGCTCTATGAAGGGATCCTCAAAAGTGTCCCAGCATTTGCCCCCCAGTTTGTTTGTTTGTTTTTTGCAAACAAGCTATTTTGCTGGTCTAACTCAGAACTTGGCCACAGCAGCAGCCTTCAGGCACAGGCTGCACATATGGGAGCAAGGAGAATGCTTGTTTGCTGCTGATTGGCTGGTGATGTGGAACCATGAAACTTGGTACTAGTGCATGAGTGTCCAGCCTTCTGGCTTGCATGGGCCACACTGAGTGCACACTGGGATGCATATAAGTTGCTCTGAAAGTAATGCCTCCTATTTATTTCCATGGAAACTACAGCAGATACAAAGAGCAGGATAACACTATTTGATAGGGTAAATTCTCAGCTACAAAACATTATTTTTCAATATGGTCACCACCATTAGCTATGCATTTTCACCAGCCATGAACAAGAGCCTGCATGCCATGCTTTTAAAATCTGCACCAGTGAAGGTGACTCATTGTTGCTGCTGCTGAAGTGCACCGCCCAGTGCCTCACTGTGCTCATAACCACTGGTTGGTCTCCATAAACGTTCAGCAAGCATCAATATATGTCAGTGCATGCCATTTTTTCCTCATGGAGAAATTCCACACCTTTGCTTCATTTGCACTTCCATGTCAGACATCATTCTGTCAGACTACCTCTCTGCTTCACCTGTCCCATGGCAACAGAATGTAACAGAATATTGGTGGGAAGGTTCTGCTTCTGCTGCCACACCACTAACATCCACCTCTGACGTCGTGGACCAACATAATAAAACCAGAAACTTCTGAAAGAATCAGTGTCCTAATAAGTTGAAGAATCCAGGAATTTCTGGCTTGGTTTACTTTCTTAAGTTGTGACTTTTGAGCGGCGCTTCACTCTCTGAGTCAGATCTAGGTAAGGCATCAGAAGGAGGGCTTTCACGATTCAACTTTTAGTTTCTATTTCACACTGTGATTTAGAGTATAAACATTGGCCTTTCAAATTATTTCAGGTAAACAACATTTTACATTCTTGAAATGCAAGACTAATTTTGTTGGTAAATATAACACAGTAAGTGGAAATAAATGTCATAAAAATAACTAAGATTTTTTTCTTCATTTTCTTAGCGCTGTTGCAGAAGCTGAAGGAATTGAGCCTTTAGTGAAGACCTTAAACACCGAGAGACACGAAGCCGTTGCTAATGCTGCTGCAGTGCTAACAAATATGGCCATGCAAGAGCCTTTGCGCTTGTGTATTCAGAGCCACGGCGTGATGAGTGTGCTCACAGAGCCGCTACGTTCTGCCAGCAGCCGGGTGCAAAGCAGGGCAGCACTCGCTGTGGCTGCCTTTGGTTGTGATGCTAACGCAAGAAGTGAGGTAAAAGTCTTCTCCAAGATCGGGATTGTTTGTAAGAATTCTGAATCCTTTCTGTTACATTTACTGAGGATCCCTGTGTTTTGTTTGTCTGCTCTAAAAGTTGGTTTCTAGATAGGAATTAATTTTGCATGGTTACTCATTCAGCTGAGTTCACCTCTGTTTGTTATGAAGACTTGGAAAAGGTTTTCCTCAATTTTTATTTTTACTGTTGCGTTTTCCTGCACAAATTCATCCTACGCAGCTTTTCTGTAGCTTTAATGAGTTTCAGCCAGGACTGTATCTTAATCCCTATGTTTATGAGTATTAAGCATTAAAGTTTCTTTCAGCTGCAACTGACAGCTGTATTTTGAAGATGATAAGTTCTCATAGCTCCTCTCAGTGTTTAATACTGCCCACTTTCAGGGCCCGAATGGCAGTGCCTAATTTTGATTTGAGATACTGAATGTGCACAGAATAAATGCAATTCAAACAAAACTCAAATTGTAATTAGTTCCTCCATGTGTATCATCCAGCTAGTTGAACTTTTCCCTGTTTATCAATGGTCATATTATTTTCATAAATAGGGATGGTGCTCTGTGCATTCATAGATCATAAGCTGGAGATCTCTCAAGGGTCAAAGCTGTTACTTAGGTCATGAATCAGGGGAGTGGGTAATCCATCCACCTCTTTCAGTGTCCTTAAAAATGTCTTTATCTTCAGAAATCCAAATGAGCAATATTTTTTCCAGCATTTATAGGAAAGATACTAGCACATGAGAGAATGGAATGTTAATAAGATTGCCATACGTATAGTACTATACAAATTCAAATAGATTGTGATGTAAATTAGTTGCTAGGAAGCAACAGAAAGCAGAAAAAGGTGTATAACTCTCCATGGCAGTCCTGGGCTGCATCGTCTCTTCATCTTCATTTTCTACTTTGTAATCTTATAACTGAAGAGGAGAGTCAGAAAGGATGTGTGCCACTTCTGAACCTCACTTCAGCTCAGAGCAGCTCACAAGCAGAGAACTACCACAAATGGCCTTTCTGCCAGCCCAGCATTGCTTGTCTACAAGTCTTGAATCAAGCTTTGGATGGAGAATTTAATATGTTGTTCTTTCTGGAATGAAGTAGGTGAAATATGTCAGCATCCGTGTCTTCGTGTTCTTACAGTTAAGAGATGCAGGTGGATTGGGACCACTTGTTGAGCTACTACATTCAAAGGACAAAGAAGTCAGAAGAAATGCCTGTTGGGCTGTCATGGTCTGTGCAAGCGATGAACTAACTGCTGTCGAACTGTGCCGGCTAGGGTGAGTAATAATATCAAGGAGCAGGGGGAGGATTTTAATGAGATAACTCTATTAAACTTGATCTTTCTGTATTAATAACAGAAGGACAAAATTAAGCTGTGCTTTTTGGTAAACAAACTATTTTTGTATTGCCAGTGGTACAGCTGAAATGGTCCTGATTTTACAGAAGAAAAACTGCAAGCCTGAAGAAAGAACTGTCAGGAATTATAAATATGTTTATTGTTTCTGTAATCAAATTAGGTTTTCTATTGAAGATGTACTTAGATTAGTCAAAAATGGGGGCTACAAATGCCCCATAAACTTGAAACTGAAGTTCAGATTTCAGGCTAGGTTCAGCATACAGTGAACTGTACTTTATTACACAAGGGCTAATTTTTGTTAAAGAGAAGATGGACTGAACTGTCATTTTAAAGAGAATCTGTCATATTCCTTCTTGAAAACTCCAAGTTCCATATTTACTATTTGAATTAGAAAAGCTGTTTTTAGCTATAAGTCACAAGACTCGTATGTGAGGTGACTCTTATTGTTAAAGTGAAATATATGTAATTGCCCTGCGCCCTCTGCTGGACATTTCTCTGACTGCTGCACAGATGCTTGCAGCCCATATGTGAGGGAATTGTGCAGTCAGACCTCAAAAATAGATCTGGAGGAGACCTCAGATGTAGTGCTGTCTGTCTGCCTACTGTGACTGAATCAGTTATAGTGATATATTTCAGCTTGTCCAGTGTGATTGTAAGTACTCTTTCTGAAAGGGTTTGACAGCTTCTGAGGTAACCTCTTCTGGTGCTGAGATATCTTTATAATTAGAAAGATTTTTAGTTTTAAATATCCCGTACAGCAATTCTGTCCAATTATATCTTGTCCTAATTTCAGTGGAATTTAATAATACCTTTTGATAGCATTTTATTTTTTAAATTAACTGAATTTTGTATCAGAAATAGCATTGCCAGCAGGAGCAGGGAGATAATTGTCCCCCTATACTCAGCTCTAATGAGGCTGCATCTTGAATACTGTGTTCAGTTTTGCACCCTCACTACAAGAAAGACATCAAGGCCCTGGAGCGTGTCCAGAGAAGGGTGAGGGGTCTGGAGCATAAGTCTCATGAGGGGTGGCTGAGGGAAATGGGATTGTTCAGTCCGGAGAAGAGAAGGCTCAGAGGAGACCGTATCACTCTCTATAACTGCCTGAAAGGAGGTAGTGGGCGAGCTGGGGGTCTGCCACTTGTCCCAGGTAATAGCCAAGGACAAGAGAGAATGGCCTCAAATTGTGCCAGAGGAGGTTCAGGTTGGATACTAAGAAAAACTTCTCATAAAAAGTGGTCAGACACTGGAATGGGCTGCCCGTGGAGGTGGTGAGGTCATCATTCCTGAAGGTGTTCAAGATCTGTGTAGATGTGGTACTGAGGAACGTAATGAACAACATTGGTGTTAGGTGGACAATTGGACAAGCTGATCTTAGAGGTCTTTTCCAACCTTAATAATTCAATGAGTGTGTGCAATTCCTCATGCTCCATGTAAATTTCTCGATTTCCTTTTCATGACAAAGCAAAAGCATTGAACTGCTTTTTGTTTTGAAGTCCGATATCATTCTGTCACACATCTCTAAATCTCAGTTATTTACGCTGTTTTGAAGTGTTATCTTCCAGCCTGGATGAGGTATTTCAGCTGAGGTCATACCACCATCAACTAAATCTCAGTAATTATTTTCCATATCTTGCATACAGCACTGTTCTTATTTAATCTCTTCTTTCTGGTTGCATCAGAGTAGGACTCTAATTTATATGTCCTTCTAGTTTGACAGCATATTATTGATAATAATACATTAAGAATAGTTTTTCAACCAATCAGGCACTACTTCATGTTATTTTCATATAGATTGTGTTTCTCTGTCTTGCTTGTGACTGTTCAAATAGGAATGTTTGAAAAGACTTATTGAAGTCGCAACATATCTTAAAGTCAAGACGTATCTCACATCTACTCCTTGTGCCTATGCATTAAGTCAGTTACCCTATCACAGAAAGAATTAAATTGGCCTTAAGTGATTTGTTTATAACCATACGTAATGGCTATTACAAGCCTCCTTATCTCTTGCATGCTTCCAAATTGATTGTTTAGTATTCTGATATAATATTCTTCAGACACTTAAATTTGGCTGAATGATCTCCACCATTTCCTTGCTCATTCTTTTTAAATCTAGATACTATCTATGCCCTTCTCACTCTTCTGGCTCCTCACTTGGTCTCCTCAGATTTTCAAAGATAATTACAAATACTTTAAAAGTTGCTTTTGCCATTTCAAAACGCGGTATGAGGTAAGTCTCAGGCATTGCCACCTTTGTCCTCTGAAGCTTTAGTGTTATGCCTACTGCTTCCACCTTCTTATTAAAATTGCTGTTAGGCATCTGTTTGCAACTATTTTATCAAAACTGAAGCAAGAAAGGCAGCAGATGCTTCGGTCTTTTCTATGCCATCTGTTATGAGTTTTCTTCCCACACTGAGTCATAAACTTACATTTTTCTCTTTGATTTGTAGTATAAGAAACATTTATTTTAGTTTTGGGTCCCTGAATGGTTGTATCTCGATTTGCCTGTAGGCTTTTCGGTTTTGTCCCTTACTTTTTCTTCCCTGTTGGAAGTCTTCATATTTCCATTTCTGGGTTTTCAGGTAGTTACAGTATTGTTAGTGCTTCTGCACTTTCTCCCTTTTTGGCTTGTCCTTCCTTCATGTGAGGCCATTATGCCTCTAATGCCGTGTTTTAGACATTGCTATACTCACTAGACTCAATTTTCCTTGTGGAAATCCCTTTGTTATCTTACATTCTGATTGCCTGATCTTGTTGACATTTGCTTTATGACAAATAGTCTGAATGGTGGTTGTTTTCTCCCAGTGCTCTCTTATAAAAGAGATGGTTGTCACTTGCCTTGTCTGCAAAGCTTGTTATCTGGATTTCATCTAACACACTTTCAGAAGTCTATCTTGTATGTGTGCAGAGCTGAGGCACCTTCTGTAGCACAGAGAGAGAAATGGACCGGCCAACTGTGGAGTCCATTTTATATATACAAATATATAAAAAATATATAAAATTTATTCCTTAGAATATGAAGAATTTCTGCGAGTATATTGACATACACATACAAATTTGACACATGAATACATCTTCCTCTTTTTTTTCCTGATGTGTTTTTTTTAATTCCTAAACAGTTTCAAAACTGAACTGTGTTTCTCCTGATTCAACTTTCTTTCTCTTCCTAGTAAGTTTTTCCTAAGTTTCACAGGCTAGAAGCTATCAGTATGTGGATTTCAGTGCCAAGGAATAAATCTCTGCCCTCCAGTATACCCGTGATCATTTGTTTCTGCTTCCATGCTGCAGAACTATCGCCAGCCTGGTTCTGCTTCCACAACTGCTTATGTTTCTGTGCTAAGCTGAGCTCAGCTCATCTCTGTCAGTTTCTTTCACAAGCACAGGAGCAGCCCTAAACCAGGATTCACACCTTGCCTGACTGGGAGCTGGAGTCTGCCAATTGCTACAGTTGTTACAAGATGGAGAGGGATTCCTGAACTATATGCTGCAGTCAGCTCTGAACAGAACTTCTTTTACTTGGCTTTGACATTCTTCTTTTCTCCAGTTCTCTGTAGTACCCAGCATCTTTCTCATATAAGGTTGTGGCACTCTGTTAGCATTTTTTTATGTAACAGTTCAACTGCTGAAAAGAATTTGGTTTTGCTTTTGAGCACTGCAAGACATTTTTTCTCCTCTAGAAAAAGACTTGATCATAGCACAACAAGCTCCTTGCTGGTCTAAACAGCATTAGGCTAGCTCTTGGAATTAAGTCCATGTCTTGGTAATTCTGAAAACTGTGTAATAACAATGAATAGGTACCTAATGATGAATTAGCCATTGTGTTTTGTCTAACAGTGCGCTAGACATCCTAGAAGAAGTTAATCGGTTAACAGGGCACAGAAATAACTTTAGTGAAGCTGCTCTGGAAAGGCTACTTGATAACAATCTTTCCCAGAAGTACAGCCAAATGGGATATTTATCATCAAGTAATGTCATTACTGATGGATTCTATGATTATGGGAAGGTAAGCTACTTTAAATTACTTTTCTTAGAAACAATAAAATTTTCTTCTTCATTTTGAAAAAAAGAAAGAAGACTGTAACGGAAGCCAGCATCTGGCTACCTAAAATAACTTTGCTTGTTTTCTTGTTATGCTGTCTCCAGGTTTTATAATAATTTCTTTCGTTTATCTTTCTTTATGGTGAAATCTTATCATCTTTATGCTATTCCCTAGTTACAGTCTTCTTCCCAATCTCCTTACAATCCTGTGTAATCTGCTGAGCTCCTAGTTCCTTACCAGGGACTTTCTCAGAAGTTAGTTCTTCTGGTATCTTTCACTGCAGTATATTTGATAGCAATCTGACTCTGAATGACCTATGGACTTTTTGTTTATTTTTACATAAAGAAGGGTTCATATTTTCACCTTGGTCATGACCTTTTCTCTCACACAGCACTGCTGATATATGAAGACTGGCTCCACTATGTATCATAAGTTAGTATTTTCAGTTTAAATTAGGGAAGTACTTTATAAAATGCCCAAAAAAATTAAAAACATTATTCTTACTGAGAGATCAGTGAAATGCATGCCTTTAAAGCTTTTACTTACTTTTGAAAATTCCATCCTAAATTGCAGTGTCTTCAAAGTCAGGAATGTTACCTTATCCTAGATTTTAGAATGACACAGTAACAATAATCACAAGCTAGATTATTTACAAATTATATTTTCTAAGAAAATTGAAGAAGGAAAATGCAAATAGGGAGAATACTGTTTTTGTATATTTAGAATGATTCTTATAAGTTCTCATGTAAGTCTTCTGTTGAAGATAAGAAATGTTATATGGCTCTTAAACTATTTTTTGTCTTCACTTCTAACTGAGAACACCACTGAATCTTTTGCTGTAATTTTCTTGTAGATAAAACCCGGCGTAAAACTTCTGTCTTTGGAGGAACTGAGTATGCAAGAGCTTGCTGACCGTCGGGCCATAATCTTCATTAATGCTAAGCCGCAAGAAAAGTGAGTAACGTAGTAATATTTATTTCAGTAATTCATTTTTCCATCCATTCCACTGTTTCCAATATGAAAGTACTACATAGTTTGTACTGTGAGAGATCTATTTCAATTTCAACGGAGTGCTACCTGTCCTACAAGGCAAGAGATTTGTATTTCATAAAAGAAAAATTTGTAAAATCACTATTTTTTCCCTTCAGACAGAGAATACTTATTCTCTTGATTTGCTCTGTTTTCTGTTAGAAAACTTAGTGAAGAAGACTCGTTCACTGAGCACCCTTTGGTTTCTCATGGTGGAACGCTCATTTTATTAATAGCTATAACAGAGCTTGTCATCTGCTGTAATAATTATGCCATCAAAACAGAACATCAACACACAACAATTAAACCTATGATTTGATTATCTTTGTGTGCAGACAAATGCATGGAATTTTAAGCACAACGTCCCAGGAAGCAGCACAAGGCTTTTGGGCTTGATAGAGAATCAGTGTCAATTCCTTCTCTGTTTAAGCTGAAACCAGCCTAACAAATCTTAGATTTGAATGCAGGAAGTTGGTATTGGCCTTGTTTAACTGGGAGTCATTTTGTATAAACAGTCCCACAGATCAAAGAATCCTCTACCAGTATTTTGCAAATCCAAAATCTTCTTCTCTGTCAACACATCACATATTTGGTTTACAGTATCAGAAGCTTCCCTTTTAAGCTTGTATACGACACCATAAAGATGTCTGAGAATATCTATGACAAATTAACCTTTTGTGCTCTTTGTTGATCTCTATGCTTGTCTTTTAACTATTGGGTTTTCTTTCTTTGACTTTCATACAGCTTATTGCCTTTGCACCTTAGTTTCAATCCTACTACTCAGTTACTTGTCCATCATTGGTATCCTGTGCTTTATATTTGATCTCTGAATCAGTATTGTGTTTATTTCTATTATTTCTTCCTCTTACATATTTCTTATTAATATATTTAATGTCCTTTAAATTCAAAGCTCTATTTTCATAATTTAACATGCAAATACTATCTTCTTTGCAGTGTCCTTGCAGTAGAGGAAAAGCCACAGCATTTATCTTATGAACAGACTACTTTGTCACCTTTTACTTCAAGAAAAAGTAGTAGAGAAAAATTAAGGTATGGTATTGCAATTTACTAGTTATCAGTGTTTTGTTATTGTGCTGAAGTTAAAAATATAATTCTGATTGAAAATAGTAATACACAGTTTCCTAACAGAGTACGATAGCTCAAATACAATTTTAAATAGGTTTTCAGGGTCTTTCTTTCACAACCTAATAGCAGTAATCTTCATTTTGTCTTTCTAAGTAGTTATTAGTCCTCCCCATACTGTATTTGAACATCTCTCATTTATTTGACTGTTTTTCCTTTCAGTATCCCTAGAAGGCAGTGAAATGCAATAATTTTCCAACTTGACAATTAAGCAACAGGGAAATTAGGGTAGTTCTTTCTCAATAAAAAAGCTACACCTATGAGTGAGAAGTCCCTCTACTGCTCACATCCATAGAGTGGATTTTCATAGAGTAAATTTCTTCCAGTGAAATTCTACAAGTGACTGAAAGCAGTGAAGAGTGTGTTCAGTACTATCTCAATTTTGACAGCAGTGAGCCTAAAAATGCCTCGCTCTGGAGAGCTCCCTCTGATCCATACAGTACATCAGGTACAGTCTTACTAGTCCTTTTTGTGGGTCTGATCTAGTGAGCAGGTCGTCTTCTACCAAATAGATACAAATCTCTAATCTCATTGTGGAAAATTCATTCTGTTCTTCTATAGAAAAAGTATTTGAGCCTGACCCTGCTTGATGCTTGGGGATTAGCAGTCTTATTCTGGTTTGTCGCAGTTTCACTAGCTTCCCTGGAAAGGCAAAACAGATGAAGTAGAAAGCTCTGTCTGTGAAGGCATTTTTTCTGTCCTTGTCTTAATGACTTATAAATTAAGTATTTTAATTAAATTTTGTTACTGTGGAAAAGTGAACCATAGTCTTCCAGCTGAACTGACTCACCTTCAGTTCAGTTCACCTGAACTGAGCAGCTGCACAGTCACTGCTGCAGGGGTGCCTTTTAGAGAAGGCAGGAGTACATCTCTAGTTCCAGGGGAATGCTCAGGACTGCAAAGCCGGTCCGAATGGACCTCCTTGCAATCTGGGGGATGGTGTCTAATTCTTGATGGGAACACTACACAGCCTACAACTGTACTCAGATTTTATGTTTGCTAACTTAGGAGTACAACCATTTATTATGTTGGTTTCTGTGGGTCTCGGTCCTGACTTCCAAATTTATCTGGTTTTGTAGTATAGAGGTCCTTAGCCACTTCTAAGGGCTGTGAATTCTCATCACTGATAGATTACAGAATACTAATAGTTTCAGGGTTGCAAAAAGGCGAGTGTCTGCCATGGGAACAAGGGCACCACGGTTGCAATTTTCAGCTTGGAGTTCATCCGTGAACTGTGATATGCTACTATTTATACAGACCTTTTATTGATAGAGGTAATTGCTGATTTCTTGCACTGCTGTGTATTTCTGTGCTTGTATGAGTTTGTATGTGCCTGGGAGATTAAATGTGCTGTAAAGAAAGACAAGAGAAAATTGGAACTTGCTTTGTGATCTCAATAGCTTAATGGTATCTCCAGTGGAGGAATAACAGGAGCTATATGGAAGAAGGTCTTTTGGTCCGCATAACCCGCAGTAGAGAAAAAGCTTTAAGGTGTTACATTCTGAATTATATTCATTTAGAAATGAAATGCAAATTTTTGATAGATAATAGCTGCTGATGGTCAAGTGTTGCAGTTCTGACTTCAAACCAAATTGCGGGATTAAGCTAGCCAAAAGTTACTGAGTTACAATTTGGCTAGTAATTCTGTATGTACTTCTGGAATTCAGTTTAAATCATTTCATATTAAATACCTGAAATGAGTTTGTTGTGGTTTAACCTAGTAGCAGCTCAGCACCACACAGCTGTTTGCTCACTTCCTCCCAGTCAAGAGAAAGGGAGAGATTGGAAACAAAAAAGAACTCGTGGGTTGAGATAACAACTGTTTGCTAAGACAGAGAAAAGAAAAGGAAAAAGACAAAAGAAAAAAGAACTATTTGCCACCTGGATGTTGTGCAAGGTTCTTGTATTGGGATGCAAAGGAAGCATCTTTAGTCTCTTACCAGGCCTACTGTAACATCTGCTGATTTGGATGGTCCTCCTGATGTCCATCCCATGTTTATGACAGTTTACTTAAAGGGAGCAGAAGTGATGGGGAAGTACAAAGCCAATAATATTTGCTCTGTACTTGTGGGCATTTGTGTCATTTCTGGAGAGGCTCTAGAGACTGAGATTATTTTGCACAGTCTTAAAGTGCTGAGCTTAGAGACCTGTTCTGACAAGATAGTGTGTTTATTTCTGTGAGGGCACCCTTAGGTAGTTGCTTTTTAATGTACAAGGGCTGCTCCAGACATAATACCTCCTATTTTGTAGTGTTGGCCCACAGTGTCAGAAGCGAATGTTGGTGGTATGGCAGTAGAGGCTGAACCTTCTCGCCAATATCCTATTCCAGATGACAGCAAAGGGGCAGTTTGACAAAATGGTGTCTCACTTGAAAGGATATGTGAAGCAAAGGTGTGGAATTGAATTCCTCCAAGTGGAAAAAATTGCACCCATTGATGTTCACTGATGCTTGCTGAATGTTTCTGGAGACCAGAACATAAATGTGAGCCCAGTGAGTAGTGGGTGATGCATTTCAGCAGTGGTGACAGTGACATGAGAGACAAACCATATTCTGGGCAGCGATGCAGACTTCTGTGAGCACAGCATGCAGGCTCTTGTTCATTGCTGGTGAAAATGCATTGCTAGTGGTGGTGACTATACTGAAAAATAATGTTCTATAGCTGAGAATTTTCTCTATCAAATCTGTTGCAGTTTCCATGGAAATATACAGGAGGCATTACTTGTGAAGTGACCAATATAATTTGTATCAATTACACAGTAAATAAATAACTGCATTGTTGGCAATCTTAACTCTTGTGGAAAGCAGAAATTTTCATTAGGCAAAAACAAATGCCTGGCTCAATTTCCCAATAGTAAACTTGCATGGATACAAAGACTTCTTTCTTCAAGTATAAAATAATTGCTTTTGAATGTCATAATCAAGTTGCATGATTTATAACCCCATTGTCATTCATTTTGAATCCATAATTCATACATCATTATTACTATTAATTTGTGAGATATATGGAAGTTACTTAGAGGTCAGTGGCTGACTCCAAGTCTTAAACATGCTTATACTTTTTTCTACATATTTTTTTCCTTTGATCATACGTTTCTGTTCAACATTATTTTGCAAAGTACCACTGAACACAGTTTAAAACCACTGTTTTTGAAAAGTGATACTGGTTTATATAAACTGTAGTTGAAAGCTAAGAGAAAGGAGAATTATAGTTGTCTGCTGGAAGTGTTTGAATTAGATGTAGAGAAAGTGCCTCGCTGATAGTTTGACATGTATTTGCATAGGCAGATAGCAACATTTTTGATCAAACAGTTGCGTATCTGATATATACAGTGACTGAACTAAAATGTTAACTTTAACATAGACTGATAAACGTGTATCTCTTGCATGCTGTATACTTACAGAGCATTCAAAGAATATACTTTCCAATGCTCATATTTACTCCTTTTTGAAAGACAGGCAAGAGATTTTATTGTGCACAAAAGAAGACAAAAAAGGAGCAATTGCTGTTCTTTGGTGGCAGTATAGTGCATTGGCTGCTGTCTTCCTCATGCTGGCTCTCTGGTGTTCTACAGGACATTTGTACTGAACTTGCAAAACAGGAATCCTAGCAGCCTGAAAACTATTTACCATGGTTAATTCTCCTCTGCAGTACTGCTTTGCATTTGTAGCATGTCATAGAATCATAGAATGGCTTGGGCTGGGAGGGGCCCTGAGGATGATCAGGTTCCAGCCCCTCTGCCGCAGGCAGGGCTACCAACCTCCAGATCTGGCATCCAACCTGGTCTTGAACACCTTCAGAGATGGGGCATCCACACCCCTGGGCAGCCTGTGCCAGCACCTCACCACTTTCTGAACAACTTCATCATGAGCAGTAAGGCAATTTTCAGAAATAGGAGTGTTGTTTTTTTTTTTTTTTCCTCTGATGTCGTAATTCTCATAACAAAATGGGGATAAAAAGAAAGGATATGAAAAGTTTAGCAGAAGCCTACTGCAACGGTCACTGTTCATTTTACAGCCTTCAGCTGTAAGATGCAGTTCTTTATGGGACAAATTTTTAGACACATATAATGGACTGTTGAGGAGCAGGACAGAGACAGATGTAGAAGATGTTAAAACAGCCACTTCACCAAGGAGCAGAATGGAGTCGTACCTCCAGGAAATAAGCAGCAAGAAAACAAACCAGTAAGAGAAGGGTGAGCACCCTTCTATTGAGTTTTTTCTTCCTGAAAAATTGGGATGAAGGAGAATAAAAGCGATCCAACCATCATTTGAGTAAAAAAGATTGTGTTCCTCTTGTAGCACAATCACTTGGCACGCTTCCCATTGGGAAAAGAATGTTTTAAGAGGATAAAGGGGAGGAGCAGGGAAAAAAACAGTCAAAGAGCAAGAAATATGCTATCTATAGATGTCTATTATTTTGAAAAGCTGGTAAATCAGATACTGGACAGGTGAGAGTCCATTCTGATATTGTTCCCTTTAACAAGTTATTTTTATGCATAATACCTAAGTGCATAAATTGAGTAGTAGTTGGTTGTTCTACTATTATAAGGACCCCTAGCTATAGGGTCAAAATAGGTAACAAAAACAGTTTGCCTGCTTTTTTGGAGTGCAAGTGGAATTAGGAACAGTTTATTTAAGACAGTGGTGAATTTTCTATATTTTGAAGATTAAATCTCAATTGGTTGTCCTTCTAAAAAATGTACTTTTTTGAAACCTATGAAAAGGACTTTTTGTGAATATGATAAATCTTAATAGGTAAAAGTTCAAAAATATTCTGAAGGCAAATTGCTTGAATTAGACTGCTGATAATGGTAAATGCCTTTCTGCTTTGTACAATGCCTTCTTAAGTCTTAAGGGTGCCATTCATTGTAAAAATTTTAAGAATAATTTGAAGAGCATACAGTAATTATATTGTACCCTGAAGCACACTCTCTTGTGGCCCTTTGTTTCTTTTCTTTTTCTTCCAAGAATGATGGATTTAAAAAAAAAAAAGAAAGAAAGAAATGAAAGGAATTTTGTCATATTTCCCTGTAGAGTTACTCAAGATGCATGCTGAAAAAAGACATAATGCTTATAAAACACAAATTCTAGTCATTCCCACAAATAAAAAATCCTAAAATATCTGATTCTATGGACCTTAATAATAGCCCCCGTGAGATGCTGATTTTTGTAGTTCCTATGAAACTTGTAAAATGCACAGTGTTTTATCTGAGCAAAGCAAGCATTTCATTTAGTCTTCTGCTAGTTGGTTATGGGACCTGTTCAGGATTTGGACCTTAGAAGTAACAGTACTCTCATGTATTTTTTTTTCTATGTAAGAAAAGGGAAAGGGAAGAAAGAAGAAGAAAAAATGAAAGAAGTTGAGATTATGTCTGAAGTCCAGGATGAAATAAATCTGGAAGATGTCCAGTGGCAACCACCACCCGACTTCATGTTAATGAATTACATTAATGATGCTTCTAAAACAATTCTACCACTCGCCACTACTCGGGAACAGGTTGTGGCTCTTGCACAGTGAGTACCTAATTATATTTCTAAAGATAATGCAACAAAGTTGATTTGGTAAAATAACAGTTTTCTTTTCACAGGACAACTTTTTCAAGTTTGTTCTTTTTCCCACCCATAATTGGAATCAAAAAACAGCTTTGGCCTGGTATTTTAATATGATTTTTGATTTTGTTTCTTTCGTATTATTTTATTATAATTAGTTTAAAGTAATTAAAGTATCATTTGCAACAAAGGGGTATAATTTTCTCATTCTGAAAATACTCATGTTGGCAGCTTCAGGTTTTTGACATCTATACATCTGTAATGAGCCTTTCCATTGAGCATTTCTGGTAAGTCAGGATTTCCAGCATTTTACTGTAAACTTTCCTGTTTGTTCTCCAAATGAATGCACAATGAAGACTGTCTTTAAAGTATTTAAAATATTTTAATTCTGAGAATTTCCTTTTATTAGAGAGCTTGTTTCATGAAATATATCCCCTCTCATTCCTCTTCACACTGCACATATTTTGTGATAATGCAGATGACCCTTATTCTTACTTGTCATCTTGGCTGTGATAATGCCCTGAAGGTTGTTGAACAGCAATCAAACATTAGGAGAGAAACTAATGTTTTTTTTCCCCCTGGATTTTAAAGCAAACAACTAGAAAGAAGCATTACTTGCCATTATTTAGTCACAGCCCCAAAATTGCTGTGAACATTCTGTTGAGTCCAGTGGGTTTTGGATGAGGGTTTAAAAAAAAACTGACCCAAATGCAAAAATTTTGTTCTGCAAGAGGGGGTCCAGATTCCCAGGAGGTGCCCTTTTAATTCCCTAAGTATGTAGAACTTTGTGCAGTTGCTGCTGTCTATGCATGCACCCAGTTAGTGGGATGTAACCATTGCAGAAAAAAAGTCTGTAATTAACCAAGCATTATCAGTGAAGAAAAAACTGCACAATGGTTGAGACTGTTGCAACTTATGTCTGTTCCTTGTCTTAAGATCCTTCTTGCTCTGTAAGTTTAAAAATACCTTGGGGTAAGAACTCTCTTGTATTTTGTTTTCTATACCAAAAGCACAGAACAGTTTTAAAAGGAGTTTTCAGGTGCTACTATAATTAACATCCTGATGACTTAATAGTGCCAGAACATTGCAATGATGTGTGTGCACACACTTGTTATCAATGTGTGATTCATTAGTAGTGCTGGCCATTCAGCCTAGGCACCAATCACTGTCATCTCCAAGCAGTGTGGTTTCTTTCATCTTCTCCTTAGTTTAACCTTTACTATCTTAGCAGTTTCCTGGAGAGTTTGGCGTCAGATCCCACTGAGTCTCTCAAAATTTGTTTTTTTCTTTCTACTATCCTCATTTTTAACCAAGCGGTCCACTATGATATGAGGACTGTCTTCTCTGTTGATTGCAAAATTAGACAAGACGAGTATTCATTCTTAACTATCTAGCTGTGTATAAACTACACCGTCTTTCTCAAGGTGGAACTCATAAAATACTCCTTCAAATCCACTCTTCAGACATACAGATGAAATATTTGCAAATACACAAGCTGGTGAAACGATTATCAAGAACTGAAGTAGAATGTTTTCTGCAGGGATTTGTATTCATATGCTGGGTTTTCTGTGTGTGTCTGGGTAGCATGTGCTGAATTATCAGGGAAGAAGGAGACAGCTGCAGGAGCCCAGGCACATCCATACTGTCTTTGCTGGGAGGAAACTGGCATGGGTTAGGGAATGCACCATGGTACTGGCTGCCTCCTTTTAAACAAGTGCAGCACATCTTTGTGCACGTGCAGGAGTGGTGTGCATGTAAGCTGAGGGGCCTTCACTCCCTTTACTGAGAGCTGGCTGTAGGCAAGAGCAGCACAAGAGATTATTTTGGACCCCTTTGCTTCTTCAGGCTCACGCTGTAATTTCTAGCTTCACAGTACTACATCCAGTCTGCTCCGCAATAACTCCTGTGCTGCTGCTGCTACCAGTACCTCCCTAGACCCTGGATTTTGAGAAATAAGACCCCTTGAATTGTTTTGCATGCATGTGAGACTAAAACCTGTTTGCATAGGTTTACTATGGAGGCAGTGATGCAAAAAGTTTGCTCCCGGTCTGAGGTAGTGACTGTCATGTCAGCTCTGCAGCACCTTGTTCGGAGTTACAGCCCTCAGTAATACCCATGCTTTCATCTCAGGACACCGAGAGGAACAAAGCTCTGTGCATAGAGGAGCTGTGGCAGAGGGGAGGTGAAGATGTGTGTGAGAGGAGGTAGGGATGTACAAATCAGAGTTGGATCCTGTTTGTGCACAGTCACCCAGAAGGCATTCTCTTGGCAGTGTTTGCATAGCTTGTGGGTTCTGATTTTCTTTCTTTATTTAAACTATTTATTTATTTATTTATTTTTAAGGATAAAGATAACCTCCTGCCCAAATGTTGGCTTTGGCATAAGAAAACACATGTAGAGATTGAGGTACCCTTTCTGGGTGTAGTTACTTTCCATGTTGTGAATGTTGTCTATGATTATTTTGTCACATATTCTCATGCTTTAATTAAAATTTCAAACAAATGCCAGGGCTGGGGGTTGCACTACATTGCTCAAATAATCTGTTATCTGCAGAGGTGAACATTAGTTTCTGAACTATTTACTCACTGATTTCAGTTTTGATGAGGATGTTCTCTGAGTATTTGGTGCTCACACTAGACCTCTCTAGAATCACCGCTGGCAGCTTTGTCTTTGGTCTGTGATATTTATGTTTACAGTTATGTTTAACTGTAGATAATATTATAAATAAAAAAAAGGCTACTAAATAAAACAATTGCAGCATTCAGAGCAACAGTGTTAGAGTTGTATATATCATTCTCTTATTGCTTCTGTACCTTCTATTTTATGATAAATTCAAGAGGCATTGTAGGTTTAATTGATCCTGGTGTGCATTGGAACAGGTTTGTTGCAGACAAAATGGGTGGTGCAATTGAAAGAGACAAACTACACGATTTCAGCTGGGAGCTACACATAAGTGAAATAAAATTTGAACTGAAATCCAACATTGTGCCTATTGGGAAAGTTAAAAAAGGAACATTTTACCACAGGGCTTTACTTTTCAAGGTATGTTAACATTTACTTTATAACATAATGTTATTTTTGCTAAACGGATATTAAAACTAGAGTATGTTTGCATCAGTGTAATCTAAAGTAATCTAATATTTATATTAATGTAATATCTTGTGTATATGTCTAAGTCTACAGAAGTGTATACATATTTTACTGGCAAAATTGATTTCCCAGTGAACAAAAGCCAGAATTGCTTCTTTTTGTAAACATTCTTTTTCTCATTAAATTGTCTTAAGTGATATCAGCAGAACACTTGATAAATGGCAAAAAGTCAAGATATTTGTTTGGTAGTCAAAACATTTTATATTTTCTGTAAACTGTAAAATATTGAATTATGCAGTTTCCTGGGGTATTTTTGGATGCTGCAAATGTAAATATGCGGGGACCATTTCTATTCATTATCTGTCCAGTATTCTGTGACAATGCATAACAGCTTTTATGTTCCAGTTGCCTAGACTAGAAAGCTTTGTTTCTTCCTCTGTCTTCATGTCAGCCTGTTTATCCGTGCTCTCCTTTTTCCTCGGCTATTGGGTAGCTGGCCTCTTCTCCTTGGATGAAAAGAAAAAGAGAAGAAGGGCTTAGACACTAAGTGGGGAGGACCTAGGAAATAGTATAGAGGGAGAAAGAGTACAATGCAAAATATATGACATTCACGGGGAGAGAAAGTTCCTGACATGCACTGTGGAGGTATGAGAGAAGGAATTAATTGTGCTGAAGCAGTACTGAAGTTCTCTTACCATCCACTGTCCTCTCACCATTATGTTTCCAAAGAAACATTTGTAGGGACAAATCCTCTCTCTTAAAGCCTCCGCAATCTCAGTCTGGAATGTCTTTGTTTGTAAAAGTAAAAATCTTTCAGAATTTTATTTCTTCACAGCAGATGCATTCTGAGAAAGTGAGTTTTTTTTTTGTATCTGGAAGCCCTTGCAGCACTGCTGGGGACAACCTAGAGCTGAGGCCACGGAGGTGTTCTATCTAGTTCACCTCATGTTTCATTGCTTCATACACTGAAGGTGCTGAAGAGCAAAGAGCATGCTTTGGAGTGAAGCAGCGACCTTAAATTTAACACTGATAAAAAATGTTACCTTTCTACACTTAACAGTGCATACAAAATATGCAAGGTACACATATCATTACTTGTGTTAACGGTTCTTCAGAATATTGTGCAGAACAGAGTGTTCCAGGAAAAAGAATACCTTTCAGTGCAGTGTGGATTCTGTTCTTCATTTGAGATCTGAAAGACAGGCTGATGCATGAATATGTTGGTGTCTGAGAAGAGTAAAAATGAATAGTTTTTATGCAGTGCATAGAATGTAGTAGAAACAGCAGCTATAAGCAGTCTGTCTAAGCACAACCAACATTAAATATTTGCAGTTTGGAAACCCCACAGATATTTCCACAGACTGTATCAAGAAAGCTCTTTTTAAGCATCACTCGCTATCACACAAGCCAATTGTACTAAATGATTAACACCTTTTCTTTCTCTTTTAGGTGATAGCAGACAGACTTGGAATTGGCTGTAGTTTAGTTCGTGGCGAGTATAACAGAGGTTGGAATGAAGTTAAATTGGTTGATGACTCTCCTCAAGGAGTAACTGGGCTTCTGCTTCCTCCTCAAGAGTATATTGTAGATCTGATGTTTGTACCAGGCTTTCTGATGAAACAAGAAAGTGTAGAGGCTGATCAGTACAAATATATTTAATCACACCCAAATTTCTCAAAAATAAGCATTTTAAGATGATTATATGCTGTAATCTATGAAAGAAAAGGGGGTTGCAGTCCAAAGGAAATGCATACATTTCTATCGACATTTGCTGAAAGACGCTCTTCATTTTCTGAGAATTTACTTTAGATATCTGTATTTGGTATGTTGTTCTAAACATGGAATTAATCATATTTTACATAGCCAGCCTCAGTTCTTAGAAATTAGGGAGGGAGTGGAGGCTGTTAGTGCTGGTACTACATTAAGACTAAAATTAAAATTTAGTAGATCAAGAATATTTGATATATTGTGCTTATTATATAGATTTAAATTATTTCCAAACTACTATTTTTTTATTTTTTTTTTTACTTGTGGTTCTTCAACAGTGTACTTTGCTTCTGGGGAAAACATTCCATTTATATTTCTTGGAACTTGCTATAATTATGGATAATATACTCTATGTAAAAGTAAATAGTTTGTCCTGCCACAGAGAAGAGAGATGATTTATAAATTAGTGCTTGCAATCTCCCTTTAATTTCTAAGTCTAAGGATTATGTGATTCTGTGATTTCTACCTTTCTAATGAATGTGAACCAGCAAAGCAGCAGACTGAAGATAGTGGTGCTGTCAGTGGGATTTTGATATGGTAGGACCTAATGCATTGACCTGCATACTTCTGTCTGCTTGTTCTGCATGTATAGAGACTGTTATGGCAAACAGGATTCTAAGTGGATTATTTCAGTCTTTTTAGATCAGCTTGCTGGCTCAGAGACATTTCTGAGGAGTGCTTCTGTAGCTACACGTGGCTACAGAGAAGGATTCTTCTATTTTCCCCAAAGTATATGCAGAGGCAGTACAGATTGCTGGCAGCAGCATAGCAATGTTTCCATGCTTCCCCTCTGTCGCCCTTGGTCTCTGATCAGTAGTTGAGCATCCAGGTTAATTTCCACTTGTTTTATCTTTTCCAGCAAGGGACAACTGCTGTCTAATTCATGGAATTAATGCATTTCATATATTTTCTGATTTTACTAAACAACAGCAACGGTGGAAGACTTCTAGCATGTCACTCCTTCAAACTCTATGCTCCCTTGCATTGTAGAAACTGAACACTTTCCCCAGTAAACATCAGTAACTATTTAACTCTGGACCCTGAGAAGGATCCAGAACTTATGGAGCAAAACAAATGTTTCTTTTCAGATCCAACAGGAACTTTCACAATCTTTTATATATATATATATATATATATATATATTTGTGTGCGTGTGTATAACTTGGCTTCAGGCAAAAACAAACAAATCTTTTGTTAGTGAATATGGATTTGGGATGATGATGTACTAATTCATCAACAGGCCCTCTGCATGAATCTGAACCTCTTCTATTACGTGACTCCCTTCTCCAAAAATCCAACTTGTTATCAACACAGTGTCAAAATGGAGGCTGTGCAGAGGCAATAGGCTTTTACTGGCTAACGTGCCAACTTGGTTAAAATAGAAGAGTGCATTAATACTCATGTTCATAGCTCTCGTGGTGGTTTTTACAAGAGCCGTTTCCCCCCACGATTCATGCAGTACCTATTTTCCTCAGAAAACTTGAAAATAAGCAAAAAGTTCCCCAGACGATGCAAAGCCCCAAAACAGCATGCACAGAACCTGTTGTATATGCCATCACAGCAAAGCAGAAGAATGAAGGATGGCAAGAGTCTGTCTGCCCAGGTAGCCTATCTCCACTAATGATCGATAAAGCAAAGGTTAAGAACATGGCACAAATACATTTCTACATTTCCAGAGCAGTTTGCAGTTCAGGGGCTGTGCCTCACGCAGATGTCACCC
Source organism: Tympanuchus pallidicinctus (assembly GCF_026119805.1). Lineage (NCBI taxonomy): Eukaryota > Metazoa > Chordata > Aves > Galliformes > Phasianidae > Tympanuchus > Tympanuchus pallidicinctus. The sequence continues at coordinate 76,181,168 of NW_026294747.1, read as the reverse complement.
AGGGGAGGATCACAGGGCTCTGCTCCAGCACCTTTCCATGGGCTTTGCTAGACTGCTCTGTGGCTGTGGGGTGTGATTGTTTCCTGCTCTTTACCAGTGTGGCCATTAGAGCAGGACTTTGCTGATAAATGAAAAGCTCCTTAGACCTCTTAATGAGCTAATTATTTTTCAATTATAAAAATGCTACCTCTGACACTGAAAGATATTGGTTATATTGGGATGACTTTACCTGGCCTTCCTTGTCCAGTGTTACCAGGCAGGATTCACACTTCAGATACAGGTGGTGTATGTGCAGCAATGCCAGCAATGTGGGGGCAAAAATGCGCTCACGTGTGTCTTTGACCTATAAAAATGTTATTTGTAGGACATAGCAGGAACTCATGTGTTGGGGGCTCAGTGAGCTAGTAAAAGCTTCTTTCTCATTAAGGAGGGAGCCTATTTGCATGCTAATTAACCAGCCTGCTCTTCCAGCTCATTGATGTTTCACTGACATGCTGAGATGCCATCTATGGAAACTGTGTGCAAAGCAGAACCAAAGAAGCTCCTGCTTGAAGCTGAATAAATGCCCAGGGACATTTATTGAAGGCAAATGGCAGGATGGAAGGTCTGACCTCCTCAGGCTGGGCAGCCACAGCCAAAGGCCTGATTAAGGCTATGAGACAAAAAGCTCACAACTCTTTAGTAAAAGGCTCTCCTAAATAGTGCAGCGCTGTTTGGTTGTGCAGCATTTTCTAGTAGTCTTCCAAAATCTGCCTACCGCTCCCCATCACTCCCTTGTGACTGCTGCAGAAAACTGCCGAATACAACAAATCCCTATATGGATTCCATAGCATGCAACCCCTTTGAGGTGCTAGCATCACGCAGGCTTGCTCCAGAGCACAGTGCAGCTTTCCTGTGGAGCAGAAGCTGCTCCGGGGAGCCCACACCCTGCTGCAATGGGCTGAGCAGTGGGGCACCAGGGAGCTCCCGGCCTGCAGGCCCTGTCTGTGCTGCTTTATTCTTCTCGTGCTGTCTCCATTAGATGTCCCTAAACTATCTCATTGTTTCTGATATTAGTTTTTTGTGTTAACCTATGTCCTTCAACAAATGAGCAGCTCTTTCTAGTTATAAAAGGGTGTAAGGATTTGGTGGGGAAAATTTAAAAAAAAAAAAAAAAAAAAATCATCAAAAAGTGTAATAGCAATGGAGTGTATTAAATTCTTTTTTAATTCAGCTTCTCTACACAGGAAGCTTTTAGTGACAGAGCTTGAAAGAAGAGTCCTTAAAGGCCAACTGTCAAAAGGATATTCTAGAGTCAAAAGGATTTTCAAAATGTCATTAATTTTAATTGGTGTTAGGGAACAAATTAGAAAGGATACAGGTGAAGTTTCTGCTCTGTGTCCCAAGATATGAGAGATTTTGTTCATGACATCTAATATCTGAAGTTGAGAAACTAGCATGTTTTGTGATAAATAGGCTCTCTTCATACACAATTTATCCATGGTAGATTGCTGCTGTCATACAGCCTCTTCTCCCGGGTAACAGCAATAGGATGAGAGGGAATGGCCTTAAGTTGCACCAAGTGAGGTTCAGGTTGGATGGTAGGAGAAGTTCCTTCTCAGTAAGAGTGGTGGTGCATTGGCACAGGCTGCCCAGGGAGGTGGTGGAGTCACTGTCCCTGGAGGAACTGTGCAGATGTGGCCCTGAGGGATGTGGGTGTGGTGAGAGTTGGGGTGGGGTTGGACTGGGTGACCTCGGTGGTTTTTTCCAGCCCTGATGGTTCTATGATTCTGTCATTCTATCTGTGAATCAACTTCTCATACTGCTCCGCTCTCTGACACAGTTCTTACTTCTCAAATAACAAATGCACTTGAGGAAATCACAGTCTGTTTCTAGATAGCTGGAAAAAAAGTTTTCCAAAGCCTAGGGCCAAGCAACTCATTTTGAGATACTCCCATCTTCCTGACCTGACCTATGTGCTATGAATTGGTCCTTCTCAGTAGATTGGTTCCTGGGCAGTGGCAACGGGCGCTCAGCCCCTGCTCTCGCAAGCCAGCAGCACTGAGGTGGAGATGAGTGAGCAGCACAAAGCCAGGCGCTGGCTCCACATGTCTTCAGTGAGTGAAGGGGTTTCACTGTGAATTGGAGGAAATGAAGAGTTTTAGGGTATTTTTCATCAGCTTCATTTTGTGCTTCTCCTGATTAGAAAATGCATTACGTGTTTTGGGGATCATCTGAGAGAGAAGGAAAGATTTGTAACAGCATTTATGTGAATCCCAGATTTAACGATACAACCAAATGAATGAGAGGGAACAAAACCTGTTCTGGTGAGCCCCGTTCCTCAGGAGTTGCCACTCACTAGGGAAGAGGAGAGCTGTTGTTGGGGAGCACAGCCCACTGGAGGGAGGAGCAGAGCTTACCCTGCTCCTCAATCATTTCTACTTCACTTTTTTATGATGCAGTCGTGAATTAGTTCTTTCTGTATTTGTAATTAGAGAGTAGAGCAGATGGTCAGGGTTTAGTTCAGGGCGATAAATCCATTAAGATAACCTACAGGAAGCTGCTGCTGCAGCAGTTGCCAAATAATTACTTGATGTTTCGTTCAGGCTTTGGGCACTGGGTGGAAGGAGATGCAGCACGTTTTTTTACTGCCTGAGCTACAAGGGGTGAGAAAACACACACATGGCTGTAGGGAATGTGTTATTCCTGGCCATGCGGCTCAAGAAGGATGAGTGGGAACGGACTCAAGTTTACCAGTGGTGGTTCAGGTTGGGCATTAGGAAAATCTTCTCTGAAAGAGTGGTGAAGCACTGGAATGGGCTGCCCACAGAGGTGGTGGAGTTACCATCCCTGGAGGTGTTCAAAAAAAAGGGTAGATGTAGTACTAAGAGGGATACGGTCTAGTGGGCAGGGTGGTGGTAGTTGGACAAGATGATCTTAAAGGTCTTTTTCAACCTTCATGCTTGTATGATTCTATGAACAAAAACTGCATAAGCATGGATTTGGGTTTGCAGAAGGATATTTGTGTGATTTCTGCACCTCAGAGCTCCCTGCCTGGCTGGATAGTGACACTCCATTTGTCTCCAGAGCTGCTAGCTGAGGCAGAGCTGGGCTGGGACGTAATCAGAGCTATGATGAACATAAGCACTCTGTGCACCCCCTTAAGTAGACACTGAGCTTTCTAGGATGGACCCATTCCTCAGCTCAGTGTGTCCATGCACCACAGTCAGAAGGCATTTGTAGCAATAAGCCAGCTGAATCACTGGGGATAATTTACTTTAAATTTTACATACTGTTGCTAGGGGAGACTTTCAGCTGCTTCCCCTTGTGTGTAATGGGGAAAAAAAAAAAAAATGAGGAAAATTAAGTAACAACTTAATTGGCTTTTATAGCAGTCTGCAGGGGAAGTGCAGGCCTGTTCTCTGCCTAGCTACAAAGCACGGTGTGTGCCGTAACCAGGGGAGGCCGTATTACTGGCATGACAGCACAATGATTTTTTATTTAAAAAAAAAATCAGAAAAACAAAATGTCTCCGTTTGGGGGCTGCTTTCTGCTTGGGAAGGACTTGTGAAGTGGTTGGGGGGTGGCAGGTTGGGCACTGGGTGGAGAAGAGGCTGGCGGCAGCCGAGGAGCTGCTGTTCTGCTGCCTCCTCTCACCTATGCTCTGCCCAGAGAGCAGGGCTGGCAGCCAGTGGAGTGCAGGGCCAGGGGGGTGCAGCGATGGGCCCCGCAGCAATGGGTCCTGCAATAATGTGTCCCGCAGTGATGGGCCCTGCAGTGATGTGTGCTGCAGAGGGTGACACAGCTCTGACTGCAAGATCTCAAATGTGAAATGAAGATGTTGGCATTAGCTGGATCTGCATGTCCTACCTTTGTGCTCACAGTGATCAACAAGCAGCTTGCAACGTTCTGGGCAGTAAAGAGGATGGTGATGCCAGGGCTGATGAGCATGGTACCTTCTGCTCCCGCTGCTGCCCTGCTTGCACAGCCCAAGTGCTGCAATGCCACACAGAGCACGAGGAAGAGGGCACAGCAACAGATCTGCCTTGTTTCATTTCTCACTGCCTCCAAATTGTTGCATTTTGCAGTAGAATCAGCAACAGACAGCAGTAAGAAAGATATCAACAGTCCATTTTTTATTGAATTTTGTCTTCAAAAATTCAACCAGCGGTTAAATCAATGTCAATTACATTAAAACGCATACGTTTCAAGACTAATCACTTTCTCTTACTCTTCTTCATTTCCTAGTACCTAAGCCAGAGCTGCACTGACCTGCCTGCTGGGGGTTGGGGGCCAGTGGCAGAGAGATGCAGATAGCACATCACCTTCAAAATTACTTGATCAATATAGCAAAGAGCAATGCTTGTAATGTGCATTTAAGAGAGAAAAAGCATGAGCATTTCTGCATGCAGACCCTGGCCTTGCTCTCTGTAAAACCAATCCATAACAGCCACCAAACAAATGTCTTGACAGGATTTTTTTCCCTGGCACCAATTAGTGTGCACACTACATCTTCTGACTGCAGCACAAATTCAGTTGTAATCTGACAGCAGTGAGAGGTGACTGACACCTGCCCAGCTCACTGCTTTGGATGCCCCACTCCGGACCAGAGTGTGTTCAAACAGAACTGTTTTGAGTAGTATAGTAGCTCAATAGCTGCTGGTCACAATGCTGATCTTTTTGTTCACAGCATGATTTTATTTGCTTTCAGAGTTTTTCTTAACTCTGTCCATGTTTTTTATCCTCTCTGAGGACTGACTTAGGATTCTTTATGGTTCTGTCTGTATATTGCATGTGCTCATGTTACACTTGTCATGGATGTAATTTGATTCTTGTACTAGCAGTGCCATCATTCTCAGTCTCCAGGAGCCTCATTCTACTCTACTGCAGGCAAACTAAAATTATTGTTGAAAAATTTTAATATAAAGACACTTTGTGGAGCCCTGTACCAGGGGTTTGGTGCTTGGAATCCTGAGTGTTCTGTACGTTCCTCGGAGGTGGTGACTCCAGCACTGAAATCTGGGTGGTTTATGTCTGACTGGTCTCCAAGTTTCTGGGGCAGGGAAAAGTCTTCCCTATTAATCCAAAGGCATCCCTCCTTCATTTCTTTAAGGTTGCTAATAATTATTATTCAAAGCCCCACTGGGAAGCCCTTGTTTTATGGATTTTTGCATGTTTTCAATCTGATTCCTACATGCTTGATCAGAATGGTGATTGATCTTTAAAGACCTACACTATTGACTTATCTTTTTTTTCCTGGGATCTGAAGAACGTGGAACCAGGAACACACTGCCATGTGTGCAGTGCACCCTGCCCAGGTAACATCCCCTTGGTCTCTCAGCATCCTGGCCACATCCTGACTGTGCCAGGAGGAGCTGTGTCTACTCATGGGAGGAATGGAAAGCTGAGTTAGCAGAGAGGAGCAGTCCCTTGGTGCTGGAGTGCTACTGGTGAGATTTCCAGGGTGCCGCAGCTGCATGCTGTGCCTTTTCCCCACTGCTGAAAGTCTCCAGCAGCCAGCAGTTACTGCACCAGGATCTGCATTTTTCTCCTGCTGCACTCGCTGCTCTCTCTGGCTTACAATAGTTCTCCATTTAAGAGGTCCCCGAGTTACAGACTGCCACAAAACCCATGTGTCTGTGCTGGGTATCGCTGCATGCTCCCTCTGGTTCTGTGTTTCCCATTGCCATCTCCTTGTGCTCAGGCCTTTCCTCTGCCTCAGCACAGCTCTCGCTGTTGTCATTGCTGCCCTCCTTGTATCAGATCTTGAGACCTTGCAGCCCCTCCTCCTTCTTGCTCCCTAAATTAATTTCCACTATTTTTGCCTTTTTAGTTGCATTTACTTTTAAAAACCTGCCTGCGAATGACTGTGCCATTAACCTCTGTGCTCTTCACAATACTGTATACTTTGCAACTTCATTAAAGTCTGAGTAAAAGGAAATAGAGTGCCTCAGTGTAGGACATGCAGATGGTGTTCTGTTCTCTGCAACTGAACCAGAAAGGACAGTTCCTCATTTTGATCCAGAAAACAACCTTTGTACCTTTCCAACTAAGATGTTAGTGAAATATGGCCGATATGCCCTTTTTTTGGTGATTCTTGTGTGACTACTTTAAAGGATGCATCATACATCAGAATATCAGATGGAAAGCTGAGGGGTAAGATATGTGGATAGTAATGGGGGGAAACAAGCAGTGGCTGTATTAAAAATAAAGCTAAAAAAATATAAAAATAAAAATATAAAAATATATATATAAGAGAAATAATGTTAAGATTAGAGGCTGATAACTGTACATAGTTTGTTGTTGCTATACAAACAAATTCCCACTGAGGGGAATTGTTTTTGCCGCTAAACTAATAACCATCCACCACTGTAACTCCAGCAGCCATGCTGCTTTTTGCAGCATCCTGCTCTCAGAAGATACAGCTACTTTGTCTAAAGCATGAAATAATGCAAAATCTTGCAGGCTGATATAGGGGATTTAAAGAAAAAGGAAAGAAAGGCCTTTTAAGGAAATTGAAAATGGTTAAGTGTGCAAAGTGGCCTGAAAATATTTTTTTTCCCATGAATGCATTAGGTTGCAAAGGACACCAACAATCAGGGGAAAATGGTATTTGATAAGAGATTCATTCAAAGTGCATTAAAAATGTCCTTTCTTTTTGAAATGCATTAGATCGTTAGCTACAGGTAAACATGAAGCGCTTCCTACTCTCCTTCCAACTATATACGGGTTTGTATGTATTTGTACCTTAATTTATCACCTTCTGCTACCAAATTTTCATTTGAAAGACTTACAAATACATGCAAAAAACCTCTAGCCTAGTAGAGATAGCAAATTGCAGTGCTTTAATGAAATCTCAAACCTTCCCTGAGCCATAAACCTACAGCTGAGATTCATACAGCAAAAAGTGCTTTTTAGAATTATCTGGATTCCATCCAGGATGACTGAAATAGGGATCAAAGTAAATGACATGTGCTGGAGGAATGGTGTGTTGGAGGCTAATCTAATGCATATGTTCAGGGAAAGTCCATTTATCCATAAATTAAGTGGAGAAATACTTCAAAGGGCAAATATGATCTTGAACAGCAATATTTTGGGATACTAAAATGTTTCTATTAAGGAATCTAAGGGATGTTAGCGTTCATAAAACCACACGGAGACCGTTTCCATGCAGACTGGTTCAACAGCTCTGAAGATCGATCCGTTAGCAGAGGAAAACACCTACAATGGAGCCAGGTAGTGTGAGTGACAAGTAAGGGATGAAGTCAGCCAGGGTCGGACGCAAAACCCGCAGAGTTACAGCAGAAAGAGCTTTCTGGGCTTTGCAGGGTTTCAGAGGGAGCCTGGTGTGTCTTCCCTATGTCTGAATCAGCAGAAGGGTCTTTGTGTCAGCAAATGAAGAATTCCTTTTGAACGTAAAAGGAGAATTACGCAAGTATGCACCAGAGAAATTCAGGGCATGTGGGTGTTTCAGTTCTGCCAGGTTACCATTTGGAAACCTGTGCCCGGCAGGCACAGGGTCTGAGGGATTTTGAAGAGCAGAGAGACCGCTTTGGCTGAAAGAAATAGGTTGGACACAAGGACGAGAATGTGCAGAGCGTGTTCGCTCAGTGGAGCCTGCTCCGTGTTCTATTTCTCCCTGGTTTCATGGAGAGGGGCAGAGAGCGGGATATTTCTCATGTGTCTTCACAGATCAGTGTAACAGCCTGCACAGGAGTGCCCACAGAAACCAGCCCTTGGTCACCTCTGTTTGCAAATCCTCTTTTATCTCCATAGTTACACTGCTCCAAGAAAGCCACATCCGGTAATTACAAAATGCACACTGAAGCTGTAATGCTGTTCTCTGGGTTGCATTTGTTAAGCTTGTTGGCCAGCTTGTTCAATCGCGTCTCTCTAAAAGGCTCTTTTAGAGAAGATTCTAAGACTTGTCTCCACTCTATTAGGACCCCACCAAAATACGCGTGTTTCTTTTCACTGTTGCTGTAAATCGTACATGAGTGATGTAATAATCTCCTCTCACATCAAGGCTCCCGCTGATGTCTCCGTCCACCACTAGGTGCCAGTAGGAGCATTGCTTTTGGAAGACGGGAGGCTGAGATGGGCGATCTGGAGGGGCCGGCTGTGCCTCTGCACGCATTTCTCGTAATGGTGTGTGACTCTTCATTTCTGCCTCTACGTCATCTTACAGCAGGGAGAAGGGAAGAACTCTTTGCTTGCAATTTGCTTACCGCTATCAGTATCTTTAAATTGATGGGATTTTCACATTTCTGCCAACCAAACCCCCAAAATATTTTCTGATCCTATTTACGATATGCTTTAGGTTTTAATATGCAGCTGAGCAGGGTTGGTAATCTTGCACATTAACAGGAGGCACCCACAAGGGGACAATCTGTAGTGCTTTTTCTCAGTTGGCAGAGCAAATCTTGTGCTGACAGGATTTTCCCATCGGTGGGTTAAGCTTTGAGCAAGGCCCTGTTTTAATTACCAGCTGGGCAGTGGCACACTGCTGGTGTACGCAAAAGCCACCATTCCCCACGGAGCTGGCTTGGTGGGCCAGCACAGCCGCTCTCCATACTCACTTTGGTTTTGTGTCACATTTTGTTTCTCATCATAAACTCTGCTCTCAGAGGTTGTGCTCTGTTGTGCCAGGCTTTGAGCTGCAGCTTTACAGGTGCAGTTCAGCTACAAATGTATTTAGGTACTGGAAGAAAAGAAAACCAAAAACTACTTTCAAGCTTTGTAACATACCAAACTGTCAGTGAAACAGAAATGGCAAAAGCTCCTGCTGTGGGTTGGTTGAGAATTCCCTTTGGAAAAGAGATTCCAACACAGTTCAGTGCCAGTGAGAAAACTTTGACAGTGCCAAATATTGTTAATATTAGTACATGATGAGGAAAGAAGCTAGAGCTCTTATCAAAAGCAGATGATTTTGTGGCATCTCTGTTCTTAATCAACAAGAAAGTCTGGTTTCCACTATAGTTCAGAAAATAAGTACAATTATGGGAGTGGATGGCTATTGTTTTCTAAGACATATGGTACTTGTGGCAGACATGAAAGCAATACCAATACTGGGATATGACCAGACAATGTGCTGAGATCTACAGGAACACAGGTTGTCTTCTTTGTGACAAGGAATGAATCCACCTGAACGCAGAGAACGATGGCACTGTTGGAAACATTCTGTCCCCCTTCCTGATATAAAATATGTACATGAGTAGAGTTCTAAGTATGAAGAGCATACGGTTGGTTTTGACTGGAGAAAATGATGAGACTGGTAAGAGTGTAGCTGTTCAAACAGAGCTGAAGGCTGGAACTCAGAAAATTTATTCAGAGAACCTCAGGTGAGCTGCTGGAAGGGATTTAGTTCAACCATTCATCCCATTACACAGTCACTGCTTCCTAATGCAGTCCAACCAAATATTTGCTTAAGACGTTCTTAAAATCCACATCCTCATGATGTGATGAAGTGGATTGCTTAGGTCTTTCAACCGCTGGTTAGGCCTTGGGGAAAAGGCTGGGTTCTCTTTGCAGCAGTGCAAGTTTTTTGCTGTTTGCCCTGCAAACATTGTTCTCTCATTTCATAGCTGCCCTTCTAGGACACTGTCTTTATTCCCTCAGTCATCTCCCTGCTAGACTAGAAAGAGCCAACCCCTTCAATCCTTCTACTTTCTGTGGTGTTTTGCAGAGCTTGATCCTTCTGCTGCCCTGTTTTCTCTCCTTTCAATCGATCCTTTTTCTTGAAGCACAGTACAAAGCTGGACATCATGCAGCAGCTGGGCCCAACCTGCCTCAGCAATTAGAGACTGTGTGGGTGCTCCTGCCTACACACCTTCACCTTTCCACAGCCCATGACCCATACATGCATTGTGACTTGCTGTAACACCAGGGGCTTTCATAAAGAACTTGCCACCACAGCCCTAAATCTCTGCTGTTTGTTACTTGTTAAGGTGTGAAAGTATGCAATTGATTTCAAGGAATTGCATCTTCAGGGGACTGATCTACTTGCCCAACCAGCTGTTAATTAAGGTTACTTTTTATTCTGTTACTTTCCTCCAGTGGTCTTGTAACCCCTTCTAGAAGCATTAGGTATCATCTGTGAACATCAGAGGTGCTCTCTGTAGTCAGTTACTACAGTAGTTCATTGCAGTAATAACCAGTTTGGGGTTTATTTTCCCATGATGCAAGAGACCTTTAGCCAAAGCAGTCCTTTCTGTGAACCATAAAGGCAGAGCCCTGAAGAAGAGCCTAACTAAAACTCTTTCAGGAAATGGAACTTGTGGAAACATGGAGTCTTTCTTCTTTTAAATCAGTGACTTGCATTCTGTGTCCAGTAGCAGAGCTGAAGTAGGATTTGCTCCAGGAACTTCCTCTTATAAAAATAGTACTATAATAATGTAACGATCTGCGTAGTATTATCAGACTTCTGTTATCACTTGTGTGTTTCAGAATCTGAAAATATAAATGAATGTGAAGTTTTCTGTGTTTAGGGAAAAGAAAAAAGAAACAGAACCAAAGCAACAACATTAAAATACATATTCAGTAATGTGACCCTTTTGTTGAAAACATGCCCGGCCTGTTCTTCCTTGTACAAGTTTATAAATACTTTGTATTCCTCCAAGCATTGTCACTGTGGTTTGCAGTAACAGGAAAATAAATCATGTTTGTTAAATTGAGCTTTCCTGCTTTCAGATTTTTTTTCAGCAAAAATAATCTCTAAGTCAGAACATCAGCTTCATGAAACTGGCTGGGCTTAAATGCCTCCCTGCTGAGAGTTACTAGGCAACATCTCATTTGGCTTCACCTATAACAGGCTGTTTCCATTCTCCCTGGCTCTGCTGCCTCAGTAATAAAAAGGGTGCGTTCACTTACTTAGACTTCTGCGTGCTGGTGTAGTCTTAAAAGTGCTTAATGTCTTTAGAAAGCTCTAGTGCACTGAATTTACCTTTCCTCTTAATCTTGTGTCTTTGGAGCTCTGCATTTTTTCTCATTCTCCCTGTGCTTTCTAAGCAATTTCATAACTCTTTTACAAACATCAAGCAGGCACGGTGATTATCATAGCCGGCCTAAAACAGAGCTGCACCAGAGCCCTGGAAGGTGTGAAGCAGCAAGAAGAGCTGCAGCTACTGCTGTGGCACAGTGTCACAGCTAGCAATGGCTGCATTGCCATCAGAGGTGGCTGGGCTTCAATGTGCAGCCAGGTGCTGGCAAATCAGGCAACACCTGCCTGAGTACTGAGATTTTGGCTGGGATATCAAGCTGAAGTGTTCCTCGTAGCTGCACATGCATCCTGTCATGTGTTAACACAGAGTCTCACTTATCTGGGTGGGATTACTGCAGGGTAATGACAGTGGTTTTAAACTTCTCTGAAGTTTTCCTTAAGGCATGCACAGTCTTTGTGAAGATCAGCATAGATCAACATAGGTGGGATGAGAACTGGCAAAATAAACACTTCCTACCCGTGCTCAGGGACACCAGATCTCGCTGACACCTTCTGAAGGTGAACACCATACCAACAAAATAGACAACGGAGCAGAGAAACCACATGCCCACCAACACTGGAGTGCAAATTGCGCTCAGTTTACCACCTTGAATGTACGCAGCCAGCAGAGACCACCTGTAGTGAACTGTCACGTCAGTATTGGCTGGGAAGCTTGCCTGAGCAAGAGAGCACTTACACCTGTAAACATCATAGTGCACAACTGGTGCTGGAGGTAAGCAACTGCTGGAGCCTCTTTACTCCTGAGAAAGTCCTGTAAGGCTTGGGTTTGGTTTGTGCAGTGTTAATTACAGGTATGTAAATACATGCACAGTCCCATTCCTTCACAGAGAGCACCTGGCCTACGGTGTACTGGTATATCACCTAGCAGCAATGTAAAGCATAACTCTGTTGGCCCAGAGAAATCAGTGAGCTAAGCAACTTTATTCTTTTTATTCAAATTACAGTAGTAGAAGAAGGTTTGGCTCTCACTATATTTGTAAAATTAGAGTGAGGGCACACCGCCTTTCAGAGTGGCTCTGCCCTGTGGTTTGAAGGAGCTGGAGCTGTACTGAGAGACATTCTATATCCCACCCTGAACACTTCACTGTACCTCACAACGTGTTTAGATGTCTGCAGGTACCCATGTGTATATGCCAGTAGATGAATAGGGAAAATGATCTTTCTTTGTAAGCGTGGTCATCCTTTCTACTAAAATGCAACCACATGAATAAATGTGAAAAATTGAGATGGTAGGTAAGGGAGGTAAGAGTACAAATGTCTTGAATTAGTTCTCCAGATGTTTTGTTTGTTTGGGTTGGGATGTTTTGGTGGTTTTGTTTGTTTGCTTGTTTGTTTGTTTTGGCAATCTGCCTCTCATTCTGTGCTGCATCACTGATTGGAAGTGGTTGCACAGTGACCTCGTGTAGCATTGGGGGTATAAGACATGGCTTTCTTCATCCCTCTTTTTGCTAAATTGTCACTTGCAAAAAATTATCTGGATCAAATGCGGTACTGTTTAGTACTCCTTTATAAAATCATCTTGTATTTGAGCATGTCTCCTACAAAGATGCATTTATACAATCTAGTTTTTTGCCTATAAACAGAGCTGTTGACATTGATGGTCTCAATCCCCGTGTGATGCTGGACATTCAAGACCTCTGATCCTGAGATCTTTGGGATGGAAATGGGATTATTTTCTGTGCCTACAGTACCAATCCCAGCATGACAGACCCAGCTAAAGGCCCAAGGTGTTACGAAACACTAAAAGACCATCGTAGGCTAGAAGAATTCCCTTGTGCATCTTCATGAATTCGTTCCATGATAGCAAATAAAGACCATTTGCTTCTCTGAGCTGAATATAATCTGCCAGGCAACTGTAAATCAATGTTCCATCCTTTACATGCGAGAAGTCTTTCAACATTACTACTTCATTAATTAGTTTCAATGATGATACTTTTTCTCCCATTGTGTTTTTAAATAACCTTTTAATAAACCCTAATTTATTTTTCTATATAATTCTCAAGAGATTTTAACTCCTTAAATAAACAATCTCAGACCTTCCTTAGTCCTTGCAGCATCTCTACAAATAAGTAATTATTCTCAGTTTTGCTGAGGGAAGACTCAATGAGAATAACTTCACTGACTTGCTGAAGACTGCAGCCAAGCCAGAATTAGACTGTGCAACTCCTAATGGTGTCCAGATTTTCAGACATTATTTTTCTAAAACTTTTTTGGCACTTAATTGTTTGGAGAGGATGAATTACTGAAAGAGAGGAGGTATAATTTAGTACATATTTTTCTAACTGTGGTATCAAAACTACACAGCTAAGCCAAATAGGGCAATGTTGGCATATACAGAGCAACACTTGATGTCTTTTTCAGAGCAGAGGTGATACAGGCTTGGTTAGGAAATAGGTGGCTGGAGCTCTAGCTGTACTGTGTATTTGCATGCAGCCCAAAATGTATTTTATGTACTTTATGTATTTTATGTACCAAGAAGATGTGCTTTATAATGATGTACTTTATGTTCCAAGCCAGCTTTAGATAGAAATGGTATGAAGCAGATTGAAAACAGTATTTTCAGTATTGCCTTTCAGAGGCAGCGTGGCTTTCTTTGTGAGCTCAAAGAGAGACAAGGAGAGAAGGAGCAGATTACTCTTGTGTTACTAGCAGCTTCACCCTCTTTTCACCAGAAACATCCATTATGTTATCCATGTATCCACAGAACTGCACTGATGCTCTGTCCTGTGGCAACATGCTGCAAACCATTTGGATTTTCCTTCAAGCTTGTTGACAACCTAGTCTGATTGTGGTTAGAACTGGAGAAGGAAGACTTCTTGCTTTTGAGCAAGATGGTGAGGGCTTAGCTAGTCCTCATGTTGTATTTCCTCGTCTTCAACATCAGTAGAAGAAACAAATCCTGCCAGCACACAACTGAACTGCCTCTTTCTCCACTCAGAACTTAATGACTTTTTGCACTGGGAAGCCAAGTGTTTTACAGCCATACCCCTGTGCCTTTCCCACTTCCTGCCTTACCCATGCCATGAGCTGTGGAAACACTACAGCCATAGCATGCCATGTGCTGCTCAGTACCCCATCACCTCACGGATTTCACAGCTCTTTATGCATAAATAACGCCTAGCCCCAGCCTTTGAGGCAGTGATAAGCCACACGTCACAGAATAGGAAGCTGAGGGACAGCTGTGGGAAGTGACTCGCCCACAGTCCCCCGGGGCAGGGCAGGGCAATCTAATTACAGAAAGGATTCTCAAAGGCTCTCCAAGTGTGAGCTGCTGCCAAAATTCACAAAGGCAAAATAGCTTAAAAGCAAAGCCCTTATTGAAGAAGTGGCCAGATTTTGTCAAGACTGAAAGAATTTGTCTCAAGGCAGGTGTGTCCATGGGGACTGGCTTTAGTAGCGCTGAGGAATGTATGTGGAAGGGATTGGCAGTTTGCCACAGGGCAGAAGAAAGAGAAATTCATGCTCATTATTATCATTCATTTTGCTGTCTTCTCTCTTTCTCTCCCCCCGCCTCCCTTTAGCTCTGTGGTATCCTTCCTCTCTCCTCTCTAGAAATCTCTTTGTAATATCCTCCCAAATCTGTCTTTGTTGACTGAACTCACCCTCATCCTATGTTGGATCTGCCTTAGCCTCCATCCCTCAGTCCACAGCCCTTAGTGCCAGAGATGACCAAACACACAGCCACGCGCTCACACCTGAGTCAGCAGCTACTTGCATGCACTGTGGGTGGCTGTGGGGACCTGGCCTGCAGGTTGCAGAGGGGCTGGTGGAGCAGGTATCAGATGTGCTGCTTCAGATCCTCTTCTCTGCACACACAGTTTGTCAGCGATTACAAAGCGATTTCCTGAAAAAATGTCATTTACAGAGAAGCTGCTACAGAAATTGGGGAAAAAGGTACAATTCCCCAGTGATGCTTGAGTATCCTGCTCGGTTCTGGAGACCAAGACTCTGCTGTCCTGAGGCACTACTGAAATATAGAAACATGGATCAGAGCTGGGCTCAAATGTTATTTCTGAAAGACCAAAAGGCAGATCAGGACATTCATAATAGGAAGAAGGAACAGGAGAAGATATTTTGCACAATTCATAGAATAATCATAGAATTGTTTGAATTCGTAGAGACCTTTAAGTGTCATCTGGTCCAACTCCCCTGCAATGAACAGGGACACCTACACTGGATCAGGTGCTCAGAGCTCCATCCAGCCTGACCGTGGGTGTCTCCAGGGACGGGGCATCCACCACCTCTCTGGGCAACCTGTGCCAGTTCCACACCACCCTTATTGTTAAAAACTTCTTCCTCATACCCAATCTAAAATCTCCCTTGGTTTAGTTTGAAACCATTTCCCCTTGTCCTACCATCACAGATCGTGCTAAAGAGTCTGTCCTCTTCTTTCTTACAGCCCCCCTGTAGATACTGACAGGCCATCATCAGCTCTCCCCAGAGCCTTCTCCAGGCTGCACAGCCCCAGCTCTCTCAGCCTGTCCTTGCAGGGAGGTGTTCCTTCCCTGGGATCATTTTTGTGGCCATTCTCTGGATGTGCTCCAACAGCTCCATGTCTCTCCTGTACAGAGGACTCCATATCTGGACACAGTACTGCAGGCGAGATCTCACAGTGCAGAGTAGAGGAGCAGGATCACCTCGCTGACCTGCTGACCATGCTTCATTTGATGCAGCCTGTGCCCAGGGCACAGTTGGCTGTCTGAGCTGTTAGGGCACATTGCTGGCTCATGACCAGTACTTGTTAGGGAAGGGTCAAACATAGCACAAAGGAAGGCATTAGAGTCCAAAAGAGATAATGAGAATTAGTGGTTTCATTTCAAGGAGTCAGAACTCATGGATGACGAGATGGCCAGTAAGAGTGATTGTTGGCAGCTACAGAGTGAGCTCTCAGGAATGGGGTGCTGAGATCAATCCTTCCTGATGTGACAGTCCCTTGGGGAGATTTTTGACAGAGCTATGAGATACCTTCACATTTTCTTGGATTGCTGAAGGACAAAGCTTTGCAAAGGGCTAGGATTGGAGCAAGCTAGAAGCAGGTGTTCCTGCTTGATTGACCACACTGTTAATCAGAATACCAGGTGCAAAATGAACCCTCACACATCCACTGCCCCAGGAATGACCCTAATCCTAATCCAGAAAATCTTCACTCCCTATTTTAGGCTTTACATTACCTCTTAGTCCTGGGCCTCTCCTGAATGCGCTTGGGTATTCATGCTTGGGTCCATTATGAACAAAGGTCATTAAACCTTGTCATGTACAATGTCTAGCTGGAGTTTCCTTAGGCCCCCAGAGAAGGAAAAAAGGGGCTCCATGACACTTCCCCTTGGCAATAGTCCAAATAGCCGCTTGCCTCTGGGCTTGGGCTGTAAGAAGGGCATTTTCCAAAAACTGATCACATGTAACTTTCAGTGACCTTGTAGCCTTCACTTTACGTTTATGAATGAATCTCTATTAAAAGCAGGGGGTAAATGTTTTTTCTTTGTCCCTCTTTCAGTTTACAAATTTGTCTTCTCCTATAGCCAGCTGTTAAAAGATTGGTTCTGCCCCTGCTTTCACCTTTCCTGTTTTATCAGCTAAGACGTCAAACTGAGGCCTGACCACTTGGTGTTAAAGATCCATGGCTCTTTTTGTAAGGCAGTGGCCTGGCCAACTCTAGACTCTAAATGCTGCCTTGTCTTACAGTTTGAGTTAGCCTCTCACACCCTGAATTGCTAGGCGTTGTTGCCTTGAGCAGTGAACAGCTTCTGTGTCCTTATTCAGGGGGGACAGCAGTTAGGCAGTAGGTGAAAGAAACTGCGTGTACTTCTGACTTCCTAGAGTTGCTAAGAGGCTTAACTTTTTTAGCTCCTGCAATTTGTTTGTTTGACACCCACTGTTGAAAAGGGCTGTAGAAATTCCTATGATGACTCATTATTTTGGCTCTGTTCTATTACCCTATCACCCTTGTTTCAATTTATCTTCTTTTCTGCAAGATTTCACCTTCTTGCACTTCACCTGCCTCAAGAACAGGCAGAAAGTGCTAATAAGAAAACATTGCCTAGAACAGACAGTGAACAAATCACACCAAAAAGGCATAACAAAACTTCTCCATTCTGCCCATGCAGTGGTATTTAACAAGTCGCTGAGCACCTCCCCACTGATAACTACAGCTGAGCAGAGGGGTTCAGCTCTGCTTGTGATGACTTCCCAGCCTGCAGCAACCACAGTGGTGGCTGCAAAGGCCCGTCTGCTATCAGGCTGTCCTACTGACTGGAGAAGGGCAAATGAGACCATTTATTGGGACTGTGGAGGGTCAGCAGCTTGTGGGTGTTGGGGTGATGCAGACATGATTATGGGGTTGACATGCACCACAGCATGAAGACCTTGTGGAGTGAGGTGTGGTGTAGGGAGTAAGTGGGAATGGAGGTGGTATTCTTCTTAAGAAAAACAACATGGGATGTTAGGGGATACTGCTCTGTAGAGGTACGTGGATGCATGGATGGTTTTGGAGACGGGTGGATGGTGACTTCTCAGGATTACCTGCAAATACTGTTTTTAAAACTTTACTTTCATATTCCAGAATAATCTGGTAATTTTATTTTAGAACACAGAGCAGCTCAGATGGCTGCTCTGCAGCGACGTCTGAGGCGTGTTTGCTTTCCTGCTACAACCCGAGATCATCTAGAAAAAGCTGCTCCCCACAAATAGATTATACAGACCTACTTTCTCTCTCCAAGTCTTTCTCCACACAGTGCTTTAGGTGGGTCATGTATTGAGAGGGGAGGCTTGTTATCTACAGTTTGCTGTTGCATCAAAGGAAGTTGCAGATGCTCGGCATGGATCTGATCCAATGCTCTTTGAAGTCAATGCAAAGCCTTCCCTCAGCCCCTCATTCAGTTCCCCTCTCTCAGTAGCTCCTTATGCAAATCATAGTCTATTTTGTGTATCTCTCAAATAGAATCAACACGTTTCTCCCAAACATATCCCTTTGTGGAACTGGATAGCAAACCTTTCAAAATTCTTGGCATTCTCTTTTTCTGATGAAGCGTGACTTGAAAGCAAATTGGAACCAACCAAAGCAGGGGAAGAAGCAAGCCCTGACCCCACAAACCTGTGGAAGTACCAATTACTGGGAGCTATTATCACGCTGACTGCAGTAGGACTGCTCACCTGGGTAACAGCCAGGAGAAATAGGCCTTGGAGGGGGACCTGCTGAAAATCAGACACAACACAGATGAATGCGGGCCACTTGACAGCAGAAGGCTGTCAGGAAGCCAAATGGGAAAGAGCTGCCCAAACCTAAAATAAAATCACCTCATTTTCAAAATAAAGAAATAAATGAAATCACATATGGAACTGTGTATGGAGTATAGAAATCCTAGAAAGTTGAGGGCAAACTGATGAAAACTGAGGCCAAAATTCAGAGTAGAGGCTAAAACTACAACCTGGGGCAGCCCCACTCATGATGGCAGGGATGCATCCTAACGCTTTGCCTTTTAAGATAGTCCTCGTGCATTCGTGTGCCAGCAGCCCCCTTACAATTAGAAATCCAGGATGCAGATTAAAGCAATAGCAGGTGGCAATGTAATTGCTATCAGCCTTACATCTGAACCTCTCGTTTGCCACATAAGCTCCCTACAGCTGGCTCTCAGCCCTGTGCCTTAGGACACTTTTGAAGAAGGGTTGGAAGTCCACACGCTGCCCAGGGTGGGTGCTGCCATTTGGAGGAAGGGAGGAGAGGAGCTGCTGCCCTTTTTCCATTTGCCAGGGCAAGAGTGCAAACGTCAGCCACTTGCAGGGAGCTTTTGTGACATTACGAATCTGGAAAGGCAGAGCTAGGTCCTAGGCTGAGGTGCTGAGGTGCCGGGGCGCAGCGCCATGCCGGGCCGCTGCCGTTCCGCGCGACGTCACAAGATGGCGGCAGTGAGCCGAGGCGCGGCCGGGTCTGCGGGGCGGCGTCGGGTTTTGCGGGCAAACTGGCGATGGAGCGCGAGGCTGCTGCGCGCACAGCGCCTGTAGCGTGAGGGGGATCCTCAGGGCTTCGTGGAGCTCCGCTGCAAAACCGGCCTGTGGGTTTGGCTGCCATCTCCGGAGGAGCTGGTGTGAAGCCAAAAGCTGTTTTAAACCTCTCTCTGTTGTGCTGTGGTGTTTTGCTGACCGCTGGTGTGTTCCCTCAGACACTGCCAACAAGCACGCCTACAGAACACACTTCAGCCCAGAACTGAAAGGTCTGGCAGATTTATTTGCAGTTCATTTTCCTGTCTCCAGAAGTCTCTGTGGCATTGGCCTCCAGGCAGGAATGGTGGAAAGCTGCCAGCTCTCTGCTGGTATTTTGGTGATAGACAAAAACGACTTGAAATGCAGAAAGACAGAACTTGAGGGAGCAGCATAGCTTGCGAAAGGAGATGGCAACTCTGGGCACTGGAGCAGGCAGCCCAGAGAGGTGGTGGATGCCCCATCCCTGGGGACATTTCACTGCCAGGCTGGACGGGGCTCTGAGCGCCCTGATCTAGCTGTAGGTGTCCTTGTTTGCTGCAGGGGAGTTGGACTAGATGGCCTTTAAAAGGTCCCTTCCCACTCCAACAATTCTATGATTCTGTGACAGGCAAGGGAATCAGGCACTCGCCAAAATGAGGTGACATGGATATGAAATTTGGTAAGTAACTGGGATAGATGATGGAAGAAATTTGGGTTGCACCCACTGTGAGCATTCAAAACATGAACAACCTGGGTGATTTTTATGGCTTAGGCTATATTTATTAACATGACACTTCAAAGCAGGTGTGAAGGTATGTTCACCATATAAACTCAATTTGGTTTTGGTGGCAGGAGAGAACTGGTGGTGCCATAGCCAACAGTGCATCCTAAATGTATTCTTGTCCCTCAACAGCTATTCCTAAAGAATTGAAACCTCACAGAATCTAAAATATAGGGAGGCAGCATCTCTACATTCTAAGGAAAGGAAAATCCACTGTATGGTTCCCAGGCAGACGTCCTGGGAATGCAGGAGCTGAGCTGTAAGGACCTGCAGAGGATTTGAAATGAATGTTGGCATGGCATACAGAGGGCAGTGAATTCACACGCGTTCCCCTAAGCCTTTGTGTGCCAGCCCACAGGGCCAGCTCTCACTGCCCAGCCCCACTGCGTTAATTAAGGGATTCCCACTGCCCAGGAACAGGTGCAGCCCCACCCAAACAACAACGCTACAGACAAAAGATTATAAATAAGGGCTAAATCCCTCTACTGTACATTGCAGTGGTGAGCAGGGACAGGTGGCCTAGGGTAATTCGGGTTCCGTCCTCATGCTAGGGTGGGAAACTGTAGCAGCTCATTTGGATCTGATAACTCCTTGTGGGCTGTATTGATGTGGAAGCTGATGAAGGCATGGATTAAATCAAACAGCCTGTGTGTAACTGGCAATGGAATTATTCCTGCAGATTTTTGACAGCTTGCAAATAAAGGCAGAAACACTTGTTTGTTTAGTCATAACTGATGATAGAGATCTTGCACGTGAGATGAGTACATGCACAGAGCTAAAACCCACGAGTAACAGTTCTCATGAACCCTTGGGACTGATGATATCCAGAAGAGACCTTGAGCATTTCAATAACAAAAATGAGGCTTTTGTCATCCAATTTGATCTTTGATGTGCTTCTTTTTTTTTTTTTTAATTTACTGCATTTGCTGTTGTCATTAGCTGTGTCATGACATTAGTGTAGATACTTACACTGTAGATCTGGGGGAAGGTCACACTACATCTTGGGCTGTGGGCAGCACAGATGATCTTTCATCTCTGCATTCTATACTAATGGATATATCAAAGCCTTGTGTCTTGAGTATATGTGGCTCTGCTGCTACAGATCTTGCAAGTTTTCATGTGGTCAAAAGTCTGTTTTCTGCACTTAATAGATAGGGCTGAGTTATAAAACCTTGAATTCCTCTCAATGAACAGAAACCCCAAAACTAAGGTTTAATCAGTGCAGATTCTCTTGGTAATTGTTAAAGGGCTATAAGTATATAAAGAGGCTATTCCAGATTTCAGGATGCTTTGGACTAATCTTCCTACCTTAGATATCTTGAGTAGAATTGAAAATCAGAGAAAATAAACATAGACCACTCTAGGTGCTAGGCACTTAAATACTACACTTAGATACTTTGAGGAGGCATTTGAATCTTTAAGTGTCACAGTGCCCTTTAAAACATGTCGCTTCCTAAATATTAGATCTCTAGCCTGAAGCTAATTTTTTTTTAGTTCCTTCTATTGCCTGTGAAAAGGAAATGGAGTCTCCAAAGGCCAATTGACTTCATCTTAAGGAAGTTCCCTCCTGAAGGTGGTTTGTTACAACCATTATTTTCCTCTCGACTATTTATGAAAAACTTATATTCAGGGATTCAGTCACTTCAACACAGATGTTCTGTCCCATCATCAGTGATCTCATAGTCTCCAACTGAACTTGCAGAAAGCTGGGTCTTGTGTCATATCAGCAAACTCCAGGAAATGTCTTGGCTGCTGTTTAGTACTTAATGTGACGTCGTGTTCCTGTGTGCAAAGAACTGAATCAATCTTCTAGCTCATATCCAGCTTTTGAGTGGCTGTTATTGGCAATAATGACTCACTCTCTAAGTCACTTTCTTGAGGTCACAGGACATTGATGCCAGAACCATGTGTTTACATGCACAAAAAAAGAGCAAAGGAGAGGATCCTGGGAAGTATAAGACTATCAGCATAACCATGATAATGAGAGTCAATTATTAATCAATGTGTAAGCACACAAGTGATAAGAAGGCAGTAGCACATATCGAAATGGATTAATCAGGAACATATCACTTCAAATTAATTCAGGGTCCTTATTTGAAGGACTGGCTAGCCAAGTGCACAGTGGGATAGATGTGCATGTAGACTTTGTTAGTGTCAAATTACTTGCTCTTATAAACAAAACTGTGTAATGAGATCAAAATGAAATAGGGATTAGAATGAGAACATAATGTTTGAATCATGTGGAAGCACCGATGCCAAAGCTGGACATGCCAATTGGGTCCTGCATGCATCTGCTGCAGTCTCAATGTTTTCAACAGTAAATTGTCTACTGGGAAAGGGGGAACATAAAACAGTTCCTGCAAGCACTGGCTGGGACAGACCGGGAGAGGCTGATTCAGAGAACAGGATCAGGACTCAAATTGATCTTCACAGATTGGAGAGCTTGTCTGAAATCAATAAGCCTCACTGTGATAAAGACAAGTACAAAATACACTTTTAGGACAAAAGACAGTTCAAATGCACGGTGTGTGAAATGGGAAATAACTGATAAGGCAGCAGTGCTACAGGAATGGATCGACTGGCTATTGTGAACCACTTGCAAGTTAAAGCTAGGTTAAAGCTTATACAGAAAAGCAAATGTTGTTTGGCGACATATTAGCAGCAGCATCTTGGGTAAAACACTGAGGTAATTATTCTGCTCTACTTGGCACTGTTGAGGCTTAGCTTGAGTACAGTGTCCAGTTTTGGACATTACATTTGAAGAAAAGCTGCAGGGAAATAGTGGACAACAGCAATATAAAGGTGTTTTAAAAGTCCACACTGAAGCTAAATGAGTTTGTGTAGCCTCAGGAAGTGATCTTTGGTAGATGACATGGTAAACATTCTCATTTTGAGAAAGGTGCTTAGAGAGTGGAATGAACAGTATTCTCCCATGCCTACCAGAAGGTGAGAGTAGGAGAAGAGGTACCAGGATAGGTAAAACAGAGCAATGCAGTGCATGTGTGGACCGTTTCCAAAGAAAGTGCAGCATCTCCTTGTGCAGATGTTTTTTCATGTCCCTGACTTAGTTAATAATTGGCCACAAAGATAAACGCCTCAGGGCTAAAAGATGCAGAGATGTGGTTTTGCAATGCCTGAATTGTAGGTGCTGGGCACCCAGCCTCAAGGCTCTGAGTATGGCGAGAGGCAGGCGATCAACAAAGAGTGCAGGAGCAAGCCAGTGAGCTCAGCAAGAAGCCAACAGGTGCTATAAGACATCTCTGGGCTGGAGAACACCCTGACTGCACCTGCAAATGCAGACTGAAGGATTTCCTCTGGGTATCCTTTCTTGGAACTGAACAACCAAGGCAGCTCAGGTCTTCAGAGCTAAAAGTCATCAGAATAGCTTTCGTGTCTTATTGCAGCGACACAGCAGCCATGCAGCATGCTTTCTCAGGAGAGACACTGGTGGGTTTAGACAGTAGCTGAAGAGAGATTCGTGGGAGCGTGGGCCCACAGGTGCTTTGAGCTGTGTGGTTCTACCTGCACCTCTAAGACTTGCTCCTTCAAAACAGGAATCTTTCGCTGAAAACTCAGCTGTAATGAAGAGCATCTATAAATTTTAATAAAATGACTCACTGCTTGGGTTCTAAAAGCTATTAGACAAGTTCATAGAAAAGACAGAGAAAACTGTTAGCTCTTAGACTCACAGGAACAGTGTCTGGCAAAAGAAATCGCTGGGCTCCTTCCACTGTCACAGGTGAGTGAAGGAACTGGATGGACCTGTGCCATGGCCCAGGACAGTCACAGGTGCCTCCTTGTTCATACAGAGCCAATGGGAAATTTTTGTGAAGAGTTTTATAACAGAAGAAGGAATCTTGTAACAACATCTGACAAAGTCACAGAGCAAGAAAGGCATCTTGGCACTGGGGAGGCTTGAAAGATCATCAGGGGAAAGCCTACAAGTGGAAGTAGTAGAATGAGAAAGAAGGAATTAAGTCCAGTGTGAAGAGATGTGCAATCAGGGAGTATTGTAAGAGCTGTGCTGTGATCTCTGTAGTCCTTGCCAAATAGAGAAGAAGGACCTTGGTCACTAGTTAATGACCAAGTGGTTACAAGCCACTGAAGGAACATGGCCATGGAAAGAGTAAAAATCACCGTAACAGTATGACTTGAGGGCTTTTGGCAGAAGGGTGAGGGCTGACGATGCTCTCCAAGGAGCCACGAGGACTCTCCTGGATGAAAGTGTGCAGTCACAGTTCTGGTTGTCCCAGAAGATTAATTCTTGTTGAGAAAAGGTCAGGGAAAGGTGATTTGGATCTGTCTGACACTGAGTTTCAGTTGCATATGCTGGCAAAAAGAGAGCCAGGAAGGAATGTGGAAACTGTATATAAACCTAAGGGAAAATCCCATGAAGAGAGAGATCTTTAATGGGCACCCACTCTTGCACAAGAACAAACAGTCATAACCCAGAAGGAAGAAATAAAGGGAGGGAATTAGGAAACAGAGGGATTCTCTGACCACAAAGGAGCGACGAGAGGGAAAACTTCATTCCGGACCATTCCCTCACCCCACGAGTGCTTGTGTGTACTGGCAACCGGGACTTCTTATCAAACTGTGCTTGTTAAGTTCTGCTTTCCTCCGGTGGCCTTGAGCACGAGCCCTCGGGGGGAGCGGGCTCCCTGCCGCCGCTACCTGCGGCTCGGGGCCGCCTCGGCCTCCGGGGCCGCCGGGAGGTGCTGTGGCGGCGCTCACACCTGAGCCGCTCCCGCACACGGCCGCAGGCTGCTCGTCGGCCCGGGGCTCGGCCGGCTCCCCTGATTTAAATGGTATTAGCGTTGCACCCCGCTATTGTCAGGGCAATTTAGGAGGTGATGAAACAGTAAATTGTTGATGGTTGAAACGTAGGCAGCTTTGTGCTCTGCCAAGCAGGTGCCTGGCGGTTTTAGTCAAGGATTGGTAAATTTACAAGAGCGCAGTGGACGTGCCCTCCCCGGGCTATTGTGAAATTCAGGAGGGAACAAAGGAGAACGTGAATATTCACACAGTCGCCTTTCAGCGTGTGGCATTTCTCCGCAATGTTTAAAGCTTTTTTTTTTTTTTTTTTTTTTTTTTTGGTCTAAAAAAAAAGAGGGAAAAAAAAATCAGAAAGTACCTGTTTGCGTTTTAAAGCGCATGGAAATCACCCGTGAGCAACCATATAATTTGATTTGCTAAGCAATCTGCGAGGCGATTGCACATCATTTATAATGTTCATTGAGCATTTTGCTTAATTGTGTCTCTTTTTGTAAAGGAAGCACAGCCCCCTCCCGGCTGCGGCCGGCACAAGTGGCGAGATTCCCATGGACGGCAGCTTTGCCGCAGACAAACGCCCGCCTCGCGCGAGGCTTTTCCCAAGCGGAACGGCCGGCGCGGTGCCGACGCGCACGTCTGGGAGCCGAGAATGGGGCGCAGGTACGAGCTCGCCGCTGGAAGCCTCTCCATTCAGGATGCGGGCAGGTGCTGCCCGGCCGGCGGCGGAGGCGCGGCTGCGGGCGCGGTGCCCTCCGGCCGGCCGTCGCTCGACGGGGCGCTGCGGGGCGGGGGAGAGGCGTCGGGCCGGGCCGCGCGCTGCGGGTTCTGCGGAGCGCTCGCGGCCGCCACCAGCCCGGCAAGGGAGCGCGCTCCGAGCGCGGCCTCCCCTCCGCCGAGCCCGGGGCTGGCGCCGGTCCCGCTCCGGTCGGGGCAAAGCCGGCAGCCGGCGAGGAGCGAGCCTCGCCCGTCCGCCCGCCCGCACCTCGCCGGCCTCGGCCGCCCAGCCGCACCATATAATTTGATTTTCCCCCGTGCCCGCAAATCGATTGCAGCTCATTTGTTATATTCAGCGGCTCCTCGGGGCGGGAGAGCGGGGGAGAAAGGCGGGCCGGGGGAGCCCTCCCTCCGCCCCCCACCCGCCGCCCGCCGCCGGCACAAGTGTTGGGATTCCCATGGGCTGCGCTGCTCTCCAGCTTGCCGTGCTGGCACCCCGGGCCGCGCGGCCGACAGAGGGGGGTTTGTAGACACGGTGACCTCCGCGATCTCGCCTTGAAAGAGCCTGAAAGGAGGCTCTTTACGCTGCATTACTAGCCAGGCGCCCAGGTACCGGCGCCGAGGGGAGCCCGACCCCGGCTGCAGGTGCCTCCCCCCCTCCCCACGGCGCCACGCTCGCCCCACGAGCGATGCCGAGGGCGGGGGGAGAAGCTCTCCCCGGCTTATTTATGGCCCCCACGTGGTGACGGGGCCGGGCCGAGCTCCCTGCGCAGAGCTGGTGGCCGCGTGGGATGCCCTGAGACAGCCCCGAGAGGGGCCGGGGGTCCCCCGCTTCGGGACAGGAACGGTGCAGGAGGTGCGGACAGGGAGCGGGCAGCTCCCCACAGCTGCGTTGCACTTGGCTTCAAGTCACCGCTTGTTGATTGTAAACAAAACGGAGGAGATGCTATTTTCCATCAGCTGAAGCGCCGTTTGAAATCAAGGGTTCCAATAGGGCTGTCCGTTTGCTTTTAATCTTTTCCTGCTAAAATATCATTCGTGCAGATGTTGGGCCAACTTTAGACCAGTTTTTAAAAGACTCCCTCTTCCTTTCTGCATCAAACACTGTATCTCTGAAAGGGCCCAACACACGAAGGAATCGCAGCAGGAGCCGGTGAGTTTTGTAATCTGATGGAAAAGAAAAAAAAAACTTCACACTCTCTATTTGCCCCATTGTGTCTCTGTGGCCTCCAGACCTCTGCTTAAACAGAGACTGGCGGGGTGGAGATGGAGATTTGCAGAAGAAAATTTGACACAAGGGAAGGGGGAACTCCCCCAGCTTGTCTCCTTGTGTATGTGGCTTCATGGCATTGGCTTAGCACCATGAGTTAGACAAAACATGCAGGTAACCTAGGAGTAAGAGCTGGAGTTTATGCTCTTTGTGGATAATCTACGGATAATCCCACAGACACCTCTTAGGGCACCTGAAGCATCTCATCTCTAAATAAGAGGTTTCATTATTCTGAACGTCACATGCATTTGAAAATGCTTCAGAAGACTTTGGAGTGAAAGACAGCATATGGGACGTGGACCTTGGTTCTTCTTGACAAGACTTTGCCCATGCTCCCTTAACTCCCCCTCAGTGCTAACACGTGTCCCTACTTCCATCTTTGAGCAGTTGGGCACAGAATGCACAAAATGGGGAGTACGTGGTACACACAGTGGGGAGTCTCAGGAGCGTGCAGCATCCTCGAGCATGATTAGGGTTAGGGTTGAGTTAGGGCTCGCTTAAGGTTGGGCTAGGGCTCAGTTCAGGTTGGGTTAGGATTGGATTAGGATTGGCTTGGGGCTTAGTTAAGGTGGGCTGGGGTTGGGTTAGGTTTAGACTAGAGTTGGCAACAGGAGGGTGGGATGGGGTGTAGAGCTTCTTCCCTCCACTCTGCTGGGGCTGGATTTGTCTCACTGTCTTCGAAGGGGAGGAAGTGTGGCCCTTGGTGCCCCCCTCTAGTTCCTGCCCTCGGGGAATAGGAATGATGCTCATTGGGAGCTACTCAGGCACTTCCCCTCTGGAGGTGCTGCCGGGATTGTCACTCCCGCACGCAGGCGGATGTCAGGGCGATCCCCGACGGGCGTTTGCGACACGGGCGGTGCTTGCCCAGGTGCTTGGCCGCGGTACTGCGACCGCCTCCATCTTGTCACAAGTTTCCTTTTCATGAAGTCTTGGGCAACGCTTGCGTCAGGCATCCCTAAGGGAGATGCGAGTTCCTTTTCCATGCGCAAATGCGCAGAGCGGAACAGTAGCGTTACAAAGCTCTGCCCCACGGGCACGGCTGCGTTCAGGCGATGTCCCTGAGCGGGGTACCTGAGCTGAGCTGTCGTCCCGCCCCATCAGGAAACCACCAGCAGTTTGTCCTCGCTTTCCAGCAGTCGTTGTCTGAAAACCTTCCGCTGGCAGCCCTGGAGTCCCGAGCTCGGGAAATCTCGTTCCCAATAGCTCTGCGGGTTCCCGAAATACCCCTCTGTCCTTCCAGCATCGTGATGCTGCGAGAGACCCACAAAAGGTCCCCAACGCCTATGGAGCTGCACCCGACGTGCGGGCAGCACACGGCAATCGTGCTGATCACGGCCGGTTCCGAAACTCTCCATCTCCTCCTGGGGAAGCGTGGCAGAGCAGAGGATTGTCACTCGTGGGTGCTGCCCCCTGGGCACGGGGGAAAAGAAACAGCGCCGGCAATTCGGGAAAGTCTCTTGAAGTCTCCTGAGCAGTGGTTTGTCTCCGGGTAAGGGTGGCAGTGTCCGAGCGTTCCGTGCAGGAGACGTGCATCCGTGTCTCTAGGCACGATTCCTTCACACGCAGCGGGGATGCGTTGCACATGGGGCACACGGGAAAACTTTTCCCATCGGGAGGAAAGAGCGGCTCCGGCTGTCAGGGAGCGCTCGCTCCGACGCCGGGCGGGGCGGCGGACGGGGAACGGGGCTTTTTCCAAGTGTCCCCCTCTCGCCGTGCCGGTGGCTGCGGCCACTCGTGGGCGCGTCCGCGGCATCGCTCGGAGGTTCCCTCCCTCTCGCCCCGTCCTCAACGCAGTCCGAAGGCGTTCTGAGAAGGGCTGTGCGAGGCTCTTTGTTCCCCCCGGGACTCACACGTCCCCGCCGTTATCACGGCGCTGTCAGCCGCTTTGAAGTTGCGGTCATTTGTTACTTTTCGGAGCGGCCCCGGCTCGCTTCGCTGATATAGGGGTTCGCTTCCCCCTCCGGTTTGATCTCTGCCTGCACCGTACGAAGCCACGCTCGATAAAACCTCGACAGCCTTTGCCGGCAAAATATCGCAGCGCTAATGAGGGAGATAATCCTTCCCTAATCTGATGTGTAATCCATTTCCTCGCAGTGAGAATTGTGAACGCTTTCATCAGTGAGAGTCCGTTAGGGAATTATTAACCGGGCCTCAGCCAAACGGGACGGCTGCGGGGAAAGGAAAAACGCGGCACGGCCCCGTGTGCCACCCACCGACGGGGCCTTGGCGGCCGCCGCGGTGCGACCGAACGCTACGCGGCCAGCTCCTCTCCGAAAGCGCCGCTCTGCCCACGGCTCTGCCGGCAGCGGCTGAGCCCCGCGGTGCCGCAGCCCGGGGCAGCCTCCGGCCTCCGCACGCTCGGGAGAGAGACCGGGACCGCGCGCCCGACGTAAATGAACCGCGGGCGGCGCGGAGCCTTCGACGGCGCGCATCCCGCCCCCAGTGGACCGTGCGCTGCCCGGGGCCGGCGGGGCAGGGGGCTCCCTCTCCGCCAGCCCCTCGCCCGACGGCATCCCCGAGATGCTCCCCCATCTCCCCCGCCCCACTCGCACTCCCCCGGCGGGGCGGGGGTTGGGGCGGCGGCTCCCCCTGCGGGCGCCGATTGGCTGGCGGCGGCGGTCACTGGCACGCGCCCGGGGATGTCGTTATAAGACTCCTCGCGTGCCGGCCCGCCGCGCCAGCCGGCTCCGGCCTCCTCCCCGGAGAGCGGCGGCACCGGGCCCGGCCTCCCAGCGCGCCGCCGTTCCGCCAGGGGCGGGGAGGGGCGGGGGCCGGGGCGGCCGCGAGCGAAGCCGGCGGGAGCGGGCGGAGGCGCGTCCCGGCAGGGCCGCCCCCCCCGCCTCGCGGCGGCGACATGGACGCGGTGCTGCTGGAGCACTTCCCCGCGGGGCTGGACTCCTTCTCCTCGCCGCCCTACTTCGACGAGGAGGACTTCTTCCCCGAGCCGCCCTCGCGGGAGGCGCTGGGCGCCGACGGGCTGCCGGAGCCCGACGTGGACTTCCTCGGCCGGCAGCTGCACGAGTACTACCGCGACGGCGGGGACCCCGACGGCGGCTATTGCTGCGAGCCGGCGGCCGCCGCCTTCCCGCCGTCGCCCGCCTCTCCCGGCTTCGCCTACGAGTGCTGCGGGGCGGCGGGCGCGGGGCTGCTGTCGCCGGGGGGGCGGCTCCGGGCGCTGGGCTCGGCCAAGCGGCGGCGGCGGGAGCGCTCCGAGGCGGAGCTGCAGCAGCTGCGGCAGGCAGCCAACGTGCGGGAGCGCCGGCGGATGCAGTCCATCAACGACGCCTTCGAGGGGCTGCGCTCGCACATCCCCACGCTGCCCTACGAAAAGCGGCTCTCCAAGGTGGACACGCTGCGGCTCGCCATCGGCTACATCAACTTCCTCAGCGAGCTGGTGCGCTCCGACCTGCCGCTGCGCAGTGCCGGCGGGGACGGCCCCAGCCAGCCCAAGAAAATCATCATCTGCCACCGCGGCACAAGTAAGTGGCCCCCGCCGCCGCCCGCCCCGTCGCGGCCCCGTCTGGGCGGCCCCGCCGTAACCTCCTGTCTCTCTCCCCCTCGGCCAGGATCTCCCTCCCCTAGCGACCCCGACTACGGCCTCCCCCCGCTGGCCGGCCACTCGCTGTCGTGGACCGACGAGAAGCAGCTCAAGGAGCAAAACGTCATCAGGACGGCCAAGGTGTGGACCCCCGAGGACCCGCGGAAGGCGAACGCCAAACCCTCGCTCAGCGACATCGAGAACGAACCCCCCCTCGGCTTCGTGCCGTGAGGCTGCGCCCCTCCACCCCCGTGCTGCACGGACAGACTTCCACCCCAAGTGTAACTTAAGACTCAGACTCTAAGGCAATCAACTTTATTTATCTATTT